>NC_088169.1:96849539-98049539 GCF_028769735.1 Zonotrichia leucophrys gambelii
GTTATTCAGTGCACTTTCAGGCTAAATCTGTCTTATTAAGTGCATTTTTAAGAGGCTATTTTCTGTCGTCATGAGGGGGTGTGAGCAGGAGTTAGCTCCCAGGCTCCCTCAGCTGAGATATTCATTCAGGTCTGTGGGAAGCCAGGCACATGGGAGCTGTGCCATCAGCCTCTGTGGGACTTAATGCAGGCTGATGTTGGGATGAGAGAACTCAGTTCTGGCCACAGAAGGGCAAATTGGCCAAAGCAGACGAAGTATTGTCTTCTCAGTTATTGAGTAGAAACGGGTATAAATTAAATCTGGCCTACTGAAGTGCTGAGTTGAAGTATCTAAAACCAAAAACCAGAAATAACATTTAAAAACACTTTTAAAAAAGCAATTAAATCTCACCTTAGGGTTAAATCACAAGTTCAATAATGCTTTCATATTGGATTAAATAATTTTATTATCACTGTTCTGAAACTGAGAAAATCATAATCTTGTCATGAATTTACAGATAGTTTCATTCATTCAACAAAAGAAAAAACACCCGGAAAGCATGATCTCTGTGTTTGAACTCATACATTTATTCTGCTCAATATCATTCTGGGTTGAAATTAAGTATTTTCCTCTTCTCCACATAAATAAAATACAATCCAACATATTATGCAGTTCTAATCTATTTTGGCCAGCTACATTTTTATGCTGATAATGGAAAATTAATTTAACCATATATGCCCAGGAATATCATCACATTTTGCATGGAAGATAAAGTCTCATGAGGCACTTGATTTGTGAATGTAGCTTCCAGGAAGATGTTCATTTCCAATTGCATTTTCCCCCAACAGATTCTTAATTTGCCTTGTTCTATATGGTTTCCAGTTATCATTTTGTATGGCAATAAAAATCATTGAAGCAGCAAAAGCTTATAGGCCCCTGCCTAGGTTTGATTTGTATAATGAATGGCACAATATCCTTGGTCTGTGTAACTGAAATTCATTCATCTTCCACTGTTTGTAATGCAGTCATCATGTGCTTTATGTATTTATTGATAAGCAATCATTTTATTTGCATTTCTTGGGGAAAAGAAACATGCTATCTTCATTTTCTAGTTCTATGTATGCCTTACATGTGTGAAATTTGTAGATCTATGTAAATCCTTTTATTCCCACTGCCTTCTGCTTTAAAGCCCAAAAGGTCCTTATAAAGCACCATTAATCTAAAAAAAAGGCTGTGGTGAAAAGTCAGGATTTTGATACTTCAATTAATACTCATTTATAAGTGAAAAATCAGAGTAGTAAGTAAATTCAACGGCTGATGTAAATGTGTTTCAGACATCCTGCTTTCTCCCACAGCAGGAAAGCTACAGCTCCAACCATTTTCCTGAAGTTAAACTTACCCCCTATCAGGGAAAAGCCATTGAAATATCATTTTTCTGAGACATTTCCTGTAAGAATTTTTTAAAAAATAATATTTGTTTAAATAAAAATTTGAGGCCTCACTTGAGAAACCTCCACTGCCTCTTGCACAAATGAAATCAGATGTTTTAATCTTACCGTCAGGAAAAATTGCTTGTGCTTCCCCCACTGCCTCTTTTTTTTTGGAAATGCTATGTTCTATATTTATATCTCTGAAGGCATCATTTTACCATTCTGCTTTCCTCTATTGTCCCATTTTCCTCATGGTGCAATTAAACAAAATCATATTTTCCATAAAAGATGTACTAATTCTGGCAGGGGTCATTAGAGTGACAGCTTTGAAGTGTGAAATATTTGAAGTGAAGAAATATTCATTTACCCTACAAGAAACCAGGAGAAAAGCAATAACATGCCTTTATCCTAACCCTGAATGAACTGCTTCTGAAGACTGTTCAGAGTACACGCAGTCTTGAGGGCCTGCTCCAGTTCATGACACCTCTCTGGGAGTGCTTGAACAGATCAATAGAATTTCCTGTACAATGAGAATTCAATAACATCTCCCTTTCTATGAGGGATGTGCCCATCTCCAAAAAAACTTATTTCATAACAGCCAAATCTAAGTCACTGAAAGGTCATCACTTAATTTTGGATTGTACTGGGTACTTTCAAAGTCCTGTTTTTTGAAAATGTGGCATTTTACTGCACCAGATCCTTGATTTAGCATGTGAAGGTTTCAGTATGTTTTACTCTGTGGTAGGAAAGACAATTTATTGCATTTTGCTCCTTGGTTTCAACTGGAACTCTTTCAGAGATGTCTCAGGCCAGCATTTAGACTTGGCAATGTCCTGCACTATGTTCTAACATTGGAATCTGCATCCACACCTTTCAATGTACTCTGCTTCTTAATAAATGACACTAATGGGAACTGATACCTTTGGTACCTAAACCCTGTGCTGAAATGTGCTGCAGGGGCAGGGTAAAGAAAGTCTTGTTGATTACTGTGTAATCCACACGTCTTGGGGGAAAGGGACATGGTGGTAAAGGGAGAGAAGGATCCCCTTTACATAGCAACTAAACTTGCTATCAAAAAGCGTTGTCTGAAGCACTGTACACCAACATTTTCCTTTACAGCAGACTGCAGCACTAGAGGCAGCATCTCTCCTGCTGCTCCTTGGAGGCAAGACACATGAGAACGTGCCCCCTGAAACAAACAAACAGGCAAAACCCAAAACCTACATCTAGACACAGCCTGGTATCTCTTGACATCTTCTGACCAAACCTCCTCCCCTTCTAGCAATCTAGAGGATTGATTTATGGTGTTCAAATTCCATTCTTGACACACATAGAGCCATTGGTATTGGCACACAGTGCTATTTCAAATGGACCTTACTACTTTTGCTCTTTTAAATGCTGGTGGCTGTTGAATTTATGATCCCCTATGAGGCAATTTCAGCTGCTACACTCACAAGTGTATATGTACTGTGCTCTTTGCTTATTTACCTTTGATTTCTTACCATTGAACGAAAGATTTAGGAGGTTCATGGGGATCTGACTGATAGAACAGAGTACCACACCACTATTTTTGGATACCAGATCTCTCTCATGGGTTTCCTATTGTTTTTTTGGTGGTGTTTGACTTAAGAAAGCTGGTCCCATGGCCTCCCTCCATGCCAGCAGTGATGCTCTGAGGACAGAAAAAGCTCTCGGACATTTGAGAACTGGATGCCAAGATGAAAAGTCCAGAGACAAGAGACCATCATGGATAAGCTGCTTTTAAAAGCAGCCCCAGCAAGGAGCCACCCCACACTCCTTGGTCAGGGTTCGTGACAGAGGGAACTTGCAGGGATGGCAAGATGAAGTCATCAAAAATACGCCAGACAACAATTTTTTCAGGGGCAGAGCTCTGTTCTGGTAGTTCCTCTCACAGTGACAAGATGACATGAGCACCAGTCAGCAGCTATAGGTTTGCTCCACCATGACTAGAGTTATGTTCAGTTGGTTTTGGTCTTAGAGGTATCAGGACTGAGGCTGGGCCAGGCCATTTTTTTGCTAGCTAGTGAAGTCTGGAAAAAAATGGCTCCCCTGTTCATGCATCTCACCCACAAATGGGTGGTAAAAACAGGAACTAATTTTGCTTAATGTAAAGAAAACTATATTTAGGATAGTTATAAATATTAAAAGAAGCTTGAGCTTGAGCTAGTATATGGTATTTGTTATTAGTATAATATTGGTATATTAGTTTTTCATATATTGAAAAGTAACATTCTGTTACTTTTAAAACAAATTAAACAAATATTAGTATATTTGTTTTTCATATATTGAAAAGTAACATTCTGTTGTACAAATATTTCTCTTCCTCAGATTAAAACCTGGATTTCTTAATTACTTTGGTCATCTTTAAATTACTTGGTCAATTCAAACATTTATTTGAAACTCCTCATGAATATTTTGCTAACATTTAATGAAATTTAAAAAAAAGTTATTTTACATCCCAAGTGCCATAAATCTCCTTCCCTTTTCTATACTTTATTTGATATTCTCATTCAAATTCTAACATCTTGTACCTGCCAGCTTCACTGACCAATGTGTACATAAGCAGCTATCTGTGATTTTTGGTGCAAGGAAAATAATAGTACACAATATAGGGCACTGAGAAACTGAGCACAAAAAATTTTAGGACAACAAGTGAAGAATGTATTTGAATGTTTGGGGCTTAAAAAGAGATACCTTGGACTGGGATATTTTTCTAGGACATGGTTCCCTTCTCCCCCCCTAGAGAAGAGAAATAATTTTTTACAACTGTCATTTAAAATTGCAGCATGTGGATTTGTTAGTGTTGACCTTCCTCTCCCTCCTTAGCTATCAAACTTTGTTGCTTGTAACGTAGAACAAGCCTCAAACAACTTACCAAAGTCTAAAAAAAGAACTGGAAGAAATGGTGAATTCTCCCTCCCCACATCCAAAAAATTGAAACCAATCATTTATGCTGAGTGATAATAACAGAGAAGCCCTTCTGAAAATTCAGGAACTTTGCAGACTGCTCTAGTTTAGCATGCAGTTCTCAAAACACTCTAGCATATACTGAAATCCTGCTTTCAATAATGTGTCTAAATAAAAAAGAATTCTCAATTAAAAAAAAAAAAAAAGACGTTGCAGAGAGGGATAGGTGAAGTTTAATGATAGAAGATTTTATGCCCTTTTAAGAAATGTTTCCCTAGGAAAAGATAAGTAGTTATACACAAGCATTATTAAAATGCAGTGGGTGAGCTTGTCTCCCTCCAGTTCACTTGTGATTTATGAGACTATACTCAAAACAAGAATTCAGCTTTCGTAGGCCATTTATTTACAAATTAAAATGGAAGAAATGGGCGGATTTAAGCTCTTTGCTGGCATCATAACCAAAAATATGGACTTTCCTCCACTTCCCTGCAACAGTGCTGACTGACTGAATATGCTGTTCAGATGTGAGATAGTTCCAAAATAGTTGTACTTCATCAAAGATGATGACAGCCACAAGGAACTAGGTTTTTGGACGATTCATTGCTTTGTAGACTGAGTGTGCAGTAGTTGACAGGGATAGCTGCCTGATGACCAGCAGAACACTGCCAATACTTTTTAAAGGAGTTTCTACAACTTTTCCCTTGCGACAGGCTTCCCTTGAAACCTGTGCTCCAAAGCACAGAGCTGGGGACGCTGGTTGACATCCAGCTGAATGTGAGCCAGAATCTGCCCAGGTTTCCAAGAAGACCAACGGAACCTGGCCTGCATCAGCAGGATTGTGGCCAGCAGGACCAGGGCAGTGATTATCTCTCTGTATTTGGCACTGGTGCGGCCACACCTTGTGTGCTGCATCTAATTCTGGGACCATCACTACAAGAAGGACATCAACTGGGGTTGTTCAGTCTAGAGAAAAGTAGGTCCAGGGGTGACCTTATCACTCTCTACAGCTACCTGAAAGGAGGGTGTTGGTCTCTTCTTCTAGAAGTAGGAAAAGGCCTCAAGTTGTGGTAGGAAAGGTTTAGATTGAATAGTAGGGAAAATTTCTTCACTGAAAATATGGAGAACGTTGAAATAGGCTGTCCAGGGATATGGTGGAATCTCCATCCCTGCAAGCATTCAGAAAAATGTCTGGATGTGGCACACAGGGATATGCTTTAGCAGTGAACAGAACAGCACTGGGTTACTGGTTGGACTGGAAGAATGTAGAAGCCTTTTCCATCTTCAGTGATGCTATAGTTCTAAAGCTGGTGACCTGAGCAAAACTATCTGCTAGAACAAAAATCCTCAATGACTAGTTGGAACAGGCATGGTAGAGACTGGTTGTATGAGACCAGGTTTCATATACACTTGAAAGAGCTGTCTGTCTTTTAGGTTTTCAAAGAAAGCCTTGAATTGGTCAGGTTACTATTTGGGAAAGCACAATGATGATGAAGCTTCACACCTTGGGTTCAGTCCTTTTTGTGTTTTCACATGGTTAAATGTGCACATGAAGATCCACGGATGTGTATCCAGATACAGAACATGTCCAGGGAGCAATAAACCCATGTAGGAAGTTGTGTAGCACATAGGATTAAAAGAATGGCACCTAATTGTGTGATAAACTACTGACTAAATACAAATAGGGAGAAGACAGAATTTTGGAAAGCTCCAGTTGTTATTCTACAGAAGGAGGTTTTGATTCTCTCATCCCAGCATTATACATCTGAGCACTGGAGATGACCCAGAGAGTCATCTATATCACATCTTCTTCTAACTGAACCGTAGCATCCCTGACTTCTGAATGCAAAAAGAATCCATATCCACAATAAGAACTATTAACTGTTTCCAATGAATAATTCAGCAAGCTCCAGCCATGAAACCCACAGCAAGCACGTCAAGGAAGATGAAGCATTTTTGCTGCCCATCATTATGTATGTTCATGCCACAGGGATTTTTCAATTATTGAACAGTGTAGAGTTACCTTAGTTTGTAGAAAATGTTAATTTGAATTGTGTGGCTTCTACACATTCGTTTATGTTTGCCAAAAGCTGCTTAACATTAGCTTGGCTTTTTACTCCTTTGCCACATGAAGGTGCAAATCAAAAGTACTGAACAATTACTAACATTTTACAATGCATCTTAAGTTGGATGCCTTAACTGTCAAGACATTACCAATAATTTCTTCTGATGTTTTCTTATCACAAAAACCCCTGTTAACTTTTTTATCCACCAACCTATTAAAAACAGCTACTAATGTTACGAAAGCTCCAGTGTCACAAGTAACAAGACATGAAAGGTGAAGTAGCTACAATTAAGTTTAAAAGCTTTTAACTGGAATATGTTGTTGCTATAGCTTAATTAATTGTGAAATTCCACCCATAGCTTAAGAAGGAGCTGTCTTTTCAACTTACAAGGGTATGAGAACAGTGCTTTGTGCAACAATATTGATCATGCAGATATACTGAACTTGTTTTGTGGTGCAAATGACTTATTTTAGCTAGTTATGATAGAAATGAGGGAGTTCCTGATGTGTGAGCTTGGAAGCATCTACCATTTCCTGGGGCATCAGCAAGAATGGAAATACACCTTGGAAATTAAAGTTATGTGTATTGTGTGGCAAGAGCCATAGTATTAATTTAGTTGTGAGTGATGAGAAAGAAACTCAAGTTTGTTATATAATTATAACTGTGGCATAATCAAATCTGTTCCTGCTTGTATGTCCTGTGTCTTTATTTCTTTATATCTTTGGGTTCCAGGATTTTAACAGATTCATGTTAACAGAACAGGTTCGTTTCTGCACAGCAAAAACAGTGAACTGGTAAGAGAAAAGTGGATCTGAGGTATGGTGTTGACCCAACTCCTAGTCCGTATCACAGCAACACAACTAACTGTCTCAGGAGCTATTCAGGAAGGAATTCTGGAAAATGTTATATTCCCCCAGGTAGATCCCTGCTATGGGTAGGGCAATGTCTGTGCTTCAGTGTGCTGATGAACACCCAAAGTGGGAATCTGGCTGTCCCAGGGACTCTCCAGGCAGCTCCTGCTGCATAATTGAACAATTTCTTCATAGGTGAGACTCTTGGAAATAGTAGAAATGTTTTCTGCTAGTGCAGAAATGGGCACCATTGCTTCAACAGTTCGGTGCTCTGAGTGTAGTTTAGATAATAGCAATGGATAAAATGCTGATACAAAGGCCCTCCAGTGGAGAGGAGGAGGGGCCTGTTGCCATCCAGACTACAAGCAACCATCCTATTCAAGAGATCTGAGTCCTCCACAGCCATTACCTTGACTCAAAAGATACTCACACCTATCAATGTCATAAGTTTTCAAAATTGGTTTTGTTTTGGTCTGTTTTTTTAAGCACTCCATCCACATCTGTATCACCTGAGTGCAATAGAATTGAACATACTTCTCTCCTCTGGATGGTTCCTCCACTGGATCAGAAAGTCTGAGCATATGCCACAAGTCCCATGTTAAGCAGAGTTTTCTATTAGCCAGACAAGTCCAACAGATTGTGAAAACCACAGTTTTTTAAATAAAACAAAACTGAAAAATGTGAAGCGACAAGTTTGTTGAACCAGGACATCCCAGAAAGGTCCTTTATTTCACAACCTCTGTATCATCAACATCTACATATCATACTCCAGAGCAAGCTATGCCAACAAGGCAATGTCAAAAATCACAAATAGAAACATTCCTGTAAATTTAAACTTAAAAATAATTTTCATAGCCTGAAATTGATCACTCTTGGCATTGAATCAGCTGCTAAACATTAGGCACCAGATCTTCATGATCAGCTTCATGAGTAGAAGCCCAGAGAACAGTCCTTTTCAAAGACAATCCCCACTTTCCTAAGTGTTTAATAACTGATGTGGAACAAAATGATATCTGTAGAGGTGAACACTGTTACCTTTCTTAACACTAAAATAAACTTTGAGGTTCCTGAAGTGATTTCATTCTCATTGAGACAAGTTAATTATTAATGTCATGACCCTCAGTGGGATCTGAGACACGATTATGAAAATTTTTAACTGAGCAAAATAAATTCTAAACCACAAATACAACAAAGTTGTTCAGAAATTAAATAATTCAACAATTTTGTCTGAAAAGTGCATTCTCAAACACCGAATTATTTGTATATGTGCCCATCCACACACTGTTTTAATTTTTAAAATTTACTTGCTGCTCTCTGAGTACTTTCTGCTGTAAAATAATTGGGAAGAGCCAATAAAGGAAAATTCAGATGAAATGAACAAGTATTGTTGCATATATGGATTTCCAATTAAACATTCTACTCATTAACACATTGTGGCAAAAGCTGACAATGAAATTGGCAATTAAATATCATATGCCATTTCTATTTCTAAATGTATGTAATCATTGTATTTTTCATCCCCAGTTCTGCAGTCTGTGCTATAAATATTAGAAATGCATACTCATCCCAAGACACTTGCCAGATATCACTGAATACCTCTGATGGGCATTAGGAGCATCAAATTTATTGCACGTACACACCAGATGCATACTCAAGACAGGAATGTGTGTAAGCACACATCCTGATGGGCTCTGCTGACCCAGCTTCCCTTTGGTGAAATGCAGCCAGAATCTGTGCCATTTACCTTCCCCATCTGAACTCCTTCCCTACAGGGACACCTTAAGTGACACACACTCCTTTAATAACTGGCTCCTTACAGCCATCACCTTAACCTGAACACAGCGAATGGAACACAGCCATCACCACAGACTTTTCTGAGAGAGGCAGAGCATGATCTCAGACCAGCATCTCAGGAAGACTAACCCAAAAATCCATTAAAAGAAACTACAATATTAAGTTATTGCTGGGGCTGATCACAGAGCCCCTCCTCCTTATACCTACCCCGGGCTAAGATCTCAGGTTTGCTGTGGTGGTTCTCATGCACATGCCCCTGCTTTCCCTGCACAAGTGCCTCCTGGCAACCAATCCACAGGCTGCTGAAAAATAGTTATTTGATTATACGATACAACAATCGCTCATTGGCCTCATTTCTCCTTGGAGAAATACATTTGAATGTACACTGCATCTGACATCATAACACCAATTCACAGGGAAGAATTACCACTGGAGTTATCCACCTCTGCTAGAGTTAATTTAACTTGTGGTGTGATCCTCTCGAGACACAGTTTCCTGCTATCTGCTTATGAGTGTATTTTTCGAAGGTACAAAAGGAACAGTGCAAAGGTGTTATTGAAGGGACTTATGCTGAATATGAGGTCGTGAGCAATCACTGTGTCCTGCTCCTGACCTTTCTGATAATTTACCACTTTATAACTCAGAGATATTTATGACATCCCCATTACCTAAGCCCATTTTCCCACTTCTAATTTGTATAAATCAGAATGACTGTTATGCATCTGTCCTTCCACAGACATTATGACATTACTCCTAAAATATGTTAAATAAGGTAGCTAACAAATAATCAACTCAATCTTTAACAAGTTCAGCAGCAAATCATTGTTGTATCTTCCATGCTTCAGAAAACAGTTTGTCCTGCCTCAAGCAAGCCAGGGAACTTGTATTCCTGAAAGAAAGCTGTTATTCTGTGTATTTAAGAAGAAACACAGATACTTTTCAGATTCCAAACACCCCAGCTCTGTTCTCAGCTCCTGCAGGCTTGGTAAGCCTGGTGAACCAGCTTCACCTCTCCATCCTTAAGCTTTCCACTTAGTTGCTATTCCCCCCCCATTTTCCTTCAGGACAGGATCCCTTCATCTTATCCACTGAGTCTGGCAGAACTGGTTATTTTAGCTATTGATATCCCACACAAGCTTCATGTTGAAGCTACAACAAATAAAAGTGCCAGTTTCAAAGCCAGCTTGGCTTCAAGCCAGCATTTCTCCTGTAGGGTCTGACACAGAGCTGCAGGATAAATCAGGCTAGAGGGGAGCCCAGGTGTTTCTAGTCCAGCCTCCTGCCTGAAGGGTTCAAATCCTGAACAAAAGTGAAGGAGATGCTGCAGCACTGCTGTGCTGTGCTGGGAGAAAAAAAAATACATGATCCTACTGCATAGGCAGCAACTTTTAACAGAAATGGATGTTTTGGTCAACCTCACCCTTGACCCAACCCCTTCTGAGGCTCTGAAACAGACTTTGCATGGAGGTGCCGCTCTGGCTGAAAAGTAAATTGCTCATAGGAAACAGTGTGGGCTTCAGGCTGCTAATCTGGGGAGACTTTCAGAAACCGGCCTCATGCACCTTTGAGTGGTTTTCACCACAGTTATTCATCTGGAAATTTGCACAACAACAGCAACACTGTACTTTTGCTATAGGTTGTCTTCTGTCACTCTTTTGCCATAAAAAATATTGGCTCTACCATCTGACCTCACCTTTCTCTGGCTGCTGCTTGAACCTTCACTGGTACAGAGCCTTAAGGACACAATGGCTTGCCTAAGACAGCTTCTTTCCTACAGAGGCACATAAAAAAGCTCATGCATTTTACTGGGTACTTATCATGTCCTCATGATATATTTCTCATTATTGTAACCTAAAATCTCATTTCCATGTCAATGGCTTTCAGATCTGTCTTAGTTATGAAAAAGCCATAAACTGCTCTGTGCTTCCAAGTGCCTTTAGGAAACATAAAGACCAAATCAGTCCAGGCTTTCACTCTCAAATGTGTCCTGCTGAGGCTTCAAATGGGTGCTGTCTGTTCTCAGCCTTGGTCCTTGACCACTGCCTACATATTCTGATGCTTCAAAAGCATCACTTGATGTCTGAGCAAAGATCATGTCTGCAGGGAGAAAGCTCATACTGAGCTGATATTCAATAAGCTTTTTAATTAGGCAGACCGTGAGAAAGACAAGGCCATCTTTCAGATCACTGTGTTTTTCCAACCAGATCTGTTGGCAGCTTCCATAAAATCCAGCCTTTGGAAATGACAAAAGCAAGACTCATATGGAACACCAGCTCCACGTAAAATGAATTCTCTTCTTTCATCAGTATCTTTGCAGCATGGCTGCCATGGAGCATTGGTATGAAAGATAGTTCAGCAAAAGCAGCAACTTTATTTGCAATAGAGAATGTGAAAGGAAGAAAGATTCATTTCAACGTTATGGTGCTCATGTGCAAAACATTTTTAAGGGATAAACACTGACTGTATTTGCAATTTCATATTTGAGTGCAATTTACTTCTGTTATTAATGGTCTAGGTAGTCACTCCTCCTGAGCCTTGACATCCATGTGTCTCAGCAACTATGACTTGCTAGATTTGTCTTCTATACATAAAAATCTCCCCTGGGAGTCTAAGCTTCTGAATATACTCTTTGACTTTTGACTCCTGAATTTTCTCTTTCTATTTATCTTATTTCCCCGTTTGGAATGGTTGCATTTGGGAGATGCAAGTGCAAATCAGGCTTGCACCAAGCAGGTGTCATGCACTGAAGTAATCACTTTGGTAAGACTGAACAGTGAGGTTAATAAAATTAACTAATAGCACTGAAGCAAAGGAAAATGTAAAACAAACAAATAAAAAAAACCCATAAACCCACATAGCCATTATGTCTATTTGTCCCATTTTAGACTTATTTCTTGCCTTTGCAATTAGAACTGGATTTGCACACATTGGTCAGATATGGTTGTGGAGAAAGAAAGAACTGATGTCTGCATGGCAATAAGGACAGGAAAAACACAAGATTCTGAACAGAGTTGGAAACACATGCCAAGCTCTGGCACACTATCTCTTTCTACTAGGAAATTAGGTCCAGCATGCAGTGCAATGTCTCCATTGGAAAAATATGTTTAGTCCAAACAAAAAAAAACCCAAACCAACCAAATTTGATTAAATGTTATTGATTTCAGGTTTCTACTTACTTCTGTGGCCAGAACTGAAGTGCTGTGTAATTTACATGATTTACATTAGAGAGAACTTGGTGAAATGCTGGCCAAGAAAGTTTGCAGTCATGTAAAGAAATGCTTTTTTTCCAAGCCTCTGTGGTTTCAGTTGAGCTTATTATTAGGTGCTGCAAAGAAAGGAGTTTTCCTTCTTTATCAAACACATTAAGTGAGAGTGGGATGATCCTTCCCGTGTTCTTGTTTTCCTTCACACATACATTGTAAGTCAGGAGTGTAAACAGTCCTCATTGTTTCTAATGAATCCATGTGAATTTTATAATGAAACAGAAAAACCTGATTTATTAATCAGGATAAAATCCTGACTTACTAAAATTAGCAATTCTGTTTTTAATCTAGAGAGTAGAAATTGAAGTAATGTATTTTTACAAAGACAAGGATAATTACAGTATAAAACTAAACAAGCAGGTCAGCATCTTCTCACTTGAGCAAGTGAAAGCTGTTTCAGGCCTAAGCAGGTTAGATTTTAGAGGATGTTTCATTCCAATATTGTACTAAGACCAATGATTTATTTCATCCATGTCAACGATCCTTGCAGCCTTTGCTTGAAGAGCAGGGATCACATAGAAGGCTGCTTTCTTGCACATAGACACTGCACAGATGGATTTTAAAATGCATCAGAGATTGATTCCTAAAACCTACATCCTTGCTTTCTTTGCAATCAAAACTCATCACCCACCTCTGAGCTGATATTCTATTAAAAATCTTAATTGCAAAGTCCTCCAAAGTCCTGTTTTCCATTCTATGACTTTTTAGCAAATTGCCATGCTTAAGTGAGTTGTTTTGACATGCTTTTAGGAGGGTCTGCATATGCCACAAAGATGGGTTTATAACAAGTGTGATATTAATTTTCCTCAGTCTCAGCATGCCTGAAGAAGGAAAAGCCAAAAAGAAGTGATGTGAGTTATCAGCATCACCACTCTTCACATGGGCTTTTATAAGAGAATGATTTTATAAGAGAAACAGTTTCAGAGCCATATTGCCCTGCCCACATGATGCACCTCAGCACTGGGGTGGGGGGAGAATGGGAGAGCAACATAATCTCAGGAGACAGAGATCCTCAGCCATTTCGGGAAAGAGGATGCTGGTTTCGGCTCTCCAAAGGACTAGTACATGGAAGCCTGGTTACAAGGAAAAGTGCAGTCCTTTGGTGACAGTTGAGGGACTTATAGCACCTCAAACAAATATATGGATAAAAGGTGTCCAGAAACGAGAAAATAATCCTGCTCTGTAAATACATTTTAAGTACATCTAGTCCCTCAGTGTCAAGCTGTGTCAGAAACTTTGTGCCCTGGCCCCCCGCACAGAAGGAACAGAAAAGTCTAATACCTCTCTACCTTTCAGAATCAGGAAAAATCATCAGCCCCTGAAAAGACCTTAACAGACCAGCTGATACATAGGTGTCTGTTTTACACTCAGAATAGTAGTTGAAGAAAGAAACACAGAGGGGAAACAAAAAGAGAAAAAAAAGAAACCAGTAACATTGTCAAAGTCTAACACCAAGTTCATTGAGTCAGGCCAGAATTTGTAACTTTTGTGCAGAATCCTTAAATACCAGCCGTGTCATGAACCTTTTACAGTAATTTTGCCATATTTCTTCAGGCAAAGAAGAATCAGCAAAATCACCTGTTACTATCCAGAGGTGTGATACATACCAAGAATATGATTTCAGGCCCAGATGGGTAATTTTGTCTTCCTCCATGCCTTCACTTGTAAAAAACCCTAAGGACTTAATATTTTAGAAAAACTGAATTTTCCTATTTATCATGCAAGATGTTTACATTGCTAGGCAGAAGCTACTGCAAGCAGGTAAAAGAAAGATCTTAGCCTTTCAGTGTCACATTTATCTGAGCTAAATTATTGCATTGCTATGATCTTTACAGGGCAAGGACATACAGTAGCAGAAAGATGTAGTTGTTTATGGGACTCTAATGATGACCAGCTCAGGTTAAAACGAAAGTCAGAGAGTACAGCTAGTTCTTTCACAACATTTCCCAAGCTGCTTGCTAGCTTTGAGCAACATATCTTCTGTGTCTGACTAGGAGCAGAAGGAAAAGCCTTACATATTTCTGTGCTAGAGGCGAGCAAGATTAGATCCAGAGGTTGCGTTTCTTTTCTAAAAGGTTATACCCCTTCTTCAACTCAGCTTTCCCTGTAGAAACAATGATGCTTGCCTGTACCACAAACAGACCTCTACAGCTTAACTCAAGCTCCAGCTGTTTAAACTGTTTAAGCTTTTTTTATAGAAAAAAAGCCGCCTCAAACAAACAACTAAATAGCTAATAATAATAATAATAATAATAATAATAATAATAATAACAATAACAATAACAACAGCAACAACAAACCAAAAGAGGAGCACCATCTAATCTATTTGGAAGCCTTTTTGGTTGCACTTCTTGCAACTTGAGGTCAATTTAAATGTGAGCAGAAAGAGCCAGAAAGGTAATGGGTCCCAAGGGTAGTGAATATGCATGGCATATGTTCATCCTCCAGTCTTCTTAAGGACTAAAATCCGCCAGGGAGCACAAATTCGACCTTTGGCTCTGCTGTGAATTTAGGGTGAACAGTGAGCCTTGATGTGTGCTGCAAGAGGGGCATGGAGATGAACCAGCACCCCTGGTGCTGAAGCTCTCAGGACCCTGCGATATAGATGTGTCATGAATATACAAAGTGAGTCTTATCTGTTGTGTATAAAAGTAATCCTGTGCTCGGCCAGCACAGCAAGGAGTGCTGCTCTGTCACTGTATTCATAGCATGAAAAGCCAGACACTGAATAAAGCTATCAGCTGTGCCACTTACACAGCACGGACCTCTCAGTATGTCACCATTTCTATATCTAGAACAGAAAAAAAAACGGACTATAAAACATGAATTTCAATCTGTTCATATTTCTGAAGCTTTTTTTATTTTCAGTTACCAGGAGAAAGCCCTTTTGTGAGAACAAATTTCTCTTTCATTAGATTACTGGCAGCAAGAGAAGTTCTCCTGGGCACAAATATTTCACCAGCTTTGGTTCATCCAGGAAGATAAACTGGCAGTCACCCACCTGTCCCCTCCCTGGTTCCTGATGGAACAACAAGGCTGGCATCTTGACTCTCACCACCAGCTCCTCTCCCTCTCCCTGTGCCGCACTCTCATGCCCACCGCCTGCCACCAACCCATTGTCAGGTGTCAGAACAAGGATCTGCCCGTGAAAAGGATCCATTGTTGACAGAGAACAGAAAACAGGGAACAGATCTGTATCTCAAAGAATTTAAGGCAGAAGGGAAAAAAGGACTTAATTCAACAATTCAACTCATATGACAAGGGTCTGAAGGATTGAAGAAAATCACTCCTGAATGCTGCCATCTGCCTAGGGGCTACACAGGACCATGGATTTCACCTAAACCAAGGCATTTCCAGTAGTGCAGGTCGAGAGGGTCATAATGTACAGCAAAATGTGAGAAAGACAACTCACACACTCAGATTGGCCCAATTCCCTCACATGTTTAACCTGAGACAGGGGTCATCCTCTGCTGAGCACAGGCTGCTTGGTGGGGCTCAACTGCTTCGGGTGAAGCTATTGGAATATGAATCCCAATATTACCAGTTAGATTGTGCCTGGGCCAGTCTGACCCTCGCTGCTAGGCCAAAGGCGGCAGCTGTGGTGTATCACCCCACAGACACCTTTAGCTTGCTGGTGGTTGCAGCTGGGCACTAAACAAGTCCAGGCTTGTTAGGAACTCCGTTTACCTCAGGAGAAAAGCTTCAGGCGATGGTGAAGAGAAAAAGGAGAGGATTCTTGCTGGAGGGTTATATCCAGAGGTTTATTCCATGGTTACAGAGGCCTGAATCTTAGGAACAGCTCCAACTGAATCACGACCGCATGGCCTGATTCACCTTTTAAGCTCCCAGGGCAGGGGGAGGGGAGGGGACAGGTGAGCCACCAACCAGGTGGGAGGGGCAGGGTTTCAGGAGAGAATGACAGCTAGACAGGCCAATGACCCCCAGGCCTGAGGGGCATCCTTTGAACTTGACCAACCACACGACGCCTTGTTGGAATGTTAAGCCTGATTGACAGGACTCACTCAGCAAGGGACGAGGGGGGGAGGGGAAGAGAGTATTGGTACACCTGGGGAAGGGACCTGAAAGTTTAAAACACACCGCAACATGAAGCAAAGAGGGTAATGCAAGAGTTGCTACAGCAGCAAAGACTGAAATTCTGTGCAAAACATGACACAGGAATAGAGCGCCTTTCCTAATGACAGGTCAGTGCTTCCCACCATGTGTCCAAACACCCTTGGGCTGTCAGTATGTTGACAGTAGTAGCCTGCACATGTATTGGGCTGCATAAGCTGAAGGTTCTCCCATCCCACCAAAGGAAAGCTCATCTATCTCCCCGGTTCTACTGCTGAGGTTTACCTGCCTGGCTCCTGGTTACACGGTACGTAATTCAGATTTGCTTCACTGCTTTGTGCCATGGATGATGATTAAAAGAGCAAACCATCCTCTTCTTTTGTCAGCATGTAGTGTATTTCACCTCCCATTATCTCAAAAAGTGACAGTTTGATTATAATGTAATTACTTTTTTTAGTGAACCTAGAGCATAATTTTATTTCCAGATGGGTTTATGCTTCTTATATTTAAACTCATTAGGAACAAGTAGGCATCACAGGAAAAATACAAAGTAAGCTGCCTCTTTTCTTTAAAAGGTGTACGGTTTTGAAAGACCTACATTGTGAGGGTAAAGATACCAATGTCACATGGTAGAAAAGATTAATTTCAAACATGAGAGCACAAATGAGCTTGAGAGCCCTTTAAGGCATTTACATGGAAATTGAAAGAATAAATGTTTAATTTTCATTGCTTGGAATTTGGTAAAAGCTAACAGGCTGAATAGCTTCAATATCCAAGAATCAAGAGTAGGGATCAGCAAGCGGCTGCAGACAACCATGGCAGGGACAGTGCCAGTTCAGAAATTGGTGAAATGAAAGTCTTTTTATACAGTCAAGTCTCCAAGACTCCTGTGGCTGGGTACTTGCCAAGGAGCTTGTTTGCAAGTCAAGTATCATTTGTTGATGCTAAGAAGCACAAGCTGATACATTTTGCCAAAACATGTGACAAGAAAATCCATGTAAATCAGTGGTGCTTTGCTGCAGAAACTGTGGTTCCTCTCTGAAAATTGTCTTAGTAAAATGGCACCCTGGGGCTTCCTGTCTATTGCATCCCAGTAACATCCAAATCAAATATGATTAGGTCAGATGCATGTGATAATGATTTTTTTAACTGCTGCTTCTATGAAAATAGAAATGAAATTGTACAGTCAAGATATGCTATCTGGCTTACACACTGGCAGCATAGATCCTACAGCTTCTATTTATTCAATAATTCTATTTATGACTCACAATACAGTTTCTTTTCTATCATCCTATTTGCAGTTTATTGGTAGTTATGGGAAAAAATACATCCAGAAGAAAAAAAAATGTAATGCCAAAGCAAACCAATTTACTTATCCCAAAACTGAAATCAGATCCTCATAAGGGCCCATTTATTTAGCAATGCATTTACATCTGCCCAGGCATTTGCTGATGCATCTCTTCTGTCCCAGCCAAGGGGCAAGGCAGTTGCACTTAGTTGATAAATGATTTTCTTCTTCTGAAGTGGGAAATGACTTAAATAAGAACCAATAGAATCGAACATTTTACAGTATGGATGTAAGGCAGAAGCAAGTGATATCTTAAATATAAACACTTCTCACTGTCACTTTGCCATGTGAGACACTGTAGATGTGGCTGGATAACAGTGACATTTGAAATCTGTGACTTGTGTAATTGTTGGCACCACCGACCAGACTGCAACCTTGGAGCAAGGGTCCTGCTGCTGAAAACACCATTTCGTTCCTTGCAATACCTCAGGCCTCTTCCTCTTTGAGCAGAGGTTGCTTCAAAACATATTTGCTGAAAATAAGCAGATTATTGCTTTAGAAATATATATATATTTTTTTTTCCAAATATATATTTGGAAAAATGTTCCTTTTTCCAAAGTGTTCTGGCCTCATTTCCCCATATTTCCAAGTTTTAGGCTGCTGATAAGCCACCTAACCTGCTGAAACAAGAATATCATCTGCTTTTCATGCAGTATCTGTCCAGTAGTTCTCCTGGGACACTTTAAACTAGCATGTAAGATTTTGATATTCCAGGCACGTATTCTACCTTATTCCATTGCCTTGCCACAGACCTCAGTATACCAATTTAATTGTCCATTTCTCTAGGCCTGTCAATTCCTCCATTTCTGCACTCCCACTTCAGTATGAGCCTTCTGTCAGGTGGTGGGAAAACTCAGAGATTATCACATAGCACAACATCATTTATTTAGTCTATCAAACAGGAGCTATTGACTGAATGAGCTTGTTCAGTAGCAAACCTGCAACATTATTTTAGCAATAAATAGCTTAGCTCTGCATAAGAACTGGACCCTAGGAATTTAGATAAAATTAGTAGTTTGAAACACTACTGCTTTGCTGCTACCTTTGAAGTGAAAAAATTACTATAATAAAAAATGTAGACAAGTTGAAAAAACAAAAAGGGAAATAATCTGAGAGAAAAATTAGATATAAAACCAGATTATATTAAAGCCTAACAGTCCCTGAGGTTGTCATGAAAGCTTTTGAATAGATGAAGCATTTCTAGTAGTTACAGTGAATTGAACAAATACTGTCAAGTTCAGGTTTGCCACAAGATATCTTTTTCTAAAGAAAGACAACTGAATTTTTTTTTAAACCAAATCATTTTTAAGTTTAAAAGACCAGTATCTGCATACCAGAAAAGCATTTTTTATGGTATTTTCAACACTTAAGATATAAACAAAAAAAATTTTTAATGTTTTTTAATATCCTCCCCACCCCCCAAACAACCTATTCCCTTCCTCTTCAACCACTGAGATGAGCAGTGTCTGTAGATGAGCCAAAGACCATCAGAAAGCCAGTGTCACTATTTAAATTACCTTCTTTAAAAGCAAAGCAACTGGAGGAGGTCAAAGTTCAAATACTCCCCATACTTGTGGACATTCAAATTTCATTTTAAGGTCCACAGGAAGACTTAAAACTCTATCCCTGTAGAGACATCCAGACTCCACTTTCCTTTTGTTTCTCTTTTGCCACATATATTTTGGTTATTAATTGATGCTGAGGCACCAGACCTTTTCCTGTTCTCCCATAAGAGGTCACTGAACAGCCCAGTGACAGGAGGCTATGGCTGTAGTTCCCAAATCCACAAAACAAAGATTTTGCAGAGGAAAGCCATAGATGGAAATGGATAAGGAGTGATGAAGTTGGGATCCTCCTCTTTATCCAACACCACAGAGCAGCTCTTGAATTCAACTTGTCTGACTTTTGCCCACCTTCCAGAAATATGAGTCATAGTTGAAGTTGTCTCTTCATGTATTTAACTATTTATTTCTTTGCTTTTGTTCCAGGCTAGAAAAGAACTGAACTAAGAATTATCAGGGCAAAAAGAACACTTGAAAGAAGAACTTACAAAAATTTCTGTTTTGAAAATGCAAATGATGCATTTTAATTAAGGCCACAACATCAGTCCTTCAGAAGTTAATCTAAAGCAGCCTTCAGCTTCTTCATGTTAATGTAATATGAGAAACTTATTCACAAGTGGCAAGGAAGTAGATAATTTTGCCCTTATGTTTTCTCCAAACCCAGAATTGGTCCAGAGGTCAAAGTCTTATACAACTGAGAAGCCATCAAGATGGTGACAGTTTTACAAAACAAAATGCTGAAGTAAAAACCGGCTCTGTCAAAACAGAAAAAAAAGTCAAAAGTTTTATAATATGACTATATTAAGAAGATTTTTAAAATCAATACATGGTATACTGCCTACTTAATTAAATTTGAGAAAAATTTAACTGGATTATACCTTGGTATGATGACCTGTTAGGCAATTTTTAACTCAATTTTTATCTCTCCAAATAATGAACTCTAGAAGGTTAAGAAATTAGCACTTTAGAGTATGTTTTAGTACAATCAAAGACTTCCTGAGAGGAGACTACTATACTGAAATTGTCAAAATCCTGTCTGGATAATCATATAGACAAGAACAACCCTAAGAATTGCTATCTATCTGCTAATTTTCTCTGACAAGATAAAATAAGGCACAGACAAGGTGCTAAAAGAAATGCAGACAGTCATTGCCATTAATGAAAAAGCTTATCCCAAAATGGTTGAAGGAATCTAGGAAAAAAGTAAAGTAATTATTTCCCCTACAAACAACTATAAAGCAAAGAAAATAGAAATTTGTAAGATGTCATTTAAAATATAGGTAAATATCTTATTTTCCACAAGCAATTGTTCCTTATTTTCAGTCATAAATGATTGATGTCTTTGAATTGTACTCTTTTCTCTGTGTGTCAAAACCTTCATTCCGTGTTTTTGTTTTGATTTTTAGGGGAGATGTATGTGCAAATCCCAGCATATCTGTTCCGTCTGGCTTGCACTTCCACAGACAGAGAGCAGAGGGGAAAGATAATTAAGAGCCAGCCTGACCCATCCTGCTGGAAGGGAGGAGCCCATCATACACGTGTCAGATTCCACAGGCTCATGTTTCAGGCACTCCTTTGAAATCACCAGCAGCTGAAATGCCACCAGGTCCCCAGGTGCTCTGCTCCCAAGCTTCAGCCTCTTTCCTCACCAGGAATTAAATTCTTAGCTCCAGCCCAGAGGAACCCACTTCATTTTGTCCTGTCCATGAGGACGGGGGGAATGGAACTCTTTCCCCACCACCAGAGTCCTTTATTTACCAACAGGCCACCATGTCCCCACTTTCAGTGATCTATACTGAGCTGCTCACTTCTTCCAGCCCTTCCTGCTGCTGTCCCATCTCCCAGCACCTCATGTCCACAGGAGAAGGTGCCTTGGAAACTGTTGCCCTACCTCTGAGGTCCCATGCCTGTGGTGAGGCCCAGGGGCAACGTGTGGGGGTCAGCTGCCAGCTCCAATGAATATTTTGGGTAAAGAGCAGCTGCTGCAGCAGAACCAATGGTGCCTTGTTCCAGTGGGGCACAGGGTGTGCTGGGTGAATGAGAACTGCATGAGAACTGGGTACTGCTGCAGCTCATGGTTGTGACCCCAGAGGACACTGCTGCCACTGTTGCAAAATGCCATCACTCAGCAGTGCTGCCCCTCAGCGACAATGAAGTCTGATGGATACACAGCTGCCACAGAACAGGGCTCCTCAGGCTCTTCAGGGAGCCATAGCCCCTGAAGTGACTTCTGCTCATCTCGGCCAGAACTGCAGTCCAAGGGCTTCTTACAGACATAAAATACCACCCATTAACTCTTTATTAACTGTTTGGCATTTCCTGGCTTTTGAGAAAGGCAAGCTCCTCCAGAGCTGATATACATCATCTAGGAAAAACCTCTGGGAGCTCAGGGAGAAGGATAGCTGTGTTTCCGCAGAGACCCTCAGTGGAAACCCCAAAAAGCATTAAAAAGAAGAAATTGGGGCATAATGCCTCCATGGTATGGAAATCACTACAGCCTGTATTTACTATGAATGCTGTATCAGGCTCCAATAATGATCTTTTGCTGGTGCCAACAGACAGCCTATCCATCATCTCTGGCCATCACCCTCATTACTGTTTCTGGACAGTCTATTTTCCTACTGCCTGATGCAGTTACATATGACTTATTTATACTCTGAAATGAATGGGTAACTTTGGTTATCCAGAAGAAGGGCAATTAAAAATAACATGAGGCCAACTAGACGGAGATAAGTGAACATTAAAGCATCTGGGCAGGCCAGGTGCTTGAACATATCACTGAAAATGTCTTCAGGAAAAAAAAAAAAAGAAAAAAGAAGAAAAAAGCAAAAAGAAAAAAAAGAAAAAAAAAGACAACAAATTACCACTTTGACAGATTATTAAATGTTTAAAGCTTCTGGCAATAAAAGTTGCTAATAAAGAAGCAGTGTAAACCAGAAGAGAGTGGCAGCAACAGTAATTATACAGCAGAATGATTAAAAAGCACACAGCTATAATGACTTTAATCTACTTTATGAGAGAAACTCTAACATTCAGCATTCAAAAAAAAATAATCAATTAGGGAGCAAGAGAGATGGGAAAAAATCTACTTAAACTGAATTCCTACAATCAAGTGATAAATCAGTCACGAGTAATTGTAGGAATTACTGCAATTCACTACGTTTCGATAACACTGGCTACTCCACCACAGACTGAAGTTTCTCAGCACCCAAAGGGACTCCATAGAGCAATTTCTGAAAAATTGTTGTGCTCAACAAGTTATGCTGCTTAGCTGGAAGAATATCCAGCATGATCAAAATTAAGATCTCAGTCTGGAGAACTTATTTTCATACCAGCAGACTAATTTCAGCTCAGTGGCACCAAACAGGCAGGCTCCTTGACTCTTAACCACTTGGACATGTGTTCCAGGCTCTCCCCACCCTCAGCCACCCCAGTCCCCTGCAGCCTCACCGCAGTGACAGTTCCCCGCCCTCAGAACTGCCCTGGGAAAGGAATTCTGTCTGTATGGGAAAGATCTTTACAGGGGCTCTTTTTAACATGGTGGTGGTGTTGGTCTGATCTGTCTTGTTTGCTATCACCCTTTTCAAGGTCTGTATGTGTCAGGATAAGATCCCTGTCCCTCCACCTTCATAAAATGCTTCTGAGAGCAGGGAACTGGATTGGGCTAAATGCACCAGATGCAAGGCCTAAATATGAAATATAAATAGCAAACACATGGATCAGATCACATGAAAAAGCAGTCTGTGTGTTGAGATAAAAACTTAATTTCTCATTTGCTGCTTTCCTGTGTAATTCTTCTTTTTGTATTTTAAATCAATACATTAAAGGAATTTTTAATATTACACCTGAGCACCTAAACTTTCTGTAAAGTAAGCATTGCACCATTAACTATCAAATATTTAAAAATTCAATTTCAGAAGAAGGGAAAGATAAATCAACTCGGTTAGGATTTAGCTGTGTCAAAGCTGCTCTGCTTCTCAACATCTCCCAGGAAAAAGTAAGCATTGATCATTATCACCATACCATCCCTCCTAGTTTGCTTGATGTTCATATTTCAGAATGGGATGCAATTAATTAATATGGGCTTACACGTGCTACATTTTCAGACCTAGTATCTATTGACAGCCACTTGACATTAATTATTTGTATTATTGACCTCTTTGCATCATAGAAAGCTCTCCAGAGAAGAGCTTGGGAACATGCCAGAGGTGTAGAGGCACAGTTGCCAAAGGCTGGCAGGGAGATGATGCAGTTGCACTTCTGTGGACTGGGAATGCAGGTGTTGCAGCACTCAGCTCAGGGTGCTTACAACAGGGTGCCGTTGTTTTCATCAGTTGTTTTTAGCAGTGTTTTCATTCTCAAACCAGGAAAAAGGCAGTCTCCTTGTGTCCAAACCCTTGCATAGTGTGACCCTACCTTGCCTGGGGATGTGCCTGGGGCACTAAAGACAGTGAGACCCTTCCCTTGCCATGTACACATGAAAAAGCAGCCTAGCCCTCCCCAGCTAGGTGATCTTGGGCAGGTGAGCTCAAAGTTAGGCAAGTCCCTGATGTTTCCAATAGAGATGCATACACACAAAGTTAGCAAATAAATGAGTCAAGCAAAGAGCAGAACATTAAACTTTAGAAACAGTATCAGTGAGAAGAAGTTCTAATTGTAGGGACACAATAACAACACAGAAATCAGAAGAATCCAAGCACCAGGGCCACAGGCAGAGCAGCATAGCTCCAATGACAGAAATAGGGCAGGGACCAGTCTGAGGGCGGGTGTGGGGAATCCACACAGACCCACAGTGATTCCTGGACAACAGTAGCCAGGAGAAGATCAACACTGACATAACTTGGGGCAGTGTAAGACCTGCAGCTGTCTGAGAAGGCATCACCCAAAAGCTCACAGTGCTGGGAGGAAATTATCAATGACTAATCTACCTCAGGTTGATTGCCAGCCTGGTTACACAGCAAGTAAGGGACTGCCAAGAGACCTTGAGGGCAGGAATCAACTTGAAAAAACAAGAAGGTACAAAAATTTGTGACTGTGGAGAGAAACATTGTAATAGGAGAGTGGTGGTCAAAACCCAGTTAGAAATCCAGCAAATCATAGTAATTTGATAATGTTTGCATGTCTACTATTGTATTTCAGAGTTGATATTGATCCAGAATGTTTCATTAATTGTTCTTCACTTACTTTTCATTAAAAAAATGCAGGTCAAAATGCTTAGATCCTGATTTGATTTAACCACATAAATTGTACAGTGCTTTTCCCGAGAAAGTAGGCAAAAACCACATTAGAAAGTAGGAGACATTACACAGTGAGGAATGTAGGTATCAAAGAAATTACCCAGAGGAACTATTTCCTGTTCACCTGTAGGTATTGAAGTTGGGGTGAGTACTCACCCAATGCTCACATGCCACTGAGAGGAAGTGAGCTGAAGGGAGGCAGGGTGCCCACAGGTTTTTCCCTTTGCCTTCTTCAGGTAATAGGCCAAAGACAGGAATCAAATAAGAGAAAATTAAGACTTTCCCACTCAGAGGAAATTTCTCCCCTTAATGAGCAGTAATAAGAAATTCAGCTTTTCCCTCTCCCTGTGCATTAAGTTTTTAGGAAGGTGCAAACAGAGGACATTTAATACCAATACAGGATGCTGCTTCCCAGCCAACAACTCCTCCACAGAGATCAGGAGCCACCACTGCAGGTACCACTGCTCTCCAGGTCAAGGGTGAACACACCCCTGCTTTTCATACTCAGGGCTTCTTCTGTGAGCCTACAGAAGAAATAGGAAGCAAAAGCAGGCCACAGAACTGTTTAATGGTGAAATACCTTGCTAATGACCACCAGAACATATTTAAAAGCTTTAAGCTTTAACAGCTGTCCTTATAATTTATCAGTTACACCCCAAGAAACCCATAAGAAGAGCCTTTGTTTCCTTCCCACTAGATAAGTTTCCTTATCAGAGTCAGATCCTACACTCCCCATCTTCTCTCTTTGCTTTAAGCACACGATGGAGCTCCCAGAGGTCTGCTGTTATCCTTCACACCCCAAGCCCAAGGTGAGTGCTCCCTTTAAGATTGAAATGCGCGTTTGTCTCTGGTGGCCTCACTCCATTTTGCGGTGTGCTTCGACTGCCAGAGCAACCAGCTGGGCCAGTAAGTTAAAGACATTGTTCCCATAGTAACTCATTTTCTCTACCCACTCATTAGATTAACACATTTCAGATCAAAGATAGATGTGAAAATGTCTCAGAAATGATAGTCCAAGGCACTGGATATGAACAAAATCCACCCCACTATCTCAAAAAGCACTCACTACTTGATATCAGAGCATACATCTATAGCTGCTATGCTCATTGTGCTGTCCTGCCTGGAAGTTATCAAAAGCATCTTGGATAGATCCTTTTGTTGCTGGTTTGCAGACAATCTCTTAAGTACAGAAACAAACAGGTACTCCCCTCTATCAAATCAGAGCTAAAACCAAGAAAAGAAGTTCACTGTCTCTGTGCACTCACATTCAGATAATGTTTGCAACTTTGCTACAGAAAAGGTCTGATTCACACTCCCAGTAGCAGCAAATCTCTTATAAGTTTTGCCTTCCCCAAATTCAATTTTGTTACATTTTTAGTACTATAGCATAAGTTGACTTAATGGAAGTTCAAGCCCAAGGAACAGATTAATGTGCCAACACTATGTGTCCACAAAATTAAAAAGCCTTTGGACTGCTCCTGCTCCATCATCATACAGCAACTCTGCCATGTATCAGAAAGAACAAGAAAAATCTTGATACTACAGACACCCTTTGCCACTGAATATTTCTAGTAACACCTTCTGGTAAAATGCAAAGGACATGGAAGTAAGGAATAAGAAATCTTTAGATAGCTTTAGATAGTGTTTATTTTTGTTTTTATTTCCTCTCCGGGTTCAACTCTTCAGGTGGAATACAAACAAATTCTTTTGATTGCCATTCATCTCTCCAAATAAATTTAGTGGTTCTCAGGAGGCTTCAGCCCGTATACATGTATTTATGTGTACTTACACAACAGCTTCAATACATACTGCTTGTGAAAACTGCAGCTGGAATGATGGGTCCTGAACATGGCTTGTAATGCAATCAGTAGCCATGACCTTGCTAATACCCTGTCTTAACCCCTTGCCAAGACCCAGGTAAAAGACCATTTACACCTAAAAACATAATTCAGAGACTGACTCACACTCATTTTTATGTCAATGTCCACTGTCCATTTGTGTCTGCAAACCAGGATTTCCCAATGACAGCGTCCAATTTCACCAGTCTGTTCAAATCACCAGGAATTGAACTTGGTTCTTTTTTTTTTTCTTCCTAGAGCTCTCCTTGTCAGAAATCTCATTTGTCAGCTGTGCAGCCTTGATGCACCAGCTCACACCACCGACATCTCACCTTCCTTTTCTTCAGTATTGCTCCTCACAAAAGTGCAATTTACAGGTGACAAAAAATAATTCTCATCTCAGAAAATTGTCCCATAGTTCTGGAAAAATGTTATACAAAAGGTGTGATGTATATTAAGAACTCAGGCGAGCTGATGCTGTTCATCATTTCTGATGCAAAGTCAGTGCAACCCTTTGCCTGGTGAGATGGGGGAAACTGTTATGCATGTCTTGATTTAGGTCTCTCACAGCAGGTCCTGAACACCCTCACCTAATGTCTTCACAGTATAGACTGATTTTAATTTTTTCTCCATTTTCTTTTGTCTCATTGACTGTCTGTCCTGCCCTCGTCTGCTTTACTTCTACAAGGAAAGGTGTCACTGAATTCTTGGAAAATAGACTACAGAGCTGGATGGTGTATGGGTCTCTGCTTTTGTACTGGGAACTCTGTTGTTTTCTGTCACCTGAGGAGACTGAAATTTGGTCCTAGTTTTCAAGTAAACTGCAGAAGAAAGAGACTGCCTGCTTTGTTGTGCTGTAACCTTAGGCTAGAGCTTTAAAATATATATTATTTTGGTCATTAAAAAAACTGCAGCCTATTTCCTGTCATTTATGTTCTCTATACTCTGTGCCTCATTAGAAACATGAGGGGCATACAGGCACTCCAACATGATGAAAATGTCAGTGAAAGCCAGTACATTCTGAGTGTTAAAATGCACACAGTAAAGTGGTAACAATGTAAAGAACAAACCCATGTTTCTCTTAGCTTCTATTATTTCCTATGTTTAAAGTATAGTAGTCAGAGAAAAATCACAGACTTTTCAAATGATGAAAGGAAGGTGAGTAGGAAAGCCGGCCATGAATTTTATAAATTCCAGCTATTTAATATCTGTAGCTCACCGGATCTTCACAAGAAAATACATGTCAGCTGTGTCACCACCCAGGGAATAACCATTCTCTGACACTTATCTTCCTGCTTCTTTTCATTGGCAGAGGATAACTGGTTAAGCTGCCCTGTTTCTATTGGGAAAAGCTTCATATCCTGCTCTCCCGAGGCAGGCAGGCAGCTCCTGATCTGTGTGGCAGCACAGGGAATGAAGGGACATTGCCTGTTCTGAGCTAAGAGCAGTTCCTCAGGAACAAGTGCTGCCATTCTCAGGGCACTGCAGGGAGGGGACATATCTTTGATCATCAGATACCAAGGTAACATTGACAGTTTTCCCTCTCTCCCTAGTCTGATATGTTGCTTTCCTCATTTAAAATATCCGAAATCAAGAGAAGAAAGAGAACAGTTTTCCCCAGAAGTCAGCAATCGCTTTTGCATGTGTGAGCTCTTTCTCTTCCTTCTTTTTACAAAAGGAGATGGCCAGCAATTAGCAGGCAGGCAGCGCTTTGGGAATAATTTTACTATTCTCTCTGTTTTGGTATTTCAGAAGCTTCCTCTCAGTTAAATTCCCACAAACATCAGATAAATGTCCCTTCAAGTCTGCCTCCGGACTAGATTTGGTGTCATTCATGCCTGTGAATAAGTGGTACTTTCTACTTTGCAGGTGGAAAGTAACCTACTACACAGATTTCAAGGTTAACAGAGCTCTTCAGAGACTCAGACTTTATTAAAGAAGGGTAAACTCTACTACACAGCTTGTTATGGGCTGAGGAAGAGAATAACCTTCCCTGATGTTTCTGAGGTGGTCATTTTTCAACCCTTATTCAAAATGTTGGTGCAATTACCTGGCACACCAACCCCAAAAGAGCTCGATTTTTCTCACAACTCTTTACTATTGCAAATACAGAGGAAACTCCATCTACCTTTTCTAAAGTCTCTCTTGCTCCTTGTCAGCCTCATCTCCTGTGGAACACCTTTTCATCCTCTGAGACAAGTGATTTTTCAGCTGGCAGACAGGAATGGCACTGTGCTGTGCAGGCTTTGCTGCTTAGCCATGGTCTGTGCAGATGCACGTGCAAAAACCCTATTTCAGTGTCTTCACTTGTATCACTGATTTGCACTTACTACAGCTTTACTTCAAAGTGCACTTGGCCCTGGCACAACCTACTTATTTGTATTCTACATTGAACTGCACATAGCTCTTAACCAGCATATGCATTTTTTTTCCTTTGGAGCGTTGTTTTTTTTTTTTTTTTTTCAAAGTAGACATTACCAGAGCCGCTCCCAGTGGTTAAACATGTCTCTGATAAAAATGTCATGCTCTGGTACTGATGTTCGTGTTCAGCCCCTGGGATACCTCCACAAAGCCAATCAATATAATCTGTGCAGAACACAGATTACAAGAGGTGCCACCCAGACACCTCTGTGGATGCAGTTGCTCTCTCTCCCTGGCAGCATTCCAACAATCATGCAGATGGCAGACACAGCATAAGGGAGAGCAAAAGTAGTTCATTGGCAGAGATGTGCACTGTCACACAGATTGCAGGCAGCTGCCCTGACACATCCTGACAAGGAAGCTCTGATTGGGCTTGACACCTACATGATATACAACTCTGCAACTATACAGGTCCTAAGGGAGACCTTTTCCCTAGGAGAGAACATGCTTCCCAGGTTAACATGCCAAGAGTTAGTCAGCAGTGCTGGTCTCTTGGTAATATAAACAGCAACTTGCCTTAAAGAGGAAAGCACAAAGTGACTTTCACCGCTTGACAGTCAGCAGCCTTAAATCCAGCAACAAGCACAACACAATGCCTTATAAGTCTCAGAATGGTTGTTAAAGAGAGCTGGAACATAATAGCCGCCTCCCTCACCTATATCTCAATTCAGCCTTCGACTTGGACTGTGGCGCGTTCTCCTGCTAACCCTTCAGCGGCGATTGCTCCGGCTGCCTGCTGTCTGAGGGCGGTGTCAGCCGCACATCGAGCGCCCCGCAGGCACACACAGCCTGCGGAGAGCGCCCGGGATGGGGCACAACAGCAGCGCCCTGGATGCGTGTGCCGCTGCCCAGGGGAATGCATTCCGGAGCTTGCCAAGGGCTCCTGAGCAAAAGGGCTCGGCAAACTCTGCGTGCCGGGGGAGAGCAGCCAAGCCCGACGTGCGGAGCCGCCCTGCAGAGCTGGCACCGAGATGGCGGCGCCCTCAGCGTGGCGAGGCGTTCAGCAGAGCGGGTGGCACTGGGGGAGGCAAGGCCTGCCTGGCGCAGCCGGCCAGCGTGCGAGCGGCTCTCCAGGCGGCTCCCCAAGGAGGGAAGCAGTCCTAGAGAAGAACCTCCCAGTGAACTGCTAGACAGTGAGCCACTTCTCTGAAGCCAAGAGGCTTTATAAAGACAGTGCTTGAATTTTAGTCACCTGTTTACTAAAAGCAGTTTGAGTGGGGCTGAGCAATTTCAGGAGGTTTCTCGTGGTTGCATCACCCAAAAGTATTTTAGACTCTGGTGTTCCTTCCCTCCCCTTTCACGACACAGAGCATTTTCTCTGTAATTGTTGCCTGTATCCTCACAAGCTGGTTTTCATCTTTGTCTCCTAGCATGTCTTCATGATGTAAGAAAACATATTCATAGGTTGTGACACTTTTTCTCTGAACTGCCAACTGCTGACCCATCCCTGTTCCTCCACAAGTTTTTAGGATGAGACTGGGCTTCTCAGAATGACACAGATCAGCTTTATCAGCAATAACAATTTTTCAAGCAATAACAATTTTTTAAAGTTGTAAATCAGCAGTGCACAATGTCTGACAGGGACATACATTGTAGTCTTGTGCTAATATTGTAATAACTCTCCAAACTGCTCTTCCATCTTAGAGAATGTTTTTGAGTTGGCCAGTGACAAGTGTCACATTAGGAACCTTGACCACTGCAGTGGTCTGCAAAGCTCAGTTCTGGTCACATCTCCTCAGAGGAGCCTGGTCTGTGTCCACCACAGAAAATCACAGCAACCCCACACTGTTACCCAGCTTCCGGCAGTGAAGTGCCTTAATCATACTTCTCGAGCTCAGCCTGACAGCTGGTAACACACTCAGGCACACTTGGCATTACCTTCCACTTAGCACCATGAAGAGCCTGATGTTTGATAAGATTACAGGTGCCACCAGCATGAGCCATCAGCTGAACAGCATTTTTATTCCGCTTTACCCAACACACAGCACCCTAGGAAAAGTCTCTGGCTTAGGTCTACAGAAAAGCATTTCAGGCAAGTATCTCATTGGGGTTTGGTTTAGTTTAATTTTAGTTTTTGGATGAATGGAGGGTAAGGGGATAGACAGGCACATTAGAAAGCTGTCAGCTTCCCTTCACTATGATTCATGTGGTCCTGAGACACAGGGTAAAATCTTATGCTGAAGAGTAATACAGCACACCAAAGTGTGCTGTACAAAGTCATCTATTTTTGCATTTCTGCTGCTTCTCAAGTGACAGTCACTTAATAAAGAAAATCTACACGAGCTCTGTGAACAAGTACACTAAATGCACAATTACATACATTTTTATTTCCAGTCCCATCACATCTATGCCATTGCTCTTAAGCCTTCTCATCACAATGGGACCAAAGACATTCTGGTATGTTCTAATATGTTATCATTGGCTCCCTGGCAAATAAATCATGCATACTAAGGCAGCTTTTTAGTCAGATTCTGTGTTAATGGTCATTCAACTTCAGAAGAGGAAATTCATTAACTAAAACATATTTCAAGGCAAAGATCAGGTTGAAAAAATATATATTATTTTGATGATCACTTGGCCAGATCTGAAGTACATTTTTAAATAAAATGCAGAGTACCTCTCAATCTTCATGATCTTCTTGTTTATCAGTCACCAGAAAGAATAAATATTTGATTCCAAAAGCACTTATTTGGCCTTAACCCTATAGTTTGACATAACAAATCTTTTGTAATGCATCCTGAATAAACTATCCAGGATATCTGGGATATGTATACAGGAACTCTCTGTAACCTTACTAAATGTTTTAAATCCTGATTTTTAATTGAGTACATCTAAATGGCATTTTACCTGGCTGAAAGAACAAATTTTATTTTGCTGCTGAAGAGTTACATCCTTAGACTTTTGAAGTTCTCTACTATACTATGAACAATCCAAATAAATCACAGGGGAGAACCAAAGTGTTCTTTTTTTTTCCCCCTACAAAATGTGCAAACACAAACACCAAGCATGCCCTTGACCCTAACAAAAGACAAACAGGAACAAAAATCCTGTCTTTGCCCCTGGGGAAGTGGGGGACAGCTGCTTGTTGTCTGGGGCTTGAAGGTTGTGTATCTACATGTCACACCTTGCTCTGCCCCAGACCCTCTGGCTGGCCTGGGACACACACTTCTCATTCACAATGACAAATCAGTGCAGGAGTTGATGTCCCTTATTAGAGAAGCAACTTTTGATCAGTTCACAGTCTCTGTTTCAGCATGTGTGAAACAAGAGCTTACAGCACTGCTGGGCTGACAAGCCCTGTGAGACCAAACTCCTGAAAAAACCTGAGGTACTGCCTGCAATACAGGCTGGTAGCTAATGCATAAAAAGCCCCACTCGAGCATGAACTGCCTTTTCAGGGCCATCACACTGTGCTTGAGAAGCCCAGCTGCCACCTACCACTGCCTGAGTACAGTGCTAAGCCTGGACTTGCATTCTGCTATGGAATACAGGGAAGTTGCAATCTCAGGCAGACACCAAAAGGTTACGGAGTTGTCATTGCTCCAAATCAACCCTTGCCCCATCTGCTTCCCTAGCATCTGTTCCCATAGCAGTTCCTGACTCCCCCCAGTGAAGGAAATTGATCTGTTGCACACTGTTGGTACGGAAAGGACAGGAAAGGAGGAAGCAGAACTGGTGCTGTTCTAAGCTTGTAAGTATTTTGCAGGCCCTGTTGACAAATCTGTTCTGCACAGGGAACAAATCACTGGCAGTGATGAAATTTTTACCTACCCCTGACATCCCTGTGGAAGTGCCAAGCCTGATTTTCACTTTTCTGGTTCCTGGACAGTGGAGCAGAGAAGTGACTGCATTGGGAGAATAATCATCTAAAGTAATTTGTGAATACAGTCATATGTGACTTACTAAAAACTTGAGACATTTTGATTAGGTCTAATATCCTCACACCTTAACAGCTGCCACGAGTGTGTCAGTAGGGAAAACAAGCAAAAATGTAGGGATGTGCATGAACAATGATAAAGGGCAGGGCGGAAAATGAAGGAAGAAGAAACTAATTTATTTTGAATGGATATCAGGGTAATAGGGAATAATTTGAAACATAGAATTAGACAATTTGATTGCAGTCACGAGCCAGATCATGTTTTATCACGGTGAACTTACAAATGCAGACGTGGATTAATAGTATCAAGACTGCACGATGAAAATTACTAGAAAAGGCAAAACAAAACCAAGGCCCCACACTTCAGTTTTGCTCACCAGAGTAGATATGATGTCCTGGCACTTGCTAGAAAACTATGGGTGAGAGGGATCCTAGTGATGCCTTTGTAAAGCCAGGGGATCAGCTGGAATATTTGGAGCAGCAGTAGCAGCAGCAGTGCTCAAACATCTGAATAAACCCTCTTTCTTACAAGTCTGCTAAAGATTTGTATCTGTAACTCCCCAGATTGTCATTAAATAATTTAGTCTTTCCTTTCAATACAGAACCAAGAGTACAGGCACAGCATTTTAATTAGTGTCTCAATTATCATTTAAATATTTGCCTATCAAGTTCAATAAAGATCAAGTGGCTGAATTTTGAGGCAAGTGTCCGTGTCATCAATGATCTCCCAAGTGGTGACTTATTTGAAGGTTGGAAATTCATGCAGGGGGTTCTCAAAAAGCAGTTAATCAGTATAAATTCTTTGGCTGCAGACCCTGCCTCTGTGAAAATTCATTTGACCTTTAGAGACTAGAATGTATTTCACACATCACAAGAACAGATATCCTAAACTGCAGTCATGAGCTTCAGAGAGATCATATCTCTAAAAATATGTTCTATCAAGCAATTGTATTGCAGAAAATTAGCAAGTGATTCACCAAAATAACTACATCAGCTACTCAAATAAAGATATAGAAAGGTGTGCAGCTGCAACCAGCTGCAAATAAGTGTTCTAGTGGCTAAAAATCTGCTTCTCAAAAAAAACAGTCTTAGATTTGGCTGGTCTCCTTCCAATCGTCAGCCCATTTCATGAAACGCTTATTTCTAATCCCTGGAAGGGAAGAAAAACAGCAATGAAAAATCCCCAAAGTTATCACATGTTGTTGAGCAAAGATGCGTTGTCTTTGCTTCTGTTTCTGGGCTGTCTACAAAGTCTGCTACTTGCAGAAAGGCTTGAGTTTTCCTTCAGCTTAGAAAGTTGCAGGGACTTTGGAGATTAAGAGAGTGGAGTTCAGGTCTTGGGTGTTACAAGCAAGATACATAAGGAATTCTTCCCATAAAGCAGGCACGTTATTTGGAAACCAAATTAGTGCCAAGATATTCCTAAAGGTTGCCTGGAACTGAAAAGTATAACTATCATCTGTTGTCTTCATCCCCCAACAAATACCGCTACAATAGTGACAGTTCAGTGAGCAAACACAGTTAAACTTCCCAGAATAATTTTCAATGTGAAAAGGGAAAGGGAGAACTAAAATCTTCATTCAGTCCCTAAGACTGAATTAGTGGAGGTGGAAGGGCCAACAAGGACACAGAGCCAGATGGACCAGCTGGTCCCAGTAGAGCACACACACCACAGCTCACTGCCAGGGCAGCCTGGCAGGACACCTCCCACAGCCTTGGTCTAATGCAATCCCTGAGCAGACACAAAGCTGCAGAACTGAGGGAAGGGCTATTCTGCCTTTTGCAGCCACACAAGTAGACAATCTTGATTAGTACCTCCACAACCTTGTATGTAATGTTTGGTACCCTGTCCCTTGCAAGTTGTATATTGCCTCAGATTTCCAATCATTAGCAACAGGGCAGAAACATCCAGCAATTCTAAATCAGGAAAAAACCATCACTATGAGCTCACGAACGACCTCCCATTGACAGGCTGAAGGATGCCAGTAACTAAATCAGTTCTGAATGTATCCATTTTTTGGTAACATCTTGAATGATCTAACTAGGGTATTTTTGTTTAGGAGTTTTTATCCAAAGACAAGAATTAGATGTCATATGGCATTTGTAGCCAAATGTCTCAGAGAAATGCAAGTGAACTGTATCAACTCAATTTCTCTTGTTCATCAGATATGCAGTCCCACAAAACAATAGAACTAATTTTACCAAGGCCATCAATGCACGATGAAGATCATGATAGTTTTAGTCCAAGCTCTGTCTGAATTCTAAATTAACTATTTCATTAAACTGTTCAGCTGTTGAACTAGCCAATCTACAGTTCCTCTTCACCATTTTACATTTATTTACTATCATAAGATTTACCTGTTTCAGGCAGAGATTTGTTTAGCTGTCTGCAAGAAATTATAGTTCTTGGAAGCTTCTGTCATAGACTTTTTCATCAGAATTCTGCAGATTACAAAAGAGGCTTAAAGACAGCAATCAAACTCCAGACTAATATGGCTAAGATTATACTTTCTGTTAATGAAATTGAACTAAAACAGCTTGGCACCACCTGCAACAAGGATATGAAATTGGGCCACACAAATTGTTGATTTCTCAGATTGGTTGCTAACTCAACTTTTTTTTGCCCTAATTAGAAGGATTTTACCTTTGTCTTTAAAAAAGTCCAATAAATTGAGAAAAGTAGGTTGGTTTTGTTGGTGCTGAAAGAAGCTGCTATGTTTCCATGCTTATGCTTTTAACCCACACAATGCAATTGAGATTCCATAAGCATTAGTCACCAAAGAAAGGACAGGAAAGAGACTGATGCCCTTTCTCCCTGATGCCCTTTCTCCCCTCTCCAGTCAGGTTTCAGAGGACTCAGTGGAACACAAGGGAGCCCTTTTGCTGCATGCTGAGGATATGCATTGAGGTCTCCCCATCACTAGGGAGCTGCGGCTGGCAGTCAATCCCCACAAACGTTCACAGCACCCTGATTCATTGGCTCTGCCTCCTCCTTCCACAATGCTCTGAGTTGGGAAGGGACTTTTTGTTACTACAGTGCTCTGTTGCACTGTCTCCTGGAATTTCTAGGGCACTAAGTTAGGGATGAATGATCTCTGAACTAGATGAAGGACCACGAGGTGCCAGCTTGTGGCACATCTCAAGCTCAGGCAATTACCAGCTGGCATAGGTGTGTACAGGGGAGGAGAGGAAGCATTCCCAAGGTGAAAAGCAGCACATCAATGCTTTCAAGAACTCCTCATAGGGAAGTCAGTACCTTTTCTTTGTTTATTTGTTCAGTCGTATGAGTGGTAAATCCATGAGTCTGTTCCCAAACATTTCATGTCAAGGTTATTATTGAATCACAACCATTTCAAAATGCCCTGTCTCACTTTTCAAGCAGCATTTTTCTTCCCTGTTGTTTCTGTTGTTGCCTGAGCACTGCAAGCCAGCCTTAAAATACAGGAACAATGCAACTTCCCCACCTCCCATGCATAGAAATAATTTTGCCTCCTGTTAAAAATAGGTTAGAAATTATTGTAAAATAGTTGATAATTGTTAAGCATGTAGTGTTAGTTTGGTTGTTATATTATAAAAGGGGTTAAAAGGGTTGTTTTAAGAATTGCAGTACTCAATGTACCGTATTACACCTAAGTAAAATGCACCTCTCCCCACGCGAAACGAGCCAGCCTGGACAGAACAGTAATGGGCCAGTCAAGCGCCTAAAACCTTCATGCAAATGAAGAATCCAAAAAGAAACCAATCCAGAGGGACAAAAAACAGGATAAAAAGGGGCATCTGCCCCAGGAAAGCCGTGCCGCACCACCTGGAACATTGGGGACATCTCTGTTGAAGAACACCTAGTGCTGGCACTGCAGCATCCTTGACGGGAATGCTCCTGCTCGGCCAGCAAGCCTCCATGCTTTAGGCCTTTTTTATTTATTATAATAAATGCTGAAATCACTTTTAGTACTGGGAGTCTGGTCCCGTTTTTAACACTCGCCTCATCCCCATGCTGGATGCTCATTCAAGATGTCCCATTTTCTGGCAGGGAGTACTGCAGAGGTCATGGAAATGTTCAGGGCTGTAGTTAGGAGAGAAGGAATATAGGTAGGATGAGCTGGCCCCTGCTAGACAAATACCTGGGCATCGCAATCTCTAATGCCATCTTAGATGGCAGTTGAAAATTAAAGAACATAATTGTGGGAGGAAAACAGGGTGACACATTCTTTTTGTCTTCCCTGTGCTACTTTTTGCCCCTCAGCCTACCCCTTAAAAATGCTCTTACTTGGACAGAAATGCCACAAACTTCCTGAAGCCCAAATCAATCTGCATTCCGAGGCAGGGCACCTGTTTGGGTGCAGCCTGGCTCCTGTGGCTTATGAAAAGGTCTCTGCATAGTGTCCTCTCACCACTTTTGTTTTGCCTCTGAGTAATTAAGCCTGTTACTTCCTTGTAATAATGCAAGGAAGGTATGCAAACTATCCAACACCTCTTTGGCAAGAGAACAGGCTTATCTGCTGCATTTGCCCTAAGGACAGGCAACATGGTTTCAGTGCTAGCCAGGAGCAGGTATTTCCATCTTGTCTAGGTATCGTCAACTGTGAGGTATTTCTGTTGTCACAGTTCAGGGTTTGGGCCTTAAACATACTTTAAAGAAGGAAGATAAGAAACAGTGCAGCATCCACATCTGCAATTTGTGTAATTCAGCTGCTGTATGAATATGTGTGTTTGGGAATTGAACCCAGCACCAGGAAGACTGAGCTCCTATGGGACTTTTAACACAGGGAGCTGCTGGTATTTTGGGATAACAGGTTCTAAGCGCCCACAGGAAAAGGCAAAGTGCAATCAGGCCAGCCCCCACCTGTTCATTCTGCTTTTTTACAGAAAGCTGACTGCCATGAAAATCTCACCCTAAATTAGAAGGAAAATAACTAACTTGATTAGGCACTGTAGTATATGGTAGAGATAATTAATACTATTAATGTATAAAATATTGTAAGATCCAAACTATGTCCTTTGACCATCCTGGCTGGGAGCAGGCTGAGTTTGTTAATGTAAGAATAGAAGCTTCCAGGGTGATAATCGCCGGCTTCCCCGGGTGGCCGGGACCACTCAAGAGTGATTATCGCCTCGACGATTACATCTACCACGATGATCGATGGCGCCACCCTAAAACATGTGAATGCTGGATTCCCCGAAGTCTTCTGACAAGATCGAAACACCTAGACTGAGTCTTTGTCTACCTCTGCACGTGTAAAGCCATGGTTATGCGTGTGAAGAGACACAAAGAACATTCGGTCATTTCTGCCTCGGGCAGAATAAACTGTATAAAAACTTGCTGTGAGAGGCAGCATTTGTGAACAGGGGGAGACTCTGACACTCGGAGGTCAGATCCGTGTTCACCCGGCGCCGATCCCGGGCTCAACGCTGACCCTTGGCTGGGGTGGATTTTGAAGACCGAACTTCGGTCTCGCAGCCAAATTAATAAATCTTTGCTAAATTTTCTTATAAGTTTGGCTCTCGATTTGATAATTTATAACAGCACTTACACGTACTAAGGGTGAATACTAATCTCTGGCTTAATGCATTCTCCCTGCTCTACTGGAACTTCCTTGGTCCTCTGCCTTTTATAGGTGAATGTCATACTGATGAAAAGCTCTGCCACCAGCACTTTTCCTCCAACAGAGCTCAAAAATATTTGATCAAAATAGGTTGGTACAGTATTCTTGTTTTAAGTGCAAGGAAACAGACAGAAGGAAGGGATTACATCCCAATCTCTGCAAATCAGCAGCAAACTGGGAAGAAGGCTCTGTCATGCAGCTCTGCCCCAACACTACAAGGAGGCCAACCCAGCACTGCCTCAGCCCCTGGGATGGAAAAAGACCCCTCTGTCTGTCCATCTATCTCCATGTCTGTCTTGGGGCATCTGCTGGACAGGCGCTGCCCCTCGGGCTGCAGTGAAGTCCTTTCCAAGACTCCCACCAACCTCACCTATCAGCAGAAGCCCACAGCTGAAAAAGCCAAATATCAGACCTCATAAGCAATATCTTCTAAAGGGTAGAGAGAACAGATGTCCACGTGTTACAGTGCTAATATAAATATCAAGTCCATTGCTTCTGTTGCCAGGCATTCTGGTTGTGACTTCAGTTTCCCCACAAAGAGAGCACAGAAGCAAAGCATAGATGGGAAAATATTAGTTGAACCATAAAAATAAAAAAGTTATTGCTTTTTTATTTTTTTCTGTAAAAGAAAACAGCTTTTCTAGGAAATGGAAATGTAGTTCCAAGCTAAGTGGTTAATATTTTCTTCAAATTCAAATGGAGTGGTGGATCACATTGGTAATTAGGATTTTAAAGATGCAAAGTCAAGGCAAATCCAAAGTCAAATCCTTCTGGCTTCTTCAAGGTTAATTATCTTTTAAAAAAATCAATGTATACCTCTACATTTTTAAATATGAGGCAAATTCTACAATAAGGGTTAAAATCTGTTCTTGCTTTTCTAGAAATATGTATAACATTGCAGAATCATGTAGCATCATGTGTTTTTTAATTGTAATACATTTCAAGCAGTCAGTTTTGTAATCTTTCTTATTTTGTACTGTTACAGCATATTTTATTATTGATGGATTGTTCCTTTCCCCCCGTGTTATTGGTTTTGGCCTAGCTGTCCATCTCCCCAAAGATCTGCCCCTCTGTTCCCTGTTCCTCCTCCTCTTGAATGTCAGTCCCTCCCCAAGCCTGCCTCTTTCTCTAGAAACTTCCCTATCAATCTTGTGTCCTTCAAAACCCCACTGGTTTGTTTAAGTTATTCTCCACCGCTGCAGTTCCTTATTGGTTTAATCACTGTATTCCCTGCCTTGTGTTCCACCCCCAATTTCTCCCAATTGGTCAAAGATTGTATCCTTCCCTGGGACCTCCTCCCCTTTATAATCTGATGTATGGTGCTAAGTCTGCCCTTTCTGTCGCTGAACCTCTGGGAATAAACGTTGTTGGAAACCATACAGAGTGCCTCTCCCTGATCCTTGTCCCTACCCTCGGCACAGTCTGCAGTCCACCCGAGCCGTAGAGCCGCCGTGCCCTGCAGCTGCGCCCTGTATTCGACGGCTTTCTGGGGGCAGCCCACCCATGCTGTCGGTGTCGGGGACTGGTCGGGCTAAAGAAATTTGGCATCGTGGCAGAATCACTCTCATGAAATCTAAAAAAAGACTGATTTTTTTATTCCATTCCAAGTAATGCAAGCTATTTTCCAAGAGTGCTTAAGAGTAAAAATAGGATTTTACCTCGTGTTATAAACAAAAATCTGCCAATTTTTTTGTGGGAAAAAGGTTACCACTGTTGCTGCTGGGATGCTGCTTGTGTGTTATGGTAATTACGGGTTGTTGTCATTAATAGCTGTTTTTGTATCAGTAAAAGCCCTAGCTGGGGCGGAGTTAATCTCTCTTCTGTGGGACAGTGAAGAGTGGGGACCTCCCCAAACAGTGAGGAGAAGAGACTTGGAGGGGGGGAGACACGCAAAATAACCCCAAGACCAGCATGCCATGAGAAGCTACTGCTTCTAGCGTGCTAAAAAGACCCCCAAAACAACAAGCCAACGTAGAGTTGAGAGATTGGAGTGATGTGTGGACGTGAGGAATGGCGTGCTGAGCCTGCAGAGATGCTGAACACCTTCGTAGTCTCTCTCACCCTGACTGCAGGAGTCGTCCTGACGCCGGGACTGAGAAGGGGGGCGAAGCTGAGGAATTGAAGACCAGGGGTCACATCCTTAAAGGCTCCCATGAGGATTGGACCCCCAGGTCTGCCCCAGTGGACAAAGCTGTGCATGTCCTTCTCATCGCCCTGGGAGACGATGGAGACTGCAGACCTGTCGAGCTTCCCAATCCTGAGCTGCTCACTTTTAATAAAGCCATTAAAAGGAGAAAAAGTCTCCTGCCCTGTTTATTTCACCTGGTATTTTTTAAACTGATTTTCTTTATAACCTGAGAATAAGTTCCTCAAAATAAACAGTCTTCAAGATAATCTATGCATTGTTAATCTTCTGATAATATATACAGTCACATATAAAATGTTTAAAGGTACACCCTGCCGTGTTAGTAATAATAAAAACAAAAATTTTCTCTAATCTGAAGAAAAAAATTGGATGGTTATATGCAAAGATCAAACTGTAGGAGGGACTGAGAGACATTCTAAAGGAAAATAAAACAAAATGGGGAAAACAGCAATACACTGGCAAAAAAGCAGCTATGGTAAGAATGACCAGGGCTGCTATTTTTTACATGCTACCAACTCATTGCAGGACCCAGACCTTTGGTTTTGCTGCTTGTACGTGAAAAAAGTATGTTTTAGAGTTTCTATTACCCTTTACCTCACAGGAGAAGAAATTCCCAGCAAAACAAAGGAATTTTAAAGTTACATGACTGCAGCCTCAAAGAACAAATTGAATCAATAAACCAAACAGTCAAATAAAAGGCTAGGAGTGTAAATAGAAAAGAAAAAAATTAGGGCGTAAGAAGAAAATAAAGTTAATGTCAGCAGATGTGTCCAAACTTGGAAGAAGTTTGTCATTATTTGTCAACAAGAGGCAGTGAGTACAAACTGAAATGCAGGAGATTATACTTGAACAGAAAAAATAAAATATCTTTACAGTGAGGGTGATCAAGCACTGGAACATGATGCCCAGAGAAGCTGTGGAATCACCGTTGTTGGAGTCCCAGTCCTGGACAACTTGCTCTGGCTGACCCCCCTTGAGCAGGGGAACAAAGCTAAATGGTCTCTAGAGGAGCCTTTCAATGTCAACCTTTTGCTGTGTGATTTCATCGAATAGGAAAAACCCTGTCCACGAGGCAGCACTTCCTGCAAGCTGCTTGCCTTAGTCCAGTGTGATCCAAATAAGAGACATCTCTTGCTTCCCAGGCTCGTTTGAACTACGTTCCCTCCACCCCATCCCTTGAGATGGCAGTGAAGGAAAGTAATCCTTTTCCTCTCAGATTCTTTAGTAATGTCCTAGACAAACTGCCAAAGCCCTTAATTTTTTTTCTGAGAGTGAACCAAACAGATTTGCAACACTAACCTTTCCCTGGTTATTGCCTGGGGCAATGAGCCTTAAAGTCATCAATGGGAAGTTAAGTTTGTGCATTAAGTCTTTGTGTCTACTCTGTGAGGTTGCTCAGGAGATGATTTATTACCACAAAACGTGACAATGTTAAAGGCTTTTTACATCATTCCTTAAAAACTAAGCTGGGGATAAAACAGACCACACGAGTCAAGTAGCAATTAGTCTTTTTCTGCTGAGTTGAGCTAATTCTGGAACATTGTCTCGCTTGTAATGTTTTCCTTTCACAAGAAATAAAAAAAAAAAAAAAAAAGAAGTGAAAGGAATCAATCTAAAGGTGAAGATAGATCCTGTACACCAAGCTTATTTGACTGTTAAAGATCAGACAGTAGCAGAACATTTTGTATGTAGATTTGCTTTAGAAACTGCTCTCTATCTAAACATGTCCCTGATAACCTAGAGAAATCAACTGATAAGATTGACTGTCTCAGTGGGAAAAAAATAATGAAAAGAAAACAAAATGTACCTTTTCTAATAATTAAATATCAAAGCCTACAAAGTCATGCAAGGTGTCTCTTGCCAGACATCTGGGAAGAAAATTTTGCTCCTTTAAATCTTGCTTCTTTTTCTGAAAAATAATTTAATAGGTGTGATTTCAAAACATACATTAATGCTTTTGCTTCAAATCTATTTCTACAAGTATGAATTAGCAGAAAGGCAGCTCAAGAGATTTCAAGGGTAGGAGCTGAAGGCAGTGACAGCCCAGCATGTACTTGTGAATGGGAGCAGTAGAAATCAAAGCCTTTGCCTTCTGCTTCATGGCTTGATTGACTTGGCAATTACAAAGGCCATTGCTCTGATCTGCTACAAACTTTCTCTCACCGTGTCAAGTCTCATTTTTTAAGGGCTTACAGTCTTGATCAGATTTAGTTTTCAATAAGCACTCCTTTTCATCAAGGAATGCTTGACATATAGTAGAGTGAGGTAGAAGCAAAAAAAGAGAAATTATGTAGGAGCAAATTATAAGAGTCCAAGAACAAATTGGCAGTATTTGTTCAGGTGGAAGAAAGTCATATTAAACACTCGCTGTGTTCCAGAACATCACAGAAGGGCACATTGCTGTGTTTTATCGAGGAATTGCATCCTTTTAAAAATCAAAGCCATTGACTTTCTGTTGTTCACAACCTCGACAGCCACACGAAGGCCACAACTTTGGATTTACAAGCCTGTGAATCATTTCCACTTGATCTATCCATAGCCTGGTCTTGCCATCCCTTGGATGGCTATGGCTACTTTCAATATAAAACTTCTGTACAGATCTTGGAGGTCATGTATTCAAATGACTATACTGCAAATGAAAAGACATATACAAAGATTTTATCAGCCTAGGTTTAAAAAGAAAACAAACCAAAACAATCCAATTTTAAAAACTGAGGAGTGTAGAAATAGATTTTTATTCCCCTTGTATTAATAAGGAAAAAATTGTTTCTGAGATTCTCCAGTAAGAATTTGCTACAGAAATACTCCAACATTCTGTGATTGTCTACAAAGGAACACACATTTATTAATCAATCATACTCCCTCACAGACAAAATGAGTGCCAAAGGCTGATGTGCCTATTGACAAATGAAACAACAGCAGCCCCAGGAATAGATAACTTTCATCTTCCCTTGTGGTCCATGTTGAAGCAATTAGACATTAATGCTTTCTAATGGTACCCACAATCTATATGCTGCTCTTGCATGCTTTGACAGCTTGGAATAGGCAGAACTTAATGTCTTTTTTCTCATTGGCTGAACAAGAAAAGTTTTAACTTCTATGAATGAGATGCATACCCTTGTTTTAAAGAATAGAATAGGATTTAAATTCTGCTCTCAGGCAGAAGAAAAATTAGATACTACACTTTTACAATTACACCAAGTGAGGAAAGATGCTTCTCCTTTCAAATGTAGTGAAAGAAATTACTTAGAGCAGTTCATTAGCTACACCAGGGATGTCTGTGCCCTGAGTAGCCCTTGGCTGCGCCAGTCTGGACATGATTTTTGAGGCCAGAGCCAGGGTGTCCTGCTGCCAGGTGCTGCCAGATACAGGGTGACCTCTCCAGCCTCTAGCCACACAGCACCCATGAGGGCAGAGAAGGGCTGAACTACAAACAAGGCATAGCTTGCAGTCCCTTATGTCCCTCTTCTCTGTATTCTGTCTGCTTTGTTAACCATCACACAAGACAAGCAAGATGGGCAAGATGGGGGAACAACCTTGATCCTTGGTTTGAACAAAACCACAGCACACACATGTCCCAAGCCAGAAAGAGCACCTGCTGACTCAAAGGTTATGACAGTCAGTTCTTGCCTGAGAAGGCTGGAGAAGGCAGAGCCACAGGGGTGAGCACGCAGCTCCCGAGAGCCCCGGTGAGCCCTGGTCTCCAGTCCCTCTGGCTCAGGTGTTCTCACAGCCAGGTGTGCCCAGCCATGGCTGCGGCAGCAGCTGCAGGGCACAGCAGCATCAGCCTCTGGCACACACCTCTCCCCGTACTGTTTTATCCATAACCATGTCCTGGACTTGGCTTCTCAACATCACGGGTGTTTTAGGCAGTATCAGGGGAGAAGTAGGGGAAGAGATGGCCTCAGGAAGAAAAGAAGACAAAATAGGAGGCCGCTGTGGGGTAACTGTTACCACTAAAAATCTCAGTGTCTTGTAATTCTTCCTGTTTGACTGCTTTGGAAAGCCCACACATTCCATTCCACTGTAGGATCATTACACCTTAGTGGAGGTGACTTACTCCAGCTGACATGGGCTGCCTACCCATGGAGAAACACTTTCTGCTCTGCTGTCACGTGAGCTACCACTGGTATCACTCTCAGCACATGGCTTTGTTCTGCTTCCAAAATATTCCCAATTGTCTGTCATTTCACATTCTCCTGCCTTCATATTCCTCATCTTCCCTATTATTTCTTTTCCATCTGACACCTTGTCTTCTTCTTCTATACAGAAGTACAGCCAAATTGCATAAACCTGTTGCATAAATCCCAACTGCAAACACCCCAAGATGCCTGTCATGATGCCTTGTTTTTGGTATTCTCTTCCTCATTACCCTGCCATCCGCCTCCAATCCCTAATGTTCTCCAGCTTTCTAAGTCTTCAGGCAAGAACTATCTTACTATCATATTTTCCCCCTGGTGTAATGTCAAAGGCCAACTACCTTGCAAGGTTATTAACAGCAATTATTGCAATTACTAATTCACAAAGAATTATTTTGCAACTAAATTAAATATCTAAAGTAAGAGCAAGTACACGTGATGAATACCCAAGAGCTGTTAAATCTCTGCGATTAGTACGCTGTTCAGAGCTAAAGAAAAAGCCTCTGAAGCAGCAGTGAATTATAGATTTTAAATTTTCTTTTACTATATTTCATTGTGGAGTTGGAGAGAGGATAAATCACACAAACATTACAAACTCCAGACTTCTAGGTGCATTCATTACCCAAAATCTTAAACTTCAAAAAACTTACTGCATATTTACTGACCCCATTAGAAAACAGCAGTCAATTTTCATTTCCCTTTTGGTCAATTTGTGCAAAAAATGAAAGCAATAAAACTAGACAACTCTGGTGCAATCAAAACTACTTAACTTTTTCGATCTTCTGTTCCCTTCACCATGTTTAAAGCAAAAAGAAAAGGCTTCCAGCCAAGGCTTCAGTATCATGCCCAACCATGAGAGACAAAACACTTATTTTATCAGCAATGTATTGACAAACAGTATTCTATTTGCCCTGCTAAGATGGAGTGAAGGCAGTGTATTCTGGTGAACTGCATGCATACAGCCTTTAATTGGCTGGGCAGTGGGATCAAAACAAGAAGACATGACTCTCCATCTTATGGCATTTGTTCAAAATCATACTTTTTCTTTCCTCCACGGAGGACCTTTTAAAAACCGGTTCAAGAATTTGGTCTTTGCTGAAGGTGCAGCATGACAAGTGAATTGTGCAACAAGAAAGCTCCATGGGCAAAGTAATTTGTGCTAAAAAACATCTACTGCCCTGTTTGACAGCTATGGCTGAGGAGCTGCTCCAGATGGGATGGAAATTTCCCCTCTGGGATCAGAGACATTTGTTCATCAGACACCTGTGCCAGCACAGAGGGAGCTGTGCCAAGGGAAGACACCGTGGGCATTTGATTCTTGCTACAGTGTTTATCTCCAGTGAAGGCTGTATTTCTTTACTCTCCTGTAAGGACTGTTTCAGCACCACTGCAAGGGTTTGCAAATTAGGCAAATACCTCCTGTTAAATGTTGTCTCAGTTTTCACCTTCATCTTTCTGAGCTTGAAGCTCAAGTAGTGAAGGAGCATTTAAGAGTAGGAGCTGTGAGCCCAGCTTTTAAGTGGTCACTCTTGTTAGCTTTTAAGTGGTCACTCTTGTTAGCAATCTTTCTACGTGGAAGATGAAATCATAAAACATTTAGTTACAAGGGACCCATAAGGATCATCAAGTGCATTTGATAATTCCATTTGATGGATTCAAATCAAACAGTTGATACATGCATTGGTGTACAAAATGTTAAACATGTAATAAAAAAGCCTAAATAATTTTCAGCCTGCAGGGAACACCTGTTGGCTGGAGTTGGGAAACCCACACCAGGAGTACACTAAACGAGCGTATTCCATTAAGAGCAAGCTTAAAAGCAAAGCTTTCATGATTAAGATACTATAAAAGAGACCCAAATCCTTCAGAGATATCAGAAATGCTTATCACTGCAGTGCTGTTTTTCTGTGGTCTGTTCTCTGTAGAGAATTTTCCTTTGAGCACTGTCTGATCATAAAAGGAATATCCATTCCATCAGACCTTTTTACCATTTGCTGAGCTTTGACAGGCTGGAGAATGATGTCCCCCACAGAGTCAAACCATGTGTAAGAACAAAGCTCATATGGCTGTGTTGCATTGTTCTCCTTTCTGTCCTCTCTCTCAACAGATAATTTCTGAACACAGATTTGCTAAGACTTTTAAGCTATAATCCATCGCTAACCAGAAAGAAACCTGGTAAAACTTGCCATCTCCAGCCTCACTTAAAGTTCCTCAAAATGCACATTGATACCTGGTTTCAAAAGACATCTTTCAGGTCACTGCTTTTTTAGGAAAACTTGACTTTTGAAAAAATTACTATATTCCATCTGATGTTTTGCACCTGGTTATTATTCAAGCTGTAGCTTGTTAGCATGAGGACTTCCTACAGGCTTTTATGATCTGATAAAGCTCCCAGTATGCATTATGGCCTTCATATTAGAGCTGCATAATATCATTAATAACAGAACATGGAAGGGCAATTTACTGATGAATGACTGTAATTTAATACACACAATCCACTAAAAACATTTTAAGAGAAAAATACATTACATATAACAGAGAAATATCATATCGTTTTAAGAAGGGACTGAAGGCGGCAAGGCAGAGGTAAAAACACCTATTAATAGTAGCTATTCCAGACAGTCTCTTTGCTGGCTTGTTTTTAACATTCGTTAATGTAGACTCCACAGCCATGCCACTGCATGCCACTTTTGCTGAGGCTTTGCTGTCTTTATCATTAGCAAGCTTTGCCAAAGTCCATACTGAACCTCCTGTGCTGCACAATGTCCTATCCATCAAGGAAACAATTTTCCTATATATTGCAATATCTTTTTAAGCATTTGAAGACTACTATTGTGTGCCCTGTTAGTCTATTCTTTGGGGTGTTTCTGAGTGACCACAAGTTTTTTAGACCTTGCCCTCTCAGTTTGGTCCTCAAGGCTTCCTCTGATTGATCCTTCTCTTCCTGAAAGTGTGATACTCAATCTGGATATAGCACCTTTGTTGTAGAGTAAGAGGAGAGATGATCTGCTAGCCAATATCTTTGCAAATAATATTTCTATACTTCCCCCATCGACTATTGCGTCTTCATTGCAGTTGGTGCAAGTGAAGACACAGCAGGTCTGCGTAACCTGAAATCAGATCTTCCTCTATAAATTAAATTTAAAATCTCAGCCTCACACTTGAAAAGGATTCTCAGTATTTTGGCAAGCTGATTCATTAGTGCTATCTCTTTCTGTTGGAAAGAGATGACTTCTAACTGTGAAGACTTCCCAAATGTTTTTACCGCAGGTTGTCATCTTGTTGGGATGGAGTTCTAAGACGTAGGTCTGATCTCTGTTCAGCAACTATTTTCAATGGAAATCCCTGTCTTCAAGGATATTTCTGATCGAACATATCCTCAGAGGTCTGCAAGAATCATGACTATTGCTTACTTGGCATCTTTACCTCAAAAAATGAGGTGGAAGAGAGGACCAGTCACAGAGCTGCTAAGCTAAGTGGATTTTCTCACAACACAACACTATTAGTGGAGGCACAGGAATTGGACTGCAAATACTAACCAAACTACCAGAAGAAATCAATCACAAAAAATGGATTCAAAGTAAACCAGTTACCTCACATGATCTAGCACCTAAGCAAAAGGCCAGAAGGTATAAATACATCAGAGCTATTTCCATAAAGAAGAATCAAAGCACTTCGGTTTATCTATTCCCACCCACCCCCTAGTTACAGTTTCCTTGGGTTTCATGGAGAGTCTGCTGCTAAAACCAAACAGGTGACGCAGTTTCACAGTGATTGCAGTAGCACAGTGTGCCAGTTTTCCCCTCTGTCCCCTCACTGATGTGCCCAGTAACTGTCATCTCTTGGAATTCAGAGCCAAGGGTCATCCACAAAGTGGAACACACTTCATTTTATGGCTTTCAAAACATCATTAGGACACGATCACTCATCATTTCCAAATAAATCAATTATACCTCCAAGGCTGGATAGTTAAAGCCATACTTTATGCTTAACCACCTCCCTAAAATATACTCTCTCCAACAAACTGTCTGCAGGAGGAATATATATCTATGTCAGACCAGCTTCCAAGTAGTACTAAATTAATTAATTCCTATTAAATTTTCCTTTATTTTTTTAAGTGTTTCCCCATAATTTTAAACACCTTCCCCTTTCCTCAAATTCATTAGACAGATCACCATGACCCAAAGCTCTAAGATACAACCTCTCAAATAATTTTGAGAATATGTATTGGCTTTGCATCTTGGAGCAGTGTTGCCCTGTTCTTCTAAAGTTTTTCTAAGCCTTCTGATGTTTTTTGTCATTTTTGTACATTTTTGTACATTCTGTACATTTTTGTCGTAGAGTTTCTCACGCACTTTTCATGTAAAATAATGATTGTTTTGCATTCCTTTCTAGAGGAGGAATGAATTGATGGGCAGTTGGTTTGACCAGTGTGGTTGGAAAATTAGCAATTTCATCCTCCAATCCATTATCACCTTTGAAATTCTACAAATATTGAAGTCAAGAAATAAATGCACTCTTTTTTGCCTTAAACATCTCAGCATGTGAGTGTCATTCATTTCAAGTCATATTGCGACAGAGCAGAGGCATGGTTTTTTGCATAGTGTTTTTTGTGTTTATTCCAGTCATTCATTTCATCTGGGTATAGAAGAATCATTTAATGTCTACCTACACATTCTAACAAATCTGTGAATAATTCATGCAGTGAAGGAGACCAAATTACTAACCACCTGTACCTGTGGATGTCGAGGGATTAATAATAATTTATAAACTCACTTTTCTCTTAAACTGCGTTCCTGTGGCACCAAACAACACACTTGATCAGCACCACTGTCAACTTGGGAAAGCAAAACAGATGCATCACTGGAAGGCAAAAGTTCTTTTCTAGATTAAAGATAATTCCTGAGGAAGAGACACTGTAAATCACCTCACCCCAGACTTTGAGGTTAACACCTTATTTCATAGTGAAAGAGCAGTATGTCCTTATGCCACAGCTTCAACCTGGGAGTCCATCTATGCATGAGGGGGAAAAACAAACAGATAAACCCACAACCCCTGTGTTGTGGACCTCAGTATACGGCAAAAGGAAGTCAATATTTTCCTTTTTTTGTTACCGTTCAGTGAAGCCGGTCTGTCTGACCCTCTTCCACACACACTGAACAAAGACTTCTGCTGTTCTGCACAAGAAAGTACCAGCTCCCAATGCTAGATCAGATAAATTCCCTTGTGCCTGCTTTGTAAGCAAAGAGGAAAATCTTTTATTCTAGGAGCCCTCCTGCTTCAAGAATAGAGCCTGAAGCGCTGTCTCTGTTGTGACGGTGGAGCTCAGGTCTCTCAAGCAGGGGTGCTGCAAAATGCAGAGCTCTGTCACAACTCAAGGGTCTCTGCCAGGTTTTGTACCAACCACTGTTGAATGCCCCAGCCATGCCTATGGAGTATTTGATCCAGAGCTGCTTCCTTTTGCCCATTCAGCACAGTGGGTTGCCTCCATCTCTCCTGGGAACACTGGCATCTCCCACCCTGGGAGAAGTGTTGCTCCTAGGGTCTTCCTTCCCTGCCCTATCCTGAGCTTAGGGGTTGTCACTGCAGCCAGGAGAGGCTCTCAGCCCTGCAGCCTGTCCTGGGTTGGCTATATGATGCTTGTATTCCCAGTCATCTGTTCTATTTATGCTGGATAATAAGTTTTGCACCTTTGTTATCAGAAACTACTTGCTCCTTCGCATCCTATCCAGGACTGTGTTGTCTGTGGATGGACAGAGCTCTCGTTTGCTTTTAGTTAGTTTCTAACTAGTTGAGGCAGAGAAGTTCCCTGGACTGTGGTTTTTCTTTTTTCTTTGGACCTGTTCCAACCTGCTCTGGACTGAACACCCAGGGGAGCACCGGCAGCTGCAGCTGTGGCCCACCGGGCTGGGCCTGGCCTGCGACATTTCCAGCACCCGAGGGACTGATCAGAGACTGAGCTGAGCTACAGCCCATGAAGGGAACTTGCTGAGTTTGTCATCTTTTTGGAGCAGCGAGAGGTTTTATTGCTTAATATTGTTCATTGTTTTGGTGCTGGTGAACGCTTTGTTTGTTAAATAAATAGTTTTTTCTACTTTTCTCCAAGGAAATATTTTTCCTGAACCAGCTGGGAGAGGGGCCACTTGAATTTGTTTTCTAGAGGAAACCCCTTTAGTGGTTTTTCTCCCAAAATTGCCCTAAACCAGGACAACCCATCAGCCACCCACAGAGACACATCCAGCCGAGAACTTGGAGCTGCTGCACCAGTGCCATCTCCTCCACCTCCTCTCCCCAGGTGCTAAGGGCCCTTGGCTGCAGAGGATGCCGTGGGACAGGCCCAGGGACGCTGCCTGAAGCCCCTCAGTGTGCCCCATGTCCTGAAGCCAAGCCACCAAGGGTCACCATGGGTGCTCATGGTGCATGTGCAAGGGCAGAGCTCAGGCACTTGATGTCCTGTTCCAAGAGTGACCACTGACACCCCTGGCTGAGCCTGCCAGGCAAGCACAGCTCATGGGCCATGCCAGCTTCTCCTCCTCCCACGCCGTGGAAGCACCACATGAGGTTTGTGCGCTATTTCCTGGGTTCATTTGTCTCTCCAGCTGGCAGTGGGCTCCCAGCTCAGCTTGCTGCTGTGCCACCCTTCAGTGAATGTTTGGATCTGGGACTGCCACTGCACTGCTGGCATGCCTTCTCTTGCTGGAAACATGGACAATATTTTCCTGGAGGTTAATGCAGAAAATGCAAATTAGGACAAATTGAATAATTTAGCAAATTTTCCCTTAAATTTGTTTCAAAAAAAAGTTAAATTATTAAACATATGGAAAAAAGCTTTCTTCCTTCTTGTTACCAAGGGGCGGCAGGGGGGGAATCTTAATTTCAGTTTAATATTTTTTTAAAATCCAAAGATTTTTAGAGATACTATGAAACTTTTTTTTTCACTACAAGCAGCAAGAAAGTATCCAAGCATGCAAGTTACATTGCAGATTTACCTTTTCCACTTGCCTCAAACATATTGTCATTAGTCTGCAGTTGTTTACTTTTGCCATGGTTGTGGATTGGGGGTTGTTATTTTTGGGGTTTTTGTTTGAGGGCAGTGTGCTTTATTTTTAAGGTTCCTACCTTAAAAATAGATAAAACACTCCCCATATTCATGATGATATATTAAGAATGAAAGGAATAATTACTTTGCAAATAAAGGGTAAACAAGTAACATTTCACCATCTGCAGCCTTAAGTAACAATACTCAGTTTCTCTTAGGTGTCTCAGTAAAAGCCAGTAAAGCTCTAAAGCATAAAAGTATCTTTTTCAAGAAGTCTTCTTTCAAGGCCTTCTATTATATCCAAAAAACACATCAGGCTTTGTTTGCTGATTAGGAATAGTCACAATATGTAGCTAAAAATTGTTTGACATAATCTTTCACTCAGTAATTTCAGGTACCAGCATCAGGTAAAGGCACATATGTATGACCTAAATCAGCCTAAAATCCCATGGCTACTGGAAGCTGTTTACGAACATTGCTTTCATGTGAAAAATGTCTGCTCTGGAGCTGGAATATTTCTCAAGGAGGTCAGAATCTGCATGGACAATGCTGGATTGAGTCTCCTTCACATCTTCTTACTATCTTCTTACTGACTTATTACAGTTTTGCACCTAATCAGTCAGCTGGCTTTGCCTAAATTTGTGTCTGGTTCTAGTTGATGTCAGCTTCATGTCAATTCCCAGTTCTATCACACGGCTGAAACTGCCCATCTGGAAAAAAAACCAGACAAACAATAAGACTTATCCTAGGAACATCCAGTGCTTCCACTCCCTGTAAATGAAGCCAATCAACTGTGAGCTAAACTAAGAACAGAAATTGGCATGAACTACTAAGCTATCTCAGCTGAACATTTTTTTCCCATCATCATATCCCTACTTTACCTAATGCAGGAAAATTCTTTCAGACAGCTGTTATTTTTTCTGGCTTCTTTTATTCATCACCAGAAACACCTCCCACTGGGTTTCTCAGGAGATTGCTAAAATAACATAACTAATACAGCACAAGTATTCTATCGTTAGTTGTTGGGAAGGGGATCATTCTGGCTTTGTCTGCTTCTCTCTGTGATTTCTTTCACTGCATTAGTACAGTCCTTTGTTCTCTGTGAACACACTCATCATTCTTCAGTCCTTGTAGTACCCATGTGACAAGTTATTACACTCAAAGTCTTATTATGGGCAAAAGGGAAAATACCTCCTTTGGGAGGCCAGGAATTCTATATTAGACTAATTAAAATCTTAACAGCCTAACTAAAATTCAATAAACTGTTACTACAGTGCAGTTGCAATGACACTAACCTTCAGAGTCCCAATTATCTAAACAACACAATGCATAGCTCAGTAGTGCAAAGATCACTGTACAGGAGTGTTCCCTGATGTTCTGCTCTGCTCTCCCTTACTGTGTCCCTCAGGCTTTCAAGTGTGACATAAATCAGCCTCAAAGATCAGCTTGCGGGGAAGGACAGGGGACAAGGTTTGAAACATTTTGTTAGCATTCCCAGTCCTTTGTTAGAAGGATGTTCATGATGGGGTTTTTTCCTCTTCTTTGCCTAGGATTATGCCACCAATGGCTTCTTTCTTCTCCCTCCAGGGTGCCCATTTGAGTAATTTAATACATTTTCTAGGACAGTTCTACACTTAAATCTTTCTTGCACTGATGTGCAACATTCAGATTTGCTATAGGTAAGAAACTCTCTCCATAAATTGAACACTTCTTCCTTTTCTCTTTATTATGACTAAAACTGGCTTTGTCAAGCTCTACAATTTTTTAACTGAGTGTGTGTGGCAGTTTTTAAACTGAGAACAGTCAGGCTGTCAATAGTCTTAGGGCTTCCAGTATTATCCTTTGCCCCCTCCATTGCCCCATGTCTCTACTCCTTTGTACCACATCCTCTATCCCATGTTAATTTATGGTATGATAATAAATGTTAAATTCAAATAACTGCTTCTTATAATTGCCTATACAAAATTAAGCTAATTCCACATGCTTATACAAAATTAAGCAAGAGCAAAACAAATTAGTTAACAGCTTCCTTTTCATTAAAAAATAATAAAGAAATATTGCTGCTAAACAAAAAAGACCTAAAGCAATAGGATGGTTAAGATAAAATCAGGAAGAGCCCAACAAGAATCAGTCCTTACAAAGTAAAGAGGTTACAGGGCTATAACAACCAAGATATCCCACTCTTCCCAAAGCATCATGACTCATATCTTGGTGTTCTGGAGCTTTGTGCACAGCTGCAGCCACTGAAAGGTAGAGCGAACTTGCCTGTGTTGCGTCCACTCCCATGCAGCCAATTACATCCCTCCATAGGCAAAGAAAATGTTTCAGAGGTAACTAAAATGATTTAGGAAGAAACACCCCAAATCCAACCACACAGATCCAGCTATAAATTGATTCAAATGCACCAGGTTCTTTAATTTGCAGCCTTTGCTCCAGATGGTTATTGGGTTTGCTTTGGCTGTTATGAGTATGGATCAGGCTGACAGGGGTGGAGATCATGACGTGAGCAGCTGGAAAGGTGGAAATCAAACATCTCCACAGTAGGTGGACTACAAGCACCCAGTACAGGTCAGTCACATGTAAGCTTCTCCTGCCTGTGCACCTGTTACACTTGTTAGTCAGCCACTTATGCTTTTTCTTTTCTGCTGGATACAAGATCTTTAATGTTTGTTGATGTGTTTACAATCTGTACTCATTGTGATGAGGTTTCATCCACATAAATTGTCATCTTGTTGCAGCCTCACTTTACACAAGTTTGGCACCAAATTTTAGTCAAACTTGTCAATTCTGCTGAAATATACCATGCAAAAAGAAACTGCAGCTTTATGAGGGCACAAAACAAGCCCATGTCACTTGTCATGCATCCCCTCAATGTCATCTCCAAGTAGGTGGGAGGGGAAGCTGGTGGTCTACTTTCCCCTCCTGAATACCTGGGCAATATCTAAAGTCTGCAAAGTACTTGCAGATTTTTTTCTCATTTGCCAAGACTAAGCAGCTTTCACAAAACTAAATACAGTGGATCCTAATCTACAGGGCTGTGAAAAAGTCACTCAGGTCCTGACAGCATAAACCAAATGAAATAGATTTTTATTTCAAGTATAATGTAGTTTAGAGAAGCAGATGTTACCACCTTCTGGCAGAGAAAAAACCCCACATTTTAATGCAAAACAGTGTCTTAATACATATTGAAGAGCCTGCACAGTGGAATACTTGTTGAAATCCAGAAAAGTCCAACTTGTGAAAGCAAGTAATTGTCTACAGCTCTCCTCAGAAACAAAGAAGAAAAGAAGAAAGCTACTGAAGAACTTACCCTTCTATGCTCAGCAGTGTCTGCAGTGCTACATCCTCATTATGCCAGGCACCACACAGAGAGCAGCTTGTAGAAGACTGAAGCCTGTGAGGAGATCTACTGTTACATATATTCACAAAACCAGAATGGTTGCTCTGCTTTGAGCTAAACCTACTCACCTTATTCCAATTTATACTTAAATAAAGCTGTCCTTATTCAAGCTCCAGTGTCACAGAATCCAGCTGTATTTTCATAGAATTGTTGAGGTGGGAATGAGACTCTTGAGATCCTTTAGTTCAACCCCTGCTCGGGCAGGGTCAGCTGGAATGGGTTGCAAAGGACTGCATCCAGTCAGGCTTTGAAAATCCCCAAGAATCCAAAATGTCTCTGGACCACCCACACTGTAAAGCAGTGGTTTCTGATGGAATTTTCTGTTTCATTTGTGCCCAATTCTTCTTATCCTGCCACAAATTATTATTGAGCATAGTCTGCCTCTGGCTTTTTCACTCCCTATCAGATATACATTGATGAGATCTTCCCAAGCTTTCTCTTCTGGCTGATAAGCCAAAGCTCTTTCACAGCCTTTTCTCATGTGAAAAAAGCTCTGTGGCCTTTATCTGGACTCCAGTATGTCCCTGTCTCTCTTCTATTGGCCCGTCACTGGACACCTCTCTCCAGATGCAGCTTTGCCAGTGCTGAGCAGAGGAGCACCCTGCTGTCCATGTGGACTCCCAGGTGCTTTTCTGCAGAACTGTCTTCCAGCATGATCTGTGATTTGAGCCCATGAACTCATACAAGTGCGGGATAGAGAGTCCTCATTTCTTGCAGAGACCACCCATGTCCACAAGATATGCCTGTGCCACATTGGGATAATGGCACAAGAAGGCTGGACTAGCAAGTACTGGCATTCATTCATTGTCCTTGACATATTAGTACAATTTACTTCCCACCAAGGAATGGCAGGGAGCAGTTGGAAATCTTTTCAACTCAATTAAAACTGGCTGATGCTCTCTTAAAACACTGTTCCCATGGTCTTCTATATAAACTACTCTTTCCAGGGAGCTTGGTTTACATGCACTAATGCGAGTTCTTGATCCAGAAGCTGAGAAAATGCCTTGAAATTGCCAATTGCAAATTTCAAGCAATCAAAACCACCTACAATCTGAACCTGGAACCCTCAAAGGGCTTAATTTAAGCATAAAAACTTCCTTGGTTGGTATGGCATTATGCCCACCCTGTGTTTATTTCCTGTGCTTCAGGCTCAGAAGCAGCACCAGGCTGAAAACATCCATTGCTGACAAAGGACAAAAAGCAGGATTAGTCATATTAGAGCATCTGCTTCCATCCCTTCTTAAACCTTGAGAGCCTTTGAGTACTTGCCGAGTTGTTTCTCCTTTCATTTTTATACAAGTCATAGCTGATTCACAGAGGTGGCAGAGGAAAAGAACAAGGGAAGCACACATGTTGCAATAGTAAAAAAGACATTATTAGTGTAAACAGCCCAGCTGGAAAATGCAAACAAGAGAAATGTTATGAAACAGTTTGATCTTAAGTTTCCAGTGGAGCTATGTGGATCCTCCCACACACTCGCAGCACTCACCCTCTAGGACTGTTTAGAACTAATTTGCAATCCACCACATGCTGTGAGGGCCTGAGTCCATGCTGCATGATCCATGTGAGCAAAACTCAACAGCAACCCTTTTTTTTCATTTTATCCAAGAGAAAAATCTGTGCTTTCTCTGCTCTGGTTGTGCTGAGCTGGAGACAAATAAGGTGGAGCATTTTAGAGTGTCTTCCTGCTAATGAGCTAACATTTCTGAAGTGGACTCAGGCAGATGCAGCTATAAAAGTACTGTAATTCCAATTCATTGGCCTCTAGTAGAAATGGAGCAATGAATAAGACAGCTGCTTAAGAGAGATCCAAGAAAGAAAATTATGATTAATATTTGTCTTATTGCCTTAACATCTTTCCTTTTTTTGTTATATGAGGCAACAGGTGTGTTCAAGGTAGCATTCAAAGAAAATAATTCATTATTCATATTTCTTCAATCTACAAAGCTAAATATCGTCTACATCAAACATGTTCCTGACCTACTGAGGCATGTGGATATGTAATGAGCATGTTTCCTTTCCTGCCAGTATAGCTCTAGTGTTGAAATGATCACACTTTCCACACCCAAGCCCTTCGAACCTCTAGCTTCATATGATGTCCAAAGCAACTCCTGCATGATCTAAACTGAATTTGTAAAATTTGCCATCATTCCTTTTCCCTCTCATGTAATGCAGTTGTTTGATCAACATGCCATGAAACAGCTACAGTAAATCATTAACCCACTTGGTACGTAGCCAGTGGGCTAAGCAAGGAAACTTCGCACTGCCTTAGTGCCCAGTGACCTGCTTCACCTGCTGGTCACAGTAACATGTAGCAATATTTCAATACATCAGCCATGACCTGTCCTGGGGCCACAGTCCCTTGAGGGAATTAACTCTGCCTTTCAGGAGCAGCAGCCTCTGAGCACCAGCCAGCTGGTGGCTCTCCAAACCTCTGGAGCTCTGCAGCCACACACCTCAGGCTCCTGTGCAGCAGCCAGTGCACAGGCAGGCTCTTTCTAGAGACGGCCTCACTTCAGCCTTCTCATTCATCTGGGATCCTTCCCAAATTCTGCTACAGCTGGGGGAAGAAAAGCACAGGAACGCCACTCTCCAGCAGTAGAAATGGAAGCTGGCATTCAGGCAAGTCCCATTCTCTAAATGAAGCAGAGAGGGATGCAATCCTTTCTTCTAAAAGAATAGCTGCTCTATCAAACACTTATTTAGGCTTATTTTCTTAAGGCAGAGAGGCTTCTTTGAGCCCTCTGAGACAAGCTGCACACACCCTGGGCCCCTGCTACATTATCTGAGTTAACACATACTCACAGCGAAGCCTTTTCTGCAGCCACATATTTATTTCCCTTACAGCCATATAAGCAAAAATGTGAGGCCACTATTTGGAAACATTTTTACTTTCCAAGACAGCTTCAGATGCAAACTCTAAAAAAGAATATTATCATATTTTACGAAGTGTTTCAATATTTTCTCCCCTGCACTGGCATCAAAGGCATCACCTGGATCCACACAAGACCTTCATTTAATTTATCAGTAGATAAAGCAAAGTGAAGAAATGCAGCACTTGTACATATGTAGGTCCCCCTAATGTGTGGACAGGTTGGTAAATACTTGTTTTCTTAGAGAAAGCCATACTTGGTTTCAAGTTCCAGCCCCTTACACCCAGAAATATGCCATTATCACCAGAGCCTTTCAAGGCTCTCCCTTTCCTCTATATGTAGCAGATGGACCAGCACCTCACCTGCTTCTCTTCTTTTAACCAAATTACATTTGGTTTTTGTTTCTTCCAGGCTTCTTGCTTGAATTTTTGCAGCAGCCACTCCTTTAGTCTCCTATCCCTAGAGACTTTTGGGTGGTGTGTAGCAGATCCATCCACAGACTCCATCACCTCCCTGTGTCCCACAAGGGCTGACTGAGTCATCTGTATCCCTTGGCCACATCCTCTGCTCCTCTAGAGAGCTGCTGTCCGCATGCAGTCCCCCTCCTGAACACCTAAACAAAGCCAAAGCCAACGAGTCCTCCTACAACCTGCTCAGGACTCGACACCACATTTCATGATATGTGCTCTGAGGTTGAAAAGTCTCAGGAAGAGGCCTTCAATGCCCACTTCTACAAATGGAAAAAGTTAAATAGAAAAGGGAAAGGGGCATATGACAACAGATTTTGAAGAATCCAATCTGAGCATCTGCAGCAAAAATTAAATTTCATGTGCAATAAGCACCCTGGGACCAGTGTTTGAATTAGAAGTTTCTAAGTTATTTGTCAGATCAATCCCTGTAAGAAACAGGTTTTTACTGCCATTTTTGTAATGCAAACAATTTTTATTATATTCCCCCATGTATTCCAACAGCTGTGCTAGCAATGCCCTTGGTTATAGACTTCAGACTCTCCAGTTTGTTTGTGTCTGCTATATTTAGGTTTGTTGTTCAAACCTCTTGATCTGACTATTGGTATGACTCATCAATTGTTGGCAGCATATTATTATAGCCAATCAGCAACTTACAATTAGAGACAATGGCTTCCGAATAAAATTGTTGACTGGAATCCTTTTTGAGCCTGTTAGCAGTGGCCATTAGAGAAAAAGCTTTACCATTTCTAATTTTGTGTTATTGATCCAAAAATGTTAGAGATAAAACACTGCTGGAAAACTTCCTGGAGATTATATCAATACACACTAAGTATTAATACAATAACTTTTAAGAAGCTAGACATAATGATTCATCCCTCGTAACACAAGCCTGGTCTTTGCAATTACCTTTTATGATTTACTTGTCATTATTTACACTAACAGAAAAACTTACCTTTCTCCCAAAATATTAATTTTAAGGTTTTACAGGAAAATCTATTCCAGACTGAGCAACAGTTATCCAAGCAGCTCCTTTAAGCGTCCAGGTCTAATAGACTTTGCAACCACACAGGCAACTATGTGTATGTGTTCCATGATGGGCGATTTTGGCAAGTTCCCTGTGCTGCAATTTTCTCTTGATCCAGTTTCACAATGGAGATCAGTCAATGCAATCTCTGGATTTCATTGCCAGTGGAATGAATATCTGCCCAACAGAGCCTGTGAGGAGATTGGAGTGACATTCAAAACTGGTGGAAGCCGTGGTGTTTGGGGAGAGACAGCAGCCTCCAGCTTTGGGGCACACAATAGAGCCAGATTAGCCAGGAGCCCTGCCTTCTTTTAGGGAGAGCACACTTTTTGTTGGCTGCTGAATGGCATCCAAGAGGCAATGTTCCAGCTTCTAGCCCTGTTTGTGGGCATGTTTCACCTACAATTTGGCAAGGCAAATCATTATCTGGCACACCAAAATGGTTGCTGACTCCAGGTAGAAGCTATTTTAGAATGCTTTTATGGCAGAATACTTTTGTCGGATCTCAAGATCTCAGTCCTGAGGTGCTGAGCCACCGAGACCACCTTGGGGGGCTCAGGAGTCCTGGAATGTTGCCAGAAGTGTCTGGTAGCTGGACTTTAACCCTACACAGGAGACGACAAGGATGAGGGCTTCACCGGGTGAATGGTGAAGGGATTAGTTAATTAGAGGGTGAGACACAGGGTTTAGGATTTATGTACAGGGGGGTTTAGAGAAGTAAGATGGAGGAATTGGGGTGTGTCCTGTCCTTCTTCTTCTTCCTCCTCTCCTCCATCTTCTTTGGCCACGGTGGCATTTTTGGATTGGTTATTACTGAGAGTGCACCGAGTTATAAGAATAAATGGTATTGGGGAAAAATGATAAATATTGTACACGTAACAATGGGTATAAAGATACGTGGCTGCCCGGGAGGGTGGACAGTGTGCTCATGGCTGACTGCTGAGCAGATCTCTGTTCGGCTGAAAGAACATCTTTTAGATAAGCAATTAATAAACATAAAAACCGAAAGAAGAACTGAAGCCTCTTCTCGTCCTTCGATACGCGGGCTGCCCCAAGGCCACCTCAGGTTCCGTTCCAGGCCCCTCAAACAGCCGAGATAAACCGGACAGTTGCTGACTCCAGGTAGAAGCTATTTTAGAATGCTTTTATGGCAGAATACTTTTTCCTCATTTCCATTATCCAGGGAATAATTTATTGCAAAGAAAAATATATTGTCCTGCTATCTTTCCAGAAGAATTCACATGGGGATTAAGCCAGCATCTTCACAAACAAATCTTTGTTTGCAAGCCTAGCATACCAGCAGTATCTTCAGAGTGCTAATGAAGTTTAATTGATGGCATCGCCCTCCCCAACAAGGCGGGAAACCTTCAAAAAACCCTGTAGAAATTCTGTGAAATCTAATATTTTCAACTGTACTGATTATTAATTATTTTAGCTCATGGTCATACAGAATTTGCTGTTTGCCAGCTCACATGCTATGAACTTCATCTACAAGCATTCCTGGCACCCTGTGATACCATGACAAGCCAGGGCTCCCTGCAAAATTCGCAACATCTGCAGATCAGCCTCCCCAGACCACTGTCCTGAGCACACGAATTTTAAATGCTGTCAGTCATCACTCCTGCTCAAATGATAGCACAAAACAACAACAACAAAAAAATGATAGCACGAAACCAGTAAGAACACAGAGCTTGTTGCTTTTTTTCTTCCCCTCTCCATCCTTCAAACAATGTCATTTAAGCTCCAATCCTTGCTGGTGGTAGAAAACTCAGCAGGAGGGTGATGAAAAAAGGTGCGGATCAATCCTGGACATACCCTGCTGCAAAGCACAGGAGCACAGGTTATGACACATTTCTCAGTAGATCATCTTCTTGAGGGCCTCACATTCCAGCATCACTCCTGTGAGAGTCTGAACATCTTAATTGAGACATTCAGCAGCCTCTGGGACACATCTATGTACTATGGAAAATTTGTCCCTCCTTCCCACATGTTGAGTTAGGGAAAGGAAACAAAATGGACATGCTTCGTGTGCAGAGAAAATACTTCTTGTTAGTCTGCACAAGTGGCAGATTCTAGAACACACGCTTGGGCTGTTAATATAGGGTTTAAAAGAGCTAATTAAAAAATCACCCAGGATTAAACTGAATGGACTTACTTCAAGTCCTAAAAAAGCAGAAAACTAGCAACCAGGTTCAGACTTCAGTCCAAAAATTGCTGGAAGAAGCTCACAGTGACAGAACACTGGACAGCAGGATTTGCAGCAGCACCATCAATTTTATCCTGAAAGGCTTTCCTGCTACTCATTTACCAGAACAATCAGACAGATCCCAAGCTATAATTTCAAATTGAGTTTTCATATGTTAGATTTCATCTTTCACAGATGTTTCTTCCTTGGCTTTTCTATGCAGCCATCACAACCACATCATGAGAACAGTAACACATACAGGTTTATCAGTTCCTCAGCCTTTTGCAGGAGCCAACATTTGTACAGTTGTGTCATGGTTTGACCAGGAAGGAGGGGGAATTCTGGGAAGCTGTGGTCAAACCAATGAAGGTTTTGGGTTGGAGACTGGCGTCCGGTGTGGCCAGTGGGGTTTGGACACACCTCCGAGAATACACAGGGGTTAAAAGCAAGGCACTGCCCTGGCACTTCCTCTTTGGGACATCGTCGGGCGAAGAGGTCAGATCTCTTCCCCCGCCCAGCCCGCTGCTGCTGGGCGGGGGAGGGGCGGCCATGCGGTAGGCCAGGGGCCTGGACAGAGGTGGGGGTTGAGGGGCTTTCAAGGATGGAAGGGTGGCAGAGCCCCAAGAGACATCGAGACATCGGGCGGCCAGCCCCCCCCCCCCCCCCCCCGCTCCGGGAGGGAGAGCGGCCGGCAGCAGCAGCAGCACGTGTGGGAGTATCATCTCGTCCCAGGACAGACAGAGACTGAAAACTTTTAACCCTTTCTTGCATGATTGGGGCCTTGCAAAAATGCTAATCCTCCTCGAAGCTGAATAAGAAGGGAGATGAGACAAGGACTTTGGCCCGAAGATTGTGGAGATGATTGGATGGGGAGAGATGATTTGGAGTGGCCTTTTGGCTGGACTTTTTCTTGTAGCCATGGACTCAGTTGTTCCTGTGACACAGACTGCATTTAGGGGGAGGCAGTGCCTCAAAACCAGGAGGGTTCATTCGTGAGGACCCCCGGCCCCAGGGGGTTGGAAAAATATGGGGGGGACAGATGTCCCAAAAGCAGAGACTGTGCCTTTTTGGAGTGAGACAAGGCATCCTTGAAAGACAACCCTAAAAGCAGCTCTGGCCATGTCTCGGTGGTGAGAGCACTGGGCATGGAAGGAACATGTCACAAGCGGCAAAAGGACTTTTTTTTCCCCGGGCGGTGCCGAAGTGACAAGGAAGCATCCGAGGTTTCAGTGTGTTTCCAGGAGAAGCCTATGGAACAAGAAGGACTCCTTTCCTCTTCATGAACTGCAGTTTGAGTATACTAAAGTGTCGTGCCGGGCTGGGCAGTTGGTGTTTTTGAGAGAATGTATTGGATTGGGAAAGTCAGGGAGTGGGGAGGAGGAAAAGTGGTTTTTGTAAGGTTTTCAATTTTTTTTTTCTTTTCCTTATAGTCTTTCCCTATTTTTCCTGTAGTTTTAGGTAATAAAGTGTTCTTTATGTTTAAGTTGGAGCCTGTTTTGCTTATTCCTGGTCACATCTCACAGCAGACACCAGGGTGAGGCATTTTCATGGGGGGCACTGGCTCTGTGCCAGGCTCAAACCATGACAAGTTGTTATTTCCATTCTAAGCCCAAACCCATCAGTTCTCCACACCATATTTTCTTCTTGCTTTTCTCCTGAGTTCCAAAGGAGATGGAAAGAAGGAAGACCTCCACTTCCAAAAACATCCTCTTTCCAAGGAAAGCTAAACTGGATGTGGGCAGCCTGAGCAATTCCTCATGCATAGATGACAGGACAGGATTTTAAATGAGCAGCTAAGTGCTGGAAGTGAACAAATAATTCTGTAGGAGAGATGCCAAGTGTGCCATTCACTAAGATTAATTTATTATGAAAGAAAAAGTTCACAGGAGAAAACTTCTTGGAGGATAGATTTTCTATCAGTGATTTGTGCAAGGACTGCATTGGTTAACTTGCATTTTAGAGCTCTTGACAAAAGTGGCTCTTTGATGTGCCTGGTTTCATGTTCACATTTCTAAAATGCTGCACTGCTGCCATGAACACCACTCATTTCCTGTACAACATGAGCCACACACCAGACTGCCTTGAGCTCAGAGATCATTCTGCTAAGCATAAGGAGAGATAATAGCTGTTACAGATTCAAGCCTAAACAAATCAAGTGAAGAGATTTTTTCCCTTGGTAAAGAAGGAGATTTTAAATCAAACGTTTACAGGTAGCAACCTTATGTTCAAACCTAACATCTATGCATCAGAGAACATCACCTCATTACACTATTGGCCTCTAAAGAAGTTTTCTGTAATTTCCAGTGAGCTTTAAAATTTTCATGGGGAATAAATCTCATCCACTGACAGACACATGCTGCACTTTTCTGCTAGTGAGTCCATGAGAAAATGCAACATCTGAAAGGGTTCAGAACTGCACATGGAAAATTAATTTTCTTCCCATTTCCACCTGTCTGTGCATTGTGCAGTCTCTTCTAACTGCACTTGATACAAGGCATGGCACATCCTGTCCAGATTCTCACCTTGGGAACAGCAACATGAATCTGAACTATTATACCAATGAAGTTGTTGCCTTCTGATATAAGGCAAGGCGACCTGGTTTCGAGGAGCAGCACAGCGACCCAAACTCACCAGGGTCGCTCAGGCCAAAGAGCACACAGATACCAATGTGGCAGATGGTCAAAGGCCTTTATTGTCTCATCTCGTGGGGTTTTATAGTCTAAGGGGCTTCTCTACGTCACAGGGGGTCTGCAGTACTATCTATGGTTAGTAAGGAGTGGAAAGTTACCAGCATTACTATTGTTAGGGGGGCTACATTCCTAGTTACATTTCTAGGGTGATCTCTTATCTCAGGGCACTAGGGGAAAAGGAATCCTGCCGCTTTCCATCACATCGCGTGATCTTCTGATCTCCTGTCCCTATCTACCACATGAAGTTGGTTTACTTAGAGAAGCAGGTCCACTTTTAGCCCTCTAAAGAATTACCAAAGTATGGATATATTTTCAATTTCTAGCAGTTTACATAGATTAATGTGCTCAAGATCCTCCTCTATTTCTTCCTTTCAGTAATTACTGGTCACCCTGGAAGAAAGATTTTGAGGGCCAATAATTGCAACGAGGTTAATAATTTGTGTCTGGTCTTTATCAAGAAGCAGCAACAAAGTCTCTGGATTTACACTGCTGAAATTTTACTCATTATATCTTTTCAGTTTTAGGTGAATACAAGGTGTTAAATTTTAGTGGTTAGAGCTTTCACACTGAACATGCCTAATCCATCCAAACAGCCAAAGGGGAGGTCTGGCTACCCAAATGTGCCTCTTGCTGCCTAAATATTCACCCTGTTTCCCATTGACTGGATTGAACAGTAAGGTGGCTGCAGTGCAAACCCTTGATCCAGCCAGAAAAATAACACCTCCCTAAACTACTGATTAGATTGAAGCGAACTCAGCTGTCAGCTTCCTGACAGGCAGACAAGATGAATGTTGGATTTGATGCCCAGTGCAAGGAAGCAGCTGCAAGACTGGTACAGCCTCTTTCAAAAATCAGTCACTACACTGATTTTGAGTTGAGTTTAAACTACTGTTTCGTGTTTTGGCAAGTCGCAACATGGAGAGGCAGTGGGAGGGAGTAGGCAAAGCAGGAGGATGAGGAAATCTTGGTGAGCTGCTTAGTACAGGGAGAGATGAACCTGCTCAGTAAAAAAGTGTCTCAGAGGTTGGTCTTTGCTGTAGGTGAAGCAAGGCAAGTAAACTGAGCAACCGGAAAGCTCCGTGAGCAAAGTTCTTGCTCACGGTTCCTTTGGCCTAAGCAATTTAAATGAAATAAAAACACTGGAGAATACACCTACATCATGGAGTAGATTGCAATGGCACTTTATGTGTTAGAAATTCTAAATTAGAAGAAACTCCAGCACTTTTAAAATGAAAAAAAAGCAATTCCTTGTCTTCATTTGGAAAAACAGTGTCTACTAAGGAAGGAAGGAGCTTCTCCTGAAATGGAAAATGTAAGCCCCCTCCCTCTGAATTGTTACAAATTTGAAATTAAGGGGGGCTCTCAGACAAAAAATATGGGAGCAGGTATAACAGTTCTTTATTAGGAAAGAAAATTAGAAGATAAAAATAAGCAATGCAGTAAACTAAAACAACGCTGAGAGAGTCAGAGCACAACCTGACACCCTGTTGGTCAGGGTGTTGGTAGCAGTCCAATTGGAATTGTGGCTGCAGTCCTCCTGGAATGTCAGGTGTGGTTCTGTTGGAGCAGGGATCCTGTAGAAAGGTGTAGTCTTCCTCTGAAGATCCAGTGGAAGAGGCAGCTGTTCCTCTGAGAAATCCAGTGGAGAAAGCCATGCTGGTGTTCCAGAAACTCAAGATTATAACTGTGTAGGAATGCTTGGCTCCTCCCTCTGGGCGGAGCATCTCACAATGGGATACTATAGCTCCTATCAGTCATGCAGTGATATTCAATGGCTTATTATAAGCAGATGTTTCCCAGGAGGGAGGAGTGGGTGTGGAAGAGATAAGAAATACTGCCCACTTAACAGAAGACAACTGCCATACAGATGGCAAATAGAACACAATTTCCTTGGCAATCCAGCACACTTCTGTATCACACAATCAAGTGAAATGGGGGGTCTTATAAATATGCAGAATTTTGAAACAGGACAGATATTCTCGTAGGTGAACATCAGAACTGAAAAGCCATCACCTGATCACAGAGACAAATACCCCAGTGCTTCAGATTCAAGCTAACTCACACTTCACCTAAGTAACTTTATCTTCTCCATCAAAAAAGCCTTTTTTGCTTTTCATGAAAAGACATGAAGAGAGGTCGATTGTAAGTGAATTAAAGATGATACTTGTCAATGAAAATTAAGTCAAGAACCAAAAGAAATCACCTGTTAATAGGGAAAAAAATGCCAGTACATCTGTACCTTAACATTTTAATGACTTCACCTGTCCCTCTAAGAATTTATTTCTGCTTATACAAAGTAGCCCAGGACTCTCTTCAGCTTTCCTTACCTGCTGGTACAAATGTATCCTGTGCAGAGAACAGTCTTTGGAAAACATATATGATGGAAGGAGAGATCTTAGCATTCTGGAAGACTTCCAGCTCCTGAAGAAGGTTTTTTTTGAGCCTGCTAGCTGCTTGGACTGCTTTGAGGCATGGTGTGATACAGGACAGGAGAGGATAGGTCTTCAAGAGATCACTCTGGTGTCCAGCAAGACAGTGATGAAGTCGTTTTAGCCTCTGGAACTCAGTGTGATGCAAACCCCTCAATCTAATCTGGCAAGACAACTGCAGTGACTGTTACCTGCCTTCGTTACTGTTTTATCATGTGGCATTGTATGACTTTTGAATTCAGCATTTCTATCACTGTTCTCTATAAGCAGCTCATCTAGGGCATCTAATTCCCAGCTTTGAATCCAACAGAGTTTTTCTGGCAGCACAAAGGCTGTATTAGCCTCTAGGTAAGTGCTTTCCAACATGACCTTGGTTGGAACTCCTATTTATTTATTTATTTCACAGTCAATAGAAACACTCTATCCTACCAATTCAGTTTACTACAGGTGCAACTTTAGTTTCCTCATTCCTCTAATCTATGCATATCCATTTCTATGCTAATTTGACTTTTCACTGTTCCTTAACCACAAGCAGCAGCCTCTCATAAATTTCTTGTTCTGTTATTTACTCATCTGCATTCAAATGTTGTCTTGTGACCAGAATACCCTGAAAGTGTTTCAATGATTTCTAGTTTCTCCATTTGTTTACAAGCACTACCCTTCTCAGAGTTATTCCAGGAAGGGATACATTAATGTATGAGCTCATTGCTACAGAGGATAAGGAAGAGGAATCCTGTGCAAATGCACTTCCATTCAGCCCTACTGCAATAACTAGGCAAAATGAGCAGACAACTATGAGAAAGGCACCTACTGATCTTTTTTTTTTAATGTAAAAACATTTTTTTACAATTAAGATGATCTCCAGGTAGGGGGGGTCTGCTGCAAATGCCTGGTCTCTTAGCCTTCCTTCACTACAAAGGGATTAGTTTTCCAAACACTGGTATGAAAGTTGGTCCTGAGAAAGGACCATTTACCTCAGCATTCAAATCATTGGTTAATCCAGCCCAGTAGCTTCACTGCAACAACAGCCAGCTCTTCCTGCTGCAGACACATGCAGAACAGAACAGGTTTGACACCTGATGTCAGCCAGTCCTCGTGCATTCCCTCCAGGGCTCACAGCTACAGCCTCAGAGTGTCCACAGAGATGCACTACCCTCCCTGCTGAACATACTCCCCCAAAATCAATAATCTAAGCAAGGCACAGAGGTGTTAGTCAGGAGGTCACCCTTCTCCATGTGCCTTTAGCCAACACCAATCCATAGCACTCAGCTCCCCTCCTTGCCCAGCCAGGCAGCCCCTAATTGCAGAAGGGGGGCAGGAAACACAGCCAAGCCCCCTCATTAGTGCACTGCTTTCCTACTTAGAGCCACCAGAGAACTGGGACAGGCCAGCACTGTTTACAATGTCACATGCAGCTGGAGCTCAGACAGACCTCATTAGGCATTGACAGATCCACCTTTAGAGCCGAAAGTGAAGCTCAAACATTAAAGCAACTGCAGAAATGCATCTTCTGACTCTCTGGGCAAATTCTCAACTTACCTAACATTTTAAAGAGCCTTACAAGCATCCTACTCAACATGCCATGGCACTGTGAAGGATTTCTTGTGGACCACTTGATTAGTTGAAATTTTATCGTTCAGTAAAAGATCCTGATGTTGGTTTCCAGATTTGCCACTGTAATTACAGATTGACTCTGCTTACTGAGGTGCAGAAGGAGACGTGCAAGGGATATAACCACACCACGACAAAGATGACACGTATCCCTTCAGATTTATCTCCAGAAAGGACGCATCCCTATTTTCTTCTGAAAAAGCCTCAGTCTTCACTTCAGAGGCATTTCTGAGGTAAAGAAATGCTCTCTGCCCTTTTCTGCAGTGACTGAGGAGCCTGCATGTTCTGAGCTGCAGAGTATATTGAAAGGGCATCCCAGCTCCATCTGACACACCAGCCCATATGGTGCTTGTGGCATCTTTCATTTTCCTCTTCCCATAGCCATTGCAAAGGCAGGTTCCCTCCCATGCTTAACCTGCTTTCCATAGCAACTAAAAATTCCTTTTAGAATTGCAAGCAACTTGATATTTTACCTCTTTCTCCAGTTGTTTGACATTCTTAATGTGCCTTTGATAAAAAACTGATCAATGTTTTCATGCTAGCAAGATTTAAAATAGCACTACTACTACTATTTAAACGTGTAACATTCTTCTCCTTAATAATGCTCTTCACCAAGTAACTTAGGACAGCAGAGACAAGGCAAAGGACTTTCCTAGACAAAAGCCAAATTGGTAAGCAAGAAAAAAAGAGAGGGAGAACAATTATGTAGAAATCCCACAGCAATCAGAAAGTTCCTTGCATCAGAGTATCATGTTTTTACTAATAATAAAATGTCAAAGGAAGGAAAAAAAAATTATGTATCTTCAGTGTGTGCTCCAAATGTGCATAAGAGAACCTTTTCTTCATTTTCCTGTATCCACATCTGTAGAAATGAAGGCATAAATCAGATGTATCTATTCACTCTTAACTAGCTGAACATCCACATTCTTGGTTACAAAGCCATCAGTGCCTATATTTTCATATCATAGTTGATTAGCCAACACTACATTGTGCTGAAGGAAGTACTGCTTCCCTGAAAATGGCTATTTGAATTTAATGGTAACTGGTTTATATCCCAGGGGTATTATCACTATTGCAGTCAGATTTCTGCAATTAATTAGTTCATCGTCTGCCCTTGATGGTGAGGAGGCACTTCTCCATGGCAACATTGATTTGTGAAGTTTAGTTTCAGAAAGAGAAGAAACTCACAAACCCTATGAATTCAGCTACACCAGCAGCAAGAGCTCTCAGGCTGCAAATTCTATGAGACAGGAGTTGCTTATCCCGCTTGTGCTGTGCTTCAGTGCTTGGCAGCCTGAGCACTGCCCAGTGACTCACTGGCCCTGCGCTAGGGGCTTGCAGCTCATTAGTGTTGACTCATTATTTCAGACATGTGAGAAAGCCAGCCAACAGCAAGGGACAGAACATATTGGGTTCCATTTTCATCTAAGAAGCTGAGCTACTGGGGAAGGGCCATTTATTTCTTGCCCCTCTACAGGAGGACTTGCTTTAAAACGTTCCCATTGTTTGGCTTAACCATGCCCCTGGCATTTAATACTTTGCAGTAATAATAAGAAATAGCACCTAGGCTTTAGACTGTTTTCTATGTTCAAAGATCCTAAGACAATCTGTACATTTGGTGAAACACACTCAAGACATCTAATAACTTTTCCAGCACTCAATTCCTCTGAGTTGCATAACAATAGAGGCTTAGCAGACATCAAAAGCTGCCACAAAGCATTAAACTCACATAGCAAAACCAGAATTACCATGACTCTCTCTGGGTTGTAAAGTTATTGATGTTGAAAAAGTCAAAAGTTGCAAATATTTCCTCATTACTTCAATAAATTGGACCTACTGCTATTTTATAAGAAGACACAAAACCTCAAGAGAATTAATAAGTAATATGAGAATATGTACTCTGGAGTCAAAAAAGCCAATCCCAAATTTTAATTTTCCATGCAACTCCATTGTTTGTGGTTGCTAAACTTCAGGATTAATAATCGCTTCTCTGTTCTAGTCGCTCCGAACATCCCTTACTGAAGATTTTCTGTTTTGAAAATTAACTGGGGCAGGAACAAAAGCTTTGTTTGTGCCCACCAAGTAGCTTAATGGAGGTGGTTAAATTCTCTTTTCTGTATAGCAAACACACCATTATTTGTACAAAATCACAGATCCCCACCAGAAGAAACCTTCGCATTTCAAGGGTGCTCCTTGTGGCTCATCTCCTGCCTCTGCCAAGGGGAGCCACAGGAACCTCACAGTGCCTGGAAGCACTGCCTAACCCCTGGATCTTCACTGGATGTACCTCTACTGTGAAAAATGCTGGGGGTGTGAGGGTTATATTTAGACCCCCTGTGCGTTGTTAACAGCAGGGCTTTCTAAGTGAGTTAAACAACACTGTTTCAGATCCTGCTGCATGCTCCTGGAGTCTCCTCCAAAGACACCATTGCTGTTAGAACCACCAGCTTCCCATTCCCATTGTTGGTGAATAAAATATCTATGTAGAACTGTGATCTATTCCAAATACAAAACCATCCAGGGTTTAAAAGCAGCACAAATCAATGAGTAAGGCCCTGGCAGAAGTTGCCCTGCAGGCCACAGAAGAATGTCGGGTGGGGGAAAATAGGCAATTACAGTTCCAGCTATGCGTGATTTAAGGTGCTCTACTGAGCCAACATATTAGCAGGCAGTGACACAGGCAAGGCCCAGAGACTTCAGGGTTGGTAGGATTTCAAGTGCACTACAACTCTGCTCTGCAGGGCTTCCTGGCCACTCTGATGGAATTAATTTCATCCTAATGCCTCATTGTTCATATTATGTATCCTCCTCCTCCAAATATAGCATTTCAAATAATTAAAGCCAGGTTAATTACTCTGTCAGCCACTGGGAACACTTACAATGCCACCATATGTGGCAAAAGAAGCCCATGCAGCCAAAGAACCTCAAACTGTTTCCCATGTGTCTGGATGGGGAAAAAAACTCCCACCCTTTTCTGCATTTTAATAAATAACACTAACTAAAGCATGGATGCTACGTGTGAGAGTTGATATCTGGTATGAGATTTAAAAACCAAAGTTACAAGTGCTCACAACAAAGCAGGCCAGCCAAAGGTTCAGGAGCTATTTGTCTTTTAGGAGGTTACATGCAATAGTCTGGCGTTGCCAAGAGAGAGCTGAACTTCATTAACCCAGCCCTGTGAAGGGCAAGGGAGAAATACAGCTGCTGGCTACAGAGGCCATAACACCAGAAAGGAAGAATTCAAACTGAAGAAAATTCATTGTAAGAGGAAATAGTATGGATTTACCAAATGCACCTAAAGCTGGAAATCAGGATGTCCCAGCCAGCAGAACCATCCCATGTTTAAACAGCCTTCCACAAAACAACAGATTTACACACGAAGCAATGCCAGTCAGTGAAAGTGAATAATATGAGCAACTAGAAGTGACAGTAGCAAGTTTACTTTCACAGCCTGAGATATCTCCCTAGTCTTAGTTTTAAGTTAATAAGTACTCCAAATGTCCCAGCAGATTTACTGGGATATTTCTCACATAACTACCCCAGACAGCAATGTGTCAGAGCTCAAGCATTTAACAACAGGGAAGCAGTTCACTCTCTAGGCTTTGATGTACCCACCATCTAAACCAGAGAGATGAAAGCATTTCTGCTCTCTGGGAAGCACAGTTACTACTGACTTAGGATTTCCACAGATAAAATATCTGGAACTACACAAAAAATTTCAAAGTCACAGTAAGCACTTTGTAAGACTGGAGAGGTACATAGTGCAACATCTGTTACACCCAAAGCAACAAGTACCCCATGTTCTCTCTGATTTCTTTTATAGCTTGGACAATTCAGCAGCCATGCTTTCATTTGCTGCTGTCAGTTCAGACAGCTTTTGTCCCCAGGCTCATAAATGTTACCTAAGTGAGTTTCCAATATAAGTCTGCTTCGATGTTTAACTAGCAATTTAAAACTAATCCTTGTCCCTCTTTCCCTGTTCATCACATCATTCAGAAACTTGTTTGCACTGTCACTTTCAGGCAGTCTTAGTAAAGTCTGGGAACAGCCATCTTCCACCGCTAGCATTACAATTGAGATGAAAACATCTCCTTAGACTGAGCCACTCACCCAAAGTAAAAAACTGCACCTTTTACTCTTTCCTTGCTGGCCAAAACTCATGTTTTCATGAACTGCAGAATGGATCAACAGTTAAAAGAATAAAAAGCATAGTTTAAAATGCTACACTTTTATAGTGGACCATTCCTTCCCCATGACATAATTACTAATGAAGCCCAATACTATACATTTTGCTCCCCAATTCCATCATGGTGCTTTCAGGAGTTGTTTCCTGGGACTTGGGGTGTGTGTATACTACATTGCTATTTGGTTTTTTAATCAGATTTTCCAAGAGGTATATTATTCTTTATTCTGAGAAAGAGTGAGTCATGTCCTTTTCCACTCTTAACCATTGGACTTCCTTTTCTGTAAATCCTGAATCTGAGTGTTGCAGTGAGTCTGAGAGCAAAATCCACCAATGACTTAACCTAAACCAGATAATATCCAGGTTCTGCCAATAGGGAAGGAAACACACAGAACAGCAGAATTCAATGGATCAGGCTGCTGAGCCTTTCATGTACCTCCACCTTCTAGATCTGATCACAATAATCAGGCAGATTCAGGCATAGTAAACATGTGAAAGATGATTTTATTGTACAAGGAGTTTTATAAACCTGCAAGTTAGAGACAGCTTCCTGAACACCGGGAAAAGTTGGGTACAATGTCTAAGTTACAAATTAATGACCCAAGATGTGTGAGAAAGGTAAAAGACCATATACTCTTCAATACATATATTTACTAGAAGCTATCCCGGTTATGAAGCTACATATTGCAATAAGCCAGGCTATATGATCATTTGCTAAAGTGATTCTGTCCTTACAACAGAATGGTGGAGAAATAGGGGCAGCAAATGACACCATTGCTCCTTTTTCTATCTACAAATAATGATTTATTTTTATTGTTTTGAAATACAATATTTTTATTGTATTGAAAGACAATCTCCAGAGCAGGTCTCTGGAGATATTTAAGTGGTATTAAAGGCACTATAAGAGACTGAGCTTGTAGTTGACCTACACCTACCACAACTGCTGTGTTGCTGATAACTTTGATTCATTACCATGGCAGCAAGGAATGAAGCATTCCCCTTGCAGTGTGACAAGTAAACCACAAACCCACAGTGAGACCAAACACACAAAGAAAATTTTCCCTTTTTAACAGAGTCAACATTTTTATCAATGTTGAAGTTCAGTGACCACTACCCGTCAAAATTATTATGCGCAGCACACATGTATCAAACCAGGTGTATGACAGGGTTCAGTTCCTCGGTTATAGAAGCTCAGGTTGATCCATACAATAAGAAATGCAGAAACTGGGAAACAACAGAGCAAGTGTTGGCTTCTGCAGGAAGACATCTGGGTGCACTGGTGAACTCCACCTTGCAGCAGTGTGCCCTGGTCAGCAAGCCAAGGGAAAAGACCAGTTCCACTCTCTGTGAAATCCCCTGGGGAGCACTCTGTCTATCTCGGTCCTTCCAAGACAAGACAGAAATTGGCAAGTCTCTTATAGTGACTATGGCTGACGAAAAAATTCCAGACTTCAAAAATGAAGGAAGTGTGCAGTTGAAGCTAAAGTAGGACACTTCCTTTTCAGCAAACCTTCTCATTTGTAAATTCATACCATCAGTTCAGTATCAGGAGGCTATTCTGGCATCATATATGATTCTATCTGAAAGAAGCATCCCACCACTTTCTCCTGTGTTCATTAAGATGATCATCATTATATTTTAAGCAATTCCTTAGGTACTAAGGGCATCTTTAGTCATTTGGAACTGCAAGCAAGTGCAAAAGCAATAGCGCCTTAATTGCACTCACACTCCATATGGTTTCACTTCAAAGGCACAGGAGCAGCCTGCCAGGACTGACAGCTCATCCTGGCATTCAGGGGCATGTGGGGGTGCACAGGGCACATTCAGTGTGGCTCACACTGGTGACACACTAACCGAAATCACCTGCTAAGCCATCAGCTTCAGACAGACCCCCTGTACTGTCTCACAGTTTCTATCTGCTGTCTTACCCTCTTCTACCTGTGACAGATCACAGCACACCAAGGAGCACATTTCTGGGCACAGAGAGTCCCTTGCAGTACCTTTTACAGCTGCTGAAGGTGTCTCATCCTGATCGAATAGGATTTTCTTTCCTCAGTTCACTCTTGCATCCCAAGGTGCATTCATGCAAACTGGGAGAAGTGGCATTATCAACAAATATGTAAGTAAAGGGAGATCTATTCTTTGGCTACACTGTAACTTTCATTTACCAGAAAAAAAAAAAAAAAACCAAAAAAAAAAGGAACTTTTCAGAAAAAAATCCTTAATTATTAAGAAGTATTATAGCTGAATGAATTTCTGAGAGACAGCTATTAAGGGCAAAGACATGCGATGGAGGATACTGATGAAGAACACAAACTTGAAACAGCAGAGAAATAAACCTAAAACTTACTTGTGTTGCAGACATTTTTTTCCTTGTAATCTGATGCACAGAATTTGCAGAAGACTGCAGAATACAACTAGGTTTCAATTCACAATAAAACCACATATCTTCAGGTTTCACAAAGGCTGAATGGAAGTGTAGGTTCTCCTGAAAAATTTCAGTATCAGCTCAAATTTGAACTTCACCTATGTTTTTTCCAAGGTTTGCAATTTGGGAAATAAAGAAGTGTTTCAGTTTCCATTAAGCAATGTCACTGTACATACAATGCTCTCTCAAATGGGAAAAAATAGGAAAAATCTATCTTTCAAAAGGGAAAATTCACTTGAAGGGGCACAGCAGCATTGTATCATGAGGGTCATACCATTTTATATTTCTCTGTATTTTCCAGCTGATTGCACAAATGTTAAGCTGCAGTATAATTACTCCAGGCAATCACAGACCTAATGAGGGCAGCAGCACTGACCACCTACCTGGCAGGAACCACCAGCTTTCTTTGGTAACCAACTGTACAGGCCTAAGGGGAAGCAAAATCACTTTGTCCTGACATTTATTGCTTTAATTGAAGATACATAAAAGCTATTACAGGCAGTCCCATGTGTTCACTGAACATATTTTTTGAACAAGAAGCATTTCAATAACAGCAGAGCATTCAGAGGGAAACATACAAAAAGGTACCTTTGATACTTTTTTATCTAAGAAAGGACTTCAGTTTGGGCACTTGCCCAAGCCAGGGGGAGATCCAAACAGCAGGACAAGCAGCTTACCAGTATCAATGCATCAATGGCTCAGAGTTAAATACATTTTACACCTAGGCTAAACTCCATCTATATCCCTTCACCAGCTGATTGGAAATTGTGACTTTCTGGAATCTCAGCCTTATGGAAGAGCTAGTCTGCTCTGTCCCTGCTAGTCTGAGTCTGTGTAAATATCCAAAATGCCTTAGTCTTCTGCATTTACAAAACCAATGTATGCTTATCCTGGTATTTTCATGCCAAACATGCATGAAAAAAAAATCAGAGACACAACATTTTTCTTTTACTTTATTTATAGGAACATTCAGTTTTGAAGACAGTTATTTGACAGTTTTCAAAGTATTCAAGAACATTTCTAATGAAGAGAGCCTGATTATATTTTAATTATTTCCTGTTGCTAATCAGGGTGAGATACAAGCTCTTAATATAACGGAAGCTATCTTGAGATAGGGTGAGTGCTATCCAGATGCACAGTAGTCCTCAACCACTATTCCCTTCAGCTTTATTTGTTTAGTGCTCCAGTTAATAAGTGGGACTTCAGTGGCAGCTCTTAAAATGGTCTTTTAGCACTTGGGTGGTAGAATATACCAGCACCCAGTTCGGTAATTTTTTTAATGAGGTTTTTTTTTTTCCTTCTTTTCAGTTTCATCTTCAAAAATGTCAGGCATGTAAGTCTAAATTAACTGTAATTCAAAGCAAATACATGTGCTAAATGCACAGACTTACAGAAATTACAAAGCTCAGTAAAAAGACTTCAGATTCCAAGTCACAAAAGGAAGGGGGCAGGTTAATCAAAAGCCCCACATACAGGGGTCTTGTTTAGAACTTGTTAGTTATGTCTGTCAAGCATGGCCAACAGTGACCTTGTATTTCAAAATTAAATTTCTGTCTCCAAGTAAATAAAGCAATACTTAGTAAATGCAGAGGAGCAGCAAACCTATCTTTGTAAGAGAAAGTAGTAAATAGGCTTCAGAAGAAATATGAAAAATACTTCGATTTCCTAGAGAATTCCAAAATTCCATTTATAAAAGCCAGCAAACATTTGCTGTTGCAGTGTGCTATTATTGGTTTAATTGCTACTACAATTAAACTTGTAAGAAATGCCAAGATGGAGTTTGTGACAGCAAACAGACAGTTTCCTGAACTGCATCAATCAACATGTATTTCATCATATACATATTGTGTGTAGGAACCTTAGAAGAATTTTCTTCTGCTTATTTCCCTGAATCTTAAAAAAAAAAAAAAAAAACGTATTACTGTGTGACATCAGTGAAATATTTTTATTTACAGAAGCAGCAGCTTGGCCAGCTGGAGTTAGGGGAAGTTCAATGTAATTTAAAAAACTTTCTTCCCAGTTTTTTTTGCAAGGTTTGGCTTCTCTATAGCTTGGCATTTAATGGTAAGTGCCTAGCTTGTCTGACTTTTTTCTAAACTATCAGTGAGCTCCCATAGAAACTACTTAAGCATAGCCCTTAACATGCTCATTTCAGATTAAAGTTTACTTGCATATCACCTCAGTGGGTTTTTTTCCCCTTTACCAAATGTCTACTCAGGAACTGGAAGACATGAATTGTATGTGATCAAATTAAATGCCATCTGCCTATGAACATTATGCTGTGAGCTGTAATCAAAGAAGAAGAAAATGAACAGCAGAAAAAAAGCACTACCACCTCTATGACTCCATGGGATTTCCTAAGGAAGCTCTTCCTTTTAACACATGTTAGAACTGTTTCACAGTACTTGTCAAATGCTGCTGGAGTAGGTCCAAAGCAGCTCCAAACATCTCAGGGCATTGTTTAGCCTACTACTGCACAATCATATACCATGGTCTGCAATAGTTTGTCTAAGTCACCATCTCAAAAGCTCACCAACATCAGCTCCTTTAACTCTAGAACATTAGAAATTAAAAAAAAAACCAAAACCCAAAATATTGCTAAAAGTGTCAGCAGAGGGGACAGGGCAAGGGGAGACAGAAAGCAGAAAGAGTTAAATCCAACTGCTGATGTCAAGAGAAGCTGAATTGCAGCGGAAGCCCTTCTGCTGAGGTTTCCAGCCACCCTCACAGACAGTGCAAGTCGAAGGGGAAGTCAAAGTTGCAGTGAGCACGTGCAGCATCCAGGAATATCCATCGTGCATCCCCAGCTTTGTCTTTAGACACCAAAGGCTGATGTCTTTTCCAAGCAAAGGCTTGCAAAACTCTTATTCATCTTCTGTCTTCCAAGAGGAAGACTTACCTGAAAGCTGAAGCTTCCATTACAAGAGAAGCCAATGCCACTACTTGCTTGGCTATTCAGTTGCAGTTGAAATTATTTTTGACTATCATCTGAGACTTTTTATTCTGGGGTGTTGACAGCAGCTTCTTCCACCCTCCTCCCTCAGCAGCCTTGAAAGGATAGATTTTCTTGGTTAATTAGATTTTCTTCAGTTGAAAAGACTGAATTATTTCTCAATAGAGTTACTCAAACTACTTACTGTATAATCAATGCTTTTAGATACAAGTATCCACTGGGCATTTTATTTCACATACACATGGGGTCAATTACACTTGCTGTGCAAATCACGCACTTGAGTGTGATCAGTGACACTAGAAATCCAATTATCTTTGGCTTTCTAGATGAATCTTTGAACAGACTAGGGCACAGCTATGTGGCTAATTAAGCTGTATACAAATCCCACATTAAGCAGATGGTGAAACTTGAATGTGATTTCATAGTAACACATTTGAAAGTGACAATTCTAAATTTCTCACTTTGTCTACAAACTGGCTTTGGGATAACCTACTATAAACTGCAACAATCAGCTAAGTAGCATCAACATCCAGATTAACCAGATTCTTCCTGCTACTAGGACACATCCAAAACTGAGGAGCTTTGTAGACAATGGTTACCTTTGGTTCATTTAAAATTGTTTCAGAAAACAGAGTCACTGCTTTGATAGAGAACAATATTTTTCTGTTTGTTTGCTGATTCCTAGCCATACTATTATGTTATCATTATACTACACTTTATTATGCTTTATTATCTCCAGCTATTCTGTCTCAAGAAGGGAATAGGCAAGTAGTCTAAATGTCACCTTCCTGTATAAGCAGGAAGTGTTTCCTCCAAGCTCCATTCCATGTTTGCCATTTTTCTTGCTTACTATAAATCATGTATCACCTGAAAGTCAGGTGATTCAACCATCTGCAATGTCACATCATCCTAATTTGTCCAGCTGTAATGAGAATACCTGATGTTAACAAGTTACCCATTTTCCACTTTGAAAATTTCTCGGAGTTAAACACAGACACTCCACATTCCTCAAGCTGTTACAGAATATGAAAGAGGAGAAAAAGAATTCAGCAACACTGAATCTCAACCATTTCCATATAGAGTTGAAAATTAACTAACACTGGCCCAACAAGCCAGAGCAGAAAGCTAAGAGACAAATATGGAACAAAATAGAACTTATTCTCCATCTTTGAACAGCATTAGGTTTTTATTTTTTTGTTAATAAAGCCCTAACTAGGTGTATTAGTGAGAAATAATTTGGCCAATATAATAAAAAAGAATGGAAGAGGTTAAGGAAGAGACTGCTATCACTCCTAGCTGGAAAAAAGAGAGATATGAGATGACTGAACAAAGAAAAACCCTAAGGACATAGAAGGAGCAAAGGTAGAGGGAAGGAACAGGAGACAGACAACCTACCAAATTAACAGAAACAAGCAGGCACTTTTAAGATGCCTGACAACTTTTTAATGTGAAACACTTTCATTACTAATCTTCAATGGGACTGAATGAAACACATTGTGAAAGAACAGAGGCAAGAAAGAGAACTTGCAGCTTCTGGCTTATACCATTGAGTGTACAAAGTCAGAGGACACCAGGGGCTTTGCTGGCTGATCAAGTAACAATCCCACAGTGAGGAATTCTGGAAAACCATATTTCTGTCCACACAAACCTTGGTAATGGCCACACCAATCCTAGAAAATTAGAGACCAGTCAATTTTTTTACATGCAGTAGATACACCTGTGCCACATGACTTAAGGTGTGAAGTCCACCCAGGAAGAATTCAGAGTAGGGGGAAGCGTAAAGTAGACGGCTTGACTTTAAAGTTAAATCTTCTATTAGAAGATTGGACTTTTAAGCACCAATCTTCTAATAGTCAGATTTAAAAGTTCTTAAAAACACATCCAAACTGTTGAGACGTGTTGCCTTGCCCAATATTCGGGTTTTTTGCTACAAATGCGGTGTCATTAGCAGTATTGTTGGCCAAAATGAAAGTTAGCAACACAATGAGATGTCACAAGCATTACTAAAGCATTGCACTTAAAGTGTGTTCCTTCCTCTGGCCACCCCTTAAGCCTTTTGTCTATTTGCTTAGCCTAGCTGGATAGACCAATCTACATTTGATGCTACCCATCAATCTGAATTTTAAAGCTAACACAAATTCATTTTATTTGCCCATGGCCATTTGTCTCTTACTTCTCAATTCATGTCAAAGAAGCAAAGAACTTTTTTAATTGTGGGATTAAAGTCGGGCTCCTTCACTTTTTATGCTTAATAGGAAATCATGTCAGTAGCTGAAGTCTGGTCCCCAAAGAGCCGGGTTAGTCAAACATAAGACAGAAATCCAACTACTCTACTTGACAATGAATTAAGCATTTGCCACAAATAGTGCCTAAAAGCAATTATTCCCAAATTATGACAGCAGTTCAGAAAAGTTATATCTCTGAATTCTTTATTTGGTAAATACAAAACACTATGGTGACAGCAAAGACCCCATCTGGACAAAGGTCTGCCTCTCCACTGACCAGCCAGGAGGCAACTGGCAGGGCTGAAGCATCTTCTGTGGGTATGCTGCTGCACTGCACACAACCTTCTACTGCACACAGTCCATATCAGCAGGGAAAGAGTAATTTTCTGGAATTTGTTATAAGCTGAACTGGGTAAACAATACTGGCCCAAAATACTTTGCTCTTCAAGCACAGAATATCTGAAGTCCTACAAAGGAATGTAAGACTTCTTAATAGGACAGGCAAGATGAAGTGTCAGGGAAACTGAAGCTGCAGGCACACTTTCTTAAGAACAGGATCTAATGTGGCAACACTATTAGAGATCTCACTATTCAGAGACCCAAAACAGTAATAAATAAATAAAATCTAACATTGAGAAAAGGACAAAAAAAACCCCAAAAAACCAACAACAACAAAAAACCAACAACAACCAGAAAAGTCAGTGGAATCTTTTATAGCATATCTTAAACTTCTTCCTCTGACAATCAGTATTAGAGAAGTTATTTCCCATAAATCTCTGTTAGATAACAAGTCTAATTTAACCTAGTACACTTCAGATCGGAATATAACAAATCTGTGACTAAACTCATTGAAATTGAAATGTTTTAATATATTTAGCATACTCTATGCATTCTGTGTGTAGCCTTGCACAGATATGCAAATTCATCTCAGTTGATGAGGAAGCTGAAGTCTGCTTTATTTTGAGACCAAGCTGGAAATCAATTCTGATTTAAAATCTTGAATACTAGTCCCACAAAGGGATAGAAGAGTCACAGTTTGACTTGTAGGCTTTTAAATACAATTTATTTTCTAGTGACAATTGAAGGATCTCGATTTAGATATAGCGTAAAATCAAGTAGAAACAAATATAGAAAAAAATTCACTGTGGGGTTGTCAGTGCAGATTAAAATACCTAACACATCCTACTTGGGTTTTTCACATTCTTTGAATAATTACTACTAAGATTCACAGTGTATTTTTTGTGCATTGGCAACATAATTCAAATAAAGGTATCAAGTTATTCACCAAGAACCATGTAATACCTTTTAATAAATGCAGAAATATCACATATTTACCTTCTGTCAGAAAGTTAAACCCAGTCTCCCAATACTCTGGACATGTACCACAGGTGGACAAAAAACCCCAGGCCACCTCCCACAGGGCATTCAAGCAGGAAACTACACAGACATTTCTTTTTTCACCTGGGGCTTTACCTGTCCTTGTCAGGAGCCTCTGAAGTGGCCCAAGTTGTCAAAACAATTTCACCTGCTCTGCAGCTACTTGTTGGTAGAGCACTCACTCAGCCTTCACACAAAACAATGTTTCAGATAGAGTGCTTTCAGGTTTGTGGCATTAAAAAGTTACTATAATAAATTTTAATCACCTATGTAACAACACAGCACCTGAACTTGCATCCCTCAGAGGACAAAAGAGCAGTAACACTGCCAGAAAGAAGGCAAAGTACACAAGTCAGAAGGTGAAAAGTCTCCCTTCGCTCTTCATGAGTTATCACACATCTTTATTGTGCTTTACTTGAGCTCAACACAAAATACATTAGATCATTTGTGACTGAACAGTGGGAGTCCTTTAATAATATTTTGTTAGGTATTTCCTTACTTTTAGTAGTACAATTTCTTAGACTGTGGATACAATACAAATGAAAATTTGTATTGTATCCACAGTCATTCTGGACATACTCCAAACATTAAAATCTTAGATTTTTTACAATTAGACTACCTTGTAGAATTTAGAGATACTGGGGCAGAGGACAATTTACATATACCAATGCTAGAGATGCAAATTACTAATCTTCCCCTCCTTCCCCACCTACCTCACCAGAGAATCTGGGTGCTCAGTTCACCTCAGTACTTCATTTTCACACAGTACTTTATGCTTCCTGTTATGTAAGATGAAAGTTAGAAGGATTTCAGCAAGCAACACCACATATCCCAAAGTGGTAGGTAGAGTTAGTAAAAAGAACATGTTCTGCATATACAATCACAGAAGAAACATAACACCAAAAAAGTGGATGCATTTTATCAGACTTTGCATTTTAAGTAATCTTAAATCCAAGCAACAGAAGAAAATGTTATATTTTGAATGTTTTTATTCCAGTCAAATTACAAATACAAGCATTTAAAAATGTACAAAAATATAAAAGGACATTTTCTACATCTTACAAAAGCAGATCAAACTTACTTCTATATGTACAATCCTTTTAGTGAGAAAGCCTAATTAGCAGACATTTTTTCTGTTCTCTTCTGAGCATTCTTTGCCAAATCTCTCCCCGCAAATTCAGCCACACTTAAATCTAAAAGTAACAATTCAAAAACTTAATATATTAAATGTCCCTGAATAGATTACAAAGAAACCATTTCTCACAGACAACAAACCTGTCGGTGGTAATGTATTTCCTTAATGACTTTAGGGGAAACTACATCCTAATGGGTAGCTTGCAAATCAAACTTTCTGTAGTTTGTTGGTATGTAACTTGGACAACACAGTTGGATTACATTTTTATTTTTTAAGCTATTTTTACACATTAAAAAAAAAAACAATGATAGCTTTGTTGATAGCATTCTTCCTTCCCCTAAAGTTTTATCTCTTTCAAAAAAAAAAAAAATCAGAAAGGAAAGTATCTGCAAATAATTATAAAAAGCAGTAGAAGAATTTTTTCTGAATCCAAAATAAATGTTTTTATTGCAAAAGGGATCGAAGTGATCACCTGCTCAATAACACATTGTACTAATGAATGCAGAGGAAACACTGCCACAGCAAAAGTTTTGAGCCATCCCATAATGTCTATTCAAATATTTTTGGTATCAAGTTTTGCTCAGTAATATTGATCAAATTACCTTAAGCAGTATAGTTCCTCTCCACATTCTGTCATTCATTTGGCCACGACACTGTTTTCTTTCAATGTTCTGACAACTGATGCTTTTTGGAGCTGCAGTAATGTAAGGATAGGCAAGGCAATGCTCATGTAAAGAGATAGCTACTTAAACTAACATTATGGAAAAACAATTTTGAGGGACACAAGCCTTTTTTTAGGTCTCAAATACAGCAGTAAACTTTAAAATTGAAAACAGTTGCTCAATTTACATGAATGTGCCCAGTTCCCAAGAGAAAAGCAAGGTGTCACTGCTTCAAAGATAGCTCCCAAGAAGCAGGTTCTGTCCAACCTTTCTTTTTGCCATTCCTTCAGCTGTCAACTTCAACCGCATCATTTAACAGAAAGCTGCTTAGCAAGAGAACAGATAATACCTACTTCTACAGAGTCCAGAATACAGGCACCCAAGCCATAATCTTCTAGCTGCTACCTGTAACAAACTAGAAGAATTTTATTTACCTGGCCCAATTGTGGACAGAGATCTCATGAACTTGTACTGTGATGGAGATAAATGCAGGTTGAATACAGGTTTAACAACAGCCCCCTGCCTGCAGCACACTCACCTATGCTAGCTTTCAATTCTGCTGCTTCTACAGCCTGACTTGGGCCTCTAAAAAAATTCAAACATCTGCAGAAAAACACACTAATACCCCAGAAGTAATGTTCACTTCTGTACAACAGGTAGTTCAGCATGACACCAAGCATTCTAACATCTTGTTCTTCATGTCATCTGACTGAAAATCATCATTCTGTACTTATGTGCATAATGTACTTAGAGAATACTCAAGTCTCTTAAGTTTCTCTGGCAAATTTTAGACACAACCCATTTTTCTACTGTCCTAAAATATTTTAAGATTGCCCTATGAGCTCATTTCAGCACTAACATATTATATACATATTTTTACTTGCTAAATATTTACTTTTTAGTTCACAGGAAAACTTATTTTTCTAGCAAGATCATGAGCGCATTTTTTAAGCATTACCACAGACACAAAAGATTAATGTGGGATACTTTTAGCACTGGTAATATCAGGACATTCTCCAGTTACTTCACACTACTGGTTAAGGTTAAAGGACAGTGCTAACAAGCATTTGAATTTGACTGAAGCTTTTCTTTTCTTGCTAAGACAAGAACACATCACAGGCAGTTTTGTTGTAAACTAAGAAAAAAACAAGGAATGTATGTATTACCAAGGAAAATAAACTCTGCAGCACCTAAAATAGGAGTCATATTTGGGAACACAGATGTAGCTTCACAAAAGACACTTAGAGAAAGTTCTGTCTGCCTAGTCATCTACCTCCTTCAACTAAGTTTCATGTAGACCTAACTGTAAAACCAAAGCCAGCAACAAGCAGAATCAATAGACAACAAAAAGCTTTTGATGTAAGGCAATTGCTTCACTTTTAACAAGGTGGGAAGAAAAATAGTGTAGTTTATGGACCAGCCAGTCAGTATTTGAGAGGTAGTCTAGTTTTTCATTTGACTGAGAGAGGTAGAACTGGTTGAGAAATCAATAGTTAAGGCCAGTCAAATTCATATCTCAAGTTGCTAAGATGGCTCAGCCTGAGACTGCTAATGTCACAAGGGATTCAGCTGCCTTGCTCATATTTATTCACTTTTATATGGGTAAGGTTCTTTAAAATATCCAGAGAGAATGCTCCCAGAAATAGCCAGCAAAAAAAGCTTAACTACATTTTGGCACGTGCCAATCAATTAATACAGGTTATACAGATTATGACTGTGAAGGTTAAAAAAGCTAAGTGGCTCTCCTCATTTGGCAGATCAATATTACTACAAAAGCACAGACATACCAAGTACTAGAGGCAAGTTTTAAATTCCATATGGTTTACCTGTATAAAATTCTCCATCCATTTTTTTCACACATGAAAGAAAACCCAATTATTTTAGAGATGAAAGCCAAAAAGACATGAGGGTCATAGAGTCAACAGGTAATAAATTCCTTGTTAAAGACATCTGGGTACAGAATCATACATAATGCTCCCTTGTATTGATGTAGGCTCTTCCAGGTCCTGAGCTTTGGGGGTATCTGTTGCTCCAATTTTTGTAGTGAGTTTGCTGATAAACAGGATACATAGGCTGAAGACCCTCTTGCTCCTGTGGCTCTTCAGCCCCACAAGTAAGTTGCCTTCCATTCACAGTTTTCTAAACACACATAAGAAGTAATAAGTTTCATAGTTCATGTATAGAACCTGAAATTCCTATTCTTGGTAAAGCTTTAAGCAAAATCAAAGATACATTATCTCCAAGACAGCCCTATGAATAAAGAAACAGGAACTTATAAATTTCCCTAGCAGACAGTTAACTTCAAATGCTTGTTTCAAATGCAGTTGGACTCTAAAGATCAATAAATCTAAAGAGCAAACCAGCAACTACAAAAATGTCTGTCAACACTCTTATGCTTTGTATTACTCACCAAGAAAAGAAAGCCGGAGTGTTTAAGTATTTAAATTAGTCATCAAACTACTATAGGATATTAAAATGGTACTGCCACTTTTCACTTAACTCACACAATCAAACAGTTATTGACCAGGACGGACAAATATTTTTTTTGTTCATGAAAACCAACATTATAAGTTTATTTTATGGAGTAAGATGAAATCAAAGCTTCAATCAGGAATTCAAGCCATCTTATTATTTACCATGTGCTGCAAGTTTCCAGCATCTCTCTCTCTGTACTGACTCTGCAAAGTAAAATGTTCTTTCTGAAAGAAGAAAAGTTACAGGGGAAACAAGTCAAGATTCAAAACTGCAGAACAGCTTTGGTTAATACAAAAAACCACCAGTCATCCCAAAAAACACTCTGCCTTAGGTAGTGTCTTAACTGGTTATCATTTAGAATCCTTCTTACAATCCAATGGCGAGTGGAAAAAAGATGAGGATCAGTCAGGGTCACCTGTCCCAGCTGTGTTCCCTCTCCCAATATCTTGTCTCCCTCCCAATATTCTGTGTACACCCCAAGTCCATCTGCTGGCAGGGCAGAACCAGAAGCAGAATAGGTCCCAATGCTGTCCAGCAATAAAAAACTTCCCTGAGTTATCAACACTATTTTCAGCACAAATCCCAAACACAGCCCCATACCAGCTACTCAGCTACTGCAAAGAAAATTAGTTCCACCCCAGCCAAACTGCCAACAATAAGAGATGAGGTTCAAGATCAGCTAAGGAATCTGGAGGTGAACAAGTTCAGGGGACCTGATAAGATACATTTGCAAGTTCTGAAGACACTTTCACAGGAAGTGACTAACCCACTATCCATCTTGTATTAGAAGTAGTGGCAAGACTGTGGTGCACACTGTCTGAGAAAGGGGAAATAAGACCCCCAGGTCTAAAAACATGACCTGAGAAACTACAGGTCAGCCACACTTCAGTGCCCAGCAAGATGAAGGAGCAGAAACTATGCTAAGGCATATAGAAAATAAGGAGATGGTTGGTAACCATCATCATGGTTTCACTAAGGGCAAATTGAGCCTGACAAATTTAGTGGCTATCTATGACAGGATCATAATGTTGACGGAAAAAGGAAGAGCAACTGATGTCACCTACCCGGACTTATGCAAAGCATTTGATGCTGTCTCACATGACATCTCTAAACTGAGGAGACATGGATCTGATGGGTGGACCACTCAGTGGATAAAAAACTGACTGGATGGTCACACTCAGAGATGGCTCATTGCTGGCTCAAAATCCAAGCAAGGACCAGTGACAAGTGACATTCCTCAGGGGTCTGTATCAGGACCAGCACTGTTTAACATCTCTTTGGCAACATGACAGTGGGATCAAGGTACCCTCAGCAAGTTTGCCAATAACACCAAGCTGTGTGGTGTGGTAACATGCTGAAGGAACAGGGATGCCCTCCAGAGGGACCTTGGCAGGCTTGAGAGGTGGCTCTGTGTGAACCTTGTGAAGTTCAACAAGGCCAAGAGAAAAGTCCTGCACCTTTCAGGTGCAATCATAAACACAGGTAAGAGCAATCATAAACACAAACACAAACTGGGCAGAGAAGTGATTGAGAGCAGTTCTGAGGAGCAGGACTTGGGAATGTTGGTGAATGAGAAGTTACTTCATGCAGAAGCATTGCAATCTCCCTTCTTTCACGTTTATTTTTTTCTTCACCATTATGATAGAAAAACTTCATTTGTGAAATGGACTGCCTTCAAACAACCAGTTAATCACCAACTGCCTGAGTTAATGGCTGATTAAATCACACCAAGTAATGCCATCTAAGAATTATGGTTTAGGGTACAGTTTGTACTCTGGTATCATCACTCCTAGTAAAGTTCTTCCTTTATGCTACACATAGTACAGGACCACAATAGGCTAAAGCAACACCTTTGCACAATTGTATGTATTTTTTGTTTTGCAATTCATCTTTTCCCAACAGTATCACAGTGGCAGCAGCAACACAAAGTAGGCTAGGTTGCTGATCTTTGTGCAGAAGCCCCTCCACAAGTATTCATACAGGTAGGTAACATTTCCAGTGGTCATATATCCGTATTCTTACTTTCAAGAACTATTTTGAAGAGAACCCAATCTCAGTAATATTTTGTTCTTACCTTCTCCTCCTTCCCCTTAACTTTTTACCTTTCTGCATTTGTTTAGTAAAGTTTTGAAGTAATTTTGAGTTAATTTTTAATATGTAAAATTTCTTCAAAAATCATCTAATATTTCCTAACCGTTTCCACTCATCCAACAGTTATTTTTCACCATCTTCACAGGTTTATTTTTCAACTTTAGTTTGTCAAGCTTTTTGTCTTATAATTCTATTTCAAAGTATCCCCTCCTGCCCTTAAAGTCACCATGCTTTTGCTTCTCAAGTCCTAAAATGCAGTCTGCATTTCTGAGAATATGTGACTTACCACTTAGCAGGATGTGTTGCTCCTTCAAACCTGAGCTGAGAGCATGAGTTCACCACACAAGGAGACAAAACACACATGGGGAACAAAAAAAGTCCCATCTCCACCAAAAGCTAATGTTCTTTAAACAAAAATCAAAACAAAACAACAAAAAAATCTGCTTGCTTGAGGAATTCTACCAACAGTGGATATGGACATGATTTAGAGACTCACTGGAAACCAGAATACCATGTGCCTCATTCTAACCCCAATCTGGTAATTTTATTTTTCCTATTGCAAGATCCTTCATCAGTACAGATTATTTTATTGATGCACATTTTGTGCTCCCTTTCATTCAATCTTGTTTGTCTAAACAGTTCTTTGGTTTAAGGCAAATAATAACAATACTGCTTCCTTTTTCATCAAGGAAGAGATATTCCCACCTGTATAAAAAGCATTAGGAAAAGAAATAGATGAGTGCAAGAGAGCCATAATCCATAAATGAATCAGTATTATACTAGGTTTAAGGGCTCAGTGGCTGATGTTTCCAAATTTGATTCAGAAACATCATCATTTGATAAATGGTATTTGATACTTTTAACAGTGCTAAGACAACTTCATATTTTTCTTTCCTGTTTTGATCAGTAATACAAATATTACAGTTAAAGAACTCTGCTTGTCTAAATAGTGAGGCATTCTTCCAACCTGCAAGTCTCAAGTCAGTCTTCTCATGGCCAGACATACCGACTGGGCTGCATTTCCCTTATCCACTCCTATTTCTGTTGTTACAGAAGAGCCTTGTTAAATTCTTAATCCTTCAACAACTCTGAATGCTGCACTGCATTGTGCAAAACATGTTTTTTTATTTCCTTCAGAAGTACCTGTCAAATTAATAATAACTTCAGTTCTTTAACATTGTCAAAGACTGCCCATCTTGAACATGTTTAGAGGAAAGTAAATAAGTTTTTGCTTCTTAGCAATATATTGTTTGAAACAGTGAAGCTTACTCTAATGATGCCAAGGACTCCCAGAATTAGTACACCCTCTTACACTCCTTTTTAAAATATTATGCAATAGAAAAATTCCTGTTTAAGCCACTGGAAATATTCCATTGCTCAACTTCTTCCTTATTCGCCTCAAAACCCACATTGTTAAGCAGAGATTCCTCTCTCAACAAGGACATAACCTTCAGGCTGCTCACCACTCTTTCACATTACATGTAATAGATAGTTCTGAGCAACAGAATAGCGTTTCCATGGCAATGATTATTAAAAGAATACCTGGACAAAAGTAACAGTGCTGTTGACAAAAGAGTTGACAAGTCTTCATAGTAAATAAAGCTATAATGTAATTTTTTCCATTGTATTTTTATGCTTTGGACTTTTGCCTTCCTCTTTTAGGGCCTTAAGTGAATCAGTTTTTCTCAGTTCTGAAGTGACTCACAAGAACACATGAATTGTTATCTTCAAATACCAGTACAGAGAAATTATGAGTACTCAGTTACATAGTACTTGTACATACTGGTAGCTCATTATTAACACTAGCAGGTAAATGAGAATGTATATTTAAAGTAAACTGAAAGTTTCCGAGTCTCAAGAAGTATCCATGAAAGATACTGGCTGTCCAGTACTATTCACAGGTCCAGTTAAATTTCTCTTCATTTTAATGCCATCACCTGCTGACTCAGATATGCATAAAATCAGTTAAATAATGATTGCTGGAGTACAAAAAGGAGAATTTCAGCATCATGTACTGAATCTTAAATACTTCACAAGATAAAAAAAAGCTACTTGTCCATGATTTGAATAACAGCAGAGATGATTGAAAAACTAGCACATTATTTTTAACAACTTACCAGAATCAGCCTAAATTGAATAAATCCACTTTCAATTCTAAGTTATTGTGAGCATGCAGAAGACACCATTTAAATTCACTCCTTTACTTTGCACCTTTGTGTAGCCTATCATTTCCACTCAGGCTGAACTGATCATCTGTTGTGGTTGACAAAGCAGTGACATTTCCCCTACAATTCTTTTTAGAAGATCCAGAAGTTTACATCTTAACTACCCAGTGAGAGGCTCACCTGGCATCTCATGCTGGGTAGGCACGACAGCAATTGGAACACCAGGTAGTAGAGTGGTGAGTACACACATTTAGTCACACAAGATGAGACATCCTGACAGGCTGCTAACTTTTTTCTCTTGCCTCTTTACAGCTATCCAAATGTTGGCTTGGTACACCAAAACAATACAACCAATCACTTCTTGGCTAAAGCTAGTATTTTGACATTTATTTCTGTTAGATAAAATGAAGCTCTTGCCTCAAGCATAACAGAGTACATACTCATTAGAGGCAGTATCATTTAGAAGACAGCCTCCAGCTCCAGGTCTTTTCAGTTCTGGAGTTCCACAGACAGAAAGACAGGTACGCTAACAGTGTTGTGACAACATCCATTTCTTAAATAAAGTCTGGCTAACACCTAACCTGAAGGGGAATCTTTCTCCTCCCAAAACAACTTAAAACTCTGTTTATCTAATTTGTGGAAAAGAAATATTCAATTCAGTCTCTTTATGATTTTTTCTCTATTTACAAAATACATTTTCATAAAACATTTAATTAAACATTCCAAGACTACAGTCAGGTTCAGCATAAGTTCTTTAGAACCAATTAACAGAAATCGCAATAAGCACAACCTAGAAAAAATTCAAAGACAGCAAAGTTCTGAAGAGGAAAGCAATAAGGTACACATTCTCTTATGTCTACCTCCTTTATAAGTTGCTCTGTAAAGGACAAATAAATGCATTTCCTAGTGTTGTAATTTTGCCATCTAGCAGCACTACAGATGCACAAATACCACAATAGACCATATATTTTGATTCTATAAGCAAGAGAATATTTCTCAAATACTTTAAGCAGAAATATTAGCAGAAGAGTAATTCATCAAAAATTGCAATTGTTGAGTACTGTAGTAATAGAAGAAATAGCCTTGATGCCCATCCTGAGCGCAGAAAAGCGCCGGTTCTTTTGTATCATCTTTGGTACTTAACCACCTTTAAGGTAAGAAGATGAAGACCCATTATTCTTTATGCCAACAAAATGTTTTCTACCTTCACAATGTTATAATAATCAGGCTGCTACTACTAGATCCACTACTATTGCAGCAGTGGATCTCAGAATATTTTCCTGCTTCACTAAGCAACAATATACGCAAGTATTACCCATTGTAACATTTATGACATAAGGAAGGCTTTTATCAGCAACTGCTATTTGCTGAGCTTTAGTAACCATCAATCACAAAGAAAATCTACAAGAATATTTTCAATGTTATTAAGAACTCCATCAAAATCTTTCTTAAAGGTAGGTGAAGATTTTTCCCCCTTTTCCCCCTCTATGAGAAAGGACTTTTATAGGTCCTTAAAATTGCAAAAATACATCATAGTATTGGAAAAATGATATTTCTTATAAACAAATTATTATTTTAATTAGCTCAGTGTTATGATTTGGCACATCAGTGGTTAGAATCACATTATTTATGGTATGTACTGAGGATGGAACAAAAATTTTATTAAAAACAATTACAATCTAATTCTTACAAATACTGACAGATGACGGAAATTTTCTTCAACGTAAGCAGAAATCTAAAAAAATCTGACTGATTAATGTAATATAAACACACATACACAAGAGACTTTAGGGGCCATGGCAAGGATCTATAACTGACATTAGCTTAAGTGACCTCTCAAGAACAGGTCTCCTCTACAATGTCTAGTGCAAGAGAAGCCTGAATTCACCTGGGGTTTCCCAAGCACTCTAGTCAACTTCAAAACCGTGCTGTAAGGAAGAACCTACCCTTCCTTGCTCCCCGCTTACTCAAAGTGTTTCATTTGCTAGAATCAGCTTTCCAGTGCGACCTCTAAAAACTGGTTTGATCAGACTACACCCACAAAATCATTAAATGCTGGTAAAGAAGTTTCTTGCCTATTGTTGTCTTGCTTGGACAGCATTACTTCAGATGACAAGAAGCTACCCCTGAAAGCACACGAAAAATTCAACTGTTTGTCATGAAATTGGTATGAGGTCATTTGCTGCTGGTAAATGCAAGCAGAAAAGATAAAATTAGAAGTTGCATAATTGCAAATATTTAAAAGTGATTTAGTAATCCTCAACGAGGCTCAAACTCATATTTTGGTAGATTAGCCACATCAAAGCCCAAATTTTAACCTATCCTCACCCCTCAACCGTTAATAACTCAAAAGATTGGCAGTTGTTACCAGCAAGGGAGCTTTTGATCAGGCCAGTTTTTAAGTTTACAAGCATAATTTTTCCCTTTTATGAAGACTGCTTCATAAAGCTATGTATACTCTCTTACCACAGAATTTCAACTATAGATTTTTCTAATTGAAAAGGAGCAGTGTCTGTCAAAGGCTGTTACAAGTTTCCACCTCTAAGGATGACTTTAACATTATAGTTAACAGATCTGGATATCACACAAGTAGAGAAACAGCTTGGTTGTGAAACCATTGAAAGGTTTCCATATATTACCGGGAAGACAAAATCAGACCAATTTAACATAATAAAGCAAAGTTAACACTTTCCTTAAGTCAATTTAAGATGCATATAAACACTTACTCACCTGAAGCATAGCTTCTTTCTGTGGCACTGACAACGTTCTCTCTCCAAATGAGGCTGGTTTGTGAGTGGGTGGAAGATCAATCCTGTAGTAAAAGGGGGAATGAAATATAACACATCATGTTTGTCAAGTCCAATTGAATGGTCAGATAATAACTGCCAAATCATCCAGCATTCAGTACTCAGGGACAAACACCTTTCAGTCAGCAATGACTCAGATGTGATATATTGTAATGGAATATGTCTACCACTGGCTATTATTCAGGAAGACACTTTTTGTAGAAAAGCACTATCCAGAATTTGTTATTTATTGCATCCTGTGTTTAGCAGACTGAACTTCCCCCCAAACACTTCAACTAAGGAGGATTAGAAACTACTGGTATCTAACAGTTTCTCATAGTTACGAGATACAGTTTGAACAACTTTTTAAATTATAGACTTCCCTTAGAAAGCCTTTGAGAAAGCCTTACTAGCAATTCTTACATGCAAGACTTTTTCAATTTTAACTTTCTCAGTGAAAGCAAGTGGTTATAAAATAATTTAAATGTTTAAGATCATTCACAGAAATAAGCTTCAAATACAGAATTTAAGAGAAACCATGTTAAAAGTTGCTCAAAAGAAGACTCTTGAATCATCTTGCTAGCTCAATCCAAATGAGGAAACTTATTTTATGCTAAAGGTTCTTAGTTATTTTACTTTAGTTCTCTTTAACTATATGAACAACATTTCCAATTCAGTTTTAGTGTTAACTGTATATGGGATTTAAGAAACTGTATATGGGATGTAAAAAGACATATATTTACAAATATTGTATGCCTTTGTTACTTTTTTATGCATGTTCCAAACAGAATCTAGACATCATCCCCTTTAACTGACAACATCTTATCAGACGTTTTTGTTTCCTTCTTTTTTGTTTGATCATATTGAACAGAGTAAACTGCAAGTCTGTGCCAGAGGCTTTAAGAAATAACCAAAATTCCAAAAAGCACAAGAAATCAGTAAGCATGGATCTGTGGAAGCTCGCTTAATTTTACAAACATTTCAGGAATTATTTTAGGGGGCCTTCACATTTGCAAAGCATGGCCAATTTACCTTGCAAGTTAGATCTGCAGTTACAACAAACTAGCAGTCACTGGCACCAGTCAAGAGGGAACCCTTTTTTGCCCTCCAGTTAAATCTATGAATAGTTTTCTTCCAAAAAACCCCAAACTTCTCATGAGATAAAGCTCTTTATTACTTCCAAAGTAATTCTTACCTTCCTTATTTCTTTTTCAGAAATGTGTGATTTCACATTTTGTACTCTGAAAATAGAGCCCTGAAATTAAAAAAGCTGTATAGCTGCTAAATTAAGTCAGACACTTAAATTACTGAACAGAACAAACTCTTTCTGCATATCGCTTTCAACTGAGTAAGAAAAAACGTCCAACACATACTCACACTTTGTCAAGATAGGCTGGCCTTTTCTTCCTTGGGGTCAGCAGCACTGTCACAAAGATGGTAATGATAAAAAGAGCAAGGACTGCTCCAATCACAGCCCCTGCTACAGCAACAGAAGATGTCTGCTTAAAGGGCACATCTGCAATGTGATAGCATAGGTTACAACTATAAGAAGTTCATATACTTTTAAAACTCAGATAAGCTACTTCAGCGTTGTTCTGAGAAATGCTTCTTCCTTGCACTGCCAAACAGAAAGCCTTGCCCTGCACTAGCACTTCTGCAGTATTGCTTCAACTTACCCAACTAAACAACTGGGGAAATTAAGAGAGCTCATGAAATCAAAATTTTTGTTTTAAAAATTTTATGGACTACTTTTATTAAGTATGAGCAGCATGCTTTCATTCTCAATTTCAAGGTAAGATGACATTACAAAACATATGATTTGCACTTAAATAAGCTAACAAGGTGTTAATTCAAAAACCTAGGCAACTATGGTTTATTGACAATCTTTCTTTAAAGGCACTTAAGTTTGCAGAAAGCGAAAAAGAAAAAACTTAAAATCAGGGTAAAAACCCCCATATACTAACTACTAGAAGCAATGAATATGCAAACAAACACTAAATACTTGGCTTACACTTATTAAAGTAAACCCTAAGACCACCTATCATCTTTAGGACTTCACACTTCAAGCTACAAGAAAGTAATTTTTATAAACAAATTTTAATAAAGGGAGAGAAAAAGCTGTGTTTTTTTTCCTTTTATAGCATTTTTCTGTTGACCTTAGCATTGTGAAATCCAATGCTGAACAACTCCCATACTGAATTAGCATACTTGTCAGTCTTTAAAGGCCACTCCTTTCACTATGCTTAGAAATCAAATTTTAAGTCTCAAAACTGGAAAAGCTGCTAACATACTTTAACTTAAAATCATCAGTCCTTTAAACTAGTGCCAACAGGCTCAACAAAAAGTTTCACAATTGGAACAATTCATGTCAGCTGCACTAAACACTTACCTACAAAATTTAGTCAGCATACATTAAATAATGCTCTCATTTACATTGAGTACTGAATCACAAAATTCAACAGTGAAGAAATTGAAAATTAACACAGTTACCTTCAATGTATTTCTAAAGCAGTCTATTATTATTCAAATGCAACACAACCATTCTCTATTTAATCTCTTACTGACAGAAATTTTGAGAACCTCTTCAGCTGTATGTTCTATTCACAGATAAAAACCCAAAGACTATACAATATGATTTATCAATTCCTCAGATTTCTTATGTTGTTCTGCCTGTATGCTGGAAAGCTGAGCAAAACCCCTCAATTAAAAAAAAAAAAAAACAACCTAAAATACAACACTTGATTTGCACTCTAATAAACAATTCCTGTCCCCTCACTGCTTACCAAAGATCTGACATGAACATTCCCCTGGGATTACACTCACAAAGTATATTTAAGTAACTTGAAAAAAACTGCAGTAAGCTTTTTTTTGTGACTTCCTTAATGTTAAGGAATAAAGTCCTAGAGTAACAACTTGCAGAAGTTACTTTGCTCTTCAAAGATGAACGCAACATACCACCCTTGGTTTATATATCGGTTATCCTGGCATAAGCTCCACGTGTCCATCAGATACCAGCCTGGACACTATAAACTGTCCTGGCTTTGGCTGAAATAGGGTTAATTTCTTCTCAGGAGATTGTACAGTGGTTTGGATTCAGCATGAGAATACTGCTGATAACTGACCATGTTTTGATTTTTGCTAAGTCGTGTTTATCCTAAGTCAAGGACTTTTATTTTGTGTGTGTGTGCCTCTCTCATGCTCTGCCAGTGAGGAGCTGCACAAAAGAAAACTAGGAGGGAGCATAGTTGGGACAGATCACCTGAAGAGGACAAAGGGATATTCCACACCACAGAACATGCCAAGTATATAAACTGGGGAAATTACCCAGAAAAAGGTATTGTGCATCACTTGTTTGTTTCCCCCACTTCGTTATCCATTACTATTATTATTATTATATTTTACTTTGTTTTCAATTAAACTGCTCCTATCTCAACCTACAAGTTTTGCTTTTGATTCTCCTCCCGATTCCACCAGGGTGGGAAGAAATGGGGGTGGGGAAAGCAAGCAGTTGTGTTGTGCTTAGCTGCAAGTTGGGCTTAAACTATGACACAAGAATAATTCATAATTTTTCCTGAAGAATGGGCACGTGAATCAGTGGAAGGGTCACCTAACTACTGCATTTAAACTGGCTTGAGTTTAGTTTACATTGGGTGCCCTCTTCTTGAAGTGCGAAAATCTCAACTAACTAATATACATTCTTAGGTGTAGAATTCTCAAAGATACTTTGGCCTTGTGATTATATCAGAAGAGTTCCTTGACTGCTTCATCCTAACTTCATGGTGCCTTTTCTTCTAGTAAATTCTGCTATCATGTCAAGACATCAGAAAGTGTTATAATTTCAATCAAAGCCCACCCATTGAGTCTGATTTTGGGTGAGATGACAAACACCCATTTACTTCTGAACATCAGGAAAAATAGTAACATCCCAGCACAGTGTCACACAAGAACTTAAATGCAATTATCACAGGGCACACTTCATTTGGTTTTTTGAATTGCTTTGGCAAAACATTGGTCTAACCAGTGGAATGATCATAAACCCAGACCACCATGACAAGCTGAACAAGCCAGAGAGCACCTAACATGTATGGTGCTAGCTACAAAGCAATTAAACCACCAGATGGTAAGAAATAGATGAGAATTGATTAATTCCAAGAAATATGGTTAAAGCAAACAAAGACAATAGAATGAAAAAAACAAGACTATTTTGATGTATGCAATGTCTAGTTAGTTTATCAGCTGTGCTTGAAAACAAATGTTTTGGATGGCAAACACCCCATTTATCATTCTCTTAATCTTCTTAAAAGAGTTTCTGAAGACACTTGTTTTATAAGTTTATGCTCTCTTAGGTGAATACTAAACAGCCCATCTCAAACAGCTTAAACACTTTAGTTCATTCTATCCAGCCTCTGGGTTTATTGTGCTTTTCCATCTCCAATTTTTAAGAACAGACCTGTGCAACACTTTTGAACACTACCTATGTTCCAGAATGTAAGAAAAAGTTTATTCACACAACAGCCATTTGTACGTACAATCAATTCTTTTTACAGTAGACATAATGTACAAAACATTGCAACGCACGTAAGCCCTATCCCTATTAATAACTTCAACTCCAGAACATTTCAACTTCTCAACCCATAGGAATTAAATATATATATATTTAAAAAATCAAAGCAAAAAATCCACAGAGACAAAAGCAAGATATCCCATGTGGAAAACTGGTTTATGGTTATGTTTATTTCCAAGTAAAACCATCTTTTAAAGATGATATATCAAGTTTTTTTTGAAGAGAGGTATAATCTCTTTATTCCAGAGATAATTTGGATCAGAACCCTCTGCTAGAAATTTCACTCCTTTTCTTGTGTTTGCACTCAAACTACAGATAACCACAATATCACTTGCTATTGTTTTTGAGACTGGTCAATCACGTATCAGTACTCCATTAATCCAAACCTAAACTTCAGTTGTTTAGGGATGCTTTTCCATTTGAATTTCAAATAAAGCTGTTGTCTTAATCTTTTTTAAAGACATGCAGTCATATGCAATCACAGTGTATTGTCTACAACACTCAATATAACTATTTTTGGGAAGCTCTAAATGCTGTAAGCTACCAAACATCATGAGGACAGAAAAGAACTTCCAGCATCAATGCTCATGGAGCAGCTGTAATTATGCAGCCTATTTCACATCAACGGTAGCAGACTTCTCCCTTTTCAGTTTTCAAATACTAATAGAGCCATATCAGCTTCAATTTCCTCAAGCTAAACATTTAAAAATGGCACTTCAAAAGATTTAATATTCTACTTATGAATTCATTGTTGTTCTGGAATTCATCTAAAGTTGTTTCATTCCTCCTCATATAATCGGCAGATTTAGTTTGATGAATCTGCTCAAAATAAAGGAGAACTATTTCACATGTCAGACAAGATTTCCTATGTATACCAGATACAATGTCATTTTAAAGAACATGTAAAATCAGTATGGATTATATGCAGGGAAAACAAATCCACTGCGGTACAGAGACTGCACAGAGACTGAATTCCTGTTTCACAGACTCTAGTTGCACCACTAAAGAGTGCGCTTTCAATACCTAAAGTAGCAGTGCAAGTGTCTACTTCCCTACTAATAATCTGAAACTCTGGCTACCCTCTTCAAAGCAGGCATTGTTACTCAGTCGGAAGCAGCGTAAAACCGCTGTTTTAACTTCTGGTCATAGAAACTCTAATGCTTTTTGGCACCTGGGAAAATAAGCATATTCACATCAGCCTCCAGCTTTGGAATCTATAGGGGTGTTTTCTCCTTAGCTGTGTCCAATTAACCAGCTTTTAAATTCAATGGTAAGATTCCAACAAAGCCTCCAAAACAGGTCTCAAAAATTGCACACTGTGAAGTTGCAAAGAGCATCTTGTATGCATTAATGAGTTTTGACACCCTGCCAATTACAGGCCTAACAAAACATCTCACTGTATGTATATATACAGACACTAAAGTAAGCTTTAGAAATCAATGACTAAAAAAATAACCTTTCATCTTATTCAAATACAAGCCTTTGACCTGTTTACAGTTACTCCTCAAAATGTTGCTGATAAGTTAGTTTCAGTGCAATGACTTAACTTTTAAGTATATAGTTACAAGAAGGCTCATTAAAATGCTAAGAGGTATTCATTTTTATGCAGAAAAAACCCTAGAAAATAAAGCTTTAATTCTGCTGTAACTCATTTTAATTGGTAAAATATTTGCTATACAGAAGCATTAAGTTTACTGTGGATGGTACCTAGATCGGAGTAATTCAAAGTCCCCAAAGATTATATTTGATCATTGCCTTGGGTAAACTTATTTTTAAATCTGAGAGGCAAGACAGCCATTTTTTATTCTTAAACGATATTGAATGGCAACTTCAATTTAGTCTTTTTTTTTTTTAACTCTGACATAGACCAATATAAGCATTCTGTGTTAAAACTCAAATCTTAAACAGTAGTACAGCATTGGGAAAAAAAAGCAGCTCAAATACATTTTCCCCAGATTCAGTATTTCCATTGTGTCAAGTCACAATATAAAAACCTTCAAAAAAAGTTTCAAAAAGTTTATTCCTCCTCTTGTGTAAGTATAAACAATCTGAAAGTGACCAGCCAATGAAGTGAACTACAGGTACATGTTAGTTTTCAGTGGTTACTACACATACCACTCCCTCCGAGATATTACCGCGCCATCTAAGTGAGAAACAAAGTCATCTTCCTCATAAAATTCACCATGCATAAAACCCATTCCAAATGTTCCACCTTCATGGTAATCCACTGGTCTTTCATAACGGTCCTGGTACCTGTTAGTATTGTCAACATTGTTCAACTCAGGTTTTCCAGGGTCTTCTAAATAATCTTTAGATATTAAGTTCATTGGATGCTTTGTTTCTTTTTTTATACTGCCAGGGTAAGAACCCATATCATCTGACTGAAGAACATCTATTTGGGACTCTTTTTGCATATCTGATGGTGGAATGTAGCTCTTAGCAAAGTAGTCACCACGGAACGTCTTTCTTCTCTTATAGCAGACGGCTCCAACCAGAGTACCAAGAAGTAACAGCAAAAGAACCCCACCCACCACACAACCGACAACGATACCCCAAGTGTCGTCCTGCTTTGTTGGCAAGGTTGATGTTGGGAAATTTATTATTCTAGGTTCTGTTGCTAAACCTGTGGTGCCATCAGTCGAAGGATGCCAGGGAACCGTGGGCAGTCGAGTGGTAGTAGTAGGAGGATCTAATGGAAAGAGCAAAGAAGTAGACAAGACACAGAAAAGGCACAGAATGTCAATGCGAGCTAAATCAGTTAAGGGTTTATAAGAAAGCAAAGTTGATGGGTATGTTCTACAAGAATAGTTTTTCATTCTCAAGTTCATGGCACTATGTAAGTCTTAAATTACTCACAAGCTTTGAACTAGCTTCCTTACACATGGTTTGGAGTTAAGCTGCAGCAGTACAGCAAGTATGAGGATCAAACAAAATAAAAATAACCTTCAGGTACAAAATTTACCCTCCTCAAAATAAGGAGATGGAGTTTTTCTACTCAGATGTTGACTAAACATCATTATTTACTTCCTCCAAGGAGGAAAAACTCAAGCAGTCCTCTAACCTTCCATCCAGCCATAGGGAATTCTGGAGCAAATTAATTCATTATGCCACAGTGTCAACTATTCCACATTAAATACCCCCTTTAGAAATAATTCAGGGCACTGAATATAAGAATGAAAAACCATGAGTTGCGTGCTCAGTCACATGAACTACTGATTTTAAGCTATTCTCTCAAAAAACATTTGTTTCATTAATAAAACTTACTCAGCCTCACCTTGGGATTAGTGAAAGCATAGTTAAAAACGGCATGTATTAATCTCTAACACTTATGTTGAGCAAGGAGCCTTCAGGTTTTTAAAACATTAAAAAATTGAAACATTTGAACCAAAAATTATATCTATGCATTCCTTCTATAAGCCATTTGATCCTTCATGCACAAAGAAATTTCCATATTAATTCCGCATTATAAAATATAAACTGATTTCATGTCAGATTATGCATGTAAACAAGAGACGCCAGATACCAAGCTTCTCCAGCATGCAGCTTTTTCCTTTGTTCTTTAGGTCTATTGGAGATGTATGCATCTCTATTGCAGGCAAGGTTCCAAGTGATGGGCTGATGACACGGAGACCATACCAATCAACCACAATATTATATACAACTCCACTTATTTCTATGCCACACTGAAAAGAAGTTACTTTTTGCCTTGCCCATTACAAGCTAACTATTTTAAAATCAAAAAATTAATTCTAAACATGTTATTATAGCTTGAACCTTTCAGAGAGAATATTGCATGGACAGCCTATTATATCATGTAATTTAGTTAAATGCCCATAAGCAAGAGCCATGAAAGCAGTACCACCACCACATTAGAAGTACCCAAAATTTACCACCATAAAGTAAACCAGATAGAACTAGATCTTTGTCAAGCTTTCAGTTATTTGACAAATCACAATTAAATAGCCATAAGTATGATTTTTAATCTCACCACTCAGAGACAGACATACAATTTTCTCATACTAGACAGAATTCTCACATTTGTCATGATTACTACACACCTTGCTGCTGAATGCAACATTTTAAGCATAAGTAAAGGTTTACACAGTTTTTCAAAGGGCATTTTATTCCTTAACTATGTGAGAAGTGATGGTTCGTTAGGGAACTATGCATAAATGGAATTAATTTGACAGAAGAGAGGAAACTGAACAAGAAAGATGCACTACCAAAATGAATAAGAGGCATTCAGATTATGATTTTAGTAGAAATTAACTTAAAGTGAGTTTGGTAATTTAACAAAGAAGTAGAGATTAAAGAATCCAAGTTTACCAGGGTTCTATGTCCCACACATCCCTAGGTCATGAAGTTCAAATCTCTCCTCCTTGAAAAGGTATTTGCTTAAGACACAAGATTTATGATCTTAAAACACAATTTCAAACAGTACCAGTAAAATCCTTCCATGCTATATATAGTTCTGTGGCTCTAATTATTTGGCATTGTAATTGTTTTGCCTCTGATACTGAGGTCCTAAGTCTTATCTCTCCACAATCACAAGGATGTAGTATTTGTATCCTGGCAAATTTTACCATTGCATATATGAAATAAGCACAGTGGCAATTACAACCTTATTAATACATTTGAAATTCAGTGTTTTACAAAGAGTTTTTCCTTCAAAACTTCCCATTCATTCACCAGTTGTCAGGCTGTCCAGCTGCATTACCAACAAGCACTAATTAACATATTAAATCAATTGCAAACACAGGATCAATTAAGCATTTGTTCATATGCATTCCTGCAATACATAACCATGATATCTCTAAGATTTATTTATTTTGGTACTTTTTATTGTTGAAGAATGACAAAATTAAAACTGTACCTTCTTGTAAACAAGGTCAATTGCTACTAAGAATTTGTGAGTTCACTTCTGACATCACCCAGAACTTTCTAAATGTAAGCTAATTTTGTTTTCTTTCTGTACCAAGCAAGTTTCCTAAATGGAGAACAACTTTAAGATGAGGAATGCCAAAGTTTTATGTCCACCTCATAATATTTTGCTTGCAAATAACATCTCAGATGTCATCTCCAAATGAAGAAAATGCCACTCATATCTGTAGCTATGAAAGATGACACTACTTCATTTCAACAAGTTCTTTAATATTTCACATAATCACTGATAAATGTTTGACTTCTTAATGCTTTCCACAAAACATTAAGGGCATAATTTAAATTTTGTTTCATGTGGCACTTTATTCAAAAGCAACAATTTCTTACTGATGACTTCCTTTAACACTGTATTTCGTACCCAATGTTTAACAGCTCTTGTCTCTTTCACTGAGGTAGGCTTCTGTTGTTGCACAAAGCACAACATATTAAAATATCCATGTGGGTCAGGGAGCTGAAAGTATCAGAAATTCTGGAAAATACCTGGGTTTAGTTTAAATACATCTTGTTTACAGTTTTTGTTTCTTACTATGTTCTGGGGCCTGTTCAAATCCTTACTACATGTACCCTGCAGTAATGATGAGGGCAAGCAAAGACCCCAACAAAATTTTTCTACTCTTACATATCTACCACCCCCATTAAAATAAGAGACATAATTGAACAAAGCAAAACCCAATTTTCTGGTATGAGTATAGCAAGGAAATTGTCTCCTTCCATTTCCTAGTTGGTTTTAAAGCCTTTGACACCGTTTTCTGCCAATAAAAGACTTGCTCTTGATTTCAAATGAAGCTCTGATACTACCTCAAATTAAAGGACCATGGTCCCAGTGCACTGCTTAGTTTTCACACTCGTTTTCTAGATGTTTCCCATCAAAATCAGTACCAGCTTTCAACAGTGTCAGCTTGATATTTTTATTTTTCCCTTAAATGACTATTCTTGATATCGTTTTCTCAGCTCTTACAATACCAACAACTTATCTTGGGCAGGGGGGTTTCTACCATTAAGTTTAGTAAAGGCATCCAACTAACATAACATGTTTCGCATCTGAAACACTACATCTCCCTGCTTCAATCCTCCTGCTACACCACATCCTTCAAATTTCTGGGACTCACTTCTGCTTCTGTTGCCAATTCAAAGCCAACAATAAGCCAAATGTCAGAGAGAAGAAAGTAGAAAGAGATGGATGAATCATCCCTAAAAAGCAGATCACTATCTTCAAAGTTTTAGGTTTAAATCCTGTCTTGGTATTATCAGCTTATCATTGTTAAAAAAAAAAGTCAACAACAGAACACAATACTCTTAAACCATAAACCATTTTGGATTTAGCCTACTATGAAGTATTTGAGAGGTAAAGTGACCAGTTCTACAACAGGTAAGATAATTCAATACTGTCATAATTTATTTGGGTTAGAATTTGTCATATTACAGAAACAAAGTTTTGGAAAAAAAGGTTCCTTGGAGATTTGTGTTAACAGACAAAGTCTGTCTGGTTCCAAAAGCCACAACAGAGTGGCCAGAAATAGTTCTCTCTATTAGCAAAAAACAATCCCACACCATTCAAGATGCAAATGTCCCCTTTTTTTGCCTCCTACAAGACAAGGATCTGCTATCAATTGCATCTAATCCACAAGTGAGTTGGCTTTGAACAAATTACAAGATCTCTCTTTGCATACATCATTTTACTGGGTGGCAAGGACCTGCCTGTGTATGTATTACTTGTATGTTTGCACAGATACACACATACTACTGTGTCTTGACTTGCTGTTCTTGCTAAATGATCCTTAGATGTTAAGTACTTAAAAATGGAATAATAATTCTGTGCAGTCAGGTCTTAAAAATCAGCTCTTTCAACTGCTGAAAAGCTTATGTAGCAACTCCTTTATGACAGCAGGAAAGTTAGCTTTCCATGGAGGAAGACCCAAAGTCTGAGAGCAAATGATTTGGAAATTTATGATTCTTTCTTTCTTTCTCCAGCCACTGCTACTCTAATGTCAAGTAGTTAGTGAGGATACTGCATAACAGTCACCCCACAGTGTCTTGCCTACAAAGGTTTCACACTGGAGCTAAACATTTTCCTTAGGATTCTTTTCAGTGTGTGCTCCCCCACCTCTATTTTGGCAGCATAATACTAATATTGCTATCAACAATTTCTCTCATCAATCATCCACTTTCAAAGTTCAGTGTGCTTTTGTGGTTTCTAGCTGGGATTTTCATGCACCAGATATAAGACTTTGGTATTTTTTGGGACACAAGAGAAACTTATTATTATTGTAACCTCCAGCATGGAAGAATATTCAGGAAACCACTGAAAATTCAAAGCCTACTAGACCAGGGAGCAAAAGCCCTTTGCTAAAGAGCAGTTTGTCAACATCCCTCCAATATGTAATTTAGAAAATAAGAGAGTGCCCATATTCACAAGGTGCTGTCAGAACAGAGGTTTATATATGAAGCAGCAAAACCTAAAACCAACTATCAGTCTCTGCTATGTTAATCCTCACAGTGTCCACTCTATAAGAAGGTGACCCCTGTGCTTACAAAATACACCTTTCTAGGATTGCTGCCTAACAAAGGATGGCTTTACTTTTAACAAAAGTAATCTCTTCCAAAGGCTGTCATGACAGAAGAAGTATGTTCCAACCTTAATGCAAGCCTCACAGGTCACCTCTCCCTTGCAAGGGGAGAAAGGGAAAGCCACATTAAACAGTATGAAAGTGAAAGAGTCAAGAAAACAAAATTCAATTCCTTGTGTAAGAAAACTGAGTAAATCAATATTGTACAAGGAAGTGCTTTATATATCAAACTGATAGCATGTTTTAGAAAACTTACTTCAATGCTTGAACTCCACTAGGAGCATGACTTGCTTTTGCTGGACAACTATGGAAAAAGTTTAGTTTTGAATTATTGAATTAATAAATTAGCTTTGAATCACAGAATTAATAAAAATTGCAAAAATGACTACGCCTTAAATGCCATATAAAAACAAGTACCACACTTCAAAAACTATTTGAGTATTTCTCTATTCCTATAATGATGTAGAATCTCCTGAAGCTGGAAGCTGAAGATACTATTTAGTTCCTGTCAACTACTTCTCTTTCATTTCTGTATTTCACTTCAAGAATATTAACAAGATTTAGGAGCACAACAGAACTTATTAAAAATATAGCTTTGACTTTAACAATGAATATCAGAACCAAAACCAATCTTTTGCTCAGCTATATTCCAAACCTACAATACATTTCAACTTAATAGGTATTTTTTTCTAGCAGTTAAAAAGCTTAACAACTACAGCATGGTGACTGTTCAGAAACATTAACTTCATAAATCCTTTTTGACAGCTTCATAATTAAAATTTGAAAGATCATACAGCTTTGTCTGTTAACTTCCAAGTTTCAGTTCACATTTTATGCCAAGTTTTATGCAGTGGCTAAGAGCAAAGACAGAAAAATAAGCTAATTGATTATTTCAGCTTATTGCTCTACAGTACATCACTGCCATGTTTACTATTAATAGATACCTGGTGAGTTAAGTCAAATATCACAGGTGGTAAGTGAATTGATTATGGTCACTTGCCCATCCTGCATCACTTAAGGGCATTTCAATTAAAGAACCAATCACTTTGTAAAGCTATTTTCAAGAGTTACAGTAGAATGTACTTAGTATTTGTTTCTGAAAACAATACAGGTGTTACACTAATAATTGCTTCACCTCTCCTTTTTTTATCAAATCTCCTATATACAAAAAGTTTATACACAATGCTTTTAATCATTTTGTCAGCATGATCAACATAACACTTTTAAAGACTGAAATTTACTGACAGCTAAAAACTTTATTGTTACAGGTAGACCTACCTGGCAGAACCATGACACTGTATGACTGCACAATATGTGAGGCTCAGTTTTGTTGCTCCCTGAAAACAGCTAAGGTTTGCTAATTGCAGTTAAATTGCTACAGTAAAACCAAGTTGCTGAGCACAGCTGAAAAGCAGCACACACATAAACAGCGTCCATCAATTCACAGCAAACGCCAACTGCTGCAGCTTAACTATCTCTGCACTGAGCTGTTTTAAACTCTGTAAGATTTGCATTAGGCTAGATTATAAACCATCACCACGGCCCAACTAGCCTGTATGCCTACCCTGCGTTTTAAAAAAACTTGATTCATTTTAGAAAATATTATCTAGGATTTCCTGGTTGGCCTGTTTTAGTCTGTTAGTTGAAAACATAATTGGAATGACAACCTTTAATTTTCATGCATGACAGTCACGGTAAAAAGCATGAGGTCTATTTAGATCACATAACATTTACAGAACTGACAACTTGAATAATAGTGGACTTGAAAAAAACTTTTCCCCATTCCTTAGAATAAGGCTGAGAACAGAGCTATAAACTGCACTGTTATTTTTTGAGCAAGTGTATTTGAAAGTTATATTTGAGTCAAACATTTCACCCCATTTAATGATGATTTTCTAATTTTTTTAATTGATATTTCTTACAATGTGCCAGTTTTTGTACTTGTTTTGAGACTGCTATGCAGCCATGAAATCTCCTTAGAAGCAGCCTTAGAAACAAAACATCCAAAAGTAACTCTCACAGAAATAACTTTCATAACAATTGGCAGCACTTGAAATCTTTTAAATTATATAAAATTCTAGGTATTAAGTAGTTTACAAGTAATTCAACTGTCTCAAACTATTTAGAAGTTTTCAGTTAACTAGCTCATTGACTAGACAGTTAATTAGAACTTGCTAGCTTTCCACAGTGGCCTACAGTGACTGACTTCAACATTATAATTCATTCTAAAGATCAGAGAACTGTCAAAAGTGAATTCTGACTGATGTGGTTTCAAACATTTTGTACTTACAGTTTTAGTCTTATATTCTCATTCTCATTTTAACTCTTAAGTGTTCATATGAAGTTTTAACAAAGAAGTCATCTATGTTTGTATCCACCATCTCTGCATTCTCTAATGGGCCAACATGTGCTTTGACACTTAATTTACTTAATGAAATAACTAATGTCAAGAACTTACTGGAAAGCAGCAACACAATACAACATAATGAAGTTCTGATTTTCATGTCTATTATCTTCCTTCAAAATCCCTATAATATTTGCATTTATTCATCAAGCTAACTTACTTAATCCCTTATGGAAATCTGAACAGCTTTTCCACATGTGTATAGAAGTAGTCATGCTTACTGTAAGTCATAGTGCTCTTTCACAAAAAAGGTGTCACAGTAAAACATTAATTACATTGTGTTAATGATGCAAGGATGTGTGTTCCAGCAGCAGTAGTGCTACACAGACGCACAAATTCTCTACATGGTACTAAGTAGATCAGCAAGAGTTCTGCATGAGGTATTTAATTTGATGATTACTGGGTATCTGCACCCTGAGAAAATGACACAAGTAACTGGTATAAAATGGACACAATTCAGAACATAACTCTAACTTCCCTAAAAGAACATCTTTAGCTTTTCTAAACATAATTGTTCTCCTTCCACTAACATGTGTTTTCTCAATTTATTAAAGACAAGGTACTACTGATTGCAGTTAATGTGTCTTGTCAAACACAGGTTAACACCGCACAAAAAGTTAAATTACCAAGAGAAAATAATTATCTCAGAAGCACCTTAACCATAAGAATTTCCACTATACGTTCCCATTCAAGAGTCAGTTTAATCCCAAATTGTGCTTTAGCTTTTAAATTCACTTTTAATGACTTTTCACACAAAAAGCATATATTTTTCATATATTTCATGCAATAACTGGCTCTTCAGTTTGCTCATTTGATCACTGACAAAAAAATATTCCAAGTTAACATACTGTCTTTGCTAAGAAGTAAAACTTACCTAATATGTAGATAGTCTTCTGATCACTTTTCTGACCAAGAGCATTAGTCACCTTACAGATGTAAGTCCCAGTGTAGTTATAAGTCAAAGGGCTGCTGAATTGCAGAGTATTGTTAACAGCCAACAATCCTTCAGGCCACTGTCCATCCAACCTAAAAGAACAGTTATATTTCAAATGTGTATATTTACAACTAGTTTAAACAGAAGGAGTTGAAAATAATATTGCCAATAATCTCTAGAATGAATTTTTCACTGTGCTCTGACACTTCCAGTGGGCTTCCCTTCAGTATTCTCAGTGTACACCTGAAGGTTTACTCAGTATTTAATTTCTGGGCAAAATCCTTTAAATGTCAGATCTGCTGGAACTAGCAAGCTGTCTAAAATCAACACTACTACAGCTAAGCAAAACAACATCTCAAAAGAACTTGGATGAACAAGACAACCCAAGCTCTGAAAACTAACAGTCTAAGAAGCACTTCTGCTGTCAGGATTAGCTGCCTGTTCATTTGCATCCAGTAGATATTTCTGTCCATACATTCTTAACTTGGAGGACAATTTGACTAGAACTTCTGAGCAAGAAATCAAGCACTTTCTCCTCTCCTGAACTGTCTTTTCTTACCTCCCATCACTCTTCTGTCTAAATTACAGCACTGAAATGGAATGTGGTACTTGGCAATACACCTGGGGAAACAACTGGCTGAATAATTATTTTTTATCAATTGACTTTTCTAAATCTATCATTTCCCTGTACAATTCTGTCTGAGATTGCAGTAACAACTGCGTAAACGCAAGAGAAAAAGGGGAAAGGACAAAGGCCCTGGACCTATTCTAACAGAGCTGCCAACTGTCCATTAAACATCTGTGTAATTCCATGCCATTGAAATCCATTTTGATTTATCTAAGTACCTATTAACGGCCAAGCAGGCCTAAATCAATATTCAAACTAGAACACTAGATGACAATATCTTGAAAGCATTTAGAAAGTGTGATTTTTTTAAAGTAGTATTGAACAAAAAGGCAACCATCACTTTAAAACAGGTACTCAAAAGAAACAAACACTTCACAGTTAACACTAAATACAATCTTCAGAAAATGTAGTTCTGAAGGACAAGATCCCTAGTCCTTTACTGTGATTATTGCCCAGAATTGCTGATAAAAGTCATCAGTCACATACTTCATAATTCATAGTACCAGAAGTACTTATTTCAAGAAATGTTATAAAAATAGTCAAGAGGTTTGAAAGCTCTATCCAAATAAAATTCTCATATATGCAACATTTAAAAATATTACTAACCATGAAAATCTCACTATCCCAGTAAATACAATGCCATCTTGGATTCCAAACGACAAATCTCGTTGGTAAGGTAGTTCTACAACCTATTGTAATCTGATACCAGTCAAACGGTACACAGTTCAACACAGCACTTCTCCAAGCTCAAGCTACCCTTCTTTTACATGGATTTCCCCCCTACACATGAACTTTCTTATTCACTAGTACTAGATTTTTGGATGGGTTTTGTTGGTGCTTAGAAAGGCATACCAGGTTTATTCCAGAAAATTTAGATTTCCTGTAAAAGTTTCTTCCATTTCAAGTTTAGGAAGTCTAGCAGTCATCTCTGAAGCTCAAATGGCTTTAAATGTATTTAAATAGGTTCATTTCTTCTAGTGTTGATTAGTTCTTACGTATGTTTCAAATTCAAATGAGAGAACTAAGAACCTAGTGCATCTGAAGAAGCAAATGGAATAGCTGTTGGGGGCTTTTTTTAAACACTGGAATTTTTATGCGCTGAAATTTCTCATCACAGTGATTTTGAGCTAAGCCTGGGATGCTAGTCCACAGATTCATGAAATGTGGATGATACATAAGCTTTTAAATTTTTTCATTAGAGGCATATGTAAATAATAGTTGGATGCTTATTAGAGTTATTGGTCTTTGCTCTACATGCTGCAACACAGAAAGCTCAGTGTACCTTGAGTAACTAAAGACACTTTACCCTGAGAGTAATGACAAACTGTTTAGGCACATAAATTTACAAGATATCACCTGTATTCATACAAACACACATGTTGTTCTCCCCTTTTCAAAAGCTGGATAAAACCAATATGACCAATATAAGTCACATACTCTTTGTTTTCAAAACATGCATTTACTGTAAGCAAAGTGATTATACCCCTTGAATCATGTGCCATATTTATTTCATAAATATTTACCTGGTCCACATGAATTCCATAGGCAATGGATTTGCGTCAGCATTACATTTGAGCTGAACATTTCCTCTTCCAATGAACCAGTTTCCATCATATCCAGTTACTGAAACTTCTGGGGTATCTGACAAAAAAAAAATCATGTATGAACAATCACAATTTTTACATTAAAAGCGAATAATGTGTAAGATTGTTAGAACAGACAGGTACTTTTCTTCTGGTTTGTTTTTTTTTTTTGTGTGCTTTAGTTGTTGGTTGCCTTTTTGTTTTTAATTTAAAGACCACCACCAAAATACACAGAGAGCATGATACAGTTCCAAGCTACAACATTAATATGCAGCAGTGAACAAAAAGTTTTAATCAGTGCAACTTTCCCAGTGTGTTTTCAGCAACCACACAGCACCCTGAGAAGTGAGAGGACTTCAGAAAAAAAGAATCAGTTTCATGTTTTTGGGAAGGAGGAATGGTAACTTAGAACTACTTCTCACTAAAAAGATACAGCAAAGGACCAGAAACAACCTTGGGAGAAACCAGACAATTAAGAAATCACCAAAAAGTTCACAGATGCCAACTGTAAAGATTAAATTATCCATTGACATCAAAATGTAGAATTATGTTATGGCTCTAAAAAGCCAGGAGGTGATTTCAGAGAGGCGTTGGAAAAATACTTAAAAGCCATGGAACAGACAAACTAGTATGATTTGGGATAAACTAGAACCAAAATGGAGAAGCAGTTGCAAAAGCTAATAAGTGTTAGGGAAGACTGAAGAGCACATGCTGCTTCTCACTTGCTGCTGCGTACCTTACTATACAACCTTGTTAGAAATTCTGAAACATGCATTAACACTAATCTCAGATGAAAATAGTGAAGACCAACTTGCCCCCTCACTTCAGTTTCAACAGGAAACAATTATTTTAGTCACTGTTTGAGACAATACAAATCCTCTTCAGTTTTATTTCTGTATCAATGACCCTCCAATCTAGAACTTTATTTCAAGACCAATAAAATAAAACAGTGTTAATCACTATTTTATGCCAAAATAAGTGATTATTTACCAAACAAACAAAACCAAGCCAAAATCAAATTCTAGTCAAATCAAAACCAAGCCAAGTCTACTTTTCCCAGCTGCTACATTTGTTCTACTTGAACTGACAGACTTCTGTGATCTAGGAACTTTAAAGCAGCACACAGCCAAGACGGGCCACCAAAGGACCAACACGAAAATAGTTGGTTTTGTTCACATATGCACTGTCTAACAAAAAGGGACCACATGCCTAAAGCTTACATGTCTTGACTGGTTTTAACTAAGCAACATTGTAAGCCACCTTGTTTTGTACTCATGTCTTTTAAAAGCCATAAATTTTTTAAAGAAGCCCGGTGCAGGTTTGAATTATATCATTATGTTCTTGTTTCCTTGTGCTAGTTAGAGTGGACAAAGCTTGGTGAATAATCTGAAAGTAACTTAAGACCTATTTTCAACTTAGCATCTCATACATGAATTTTCATTAGCATTCTTTTTTAATACTGCTGAAATTGTAAGACACTATAAACAGCTTTTGGATCAACTCTCATGTTTATCCATGATTCAATATCCAAAACAGTAGAAATGTAACAGTATTCTAACTTCATTACTTTATTTTCCATACAGAGACCCTAGGCTTTTACTCCTGCCTGACCTGCCTCTTACCACAGCTTTTCTATACAGTTTCCATTTTCCTGAAGCAGAAGCTCATCTCCTTCCTGTGGAACACTGATTAAGGGGGAAGTTGCAAGATACAAACCAGGAGTAATTACCTCAGAGAATACTTACACTGTATATCCAACACATAAGGGTAACGCATCTCCTTTTCAAAGGTGGGGTGCCTCACAACACAAGTTATGTGTCTTCCTCTAGCAAATCGTGTCGGGACAATCACATAGTGGCTTACAACTGTCACTGTTTCATTTGGAAACAAAGTAGAGGTGGATTCCATTTCACCAAGGCCTCCTTCCCAGTCAATGTGCGCAGCAGGTTTTCCAGTGGCTGCTGTACAAGTGGCTGCTACTGTCCCATTTGCACCATCTATTAGAGGGTTTGGTCCTTTCTTTAAGCTCACAACAGGTTCAACTAAGGAGGGGGAAAAAAAGGAGATTTAAACAAGAATTCCACATCTTTGAAAGTGTCACTACTTAAGTTAAACAAGATCTAATCCACTTGCAAATGCTCATGTTAATCAGACATCCTAGAAGACTACGCATATCTCAAGAGATGACAGTTCTACAAGGCTTTGGCCTGCTGACACTACCTGTACTGTTAGTTTGTGTCACTTGAAATCTACTTCAGTGTTCTAACATTAGGAGTTTTAGTTTTCTTGATCACTATTATAGAAATTACTTCCAAGCTGCATCTTTATTATATATGCCAACCACACACTGAATAAAGGATCTAATAAGTGCACAGAAATATGCAATTGTACATAAAATTTATCTAAGTTTTTAATATACAAAGTAATCTATATGGAAATAAAATTTCAGTAACAAAATACAATAAAAATAAAATTCATTGTTTTATATTCAAATAAATTTTTTGCCTATATATATATTTTGCCTACATGGAACTCAATACTAAGACTAAAGTAATTTGCATGTGGAAGGAAGTGACCTCCTCATAAAGCCACTGCTCACCCCAAAATTTTAAAAACTTGGGGAACACATTTCTTTCTAAAAGGAAGTTGTTCTCTTCATGGACAAGTCTACTGCTGAGGGCTATAGACTAAAAAACTTCCAAAAAATTTCCTTTTGGTTTAGCAAATCTGTTTTGGCCCTGTGCAAGCCACCCACCAGCTGCAGCCCAAGTCAGAAAAACTACCTGGTGCTTCAGATACAAACCATGGCTGGGCTGTTTTAGAATGGCCCATTTGTGTCACCAGTTCTGTAAGGGACAGGTTTGCAGTAGTGTACCAGCCTGTTCCACAATCCTGGTCTCTTGCTCTAATCTGGCTACTGAAGTCCTCTGAAGGAAGGTCATTGCTACTCACCATAATGCTTCAGAATCCACCTCAGTGGATCAGCCCTCACTAATCACAAAGCAGAGATAAGTCTTGCAAGTTCTGTGCCTTTCAGTGTCAGAAGGAAAAAAGTTAGTTCATGGAATTTCTTTCCAATAAATTGAAGCTGACCCACAGACACATCTTGTAAGAGAACAGAACAAAGTACCATACCTGGCAAGTTCTCCAACTAGCTATACCTTCCAAAGATAACAAATATTGTCAGCTTCAGCCCATTTAGTGCCAGGATCAGTTTTTGACTGTTTTCTGCTCAGTCTAACACTGTTCATGTCTGAACAAGTTGGTTTATCATTTGCTCAATTATACTAAAAGAAAAGGCAACTATTAAATGGATAACCTTACAAAAACGTATCTTCTGTTCTATGCATAGAAATGCTTGAAGAATACAAGTTGTTATGAAATTGAAGGATTGTTTGGGCAGATACCAAGAGCAAATTATTCTACTTTGCTTCTCTGAATGACCACCCTCTGAGATTTGTTAGTAACCCTACCGAAAATAAGCCAATAGCAGGTTACTTTCTACCAAGCTGCACACTCACTCTTCTAGATCTGAAATATTTTTAATACAGCTTCTTTCAAAATCTGATTCCCTGCTCTGCAACACCAGCAACAGCTAGAGCTTTGTGCAGTAAGCTTGCATATCTGAGCTGATGTACACATGAAGCATTGTCTCATCTGCTGCAAAAAAAGCCTTTAAAACCTAGTATGGAGAACTTGACATAACATAGCTTTGTTATTTGACCCACAATTTGGTTTTCCTGATTTAACATGAACTCTACTGCCTTGTAGTCCCAAAATCACTGGTAGAGATTTCTTCAATAGCTTCTGTAGCATTACTAAAATGCAGAAGTATAAACCCAAATTTATATTTAGAATTTTACATACATGAAAGTTCTAATTTTTGCTGTATTCCTCCCTTCCCAAGATTTCCACAATAGTAAAATAAATTAAATTAGCAGCTATTATTAGCATTTCATGCCAAAACTCTAGACTCAAATAATTTCAGCTGGAAATAAAAGCTTGATATGTTCTATTCCTTTGATTTTTCTTCAAAACAAAGTATGCAACTGTGTAATTTTTTTCTCCACCTCTTTGTGAAGGTATATGTAAGTAAACAAGAACTCTTAACTAAGTTGCTGTCCAGATGTCCAGACCCAAAGAAGACTACTCAATACTGTACTTTTAGAAAAAGAAGCCTTCAAGCAGCATGACAGACTAATTTTAAACACCTGCTTTCTCAAATGATACCAGAGATTTGTCAGTTTGAGTTCATTGTGCAGTATTTGGTTTTACATTTGTCAACTAGACACCAAAGGTTAACTATTCAAAACTACTCAGTGTCATAAAATACACTTATTCCCAGTCCTACCTGTTTCCATGTTTAGTTTTTTTATACATCAGAAATGTTTAGGCTTCTATTGTCATATCTTCTCATAAATTGTGATTGTTGTACGACACATCAACTGCAAGGTAACTAAATAACCACATACTGAAAAATTGAAAGCAGCTGTTAGGATACTCATTTCTATAGTTTATCATTCAGGACTACTCTGTCCCAACAACTGAAACAAAACAAGCAGAAGCCCAGATACTTATTCTATGGCCTTTCTAGATGTTTCAGTCATGGATTAAGAAGTATCTAGTTAATGAACCCATAATTACAAGGAGGTATTGACATCTCATCTCTCACAGTGCAAAACAGTTTTACCATTTTCAATTTGGAAAACAGATTATCCAAAGCAGGGTTTTGGCATTCTTTTTGGTTTAATTTTTTGTTTTGTGGAAGTGTAATTTCTATATGCAGTCCTCTTATCCCAGGACCATTTGTTGTACCACATGAGTGTGATTTTTAACGACTTTCTCTGCCCACAGTGGCGGTGGAGGCCACAAGAGGCAGCTGGGAGAACATTAGAGAAGCTGCTACACTCACTCAGTAGAAACCTTATGCTCTATTTAGGCCAAATTGAAAAAGATAGTAAGGACAATGCTTTGTGTGGAAAATGGAGCCATCAATCCCCTAAGATGCAAAAGCAAGACCTACTTCCACAGTGTGAGAGCAACATCATGGCGTGAACTATACTTGAGTATTAAAGACAGGATGGCTGAAGCATGGAAGATAGATGGGCAGTTGTTCAAAAGGTCTCAACTAATTTGCCCATCTATGCTTGCCCTTTTACAGACTCATGACCACCACCTAATTTAACCCAGCTTATTCAACCTTCACCTTACATTCAACATAGGCATACCAGAAATCTCTTGCTGCTCTGGTCCTTATACTTTTTTACAGAAAATGAACACAATATAGCATCCAGACATGAGCATTAAATCCTACTGCATCAAGTTTTGAGGCCAAAAAGCTGCTTCTTGGTTTTTCTGTACTTCATAAGCATTTTTCAATTGCTTCTGTTGGTTTTAAAACTATTTTTCGGCGCACACTGGGCACAGGTCTGGATGATGTTGGCATGATTACAACACACACAGGATTATTTCGTCCCGACATTAAATTCATTGATTCCTTGGCAATAGCATGACACTGGAAATTGTCATTTTCTTCATCGCATCTGACATGCACTTCATTAACTTCTTTCCAAAACAGTATTTCAAGTTTTTATTTTCTCTCACCTCAAAACCAGGAGCTTTATCTTTTTGTGTACTTTATCCTGTATGCTAATTAATACTTAATAATTAACTTATTGAGGTTTTCTTGTTTTAAGAGTTTGGGGGGGAAGCAGTTTGCCTCTTTGTTTTAAGGCCAGTAAGTTCACTAATTTGCCATCTACTTGATACTTCTTTCTTCTGAGTATTCTGTAGTACCCAATATCTATACTGCCTGACATGCATAATCTTTTAATCCTAATTGGAAGACTTTCTGCATTAGAGTGTCTAGGATCTAATTCGTGACCTATGCCTTTTACACTGCTTTGTACAATTCATTCCTCACTTGTAGCATTGGTAAGAGCTAGGCTGCAGAGGAACAAGACCTACTTGATCAATACCCATGATAAGAAATCCAACTTAGCAAGACAGAGTTAAACCAAACCAAGTATTTTAAGTAGTCATGGGCAGCACTCAAGTTAATCACATAAAAATTATATCAGCTCTGCAAGCTACCCAGCAACAAGCCGTTTCTTCTGCCCTGAGACACCAGTTTGCCTCATTTGGTCAGCATCATGGGATCTTGGGGAAACCAACAGCTTGACACAAAAATTATTTGCCATTTTTTGCAAAGTTTAACAAGGTAAGTTTGGCAAATCAAAGTTTCAGAAAAGTTCAATATATCTGTTTGATTCTAAAAGCATTTTCCTATTTCTACTGTCTTAACCTCTTCTTTTACAGTACATTTCCTTAAGATGACATGAAGCACTAAACAAAACAAACTGGGAGTGGGCAAAGTCACCAAACATGGCTCATGTGTTAAACTTGGGGCACACAAGAAGTTTTAAAGATGGTCTTAAGTGATCAGTGCGCTGTGGCAAAACATAGGGCATTTTATCTTACAGTTATTTCTTTCTTCCATTTGTCTTCAGTGTGTCCACTTTATAGAGTAAAAGCATCTAGTACATGACTAAGTATGTCCACTACACAGGGGAAGGAAACAAATTCTTCGCTAAATAAGAACAGACAGGGACTAGGAAAAAAGGCAGTCCTGCTTCAACTGGAAACAGCCTCAGTCTTAGGACAGGAACTTTTTCCCTTACTTAAGGAAGAGTTTTTTGTACCAGTGGGAGAATGCAGCCAATGTGTCATTGAAGATTATTTTAAGTTACATCAAGATTTAAATTACAGCAATTGCATGCCTTAAGATTCTGATGAGCTTGGAATTGCTGAGTTCAGGCCAGCAAAGTTCACAATTTATTAATTTACAAACATATTCTGAACATCATGACTTCCCCAGTATTTTGACAGTTTGAGCCTATAAGTCAGTGTAGCAAAGAGTTTCTAAAAGGACAGAAAATACACAGCTGAGGCCACAGAATTTAAGTCCAACAGAGGGTTAGCTACCTAGTGGTACATGCAAGCGAAGCTGCTGGTAACTAGGATGGAAAAGCATCTTTGCAAATAACAGCTGGGTTTTGCCATTTAGAGAGTCCTGAAAGACTTACAGCAATTGGCAATCATCTACATCAATAATGAAAAAAGCTATGATCAGAACCACTGCATGCCTGACTAATGCTTCTTTGCTTATTTCAAATGCAATTTTTCATAACGTATATTCAATGAAACGAGTTGTGGTCCTTCTACTCTTCCAAATGTAGAATAATAAGCACATGAAACATACATGTGCTTTACCAGTTCCTCCAGAAACCTGATATTATGAGTGCAAAATGGACACAATAACTAATGTTACCTGAAAAAAAACCCCAATCTTAGAAAGAGGAACTGACTAGAAAAGGTGAGGGGAGGTAGTAAGAAATTCCCACAGCTTACTGGTAAAGCACGATAGCTGAAACCTGAAGTGAAGAGACTGCTTCAATAACCACACACATAGCCACTTGCAGTACTGATGGAAGTCAGGTGAAAAAGAGAACCATAAGACCACATGCTTTGTGCATCACACAGAGTTTTGGTGAAGTTACTGGTTTCAAATTGGATTAAGCCAGTTGCTTTAATGCATTTATTTTGCCCCACCTTGTGGTGAAAACCAGTTTACATATGGTGCTACAGCCCTCTGATTAATCCCATTGAATATTCTACTACTATGAAAAGCTGGTATCAAAGACCAAGAGATGATCCTAAAAAGCACACCTGCTTACAGAATAGTCATTCACAACCATCTCAGCTACAGAAAATATCATTTTACTCCTGGGCTAAGAGATACAGAAATACCTTACACCAGTACAAGAAGAACACTCTTGTAAGGAGAGGGCAACTTAATAACAGGCTTTCAAGTTTCAGGGTAATCATTTTACCTTACACTGCAGTAACACCTGAGTTGCACTTCAGCACTAATTCCTTATGACAGCAATACTCAGCCCTCAACAAGAGGGAGAAAATTAGTGTAAACAAACCCTCAAGCCTATCAAAGTTTCACATTATGACTATCCACAAACAGTCAAGAGCTTAAACTGACTCTCTTTCCACAATTCCCAGCAGTCATTTAAGACAATTTTGCTTTACATTTACATTGTGCAAAGAACAGTTTGCATCACCAGACCTAAGCAGCTATACTAAATTATTGTGTTAGCAGCATATTTATAAAATCATAGAATTGCATTGGAAGGGACTTTTTGAAGGTCATCCAGTCCAATCTCCCCTTGCAATAAGCAGGGGAATCTTCAACTACACCAGGCTGCTGCAAAGTCCCATCCAAATGTTTCCAGGCACGGGACCCTCACTGGGAGCTCTCTAACCTCATTACAGATGATGGACTATTTCACTGAGACAAACAGTTATCAACAAGGTTTAGAAATACCTGCTTTTTCTGAAGACTGGTGATTACCCACTACTAATTGAGGGAATTTAGCCAAGGCGGTAACTAAACCCAAGTTCAGCAGCTTCCCAGCACAAACACAAAAGTCCCTGGTATCAGCATTGTCTGTCAAAACTCTAAAACACTGCTAATACAAACTGGATGTTTGTTTTCAGCATAATGCCTAAATAGGAACTCATTATTTATTTTTAATAACTAGACAGTCAAATAAGTTCTAAAGAAGCCAGAACCAAAAGAAGTCTCCTCTATGACATTAGTAAAAATTGTACACCTGTAATGAAAGCCCACCAAACACATATTTTGCATTTTCTTTAGGTTAAATGGTAAAATTCAACTTATTTGTAAGTTATTTGCAGAATTTTGCTTTCAAAAAGAAGCTGACTTACCTAATACTGTTACAGTTGTTGACGACTGCGTATTTCCAAGCGGGAATGTAACTGCCTTGCAAACATATTCTCCTGCATCAGAAAAGCTTACATTTTTTAAGATGATTGTTGCATCAGTAAGTGAGTAGTTTTCAAATGCCACTCTTCCTTGGTATTCTCCTTGAACAGATATTCCATATTCAGGGTGATGAACAGCAATAGTCTGTGAACTTTTACCATCTATCTTCTCCCAAGAAACTTGTGTTATTGTTTCATTTACATCAATTACGCATTTCAGTGCAACCTTCTTCCCCCAAACTGCTGTCACATGTGGATCAACAACCGGTCCAGCTAAGGCACCTAAAAACAAAGCAAGTGTTAGTTGCTACACAAGGAAGACATGTTGCTTGGTTTTCACAGTAAGCCTTCTTCCATAATTAGCTTACCTTTTTAGAAGGGAATTCCTGCTTTTTTTCTGATTAACTGATTCACAACAGTGTTGGAATACTACAGAAACACATTTCAAGCAAAAACATCAAACCTAGGCACAGATCAATCATTTTTCAGAGGATACTACCACTAATACACAACTTCATATAAAAACAACCTGATAATTGTGTAACTGGGCAACAGTCTTTTGGGAATTTAACTGGATATGAACATTCTGTGAATTCAGATTTACCAAAACCACAAGACATGGTACTTTTTAGCAGTCTGATTACTGATCTAGAGCATCAAGCAAAAACTTAACGTTAACTACTGCACTTACGTGTTTCTCCTTAAATAATCTTTATGAAGTCATATCTTTTATAAGTAGAAATAAGTGAAACTTCTAGCACTTACCATACCAGTAAATAATTAAACAGCAAAGCAACAATTAAAAAAACAAAAAAGCCCCTATCAAAATCCCACAAAGCACTCCATGTTTACAGTGACAGTCACTCAAAGACCTCAACTTGAGCTCTCCTACCCTACCTCCTAATGAAGACATTTACCATCATACATATGCAATCCTTCTGCTTCAGTGCAGTGGTGTGTCTTCACACAAGATCTTGTCTCAGACAGTAAATGTGCAAGAGTAGGCATAGGCAAGTGCTTGCTTAGGATTCAACATATTTCTGCTTAATACCTAAAATGTCTTCCACAGTAGCAACTACATTCTAAGCTCAGCATTTTACACCATCCTCCTTTCAAAAAAGGAAATCCACTAGGACAAAGCAGTTCAGTTTACCACAGGTTCACAACTTCTTTTGCCAACAGATGGTCCAGCAACTTGACTCATTAGTTCTCTTGGAGCAAACTGACCTGATAAAAAAGAACTAAAGTCTTAGTCCACAGTGTATTTCCTTTTTCTGAGCTCTGATTCTAACAGAGCTATTTCAAATGCTCTGATTCTCTCTTCAGATACCAAGTCAGTACTCAAGCTGTAACTGAAGAAGCTCACTGATGAAGCAAAAGTCAAGTATAAATTTTATTAGCCCCATGCTCATAAGCATGAAGAAGTCATCCATCTTGAGACATGAGCTAGCTGCCTTTTCACTCACCAAACTCATACAAAAAGCAAGCCATGCATTCAGGAAATCAGTCCTTAAAAGCCTTTATCTACAAATCCATTGTTAAAAGCTTTCTCCTTCCCATTGATTGATTTTTTCATCGTTTAAACTATTTCTCAGTCAATGAAGTCATCCAAAAAAGTGATTTAGCTACGGATTTCTTCAGTATAAAACCAGTGACTAACATCAATAGTATGAACAGCTTAAGCTACACAAATGAGTCAAACTAAGCCAGAAATTCAGACCAATATTGTTGATACATCAGTAGGTAAGTGGGGCTGGTGAAGGGACAAAAATAATAAGAAAAGTAAAAAAAAACCCATAACATGTTTCAAATAGAGACTATCTGCCATGACAAGTAGTGCAAGAACATTCTGTCTATTCTCCTCATGCCTTTTATCTAACACATTATTGTGACAGACACTGGAAAGAGGGCAGCTATTTGTAAACTGGAATGCAGAGTTCTGTCCAAAATTCAGCTCCACTTGCCATTGCTACATTTAAACATAAGGTGGAATGTTCCTTAATAAGTATTTGATTATTGCTTTCTACCTTATAAATAAATTCACAAGTTACATTTGTGAAATGAATTTCAGAATGCATAGGATATAAATATTCTGTAATGTAATTTAAGCAAAGAAAAACACTTTCATTCAGAAATCTGCTTTCTGCAACATTAAATCTACTGAATCTTAATCTATAATTTATCATAGTGATTAGTTGTATATAACCCTAAACAGCTTAGTACAGAAAAACCACACAAAAGTGAACTTACAAAAACCGTTCACACTTCTGCAGAAGGTAACAAACTAAACTGAAAAAATATCCCAGTTAACTGAACACATGAGCTCTTTTGCTTCCTTTTACCTTTTTTTTTTTTTTTTGACAACTCTGCTTCCAGTAATTGGAGGCTTTAGCTACATAAAGATGACCATTGTACATTTAAAAAGTCAATACTCAATTTTCCCACCAAGGAATACTTCTAACAGCTCATTTGTGCTATGAGAACATTGTGTTCTCACATGAATTACATGAATATTTTCAGAAGTCAAACTTTTTCATTGCTGCTATTTTCAAGATTTACAGACTGAACTGAGCAGGACTCATATATATTTATAGACATAAACACACTTGCAGGTATAGAATGTTGATCAGTTAGATCTTTTTTCTTCCCCTTCTCCAGCAAGGGAGGTAGAAAGATAACATATCACTACTCCAAATTTTACATTTTTACATTTATCTTCTGACACATGGTCAGACTCCAAAGAGCAAAAAAGGCCAAACCAACAAACAAACAAACTTATCTTCACAAATTATTTAACTTGAACTTACATACAGCTCATAAAACAGTATATAGACTCCAAAATGTTTAAAGTGCTAGAAATAGTTCAAATCTGACGTGCCAATGCCACATATTTGATTTGGAACAGTATCTCCATCCAGTTATTTAACTAGCTGTAGTTGCAGAGCAATCAAGCCAATAGTTCAAACTAGCAAGCTAATTACCATGCAGATATTCAGGGCTCTCCAAGGCTCAGGATGCTCAAGATAAGCATTTCCTTTGACATAAAGACTTCCACTCAAGAGTCAGTATTCTGCTCACAGATTGTAATTGAAGAACGAGCTACATGTCTCCCCCAAAATAACACATTTAGAGGCTCATAATGCACAAGGTTCTGAAGAACAAGCCACTTCAAGACCACACTATTCAGGTCCTTAACTGATCCAAATTTAGGACACAGGCACATAGAACATGCATTTACTGTTTTAAAGAGGCCTGACCCTCCTCCTCTTGAAATCTGACCTTTTCTGCCTCAGGTTCACAATACTGAAGTCTGTCATTCAACAAAACTTCTGGATACACTTTGTACTTTCTTAGTAATCAAGATGTTTTGTAAATTCTCAAGGTAAACACAGCGTCATGAGGTTTTCTTTCTTTTTTCTTTATATTTGCCCAAGGTTTTACAGATGTGCCTTCCCTTTCCTTTTTGCTTCCTTGGAATACATAAAATTGTACTGTTTCACACAGAGGCTGATGAGATTGCCATCTCAAGCCCTTTAACATGACTCAATTTCAGCTAAATCCCTACACACTACCTGATTTTTGATCACAGTGATCCAATGCCATGCTTGGCAATAAAGTCAAGAATACTACCTGAAACAGCAAGGCAATGACTCTACTCATGCAACTTGACAGAATGTTTAAAGAGTAAACAAAACAAAAAGATCCCTAAGGCTCACTTGCAGCATTAAAAGCCACAGAACTAGGTGCTATCAAATACTGACCATGATAATATTTTCAACATCAATTCTGAATTAAGCTTCTACTACTAACTGAAAAAAAGATACTGAGGAATTATAACAACCTTCATAACACAACAAAGTATTCATGATTTGGAATGACAGAATACTTTCCACATTTACAGGCTTGTTATTTGTTGCAATAAATAACAGCAGATTTAGATTTTCTATATGAAGCAGCCATGCACAAGTCTAACTATAAAAGCAATGCATTTTGCTACCCACTAAACAGCACCCTTCTGGCAAGACAGGGTGACCATACTGACCCTTTCTAGCCACTGATTTTCCATAACCTGCCAACTATTTCCACAAGACAAAGCCAAACTACAGAAGAGCATAAAAATTTTTCCCCCTCTATCAGCAAGTTATTCAGCTCATGGGTATACATGGCCTTAGCACAAACTAGTAGCAGGGAACTCAGAAGAGGCCCAATCACAAATGGAGCAAAACAACAAGAACATTCCATTTTGCAGACAGCAAGTTGCTATGTCAGCAGAACACTCTAAAAGTCAGGCTAAGCATTATTGTTTGGCCAGTTGAATTTCAGCTGACATCAGAAAGCTTATTCTTGCAGTCTTCCTCCTCCTGTGTCAGCACTCATCAGGTATCTAAGAGACCCCTACCTTCAAAAACTCACTTGTTCTCTTCCCAATTTAACCTTCTGAATTAGCCCAGCCAATCACAACAGGCAATGCAACACAGGCAATGAGCACAGCTCCACATATCCAGTGGCATTTTCAGATTTGTTTAACTGGAAAAACAAATCACTCAAAGACACTGCAGAAAACAAGCTGAAACCTCAACTTAAGGCTTTATAAAAATATATGCCTAAATGACTGGGAAGAAGTCAGTGTGTCTTTTGAGCAACAGGGCATGATCAAATTACTGTGTCAAAAAAAGATCAGAACCAAGGAATGGAGGAGATTCAAGATTAAGTAGTACAAAATGCCTCAACACCAGCTTCCAATTAGAAGTGCTAACCAAGTACGTAGGAAAAAACTGCACTTAAATCAAAGAGAAAGTATTATAACCTCGTGTTATTCTCACCTAAGGATCTACTTTATCGCAATCCTTGCTTGAAGTGGAGTGTCAATCAGTTTTTTGAGGACAAGTGAGCTCAGATCAGGAACAGCACGAGATTAGGTTCTATAAGCATTGCATTTACAGGACTCAGCTCAAGTTCCTTTTTTTTTTTTTTGGTACAAAACTTGCCTTATTTTTTTAAAGAAGAAAACCAGGAATGTATTACTTCCATCTCAAAACTTCAACTTAAAACCTTGTTCCATGTTTAGCACACAGTATAACAGGCATAGAGAAGCCTACCTGAATGTAAAAAGTTTCAGTGAAATGATGCATAGCAAATCGATAGTCTGAAGCCAAGACTACTGAAATTCTCAGGCTCTCTCAGGTTGCTTTTTCATTTTACTGAAGTTCAAGGGATTCTATCTTTTAAATCAACTTTACCTAATACCGACAGGAAACTAAAAACATTATGATGTAGTGCATGCAAATCCACCACTTGCAAATGGTTAACTTCTGAATGTTAACTTCCTATGCCTGCAAATGGCCCAAAACGAGGTTCCGGTGTTGACTTGGTTTATGGCATGAGCAGCTCTCCTCTAGGTGACTATAGCCTGACTTCTTACAAAAACCATAGAAAGGGGAATACAACTTCTAGTTGAAAATTATAAAATAAAGTTGCACAAAGTTGTATCTTTTCCAAGCAACTGAAAATTCAAAGAGACTGGCAACAAGAACTGTGTGAAGAGGTCAGTCTCAATTTCAGTGCTGTCTCAAAAGTTAGCTGTTACTGAAGGGTTTTACTAACATCAAGCTCCAGACTGATGGATTTTCAGTTAAGTGCTATCACAGGATGTTCTGCAGAATTCTGAAACACTCTGAACCACCATCTGGCTGCTCCTAAAGGTACAGCTGACAAGATATCACACCATTCAGCCAGGAGGCCTGTCTTACTCTGCTCCTTCATTCCCCACAGCTGATGGAAGAGACTCTCAGTTATCTTCCTCTAGTTGCTGCATCAACATGTGTATCTACATAGAGGGAGCAAGAAATAGAAATAATTGTTGGGAAAGCTACAGCTACCATTCGTAAGATAGCATCCAGAGCTCAGAGAGAGAACTCACACTGCCTGTTAAAAGGCCAGGTAATGCAATACTGGACAAAGAACTGTCATCCTAGCACAAAGGAGTCAAAGATGACAACATATGCAAACCTCTTCAGCTCCACAATAAACAATTACCTACAAGACTGACATATGCAACACAGAAAGCAAAAGAAAGAGATTTCAAAGGGACACTTTACTCCAATGCAACACAAAATCAAAGAAAAAGCAGTTACAACTTAAGAGTTTAACATTAGCTTGAGCCCAACTCAGGAGTTGGAGCTTCAGAAAAACTCTGCCCCTGGAATCAGACTTGGCTGTTACCCACCATTCTTATTTCAGAATGCCATTTTCACATGTGAACCAGTGCTTCTGTTCTAGTTTATCTATCTCCATGTAAGACAGCACTTGTGCCCCTGCATACTCTGCTTACCACCATGCTCCGCAGACCTTTAGTAGCAAGCAGCAGGACAAGCTAAGACACTAGAGGAAGTTAAAAAGGAATGTTAGACTCATGATTCAAATGGAGTTGGGAGAGACTCTTAGAAAGCCAATTTTATAAGGTCAAAACTTTAAATCAAACTACTCACTAAGAATATTTACTAAGTCCCATGAACTTTAAAATTTTGTGTGGAATTTTGACTAAGACAATATTAACATCAATGTCCATTTTAAATGTTCTTACATTATAATCATTTATACATATTAACACACAGCAAATTGAGACATGCATGCTTATCCTGACACTAAACTTTCAGATGTTTTAAAATATGTTGAACTAATAAGTAAGGCAGCTGAAAGTTTTTCTGTAATTAATATTTCCAACTCTGTTTCACCAAGTCTTCCAATCCCATCTCCTTGAAAAGGAATAAGCAGGACAATGAAGTACTATTTTTCCAATAGGCCAGGCTCAAAAGCAGGACTGGAGGAAGACATCTCATTTCAAGTCCCACTCCCTCAAAAAACTAGTAGTAAGAGTAAACAAGTAGTTCAAAAGTTATCCATATACACACCACTACTGCCTAACCACCACAAAATGCTTCACACCCCCATTTATATAAATTCAAATCCCTAAGTATCAGAGCAATAAGTATAAATACACAGAAGAGATTGAAACAAGCAGTCCTTAATGTAACTTTAACATCTTACTGGAAAGTTTGTTAAAGAGTTCCAGATGATCTTAGAAATCTTTTGAAACACAAAAGATGAGTCAATAGTTTTGACAAACTAATCTGGTGAGAAAGGCTGAAGTCCTCCTGTGTGGCATCCAGTTTAAAGACATAACCAAAATATTTAACAGAAGACTTGAGGTCAAAAGAATTGTACATCTGAATCTTGGTGGGGCTGATGACTAATGCATTATACACAAAGAAACAAGTGAAGCTACACTTAACAAACCTTTCCCACTCAGGCAGAAAAATACCTTCAAGCTGCAGCGGGTCCAAATTAGACTAGCAGCCAGCAGGAACAGGTCTAAGTAACACATCAAGAGTGTTAAATAACTGGTTAGAGAGCAAAGTGTGTTCTGAAAGCTACAGCAAGTGCATAGTGATTACATATCAAGAATTGAAAATGACACTCTAGAATATGCTAACATAGAAGTATATGCTCTAGCCAACATCAGTGAGGCTCCATCTGGAGTTGTTCAGCTTGAACAGCACGCAACAGATATCAGCCATCTAGAGAGTCTGAAAGCGAAGTGCGCTCAAAGGCCCAGAAAGCATGACCTACAGGAAAGGACTGGAAGAACCCATTATTATTCTCATAAAAGGTAACCCGATAAAAGTCCGAAAGAACTTACACTGCAAAAAAGAGAATGCCTGTGAAGATTAGGAAGACGATGAACTAGTAAAGCAGTAAAAAAAGAACAAAAACAGAAGCAAAAAAATCCCCCAAGCAACCAAGCCCATTGAAATAAAGAAATCCTTTGATGCTACAGAATATGAATTCCTGATATAAACACCCTGGCCAAAGTGACAAACCTTCACACCCTTTACTTTAGAAAGGTTTGATATTTAGTAATTAAAAAAAAAAAAAAAAGAAACTAACCTAAGCTGATCCTGCACACACACGATCAAGGATTTATTTGCTTTGTTATTATCAGATTAATAGGTATTTTTACTGAAGTAATAAACTAGTCTTCCTTAAAATAGTTAGCCAATATGACACACATGCTAAAGGACTTAATGACAAGTTCTCACTTCAGGAACTTGGAACGTTCCATCCCATATACTTATATCACTTGTTCTAGCATCATCGTTGGGTTCATCCAGCTCTAGCTACTGTGAGAAGACTTCAAAATGCACTCCTTTTACAAGTCTCAGTCCCAGTCCTCTTCCTAGAAAACTGCTGTTTCTTCAACTGTGCTTAAGACTATCCTCCACCTGCTTTGCAAATCAAGAAACCAACCCAGATATACATGAATCAAAAACGGAAAACACAAAATAGAAATTAACACTGACAGTATCTAAAATGGCAAAATCATTTCATTTTTAATGCTCAGTAGGTAGAACTTCAAATACATTATGAAACAAAATGCCAGTACTTTCTGCTAACACATAATTACTTAGAGCACTTTCAGATACTTCTCATGCTCAGGTCAGCTTGCATTTGGTTTAACTCAAACATTGCAAGTTGATAAAATAACTACTTTCTTATCGAATGCAATTCTCATTTCCTTCTATTTGTATCCTTTAGTTACTTTTTTCAGTAAAGGTTCTCTTCATCAGAGGGACAGCCAGCTCACAGCAGGTGACCAGTCTCCTCCATGACTGATGTTTTTATGTTCTGATCCACAAGCAGATATTAATCTTTTGTCACGTGTTTTGTTAAAAGCTTTTAACTCTTCAAAATTTTAGGTTTGTTGTATATTTAACTCCCCATGAAATCTGTTAGCCTCATTTTGTCCTCAGCTGAGTCACTGTGGCATCCACAAATCACTCCTTACAAACAAGTCTTATTCTCAACAACAAGTAAGATTTAGGAGAAATGACAGCCTTCAGCTTTGAGAAAAGTAACTCATTCTGAGCATGTTTAATAATAAGTCAAGTTATAACCTTATGCTTAGATATAACTCTAATGTTGCTTGCTTAAAATTTATTTTAAAGCTCAATCTCTTCATTTATTTGCAGGGCAGTGAGTTCAAGATTATGAAAGAAATTCCATTCTGGAGAGCTACAGGAACACCCAATCACATAGTTTTAGTCAGCTAGTGCTTCAGCTTTTCTGACTTCTATATATAAACTGCCTCTCATGATACAGACAATGTCATGCATTACACAAAAATTGTCACTTTCTGGACATTGGTTCATTTTTAAAAGGCTTCAATTCTAGTATACTCTTCAGAGCTAAGAAATTTCAAAGCTGGCATTACTACACGTCAAGTTCAAAGAGGATGCCAATACAACATCATGACAGAGGACATGCTTCCCAACAGTGCACTGCCTAGTTCAGACCTTGTACAGGCAGCCCCTTCAAATCAGACCTCTGGCAAACCTCACAGAACTGACCAGCACATTACTCAAGGCCTTCTTTGCAATTATACAAATATTTAATATTTATAACAATTCATACACAAAGTCTAATACTCTCCTTCACAAAGGGTGCCTCATGGGCATCACTGAACAACCATCTTCAGCTTACTTAACTATTCAATCCCTCAGTTTCTTAAGGTACTTCAATACTCTGTAACTCATCTTTATTCCAATTTGCTATGAGTAACTAGCACTTATATATAATTAGGGCACCTCATACTCCAAGAAATGCAACTGACATGATCCTACTATCCTCCAGCACCCCCTACAACTATTGCTTCCACCACACAAATCCTTCCAGAAAAAACCATGATGACAGCTAAATCTGGTCTGGTCAGATAAATACCCTGCGACTTCCTTCCAGACTCCATGCCTCTCCACTCCTTAGTTAGAAAGGCAATTTAATGCTATTACAATATCCACTTTTCTCTCTTTTTTTGGTTTTTTGTTTTTGGGTTTTTTTTTGAGGGGAAGAGAAATTGGGGGTAAGGGATTGCCCGACTGACCACTAAAATACTGCAGAAGTCTGAGGAGGTATTGTCTTCTGCCTAATTTCAAAATGTGGAAGTTACTAATGACATAACAGTATATTCTCTTCCACCTAGCCACAAACTTGCAAAAACATGGGTTGGTGCTCCCAACCCCGTCCAAAAAACAGCTTTCTTCCAAGTTAAATGGCTGTTGTTTCAACACTACCATATAATAAACTTGCCATTTCACAGACTAACAGAAAAGAAAGGCAACTTAATCAGAACCCAAAAATACAAAGTGTTCAGTATAGGATTCTTGTCACTGCTGTTTGTTCTCTTTCATTATAAAGTAGCAAGTCACTTTCCTGCTATACAGTGGTATTTACATAAGCTGCCATCCTAACCATGAGGGTAATTACAATGTGCATCTTGCTAGATTACCAAAAAAACTCATGTCTATCCCAGAGTCTAAATTATAAGCATTATTAAGATATTCTTGACTTAATCACTCTGACTTCATTTGTCAGACTGAAGCATTCAGACTCAAATCACCAGAATCACTACCCATCAGTACAAGCCTGTAGAGGGGAGGGAAAAACTCAACCAACCAAACTTCCATGGAAATCCTCTGATAAGGTGCTCAACAGGTCATGTTGTCAGATGTAAGCTATAGTGATCATTTCCAACCAGGTCACCTAGCAATTACCACAAACACAAGTGAACTCCTAGGCACAGCTTTCTTTATAATGCATTTATCATTGGCAAAGTTAAACAAGCTCTAATACTGACATAGAGAATAATGATTTCATGTAGGTAAAGAGGCAAGGGACCTCAAGAGGCCATTCATTTCTGCTCAGAGTTATATCAGACTGCTTGAAGATTGGTCCAGTCAGGTTTGGAATATCACCACCTGCCACTGATTCCTCAAATATTTTGGACACCTTCTCTCTCACAGACAAGTTTTACTTCCTTACATTGGCTCAGGATTTTCCACACTCCAGCTTGTTCCTATTCCCTTGTGTGGGGTGTCTGAAGGAAGTGTTGATCTACATTCTTAATACGTTCTCATCAGGCAGCAAATAAGGGCTCCTTTTCTGCAGCTTTCCCTTTCCCAGGCTGATCAGGCCCAGCTCTTGTAGCCTCTGCTCACACACCTTGTGCTCCAGTCGACAGAGTGACCCACTTCTGGGCTTGCTCTGGTAGTGTCTCCCCGGTACCATGAGCCATAAACTGGATACAGTACTCTAGTGACAAAATATATTCCTTCCCTCAATCTGCTGTAATGCTTAGAGACCAAGATAAGGTCTCCCTTCCTTGCTGTGAGGACAAACTGCTGATACTGCTCAATTTGTTGTTCACCAGGGCTCTATACCTATGCCTGCCAAGCTGCCTTCTAGCCCCTTGGAACACAGCCTGTGCAGTTGAATGGAGTTATCTCAGTCCAGATGTGAGACTTTAAAATCACAGAACTGTTTAGGCTGGAAAGGACCTTTAAGATCACTGAGTCCAACCATTAAGCTACAACTGCCAAGTCCACCACTAAACTAAATCCTTAAGTGCCACATCTACACATGCCGAGTGATGGTACTCAGTATGATCTGCTCCATAACCAACTCTGGCACTGAGGTCAGGCTGACAGGCTTGTAGTCTCCTTGATCCTCCTTCCAGTCCTTCTTGTAGCTGGACATCACATTTGCTAACTTCCAGTGAACTAGAACTGCTGGTAAATCATTCAAAGTGGCTGGGAGAGCATTTCTGACAGCTTTGTCAGTAGTCTTGGGTGGATGCCATCAGACCCCACAGATTTGTGTGTGTCTAAGTGGCACAGCAGGTTACTGATCATTTATCCTTGGATTATGGGGGCTTCATCCTGCTCCCCATCCCTGTCTTCCAAGCTCAGAGGTCTGGGTACCCAGAGAACAACTAGTCTTAACTTTCAATACTGAGGCAAAAAATTCATTATGTACCTCACCCTTCGTCACTGTTTTACTCCACACTCAAAAAAGGATGGAGATTTTCCTTAACCCTCCTTTTGTTGCTTGTGTATTTGTAAAAATATTTTTTTTACTTTCCTTTACAGCAGTAGCCGGATTAAATTACAGTTGGGCTTTGGTGCTTCTAATTTTCCATCTGCAAACATCACATCCTCCTGAGTTGCCTGCCCATTCTTCCAAAGCTCATGAACTCTCTTTTTCCTGAATTCCAGCTCTCTGTTTAGCCATGCCAGTCTAGCTCCAAGCATTCTAGACACTCTTCTTCACCTTGCCAGCCTGCCTTTCCTGAAGGTACAAATGGAGCTAGCTAATTGCATGACTCCAGTCATGCAAGCTATTCCACAACATTACTGCAATCCCAATGAGATCCTAAGTCTGCAATTGTGCACATTTGTGCTGCCTTCACAAGGGAAGGGATAAAAATCAATTTCCATCATATCCCCCTTGGACACTTGTTGATTGCTCCTTGCTTTACTTCTTTTCAGATTAGTGAAAAAACAAAGGTCATCTCAACATGCATAGTTTAAAACCCTCCTCACAAGCTAGCAATGCTTTTGGATAAGAACCCTCCACCTTACTTCATCAGACAGACCCTGCCTCTGGTTCAGTAGTCCTTGTTCCTCAGGGAAATTTCACCAACTAGAGAAGTCCAAATAATTAATACCTGATCTTTCATGCATTTCACAGTATTTACACCAGGTAGCACAGGAGAGCTGCAATGGTCAGCCAGAATTTACATATTAATTGTAAGACTGCACAGCACACATGCTGAAATGATGATCAACCCAGCTTGCTAGGAGAAGCAACGAAGATATAAATCAAGTTTACCATATTTCTGTATCTGTATTTACTGACTTGTGCAGTGCTATATCAGTACTTAATTATTTTGTTACTTAGTAACTTAATTTTTCATAAGTATATACTTTCTGTTCTTCCGATACTACACTGCACTTCTCAGACTACACCTCTGCATTCATTATCAAGGAAAACTTAAGTCAACTCCGAGAAGCAATTAACTGCCAATTTCTGAAATTCACAATTACTGTTCAACTTAATGTTCAGACATAAGGTCTAACAAAAACATGATCAAATTCAAGCAACACGTCCTAGAACTATGCCATATTTTACCTATTCAAAGGTAAGGGTGGAAAGGAGAATTTCTGAACTGCTCAGTTCAGATGAATGAAGCCAATGAAGTCAGAGCACACAGGTTGTTTTCCTTTGCCTTAGTATGTCCAGTATAAGCACAATGCAGTTTAACAAAACCAACAAAAAAATCCCAATTAACTCTGACAGATATCACCAGAAGTGCTGGCTGGTTTTGACAAGGCAAAACTATCGACATTTAGAGGTGTGCCATACTAAAACACAAGGTCTATGAAACTCCTAACCTCACCAAGAAGTTTTAGGCACAAACCTCCTGACTTGGGATAACTTAAACAAACAAATCCTCACAAAACCAACTATCTAGAGCATTTCAGCCATTTTGGGGAGAACAAGGCAAAATAAGTTTGTTCTATAATTCATTGCATAACCACAGTTGTTCAATACTGAAAATATTGTTGTATTAATATCTTTGTCTTCAGTAGAACATTACTTTTATGTAGGAACAATAAAGTAAAAGTTCAAGTCACGCAGAACTGAATATTTCTTCAACTTTAACTGGAGAAAGGGACATGGCAGAATCAAAGACTGCCCACTGCACTTAGTGGTATGAGAGCACATGGTCCACATAACTACCAAACATTTCTGTACAAGCAATGTTTCTGAACTGCTTTAAATAAACACTCTGTTATCAGGATTTTGGGTACTGGGGAGTTTCTGTTTTGGCTTTTCTGTGACATGAGTAAGTAGTACATGAAATTCTAAGCATTCAGTAACATTCTAAGCATTCAATAACAGTTGTAAACATGCAGCATTTCCTGTCCCCTGCACTGTACTTCCTACACTGAAACCAGAAAGCCATTAGAAACTGGTCAGGAACACTGGTGCACTGTGTGTCACACATACACTGATGTGTGTGACATCCTAGCAGAAGGAACAAGACCTTCAATCCCTAGGACAGCCCTGACCTGCCTCAAGTAGACCACTCCTTGACTTTCTGTATGTTGTCTTTCCACACATCACCTACTCTGGGGAGAACTGAGGTCTGCAGGAAGAAAAGGGAGGTTGCACTTTGCACTATGTAAAAAGGGAGGATGTACTTTGCTCTATGTAATGTTGCAAAGCCTCGAACAACTTCAGAAGGACAGCTAAATATTAACTTCACATTATTAATTACCTGTAAAGCTTTGGTGTTATCTGCCAGTATTGAACAACTGTGGTTATACAATGAAATGTAGAACAAACTTATTTTGTCAGGAGCAGCAAATCTCAGCTGTCCATAAAAAATCTGATGATTTATCAGTTACATTACAAAGTTATGGGATGGCCGCTGCCCCCTGCACTGCTGACACTGCTGGCTTTTTTTAGCTCTTAAGGCCAGCTCAATGCAGGCAGTTCCAGAAAGTTAACCCCTTTTTGTCCAGGAACTGCATCACAACAGTAAGCCTAGGGAATGCTGTTTAATAGCTGCTCAATTTACTGCTAAGCTACATTTTCAGTATGTCTCACACTGTCACCCAGCTCTGTGCTCTACAGGATTGTTCTTACTGGCTACTTATTGAAGTAACAGAAAAGATGTAGTCAGATCTTTATTTAACAACTTCTCTAACATATATAACTTATATTAGGAAGTAACAATGGGATTCAATTTTGAAGTAAGTTTTTAGCAGTCAAATTGATTTATAGGAAAAACTTGTTTCAGACTTTACTTTGACATTTTAATCTAAATAGAAGACTTCCAACTTCTTCTACTTTCCTTCCAAGGCTAGCAACTATAGTATACTAGCTCATGCCTGCCCATGTACACTATGTGCTTCATTTAGACTGAAAGGGACTTCTGGAAGTTATCCAATCCCATCCCCAACTGAAAGGGCCAACTTTGAAGTCAGATCAAATTGCTCAGGGGTCATACCATAGTCAGGTTCTGAATATTTTCAGGGACAGAGATTCCACAACCTATTTCAGCGCTTCATTGTCTGTGTGGGAAAACATACTGCTAACACATTATAGTGACTTCCCTTGTTGTAGCTTGTGTCTGCTGCCTCTTATCCTTTCCCTTTGCATAGCTAAGGAGAGTCTGTCATTGTTTTCCCTCTACTGCCTGTTAAACAACGCCAATAGCAATTAGGGTGCCCCACTTCAGACATTTCTCAAAGCTGAACAAACCCACTTCTCCAGCCCTCTTCATACATCATGTGGTGACTCCCTACCCTAGTGGCCTTTCACCTCTGCACCTGCCGCACATTTGGGAGCACAAAACTGTGCACCGTACTTTTGATGTAGTCTCACAAGCCCCAAATAGTAGAAGTCCAAATTGCTTCATTGAACTGGCTGAGCACGCCCAGTGTGCTCTTTATGTTTTGCACGACAAAGGCACATACTGTCCCACAAGGACCTTTATGATCTTTCTTGTAAAGGCACCTGACACCAGTCTGCACCACATCTCTGCTGCTGCATGGGGTCATCCCCCCCAAGACAGATCTGCTTTTGAATTTCACAAGGTTTCCAACAGTTATTTCTGACCTGTGGACATCCCACTCAATCCCAGTTTTCAGCAGATAACTGACCCTCATAGTCATCCATAGTATCCATAAATTTGCTTGAAGTGCCTTACAACCTGGAAGAGAGGTCAGAATGCAGCTGAACTGCCCCTGCACCTGGTGCCACCAGTGACCAGCCTCCAGATGGACTCAGAATCTTCTGAGTTCAGCAGGACACAAAAATTTTCCCCCATCTAATAATCCACTTCCCAAAACATATCTCACCAGTTTAGCTACAAGGAAATATTAGGAAATCCTATTAAAAGCCCCTTAAGGTTAATAACACTCACTATTCTTTTGCTCAGTATCTTCTCCCATGTACTTACAGCAACCAATTCAGGATCTCTTTTCACAGCAGTCTCAGATTGTGGAGACACCATCAAAACTGCTTTCCCTCACTTCACTTCAGTTTTCACCTATTTGTAGCCACACCAACTTATTATACCTAAGCCATGTCTCTTGAGACTCAGAATATGCAGCTGTAGAGTAGCTCTGGAGATTCATCACAAAAAGAACTTTCACTAACCATTCTGTAGAGTCACACAGTCCTCACCTCTTTCTGTAAGGTAGAACACTGCTGAATCATTTTAAGATTTTCCATAAAGCCTACACAAATCTGTTTCCCCACAAAAGATTACATTCTGATTTATCAGGAGGTAGTTTAAGTTATTAAATATTCAGGTGGAAACACTAATACATTAATTGTGATAATCTAGTTATAGTAAAAAACCTAATTACTTACAACTGTTGAACTTAACAGTTGTGTTACACTATATATATACACACTATATATATGTACACACACTATAGATATACTATGGTTTGAGTTGGAAGGGATGTTAAAGATTGGAAGTAGAACATATAAGCCACATGCAGAAGTCTAAACCACCTGGGATACCTCAGACAGCTACACAGAACTTAGTATGCTTCTTCCTATAGATCCTATCCCGGATAAACGGCTATATTACACTTGCTAGTTACCAGAGGCAGATTATTTTATGCTACCTCAACTACCAGTAACACACTGAAACTTTCAACAGGATGCATTTAAATTTCCCAAAAAGTGATTCACAGTATGGTCACAACCATAAGTTTCTCATAGTTGATTACTTTAGTAGTGTCTTTTTAAATGGCACAGTGCCTTAATGAAGTCATAATAACATTACTTCTGTTTCAAGAAAATTTATCTGTTGAAATCAAAAGTGCATTGAAGCAGTTAAAACACAGGAACAGCAGCATCGGTGAAGGGTTGACAAGTGGATTTTTATAATGCAATCTTTATATTAAAAAATCATATTAAGCTTACCAGCTCTTGACTTCTCTTCTCCAGTTGTTAGCAATCAACCTTAGCAGAGTTAGTTATTCATTGTGGCAATGGTCAATAGTCAATGTTGGAGAAATTAAAGGAATTTGGGGAAAAAATTACCCCCAAGTTACATATGAGTCAGAAGTCTTACTCCCTAAGTTAATCTGTTGCTATGAGGAAGTTACTTGGTATTTGATGTAATTTAACTTTTACAACATTAAAGTTACTATTTTTCTACCAAATTATATACACTGAAAAGAAATTAAGTTACCCATCTTGAACATGTCAACTTCCTCATATCCTTTCTCCAGCATCTCTTCATCCAATAGGCTGATTTTGGTTATGCTTGTCCCAGCAATAATTAGTTTGCAGCTTATACAAATACATCACATGCAGCATGGCTGGGTGGTATTTCAAGTTAAAAAAGCAACAGAAGTGGACAAAGAATGCCCACACAAAGTATGAAAATGTTAAATCCAACACTAATCTGAGTCTTCTAACCGAGGGGCTAATAAAAATAACAAATCCAAAAGTAACCAATAAATTCATCAAGCTAGCTCAGCTGTTTTTTTTCCACTCATTGGTACACATATCAGCTATGGAGACCTGCTTGACTAGTCTTTATTCACTTTGGCAGGAGATTGCCATTTGAATGACACAATTTCAATTTTGCACATGCCACTGCATTACACTGAAGTATTCAAAACAACAGTCACTTTCAAAAGAACACTCAGCTCTGTATAAACTAATCCCAGAACTAGTTTAAGAGCTATCATGTTATACGAACCTTGACGAACAGAAAAAGAGAAAACAATTAATCCCTGTAGACATATAATGTTATCTTAAATGCCACATAATGAAAATCTGATGTGGGAAGGGGATTGGGGAAGGGAAATGGGCAAGAGCTGTCTACTGCTTGCAGATAATCTCAGTATTCCTGTCAATTCAAGAGTTACACTCAACTAGCCTTCTCACTGAAAATAAGATGGATGACATTTTACACTATTAAAGAATTAAAATTGCCCTTACTCCTGCACACTACTTGAAAAACAACTGAAAAGAAGAAGAAATATTTAATAAAAGTATGCAGCTATGATAGAAGAGGATTGTCTGGAAGCTTGTTTCTGCTTTTCAATACCTGAACTAAAAGCCACCTTCTTGGTAACACCCTAAATTTTACCTACCTTTACCTTCCCATACACTTGAAAAAACCAAGGTAAAAGGATAGAGGACATCAACAGAAGCTTTAAGACATTAAAGGGTTTTTTCATTACTGCTGCTAATTTTCTTCTATTGCTAACTTATGGACAGAAAGACAAATTTTTGGGTTTACAGTTGAAGCAGTCCAAAGTCTGAAAGTTAATTACCTGAAAAGTAACTCCTGAAGCATTCATGTATTGGATAACACCAAAAAAGTGGGTTTGGTGTTTTCACCATGACTTGGAAGTTGTGCTACACCTCAAAGCTCTTCATCACGAGCTTACGTACTAAGCAACCATGGGCCACCTTTTTTAGAATCAAATGAATGCAAATATTGTCCATGAGGCCCCTCAGGAGCCTCACTCATACACACCTCCACCTCCTTTTAACACAGTGTTTTACACCTTCACCATCCAGGACATCCAGCGGACTAAGACAAGCTTTCACCCAACAGCTTTACCATCTGTCCCCATGACAGAGACAGAAACACAGTAATTATTTTCCCTGACACATCCTTTACTGCACAAGTCACTCTTTATTTGCTTCTCATATATTTCCTTGCATTTTTGCCACATTCAGCTATTCCTATCTTTTCTTTCTTAGCTTTTCTTGTGATTTCTCCCCATACTCAGATGATACTATTTTCTAGGCAATCCTTCTGCTTTCTAAACAGAAATAAACAATAATACTAATGATCCCTTTAACAAGAAAGCTTGATCAACCTATTTAATGTCTAATCAAAAATTCATCATCTCCAACCTCTCAAAAATACATTACTGCATTTCAGACACCTATGAACTCTGAGGCATGGAATACAACTACCCTCCAAATAAGTACTGCTCAAAGAATCTTGTTTTAGACAGGCTAACCCTACCAAAAACAAACCATAGAAACACAAAAGTGTTTTGGTTAAAGGCACCTTTAAAGACCATATATACCTCCACCTCTAACAACCACTAAATCCAAGAACATGTGGCATAACAAAGTAATAATAATTAAATAATTGCACCTATACCTATTTTTCACTTAGCAAATCTGGTCACTTACTTCCAACTATCAGCTGCCTTAGAAAATTCCTGACAGAAACTTCTGCATAACAATCCACATACCAATCAAAACAGAAGTCATCAAGGTAAAAAAACCAACCAAGCAAAGTTCCAATAATTCTCATCCAATACAACACATTCATTCCAAGCTGGAAACAAGCTTAAGGTACAAACACAAACAGCAAAGTAATCCGTCATCACAGAGCCACCTTTAAGTGGCAGTGCACAGCGGCTCCAGAGCAAGCAGACAACACACACAATCTCAGCACTCTCACTTGCTGGCACACATACCCGAGCAGTCTGCAACCGCACCTTCTGATAAAGAGCTGTTTGGACAAAGCTGAATTCAGCCACACAGCAGCCACCTCCACAGCCACAGGTTGGTGTAACAGCAGATGCAAAGTTTATTGCTCTTCAACACATAACCAACACTAAAAAAAGACTTTTACCAATAGCATTGCAGGCAGCTTGCACTTAGCAAGATTATCTTCTGTGTAGAAAGTTTTACTCATCTCTTATCTTAATTTCATTCACTCTGGATTTGTTTTCTACAAATTACAATTCAGACTTTTGATTCTAGAGTTTCCAACTTATTTTTTCTTTGAGCTTCACAAATGCTCCACTCACTAGCCCCAGACACTGCTTTCTGAAGCAACACACTCCCAACTCATTTTCCCTCCTCACACCAGATGCAATCTACATCACATTGTGCCTACCTTAAAAGCTCTATTACCAGCACCTGAAGGGTAATCAACTGGTACAAGTAGTCTATAAAGTTTACATATTTTTGCTTCTCCTCCTACAGAACAGTCCTTTGTTTCTCAATATCACCCTGTCAGCAATACTACATAAAAGAGATCAGAAAGAAAACAAGCTAGATTTGACCACATTTTTAAACAGGATACTTGACTCTCTATCTCACAAAAAGTAAATCCTGCTAGAGCTTCTTTTGTTTCCACTATCAAAGAGAATGCATATCCCATGACATAAAATTAAGTTGCTTAAGAAGGCAAGAGAGAAACACTGTTTAAATCAAGTAACTGGTCAACTGTTATGTAGCATAAGTGGCTAAATAACCATCACAATTCTTTTATAACACTCCAGGTGTTCAGATCCTAACTCAAATAACATTGTACTTCACTTCTATATGTAAATTGGACTTCTTGCACACCAAAAGCATCACAGTGTAACAGTAACATGGAAAAATAGCAGATGTACCACAATGAAACAGCTAGGAATTCTTTCAAAAGATCACACCTCATATTCTAATGAGTTATCCTCAAGTACAGTCTGGACAAACTTCTGGCAACATTAAAAAATTTTTTTGTTAATTATCAAACAATCCAGATTTAAACTCTCCTATCTGTTGTTCTTACCAGTGCAGCTGCTCTGTTTCTTCACACAGCAGCTTCATACACTGCCCAACCTACTACATGGTTCACCACTATTTCATTCCAACTTTTCAAACACCTTCCACAGCATTCCTATTCCTTCTTTCACTGCTGTTGTACTCCTTCACCAAACACCTGTTCAAACAAGCATTCATTTCCATACCATTTTCAAAACATAAAAGATTTCTTAACTATTAACATAAAATGAGGAAAAACCACATTCTGTTGTCTTGCTGATAACTCTACTACACCTTCCCGTTTCCAAGTTGGCAACCTGCTTTGCTTGACATTCAAATTTACCATGACTTCACCTGAAAAAATAGTAAAAATAGTTTCTAGCCAGATTGTTCTCATCAATAATTACTTGGGGATTTTATTTTTTTAAATTATTTTTGTATATGGTACACTGCACTCTTATATTATCTACACCTTTATAACCCAATCCTTCCAGCTCTACTGCCAGTCTGGAGATCTGCATTCCAGGCTCCTGTAAGAAAAAAAAATTCATTGGGATCTTAGATGACATATGTATACTTCTTTGTCTAACCTTACTGAGAAACTTAACATAGCCAGCAATTTAAATAGAAAAAAAAATTATTTCTTCAACAAAATATCTGAAAAATGCATCTTGAACATCCTTCTATTCACCTCACTTTACAGTTCTGCTTATTTTTAATTCAAGCTTACATTTAAAAAAAAAATTGCAAAAAAATTTTCACCGTGTGCAAACAAATGAGACTCAGGAATTATGAGGAATTTGTTATTTAGTAGCACACAAGTCCTCATTTACAGTATATGTTGCAGGACATGACTCCAATAAGCACAGCTGAAAAGCATTTGCTGCAATGCAAAATAAGTTACTTTCCAGATTAAAGGCTATGATGATGCTTCTATAGATGCCACACAAGTCCCCTAGTTCAAGGTTACACTACTTTGATCGCGCAAGTTCAGTATGCACTTTGTGGCATCGTGCACTGTTTGACAGGGAAGTGGAAGGAGTACTTGTATGCACAACCTGAAGCCAGTAGTATTACTTTCGTAAAAAAAGCAGCATTTATTAAAGCAGGTCTATATTTACTCAAAAACAGAAAAGCTGCTATTTCAGATTTCCTGATATATTTTCTCTTTCCCCCTTCAGTTTTTTGGTGTCAGTGTTGAGATGTTTTTGGCAATATTTCTCTGAGGAATTATAGCTCAAATAAATAATTTCTAACTGTCAATCAAAATGACTGGATAAAAATTTATTTGGTTTTGTAGCGACTTTATTCTACTAGGATTGGGATCATTTATGGCAGCGTTTTCAAATCTTTCTTTTGCTACCATTATCAGAATTAGCTGAGTAGCAGGACAAAAGGCAACCAAAAGCAATAAATAGTTTGGGGTGCCATCAACATGTAAACATGCTCAAAACATATTTAAGAGCACAGTATTAATATTTTTCCTTCATAGTCACATGTTACAGTTACAAATACAATGAAAACAACTGTGGGAAATTTAAAGGTGAAAAGAAAACTAAAACCTAAGATACTGACAAAAAAACCTCTTTCCCTGCTGCTTACCTCCAAGTCTAAAAGTCTGTAACAGTTTTTCAAGTTTTCCCTTTTACCTTCAAAACTTTGTGCTCAAAGAACAGAATTATTTCAACACAACATTGCCACTTCTGCACTTCTGGCTGAACTTCTGAAAAGTTATCACTTATGCAAAGAAAAAGAACCTGGGAAGACTGACAACCCAAATTACACTTATCAAGACTAAAATGGTTGAGTCGCTGTATGACACTAGGCACGGATGCTATTAGCTTCATTGTTACTATTAACTTTACATTTAGATGTAAAAATAGCTTGTCAAGGTCATGTCAAGTCTGTAACTTCACTTTTTTAATTGCAAAAAAGCAGAAAAAACACTGAACAAAGGGAGGGGAGAAAAGTGCTAGTGCAAAAAGTTTGCCTTCTCGATATTTACAAACTTAGTAACAATCACCTTTTTTGAAAGCTACATCATTGCCAGAGGGGGGAGACTACTACATGCACCAGCACAATCCTACAGCGCCTCAACTCCCTCCCTGAGAAAGCATTTCTCAGATACTACACAAGTGTTTTACGGCGGCACGGCTTGCTCGTTCCTGGGTATTTTTATCACATGAAGCTCCAGAGACTACCTCCTCTAACTTCTTCCTCCTTCATTAAAGAGAGAAGGGACACAGCGTCTCCTATAATAAAATATCCTTGCCAACTATTCCCTTGCATTGGGAATAAATACAACGGCAGGATGAGGGTTTTCGATTTGCACTTGTCCAAGTCTACTTTTATCCCCTCTAATCTTCCACTGCTGTAAAAAAAAAAAACACTACACCGCATGCAGTACATTAGAAATAAATAAATAAATTCCTGCTCAGTTTCCAACTGCTACGTTGCTTGTTTGTTCTCCACAGGAAGATGAACGGGAGGGGGGGGTAGGTGATGGCATTTTCCTGCGGGCGGTCACGCCAAGCCCGGCGGGCCCGCACCGCAGTGTCCCCGGCAGCAGCTGCTCAGGATGCGGGTGATGTAGAGCAAGCACACGGTCCCACCTCAGCGGCAGCGGCGAGCGACCCCACACCGAAACCAGCACGGGTTTCACCCTCATTGAGAGGAACAACGACACCAGCCCACGCCTCCTGAGGCAAAGCGCGTACTATTCCTCCCCCCAGGCACACCCAGATAAAACACTAAGACCCTTCTGTCCTTCCTACGGGATGGGAAATAAGGAAGTGGGGGGCGGGGGGGGGAGCGCCCGTGAATTCCCGCAAATAAGCGAAATCCCGCCGCTCAGGACGGGAATTACAGCGGATAACCTGCCGTCCGCCGGGGGAAGCCCCAGCAGGAGAATAAACTTCCCCTATTGCCCCACCCGGGCCGCTGCCACCTCAGCCCAACCGCCGGGGATACTTGGCCTCCCGGGACACCCGCTCTCTCGACTGCGGTCGCAGCGGATGTTCCCGGAGGAAAGAGTCCATAGGTCTTGGCGGTGCGGGCTCCGGTTCGGACCTGCCTCGCATACCTCCCTCCTTCACCATCCCAGCCACGTCCTGCCCGGTTCCCCCGGCGCAGGGCGGCCGGCGGCCCCCGCCGTCGGGCGCCAGACAAAGTTTCCCTCAACTCGGCCGCGTCCCCCGGCGCTGCCGGGGCTCGGGTTTCTCTCCTCCTCTTCCTCCACCCGCCCCCTCGCCCGTCCGCCAAGGGGAAAAGTTTCACTTACTGCAGCAGAAACGAGAGAAAACCAGCCCCAGGAGCCCCAGCCCCGGCCCGGGAGGCACCGCCAAACGCAGCAGCCGCCGCCGCCGCCACCACCGGGGGGAGGCACCGCCACCAGTCGCTAGGAAAAGTTCCCGGCGGGCGCGAGGAGGCGGCGAAGGAGAGAAACCAGCAGCAGCCTCCGCAGCGACTCCAGCCCCTGCCATTCTCCGGGTTCGGCTCGCAGTCGCCGCCGCTACGACGCCCGGCCAGTCCCACCCGGTCCCGCTGCCCGAGCCACCGGCGCCTCCCCACACGGAGCCTGTGTCACTGAGCGGGGCGGGGCGCGGTGCTCCCGCCCTCTCCGAGCGGACCGCACCACCCACCGCAGGGAGGGGGGAGCAGGGGAAAGCGGGACGTGTGTGCCAGGCGCTTCTACCGCGACCCCCACCACCCCTCCCCCGCCCCGGGGCGGGTCGCCTCGCCCCCACCTTTCCCGCCCCGCACTGTGGGGACTCGCAGACGCGCCCCGCGCATCGGAGAGGGGCTTTCCCGTCGGTATCAAGGGTGCCGTGGGAGAGTGGTGGGAGGGGGCGTAACGGCGTCCTCCCCCGGGGGGCTTTTGGTACATTCCGCCACCGCCCGAGCGCTGTCGGGGGCGCCCGCCCGGTCGGACTCTGCACTCGCGACCCGCTCTCGCGCCGCCCCTTAGGCTCCTGCCGTCCCCGTCGCCGGGCCGGGGTGGCCTGGGCGGCCACTGCCCCACGGGCTGGGGATCGGCTAGTAGCGCTCGCCCGGGGCGGGAAGCGGCGGGGGACCGGCCGCAGCACTCTCTCTGCCAGATGCCGGGCGAGGGCATTCCCGAGAGCCGGGATATCCGGCCGGGGCCGCTCCCGGATGGTCGTGGAGGGCCGGTTCCTCCTCGGCGGAGGCGGCTGGCCGCTGGGCTGGAGCCCCGCACTGGGGCCGCTGGCGTGCAGCACGTGCCCACTGGTTTTGCCAACAATAAACTTTCCCGGCGTTGTCCTCGCGTCGCTTACGCTGCCCTTGGCAGAGCCCCGTGCGGGGCAGCGAGGGGCCGGGCAGGGGCTCCGTTGCCGCAGCTCTTCCCGACGGGTCTTGGGCCGACGTCTGGGCGGCACTCGGGGAGCGTGGAGCGCACGGCTCCGAGGCGGTACCGAGCCCGTCAGAGACGACAGGATCCGAAGGTCTGAAGCTATCTGGGACCAGATCGAGCCCTGTGCAGAGTTCACCGAGGAATACCAAATACGGCCCTGTGAAGCCCGCGCAGAGGGGCGGCAGGGGTCCGGGGGCAGCAGGCAGCGTTTCTGTCACGCTAATGCCTTTAGGGATTCTTGGCTGTAGCACAGCACATAGCTTTGCTCTGGGAAACGCTGCCACCGACTTGGGCAGAGCTGCCCCGCAGGGAGCGATGGTGCCCCAGCCACGGGCGGAGACCAATGCTCCGAGTATTGTTAGGGCTAAGTGACTGCTCGAGGTGAAGAGGGAATTTGTGCCTCTGCCCAAGGTCCCTGGAGTCCAACTAAGGGCTGTCTGAGAATTAGAGCAGTCTGTAACCAGGTCACAAAATTAAAGGTGACTTTTATGAGAAATGCAGTTTCTTTACTGCATCTCGGCGCTGATCGTTTTGTGGGTATGGTGTCAATGGATGTATCCCCAGCTGAGATTTTTCAATAGCAAAATACAGAACCTTAAAAGAAGTGGCTTGAGAGTCTTGCCTCTTTACAGTCTAGGGGTTCTCTTTCATTTCAGATGCACTGTCCTTGCAAAATGTCAAGGAAAAAACTGAATTGCTATAAATACCATACTTGCTGTTGCAAGTGGGTTTCACATAAGTACCACATATTCCCCAAAATATTTGCTGATTTCTTTTGATAGTGGACATAAAGAGTGGTTTCTCTCAAAGATGTGTTTGGCTAAGTTTATCAGATGCTCACAATAGTATGTTCATTCCATCTTCAGCCGCACTGCTTGCCAATTAACTGGCCTCATTTATTTGTAACTGTGAAACAAAACAGAATTCAGGCTAAGAGTTACTACAAGCAAATTGCTGGCTATGATGGATGTTGGACATTCCTCAACATTTTGCTGTGAAAACCAACATAACTGAAAAGTTTTATGAAATCAGTGTAATTTTGCCAGTCTAATCCTCAGCTAGTGCAGAACTGTACTTGTCCCAATTTGCAGTAGGGACATGGAGTCACTCAGGTGGTACACAGGATGCTGTCCAAAGGTTCACAGACATGTTCATATGGCAAACCTTTTTGTTTAAAAGACGGTTTCTCACTCTGCTGATACTTTTGATGCCTGGTCCTTTATTCTGCTGTTAGACTCTGCCTTTTGATTCCATGGTAACCAATGTATTCCCCCATGCCAATAAACCTGGATAAATATAATACTGAATTAATCATTAGAGACCCATTTTTATTTATGATAAGAGCCTTTTTACCTGGGAAAACTAATGAGCATAATTGTAGCAGAATAATTTATACTGCTGTGGCTTTGCTGATGTAACATCCCAGGTAGATGTTTTAATTGGGTGTAATTATTCCATTTCCCTGTATAGACGAGTCCTATACAGATTAATCCGATTTTATAGTTAGCAGTCAAAACAAATTACATTTCATAATTACATTTACACCAAGTTTAAGGCATTCCTAGGATGGGTAGGGAATATAATGAGGCCACAGTGTAATTGAGAGTGCAACCTTAAAATCCTGTTTGTGACAAGTATATTCAAATTGCCATCTGCTATATTTTTATTCCTTCTCATTCCAAAACAACAAAAAGCATTAAGTCTGTTTAAAATAAAATGATTTGAAGGTCTAGCACCAAATTATGTACATCAATTCATGCAGGCTAAGGAAGCAAATGCAATTTGTCATATTTAAGCAGAACTGTGCCCAGTCTGTAGGTAACATCTTCCAGTGCCAGATTCAGCACTGTTGTAATCAGGCATCCTGGGGAGTTGGTGATACAAAAGGAAATTTGACTTCATGATACCAAGTCTAAATTTGGCTCCTCGATGCTTAGAACACTCCTGAAGGCATGATGCTCCAAACAATTAATCTTGCATAATATGGAATAAATGCATATAGGACACACTGGCTCACTTCTTGTAAATCCATTGTCACTGGCATATTTTTTCCATAAAAGATTCTTTTCCATAGTTGGCAGCTGTCCTGTTCAAAAGCATCTTTGAGCTGTAGAAATACAAAAGACTGTACTTTATTTCCAGTCCCCATTTTCCTCTCTTTCTGGCCATTGTTCACCCACCTGCCCTTCCCCCCAAGGGAAAAAAAAAAAAAAAAAAAAATCTTACGCCTAGTTTAGACCGGGGAGTTTGGCAAGTGTTTCCTTCTCAGTTCTTAACCCTTTTGGTAGTTTGAAAACAGAGTCCTGAAGCAGTGTGAAATTAATTTATATGCATAACATTTGAAGTGACGGCACAAATTCCCACTGGAATGAAGGGCTATTCATTTCAGTGAGAATGGGCAAATAGATTTGCTGCAGAACAATGTGCTTTTCTCAACACTCTCGCCTCCATTCCAATGGATGGGACCAGGGCCTCCCTGGCAATGTATGCTTGCACACCACCACCCATTATGACCCTTTAAAATAAAACGGCACCAAACCAACCCCAAACAAAACCTGTCTCTTTTTTTCATGTGCTTCCAGCTGGGTGAGGTATTTAGCCTGTTATTGCAGGGAGTTTCTGTGATTTGCTAACAGGTGGTTGTGCTTCTGCATCGTCCCTCCAGCTGAAGTCAGACTAATTGTCTCTGGGTGTGCCTCAGCAAAACTGCTGCCTGAGGGGCTGTTTTCTGTGCTGTATGGAGAAAGGTGCCTGTCCAATTCCATGTCTAGAAAGCCATGGAAAAGCATCTCTGTAGGCTGTGCAGCAGGCGTGACTGACAGCAGTGCCAGCAAGACCAAAGGACATGGTCTGCATATTTATGTGTATGCATTTCCTGACCCAGTGATGGACTCCTTGCTCTGATCATCCATGGATGTGTTTGGGAAGGGCTCAGACAACACCCCACAGCACACAGCTTGCCTTACCACTAGTAGAGTGTGTTTTTAATACTGTTGGATACACTGAGAAATTTTTGAGGGAAGGATGCTCAATAATCATGTCTGTTATGCATAAATGATTAAAATTAGGAATATATTATAAAGATGGATTATTCTTCTGTTTCCCACTCTTTGCATACAGTATAATGAAAACCAATCTGTGTTGTCACCTCATAAAATATCTATCATAATATTTTGATTTAAATCATGAACAAGCTTAGCCAAGAATAATATACATATAGTTGCATGGTATATGATATTTTTAAAATCTATTTGCCAATCCTATTAAAGGTGACATAGTTAAATCTTGTTTCAATCAAGGACTATCCATTTAAGGATAAATATGAGTGTCTGACTCCTTCTGCATTACAAAGTACCTCTAGAAAATTGTTTCTCTTGCTCACAGAGTGGTCAAGTTCTCGATGTAACTCAGAAAAGTTCCAGACCTCAGGCTTTTTGTCACAAAAGAGTAATGCAGTTACTGACAATAATCACTCTCCAGCATTGCGTTTCACATCGTGATCAGGAGTACATATAATCCAATCTGCAGTGCAACTGTGATTCCTGTTGTCTTAGCCAAGAGATTTAAAACTCACAGCCAACTAAGTAAATTCCTCATACATTTCTGGCTGACAAAAAATAATAGGTGAGGAAATGGTAGACTTTCCAGTTAGATCTGTCTCCACTTACCTCATTGACAAAGAGAACAGAAAACTTCAGGGTTCCTCTCAGAAGCACATTTGCAAGGCAATGCTTCCCTGTTTTCTTTCTCCTCTGCTTCCCTTTACTGTAGTCTCTTGCTCTCCTTCTGCATGCTTGTTTTCTTGCCTTTTTTCTTCTTCATTTATTTGCATTTTTATTGAAGTATGATATTTTATACTAATAAATACAAAACTTACTTGATTCATGCATGTCTGTTTGGACAGATGCACAATTTGCATACTTTTCTTCTAAAATTACAACCTTTCTAGGCACAAGCATTATATGCCTAAGATGAGTAGAAGGAGCACAGGAAGGCAAGGAGGAGGAAAGTGAAGGGAATGGGTAGAGAAGAGAGGAAAAAGAATAAGTGAGTGAGGGCTTGTTATGGTACTATGACATTTTAAAAGCAGGTATGTGGTTAGAAGATAGAAAGAGGGGAAGAAAACCAAAGGACCATGTCCTGGTCTGTAGCTGGGGAGTAGCTGGTGCAGCAGAGGGAGATGCTGAGTGATTCACTCACCCTGGGGCTGCTCCCTGGCTAAAACTATTAGCCAGAAGCTGAGGATGTTGCCAGTCTACTTGGGGCCAGGTGGACATCCCTATAGGGCAGGTCCCTGCCCTTGGCACTGGTCTCTCCAGTGGTCAAACACGCCTCCAGGCACACCTCCACAGTCTGGCTGAGTTCCTTGCACCAGGGAGAGACCTTGACCTCATGTTTCATCCGAACCCTGTGGTATAGTGGTGGAGGAGGGATGATTATGGAGGGATGGTCCAGCTCTGTAGGAGGATTATTGGTGTCTTCACAGAGCTCTCTCACAACTGGAGATAACCAAAATCAGCCCTCTTTTCTACAGTGCCAAAAAGAAGAAAGATGACTCCCAAAAAAGAAATATATATCTCAATGAGGTCACAATTTTATAGTGCATACCTACATTTTGCAGTGATATGTTCATTATGCCAATTCACTGACATGATCTCAGGCCCAGCAGGAAGTTGGTTCCTGATTCAAGGAAAAGGAAGAGAGATTTTTAACATCCATTTTAATGTGAACATTTATTCTGAAGCTGTTACACTAGCTTCACTTAATTATGAAAGTAGAAGCAGGTTTAGAATTCCCTGGAGGAGCTTGCTCTTTTTAGACTTACTCTCTTCATCTTCTCAACTGCTCCTCCCTTAGTCTTTTCATTTTCCTTGAGAATGCTTATTCTTACCCTTAGAAATGAGCACATCTTGGCAAGGATTTAAGTACTAAAAATGGTGTAAACTTTGGGTCCTTTTCTTTTTTCCTCATCTTTTCCTCTGTGGATTGATAGTTAAATGCAGCAGGTTTTCCACTGTGTGATAAGTGAAGTGCATGAACCAAAAGGTTATGCCTGCCTATGCCTTAGGGATGCAGCTTGGAGATGTAGTGTATGAAAGATGCATCAAGGTAAAGTCACAAGATGACTGCAGTAACATGCTGTATTCCTGCTGCTTACATCCATGTTTGATTCTTGAAACCATCTTAACTTCTGTGAGTTCAAAAACCAGCATAGGATTGAAACATAGCATGGTTCAGTAATAAAAGGTCACATTGTTAAACCTGTAGTTTTCTACTTTATGAAGCCTGTGTACATTGCATTTTCTGTTCTGCCTTTTTTGAGTATCAACAAAAATTGATTTGGCCTGAAACTAAGTGAAGGTTTCAGTCTTTGAATGATTTTGAGCACATTTTATCTCACAGATCAAGTATTTTAAAACTATGAGTGGCAAAGAGGCGTGCATAATAATTTTAGATGGCTTTTACACTTTACTTTTATGGTTTTACATATGTAATTGAATTCTGAATTTCCCCTTCTACTTTCCGCCTGAAAAGGGTAGCCCAGAATGCACCTACACGCTTTTTGATCCTTTCAGAAAAAAAACCCCAAAAACCTGAAGCAACCTTATGAAGCTTTAAAAACAGTTCTCTGTGCACAAAAGTGCTTCATTTCGACATGTCTCTTTTAATAGACACTGTTACAGGCAGGTGAAAAGCCTCAAAAATGCTGTTTTAACCTCAGATCAATGCCAAGGTGTGTCTTCACACCAAGAAAAGCATCACTGGTACACACAAGGGCATTGCTGAGGCCAGAGTCTTCATCTATGCAAATATCTTGCACCCCTTTTATTATTCCCATATACAAGAGAAAGCTGCATTTATGAGGAAGCAAAAAGCCTTATACCTGCAAGGGAAAAAAATCCTTTATTAATAATAACTGCACCTAGATTGCAATTATGTAACTATTTTATGAAGAAATCATCTCCTGATCAAAATCGTTATGTAACAAGCTCAAAATCTGAGTAGATTAAGAGCACATAACAGTGGATTTTTTTATTTGGTCATCCAGGGAAAAATGTAATTTCAGTTGTGCCAAAAAAAAAAAAAAAAAGCTTAATTTTTTGGCTTTTATATGCATTTCTGACCCCTTCAAATTAGGTCAGTTTTTCAACAAAAGCATAATTTAAATGTGAAGTATCAATGTTTCATTTCAGAAATATTTACTGTTTCCTTGTTGCAGTCCACCAGAATGAGACATTCTGCAAGTTTCTGGAAGCTGTCCCAAATTCACAAATGTTTTCAGATTCTGCAAAAATGAGGTTTGGATTTGTTATATTTAACTAGTGGGGCTGGAGAGTGGAATCAGGGTACACCTACACCACCTTATTTAAGTGTTCATGAGGCCTGAGGTTTTTGTCCCTAATTTATAGCAATCCAATCAGAAAGGATTAAGTAATCCAAATCAGCCTATCCTGTAACAGAAATACAAAAGTCCTCTTTTCAACTGACATGAAATATATCAGTTTAAAGGAATATGCTACATGACGTGTACAGTAACTGAAACACCTGACATTCTTCTAATGTCATCCTTTATCAGACACGATCCAGGAGGAATGGAGGCTTGGCTGGTAGAACACGCTCCTGTGTGACTTTAAGAATGAGAGGAACCCACTTAAAAGAATACTTACTCTAAGTGACATGTAGATGTAAATACCTTGAGAAACACAGGCTGTAAAACATATTTCTCCTGCCCACAAACTCATACCTGCTAATGCCTTATAAAATTAGTTGCATCCTCAATACTATCCTTCAACAGGAAGTTTTAAGGCCTAATTATATATTTAATTATATATGTTTTGTCAGTTCCTTTACATTCAAGCACATTCAATGGCATGTCATGTGGGAATAATTCTTCAACAGTAATTTTATTATAGTTTCTATATAATGTCACTTTGGTATATCCACCCTGTTCCCACCCCTGAGCATATGGTGTCTCTTTTTAATACATCTGAATTAGAGAAAAGTAACAACATTAAATATGAATCTCTTGGTTTTTGATGCTTGCCAGTCACAGGGTTGTTTGCAAATGTTTTTAATATCAATTTCACTTCTGTGTCACAAGTGCTTTGTTAACATCTGTCCTGCAGCAGATGATCAGTTTTGTTTAGTGATTTATTTATGTATCTATATTTTGGTGTAAAAACATAGTAGTCACTCTTGGGCTTTAGTCTGCAGAAGGAATGGAGCAGAATGAAATGCAGTCACACTTTGCACTTGAAAGGAACAACGCCATTTTTTCTTTGTTTTCTGCTGTAATCCTAGGTATAATGGACATAATGGCAAAAATAAGTTAGGGTCTTTGTTGCAATTCTCCCTCTCTCAGCCAGAGCAATGCTTTCTCTAATGTACATCATCTATCAAATGTTTAAGGATTTTTTTGCACCAGCTGCTATGCCATTTCACTTTTTACTTCAGCTAAGCTCTCTAAACAGTTTGATGAGCATGAAGAACCATGCCAACCTGACAAATCCTGTTCTTCAGATTTTTCTCCTGAAGTTAGTAGATTGCGAAACACCATGATGACAGCCATATTCACTTTTGGTGCAATGGGAGCTGTTAGCCTTCTTATCACTGAATCATGGAGTCATAGAACATAGAATCATAGAATCGTAGAATCATAGAATCATAGAAAGGTTAGGGCTGTAAAAAATCTTACAGATCATCTAGTTCCAATCCCTCTGCCATAGGCAGAGACACCTAGAATGACAAATCTTAGAAAAGTCATTACCTCATGACTTTGCAGGGCATGGAACTTCATGGAGTTTTTTTTCTCATAGTTTCTTTATTTCTTCCCTGTTTATGATAATATGATCACAAAAAACTTGTTAATATTTGCAGTTCTGTTGTGTAAATGATTTCATGTGGTTCAGGAGGAGCATCATCCAGTTAATGAACTGCATTTCGAGAGAAGATTACATGTTCCACTATAGACCACTGCCTTGAGTAGGCTGGATATTTAACTTACACATTTTAAACTGCAAATATTGTTTTATGTTATTTCTATTCTTTATTTTTAATCAGTTGTGTTCTTCTCTGTTGGCAATCAATTAAATTAAACTCACAGTAAGTAAAATGGGAAATACAGAGAAGTAGCAGATAGTCGTGCTCATCCTGAATCGCTGGCACCCCAAATCTGACTCTTTTAAACATATCAGAAATGAATGGTTTGTCATGAGATGTATAATGGTGCAATGCCTTTTTAGCATGAGGTTTAAATAAACTGCATAAATACTTGTGGTTATATCAGTAACAGAGTGATTCTAACAGATCTTGTTGGGGAGAGGCGGTGTTCAGGCATAAATGCCAACAGCCCCCAAAACCATGTAGATATTCAATGAGAAACTAAGCACATTTTTGCCAGGACAGAAAAATTTCACATTGTGATAGCACAAAATGTATTATCAATTGTTATCAAATTTCCAAGGATTCGTGGGTGACTGATCTAAAATACTCATTCTAAACCCTGACAGCCATTTTTAGCTGCACTGTTTGTTGGTTGTATCACTTCCATTTTCCATGAAGCACCTTCATCAAGGTCTTAAGTTCTCAGAAAGGTGAATTAATATAAAAGCCTCTCCAAAGTCAGACTGACTTGATTGATATATTCTTATTAATAATATTATTAATAATCTCAGAAATTACATTCATAGAATCATGGAACTCTGTCTTGGAAGGGACATCAAGGATCATATGGTCCAATCTTTTCTGGCAAAAGCATGGCGTGGAAAAGATGGCCCAGCTGAATCTTAAAAGTGTCCAGTGTTGGGGAGTCCCTGGCAGGATTCCAGTGGCTGATTATTCTCTTTCTGAAAAATTTTCATCTTGTGTCTAATTAGAATGTCCACAGGAGTAATTTGTACCCATAAGGAACCCATGAGGGAAGCAAATAACTCAAGTGAGGCACTAATAAATAACTTCATTTGTAAGGATGTGAACCCTGCATGAGAACTGGGGTGTTAGAACTTTGGCCAAAAAGGTGATTTTGGTGCTCTGTTCAGTCAATAAACAGAAGACATTGTGCCCTCCACGATATGTGTGGAGAATAGGATAAATTATGTACTGCACAACTCCTTTCCAGAAGGAAAAATACTACAGTCCTTAATTTTGGTGTATTACGAGCAGAGCTCTATGCTATTAAATATTTATATGTCCCTGACCAGTAATACATAAGTACATCTTTTAAAATTTAAGGTCTCAGAGGTAGAAGACAGAGAGAAATTTATGGCTTTCTAGTTATACACTACCAGAGGAACAATTCTTGTGTTCTACACAAAATAGAATTCTAGCCGCGACCCAGTCATCATTCTCATATCTTCTCTATCTCTCATCTTTCTACCTGTGTATGAATGTATTTATATAAATAGGTGTGTTATATGAAACTTTTCTTAAAAGTAACCTGATCCTGCAAAGACTTATGCACATGACTTATTTTATATGCTTGGTATGACAAAAATAGTGTCTCTGGCACATGTAGAATTCAGCCTATGTGTTAATCTTAGCAGTACAGAAGTGCTGATCTGACTTGATTACAGTGAGTTGGGAAATTACACCAAAATCTCCTGTTATAATAAGAAAATGTAGGTGAATTCAAACCAGATTTTCTCACAAGGGAGTATACACCATTTTCAAAAAAGTTGGAATTTCTGGTGAGTGAGAATCTCCAAGACTAAAAGTTATCTGAAATATGTAAACCCCTATTTAGTAAATTATGTTTATTACATTAAACATATTCAGTAGACAGAGAAGACAGTGTGGGCCCTGATAAAGAAAGAAGACACTAAATTACTGATTAAGGGGTATGTATTTGAGACTCAAATACAAACTCTAACTCAGGCAAGAGAGGAACCTCAGCCTGGGAGATGAAAAAATGTTTTACGTGAGGTGCTAGAAAGCTTTTAGATCACAGCTGTAGACCACTCACAACTGTTAAATGCAGACAGGATGGAAAATGCCTACTGGAATACTTTCATGAAACAGAAATATTCTTTCTTATTCAGCTGTTATGACTGTTCCTGCTCCATTTTGCAGAGAATATTTTTACATCCTTTATTGTTATAACAGCAGGGAGAGTTATTTTTTTTTCAGTTACTGTGAAAGTCACCGAAAGTACCGTTTTAAAGTGACCAAAATTGTTCACATCAATGAATGTAATTTGGCAAATAATTGCAGCTGAAAAAATATGGAAGCAGTGTAAAAAGATCAGAAATGTTTCATTTTAAAATCACTAACTGCTTATTTTGACATATTTTAATGAATCATTTTGGGTTTCTTCTTTCAAACAACATTTTTTTATTGGCAAGTGGTCTATATTTTTCAGAGACAAAATAATTAGAGGCACATAATCTGGGAACAAGATGCAGCATTACAATGAAAAAACACAGAATAAGTCAATTTCTAATTCAATGTAGAAGATTTTTCTATATTTTATTGTAATTATTGAACTAAATAGAATCATAATTTGCTCTGCTGTATTAATAATAATTGTAGGCATCAATAACCCAGTGTATGGCTATTAGTTTAGACCAAATTACATTTTGAATGAAAAAAAACCCAGCTCATAAGTGTGTGACAATGAAATTAATTTGTTTTTTCAATATTCACAGGTAACACAATGGGCTAAAGGTATCTAGACCATGTGTGAATGGATGACCAGCAAAATTCCTCAGAGTTGAAGTATGTTAGAGCAAGGAATGAGGTCAGGATTTCAAATAGGCCTGGCTTAATTCAAACTGTCCTTTGAAAGATGTACAGGGTATGACCAGGCAGCTTTGCAGAAAAAACCTGCCATGATAAGAAGCTCATCTGGAGCCCACAGAGTTCATCGAAAAACTGTCTTAAGGCCATCCTGCATAGACAGATATTGGGGAAGGTGTGAGCTTGCTGTATTTCTTGAATTCATGGAGATCTGCTGAAGAAGCAGAATGAAATAGCTACGCAAGCAGAAAGCTCATGGCGCTCAGAAGTGAGTATCTAGAAGATGTGTTTGGAGCACACCAGGCCCCAGCTTCAGAGAATTGGCATGGAAGTGGAACACACAGAGCCCATAAAATGGGCAGAGAAGAGTTAGGATATGTGGCACAATTCCAGGGTGCACAAGTGTTAACTATTAAAAAAGCTGTGCTGATGCAAAAGACAAAAAAAAAAAAAGGATTTGGACCATGTTCTTTCACTTATTTTTTTCTGAACTAATGTAAAGCTGATCCAGTAAAATCCCACCAAGCATTTGTCAGCTCCTGGTTGCAGCACAAAAATACTCAGCATAAAATTCTCCTCATGAGATGATGGGGTTCAGGCCTTTGTACAGAAAACCTCTGATCCACCAGTCAGTTAAGAGCCACCACACTACAAAGTTTAACATTTTCTCCTACATTGCAGGAACAGTATAATGATTTTGTAACTGCTTATGCAAGTACCTCTGTAAGTTAAAATAGCTCTATATCCCCATTTGTTATCACTAATGAATTAAAGTTTGCATGTGCCAACTTTTTCACATTTGTGTGAAAGAACAACAGAGAGGACAACAGAAGGGATTAGTCTTAATACCTTAGGGCTAAATAAATATTTACTGGGTTTGATTCTGCTGTCATTTCATGGCTAATGCTAAGTACAAAGTGACTGCAGAATTGCTGAAAATGTACAAACAACATTAATCTGCTGGGTTTCCCCTCATTTTGAAATGTATCATAGATTCCGATTTCATGGCATGTTTTGATTTTATATATATTCCTTCCCAGGTGAAATAGCCATTTTTGTCACCTGTGACACTTTCATTTCTCATATTATGCTTCTAAAATGCAAGGCTCTGTTTCCCCATTCAGATATGCCTTCATGCTAAACTCTGGCAGAGATTTAGTGCAGCAGCAGCTACTTTTTGACTCAATCAGGCAGCCAGCTATTTTCTACAAAATACTCCCTGTGTTAGGATTCCAGACTACCCATAGATCCCTCCAAAGAGGAATGTGAACATTCAAAACCAGCTCTTTTCTCTAACAAAAAGAACTTTGTTTCTCTCTATGCAAAATTCAGCTTAAAGTTAATTCGATTCATTCAGAATAGACAACTAATGACATTAATATACCCATGAAGGTGCAAATGTGCAACTTTCTGATATTTTATATGAGTAAAAATTCATGGGACTAATTAACAAAATAGAACGGTTCCTACATTGTTTGCCTCCATGCAAAGTAACTATAATTCACAGAATGAGCAAGTGTAGGCGAAGATGACAAATTCATTTGTTGCAAAGTGTAGCACCTTCTGCTGTCTAGCTTCAGACATTTGCAAAAGAGAGGTTCTTGCCACTCTCCTTCTTTTGGTTCCAGACTATTCCCAAAGTCAGTCGAAGGCCTTAAACTTAATCCTCAGGGTAATTAATGGATGGAACCCCAGCAAGACAACAGATCCAGTTTCAGCGTCTGAATGGCTGAGACAGATTTTTCTTCCTGGAGAGAAACACAGCACAGAGCTAGGGAAACTGCACTTACTCACCCATGGACTGCATCTCTGTAGCACATCCAGCTGCCGCTAGGAAACCTTGTAAAGGTGTTTGGCGGTGCAGCCACAGTTATGGCTAATTGCCTGTTCAGATGGTTATGGCAACCTCCCTTGAAGGTATATTACATGGCTTTGTGGAAGCTTTGTAACAGATGATAGCTACTTTAAAAGTTTTAGTAATTTAACAAGGAGTGCCCCCCTTCTTCCATCATAACCAACCAGAATAAAAATTTCACAGCAGGATAGGAAAAACTTAGCTAAGGTTATTAAACTATCACATGGATTGTACATAAAGACTGAGGCTCAGGATGAGCCTATGGACAGCTAGAGGAAGTGTCTTTTATAAGGTGTTCTTTGATTTGAAAAATATAGAGAGATTAATCTGGTGAAAAATGTATTTATTATTTCCATTCTGGATTTTCTTCAAAGACAGTGTAGAGGAAAAAGCATCTTTGCGGTGCAGTGCATCTCATTCTAAATGGACAATCAAAATAAAGTAGATGAACATACCTTTGAAAGTGCTTGCTTCTAACTTTGGGCAATTAGACAAGCTGAATAACTAGCTCAGGTGCAGGCATTGGCATTATAGACACGTAAATTAGGGAAAGGGAAGTTTTAGGAATATATTGTGGGCCGAGATTCATCACAATTTTTGCGAGTCTTTTATGTATGAAGTTTGCACCTGAACAGACTTTATGTGACTGGAGAAAACCTCAGTGTCCTCTGTATAGGCATGAAAAGGAAATTGGGAAGTGTGTGAAAGTGAAAATGGGATAGAGTTTATAAAGCAAAGGGAAAAGATGCTGCACCCTTTCTGACTACAGCCCTCTGTGGTCACTGCTGGCTGTGTGCATTGTCTGCTGTGCTGTAATGCCAGTTGTTGGCACCACGCTGTAACTAACCCAGACTCAGAGTTGCTGCAGAAGGGAAGGTGCAGCATTTCTTGCCATTTGTGTCCCAGTGCTGAATCTTTGAGCAGCTCTGTAGTGGAGCTCCGCTAATTGCCAGAAGTGACTCTTGTTTTCTCACATGCACAAGAAATACAGTAGCTCTAACTTTTGAAAGTTCTGAATTTCCTTACTTATTTCTACTTATCTGAAGTTTTATATTCCTGTAAGTTTTTTTTTTTTTAATTTCTACTGTCCCATAAGAACATAAACACTATCAGCCTACAGGGAAGATATTGAGAGCAACAATTTCATGGAACACACAAGAAGTAAGGAGCAGCCTCTGCTGAAACCTTGGAGGCACTAATACCATCAATCTTCTTTCCAAACGGAGGTTTTGTCTGACTTGAATCACAAGCATAAATGTGCATATGCAACTCTTGTATGTGCACCTTTTAATGTGACACACATACAGGGGTGTCAGGTTCTGAAGGACACAGAGGCTCGTTTGGATGTTGGTAAAAGGTTTTGTGCTGTTACTCTTCTCTCCATGTGTATGAGGACGTAAGTGTACACGTATGTGTGAGTTCATGTGTAAAAGCACTCTTTTCTGAGATTTACCCTTGACTAATTATAAAAAATGGTGCTACAAACCCATTTTCCACTCTAAGTCTTCTCCTTTCAGAGATATCCATCTCAAATGCGAAATCTGGATGGTGTTTTCTCTGTTTTCTGGCATCCCATAAGAGAAGTAATTTGCAGAACATACCCTTACATTTTTTGTTCACATGACAAAGCCTTTAGTTCCACTGAAGGATATAGTTTGGGAGAGCTTAACATTTTGGAGGCCTGCACAGTGACATGCAATCAAAGTAATTTTTTATGGACCTCCTACTGATTGCTTTTCCAGCTTAGTGCCATACACTAAAACTTCAGTCATGACACTGAGTAGCTTCTGAACCTGAGGCATGTGACATTTGTCAGGTTGTTATGAAAATTTCTTACCCGTATCAAATAGATTCAATATCAACTCATTCCTATGGCTGTTGTAACATCTCTTCTGTACTTTCCAGAGGGAACATTTTTATCATTTTACCACAAATAAGATTAATATTGAGACAGCCAGTGATGTGTCTTAATATTTTGATAGAGTGCAGACACTTTCTGTTGAAGAAAAAACTACCTACCAAAAACAGTAACAGGAAGCAAAATTAAAAAATCTTAACAAACTACGATCAGACACATGGTGATGTTTCACAGCTCACAAGACTTCACATTTATGACATCAACACAACCAAGTGAAGGCATGGGTGTTTGGAAGGGATACCATTACTGAGATATTTTAAAGAAGTAAAAATTAAAACCCCAATGGAAAATTTGAGAGGACTTAATGGAAACATATACTTCTATATGGTTTGACCAGAATATTGAAATTTGTGAGTGTAACTAATTCATTAGGCACTTTTACAATCATTAATGACCAGAAGTTTGAGTCCTTTGAATAAGCTTGTCTGGAAAATAGGGCAAGTTAAGCAGAGATATCTCCTGTTGTCATGATAGAATTAATTAAATACTGTCTCAGAATGATGTCTTGGTTGACCATCTTATCCTTACTTAAATATGCTCTAACATATTCTATCCTGTTACTATTTATGGTCACTGCTTACTCAGAAACCTAAAAGATAGGCTGATAAAATATATAGAGAATACTGATATATAAAAAGATGCCGGAGTCACTCCAGAGTTCAAGTCAAATCAGTATCTTGACAAGGTGCATTAAAATGTTATGTTCATCACCTAAGATGTTTATTTTCAATTTTTTCACTTGGGTCATTACTTCTCATGTATAGCAGGTAAAACTCTTTATTGTCTAAGTGGTACTCACTTTAAATAAAAATATTTTTTTAAATGTTTCTTACTGTTCAGGGTAATGATGGTACAGAACTACAATCTTCCACACAGGGATGCTAAGTGAAAATAGGAAAGTGCTCTAATCATAAATGTTATGGTGAATATCTCTGTAAAAACTAGGAGTCTAATTTGTGTTTCTCAGGATGAAGAAATGTGTGGCAAAGTTAAAAAAATGACCGGTTCGAAAAATGAAATGCAGTATCTAGTCCTGCTTAATGCTCATATGTATTAGAGAAAGAAGTGCACTTCAAGAATGCAATTTGTGTTCCTTTCTGTAATTCTTGTGCAAAAAAGCAGCCATTAGACTTTCAGTGTTAAAGTTATTCTTGATATTTATCAGACCTCTGAAACCATATTGATACAATTCTGAAGCCACATAGTCATAGAAAAGCCAGTGTCCCCCACCCCTTCTGATTATCATTTGAATGATCGTTGTTGCAGGACTGGTACCCAAAGAAAGAAATCCTCTTAGGTAAATTATCTGCTAGATGAAAGTTCCTTACATTCACCATTCAGCCTACAGTGACTGGATTTTTTTAATGGAACCTCCTTTCCTTCCCACACCTTTCTGTGGGAAACAGGACTGAAAGGAGGACAAAGTCATCCAACATTAGAAAAAGTGTAAGTAAAAGAGTATAAGAAAATCTTCTCTTTACGTTTTTCTGTACTAGAAGTCAGGGGGAGGGAGTCTGCATATGGTGTACACACTCACATTTATTTATGCAAATAATGATGTAATTTGAGATTTCTCTTTCACCTCGTAATATTTGTATGTAATTCTTACATTTTCAGTATCCATGCCATTGTAATACCATGCTGATCTCTGAGTCGCTTCATTTCATCTTACTGAGAAACACGACTGGCCCATGTTTGCATTCCCATGACTGAAATAGCTTTAGAATCTATACCCAGGCTTCTTATTGTCTTTGCTTGCTTTTGTCTTCTCAGACTCTTAGTAGAGGAGATTTTTGTAAATGCTTGTGGTTTCTTCTGTGCAATATTGTGCCAATATCACCTGAAAATTACAGACAACTTCAGTGAATGCATACGTACAGACTGCTAGGAATTTCTGTTCTTTGTATTCTGCTGCAATGTGAGCCTGCACAAGTTTGTCTGACATGTGAACTGTGCAAAATCTTTGCTGAGCTTTTTTTAAGCTCTGGTTTTATCCATGGGAATGCATGGCATTTTATTACTTCAAATCTGAAGATCTTTGTTGTAACGAGGACAGAAAAGCAGAAACCAAAATCTTCGTGAAAGAATTTTAGTTCAAACAACTAGCTAGCTAGCTAGAACTCTGATCACCTTGACTTATGCAATTTTGAATATAAAACATATAATAAGAAAACACATTTGTTTATAGAATACCACTAAAATAATAAAAGCATATTTTCAGATACATATTGAATTAGTCTGTGTTTTCCTGATATTATATTTGTTGATTCCAGCAAATTTCATCTATTTATTTGAGGTGATTTAATAAGTGATTAATATAATTTCTTTATAGCTGGACAAATGCAGATGTAGAAAGTAAAATATTGATAATTCAAATGACTCTTTTGGTACTATGTTGTTGATAGTGAGGTTGAGATAAGAATCACTTCCAATAGGTTTGTATTTTAAGTTAATGCATCCCATCATATGGTGCTGGCAATTAGAAACAAGATGCTGATGTCAGGCTCTGTGAAATCACACATAACTTTGTACACAGCTTAATGTACTATTCAGGAAGTGATTGCTGCAGAAGGAAGGAATGGAGTTGTTCCCCAAGGACTGTATCAGGAATATTTTATCCAATTCCTGTGACAATTATTCTTGCTTTTTTTTGTTTGTTTGTTTGTTTGTTTGTTTTCAACAATTTATTTTTATTAGCTAACCCCAGAGTAAAATCTCACTAATCTTCCAGGGAAGCTATTGGACATTCTAATGAACATTTACATACATGTAAAAAGACATGTATGACATTCAGACAGCTGTCTGAATACCTATGGTTAAAACTTGGTTGTTTTGATACAAATCAATCATACAATTTTGAATAGGGAGTGTTTTTGGCTACATGTGATTTACATGAGCTGCTTTAGCATTAAAACAAGATATCTGATTCTGTGAGCTGCAGATTATTTCCACTGAGGGACTATTGTACATTCATGTGTCGATCAGTTAATATTGAGAATATTCAAGTGTTTGCAGAATGTGGATCTAAGGAGAGAGTTTCATATTATTTTCCCTTTGACTACATCTTTCCTCTCATATTAGAAGATGACTGTCCCAAAGAATATTTACTGGAATATCTACTGATGAATTATATCATTGCTGATACCTTTCAGTCAGCATTGCTGTTGCAAAAAAATATCCTGTAAAGCTAGGATCAAAGCTTTGAAGATAAGAAAGATTACCATGGGAATGTCATTATTTGGAGAGACAGAAGTAAATGAACTCCCATAAAAGCCTTTAATAATTGTTTTACATAAATGCATATCAAAAGGGAAAGTGTCAGGTTCAGTAGATGCTCAGGTTGTTTGTTTTTTTAAATTTTTTTTAGTTGAGTCAGGCTTATATACCAATTTAGTTACTTCAATTTAGATTCTCATTTAGTATAAAGCATGCCAATTTTGCTAGAATAAGTGATAGTACATTAAAATAGATAGAAAATGCCTCCTCCCCTCCCTTCCTCTCATCTGCTATCCCTTCTCCCTCCATCCCTTGGTTCCTCTTCCCTCCCTTAAGCTTCTGTTCCTTTTCCCTTCCCTTCCTTTCTGTATGACTTTAGAAATGTATTATTTATGAAATCTGAGCATCAAGAGTAATACACTTTATAGGATATTGTAAGTCTCAAATAGGAAGAAGCTAACTTCATACTAATAAATTGTATATCCAGTAGAAGAATGAAGACTGAATCTGAGTTTTCTTTCAGCCTGGCTGAGAGTTGAAAAATTCAGTATATTTTAATTAAAGCAGCCTGATCAAAGTCCAGATCATGCTCTCAATTCTTTCTTTTCCTCAGAGCAGAGGAAATAACAGGTATGCTAGAACTGCTATCTTCCCTTTGAACTACACAAGTCAGACATTCCAACTTACAGCTGAAAGTTCAGTTCCCCACAGCTACTCTGAAGGAGGGCAGGCAAATATCTGAGTGGTCATCCTCTTCTTTGGCTGATTAAATTCTTTGCAAGTGAGACATTCTAATGCAGACAATTGTTTATCATCAAGAGCAGGAAAACTATTCCACATCTTTTCCCTTCCATCCAGGACAACTAGGTGTGACAAGAACTGTGGGACTTAATTTGTGAGTTATAAATAGTGAAAGCAAGCTTGTTCTTTAGGTATAATTTTGGTGCTGCTTGGTAACACGGTGCCTATGTGCACACCAAATCATTAATTTCTTGAGGGGTTCAGGAATATCCCAGCTGTCTCCTCATGGATGAGATAATGGACAAGCTTGAGACAATGGACTAAACTGAAACTAAGTGATTAACTGGACCTTCATAATGCAGTAGTTGACTGATTGTTATCAGAGTCCACCCAGTGGGAACTGTAGACTGATCTAGAAATTGCCCCTGATAAAAGTAATTTCTATGCCTAAATATGTTTGTTGACATCCTGGCTGGAGTGTACCAACATGTCCCTGTTGCTGAAGTGATTGGATTGTACATACATAAAAATTTGTAAATAGACAATAGGAACCATTCCTCCAGAAATGGCCACTGTGGAACATCTTATGTCTGTAGCTATGATATTTAAGAAATTTTTCTATGTGAGCTGTCGGATTTACAACAACTTATGTACATATTGTGCTGGTCATGTAGAGCCCTGGCCTGCTGGATTATAAAAACTGAGCAAAATTGCGGCTTCAGGGGTTTATCCTTATCCAGGGGAAGATGACACTGCAATGACTCTTACAACAGGTACCCCCATTGCTGCTGGCCAGTGGCTGATTGTAATGCTCAGTAGATTTGATTTCCCGTGCAAACCCAACCTTATGGCAAAATCCCGGTAAATAATGTTTCTTTTTAGCAAGCAAAGCTCTGCTTGTACATTAGCCAGGAATCGACTAAAGAAGAAAAAAGATGATTTCCTGAAGTCCTCTGGCTGGTGAAGAATAATGAACCTGAAATAAGAATGGCTTCCAGCCACATGGAACAAAGTGAGTGGTCTTAGGTCAGAGTTCCTCTACTGCTTCCCTGCTGACTCGTCTAGCTCCCTTCTTCTTCCCGTCTCATTGCAACTTGCTGTTTCCAGAGACTTCTGGGTTTCAATAAACCCATCCTGCAGCTTCTCCAACTTGCCCACTGATGTGGCTTTGGAACCAACTCTGAGACCTGATTTGATTATGCAGGATCCACTGGCTTGTAAACTTAAAGTTTGACCACTAAGAAACTTCTCCAACTTAATATTTTCAGAGCCACTTTGATCTCCATAGACTTGGAAAACCTTTACCTGAAGAGATAGGTTGTCCAATGTATGTCTATTTGTAATGAGATCAATTTTCAATCCTCAAACTGAGAACAAAAACATAGTATTTAATGCATCACAAGGCAGACTTGGGGGTTTCTTTTCATTTAAATTTAAAAAAAAAAGGAAAAGGAAGGGAAGTCAAAGCAGTGAATGCAGGAATGGTCAGAGGGCATAGGCCCTGTTAAACAACTTTCATCTTTCAGCAGTCAACCCACACAAACTGAAAGTCCAGAGCTTCTCCCAGGAACTTTACCACTGCCAGGCATTCCTAACAGAGCAATGTGTGATTTTTTACTGCTGAGAGCAATGTAGATACCCCTGTAGATGATGATTACAGGTAATGTATAACTGCATTTGTCAAGTACTTGAGGCTGTGGTGAAGTGCTACAAATTTCTACATCAGGGTCATACTTTCTTTTCAGAGCAATCTCTAAAATCCCAAAAATACCAAATAGTCAAAATCAATAACAGGAATTATTCTTTCCAGAAACTGTTTCTTCACAGAAATTAACTGTTTGATGTCTCTTTGTTTGTTTTTTAGATCATAAAACTGTAGTATACTACAGTACTGTAAAGACAATTGAAATTGAGAAGATAAATATGATAACAAATCTGAATCCTGAGAAATGCCAGTTTTGTAAATGTCTCAAGTACTACCTCTACAACAGCAAACACCTGTAACCTGTTGATTGTTCCAGACTTCAGCCAGTGACCCAGACACTGGGTCACTACTGAGGAGATGAGCAGAGGGAAAGCTAGGAGGTTTGCTTTCTGCTCTGCTGAAAACTATGGGCATGCTAATGTTGAAGACTGGGAGTTCTGGCACTTGAGAGTTCTGGCACTTGTTTTAGGGGGAAGTAGAGCAGTCATGAAGAACTCTGTATCTAAGTCACAGGACGGATTCAAAGGGGAGCCAGAAAGATGTGAAGTCAAAGCAATAGTGTTTCTTCTCCACCAGCTTTAGACACAGACACCATCTGTACTGGGGGCATTATAAGGCAGTTGCCATGATTTTCAAGAAATTATTTAAATGAGAAGAAAATTTTATTAATAAAATAGAAACAGAGTTAAAAAAATCATCTGGAGGAAAAGTCCCAGAGGGCCTGATGTCCACCTGTGCATATTGCATGTCTTTACAATGTAAAAGGTCCTCAGTGGGCACTGGTTCAGTGTGCACTGTGCAAACATCATGGCTAATGTGTGTTTTTTGAGAGCTGATCTTCCAGTCTTCTCTGGCCAATTTAATAAACAGTGAAGCACAGAGTGCTTGGCATAAGAAGTAACGCCATCTGTTCTCAAAGCATGGATCCTTGTCTAAGGGAGGGGAGCTGCTGTTGTTTTCCATGAGAAGGTAGGTAGTTGCCTCACTGGAGGTGAGGATGACCTGGAGTTCTCCGACTATTATTTGCAGTAACAATTTTATCATTCTCCACACTGTTCCTTTTCTGATAAGCCCCAGAAGTTATTTACAGTTTGAATCATTTCAAAGTTGCTGGCTATTATAGTAAGAGAAGAGATTGTGAGGCAGTGCAGCTTGCATGGTGTAGCAGCAAAACATTTCTCCAGGTTACTGCCCTGTGGGGCTACATTCATTAAAGCAAAGGCTGGACCAAAACTCCTACAGGACAGAGGGTCATGGGCTGATTTCAATTGTGGTGTAAATAAAGTAGTTGGCATTCTTAGTGGGCATTTGCTCTTGTTCCACCTTTCCTGCCACTGGGAGCAAGCTGGCCAACTCCAATATCTTGAATAGAGATACCGGCTGAAAAGGTAGTCCAATTTCAACAAATGTAATGAAAATAAGGGGTCACAGGGGTGAACAAGACCCTTTTGGCATTTTTTTTATGGTAAATGCTGCCATTTAAGATCCAATCTTAATATAGACATGAAAATGCACACATAAAGGGTGTATTAAATGTCTGACCATGGCAGAAGTTTCATTTTGGTCTCAGAATGAAAACGCCAAAGACAGTGAACCATGAGATAACACTTAACAGGAAATGAAGCCTCATCAGTCTGGTGCTTGTGGAACCTCCTGTGCAGTGGACTTTTTGCTGGGGACCTTCTTCTAACACTGGGAGTTTAATCTCATTTACAAATCCCATGGGTAAATAACCATGAATAAATGGAAAGATTGTGAGACAGCCAAATGTTTTAGCAACAGAGTAATAACTAATGCCAGAATTTATGAGGTCTCCAGTGTTGTTTTTTTAAAAACTAGTAGCCAAGTTAACAAGCCTGGGTGCTTCAATCAGTATCTGCATAGCGTAAGTGAGTGGGACTCGTTTTGTCACCCAGGGTACCAGAGGAGCTGCACATACTATTTTTTAAAGTGTTCATAAACATAGGAATTGCTATGGTATCAATTGCACTAGAAGATTACCAAGAGCCTTCAATCCTGAAATGTTTAGCAAATTAATTAAAATATCTGAATCTTCATGAGTCCAAAAATTCTTTATTGTTTAAAACCATAATCTTCTTGTTGTAAATAAGGGCTCCAGTCACACAAAATAATCCAAAGCCTTTTGCAATGCATAATCCAGTGAAAAGACTGGTTTTGGTTCAAAGTTGGCTAAGCTATTTGTAGCAGGTAGGGACAATAGCACGATTTGAAAGTGGTCAGCTGTTTGAAAGATCCTCTGATAGAAATCTGTGAGGGAGAGCAGCATTTCACTGTCTAGGGAGGACTTTGTGAAAAGAAAGTTGTTCACATTTCTGCATTTAAAAATAAGCATCTCTGGAATGATGTTTTTCTAGACCTCTGTCAGAAACTGCAACTCCAATTTGCACCGCTATTTACATACATTTAAATACAAATAAAATTGCAAATTGTTTTAGCAACAGCTGACGATGAAACACAGATAAGCCAAGGAAGGGCAGACAATTGTCATTAATATTCATTTATCTATGTTGCCAAATCACCACTTTTAAAATAAGGGTGGGAAGTCAGAGATGTTTAATTGGGTAAATAACTTCACTGCTTCCTCATGCTGCTGAAAGGAAATTCAAAGGATTTCCAGACATTAATAATTTCATGAATCCAAAGGAAAATCTTGGATGATGAGAAACAGTTACAAAGTGGACCTCGGGGACTGCATTATGTGAACTGTGGGGCTAATCCGGGGATTTGAATGTGGGTATCATGTCCTGACTGTCTATTCAACTGTTGCTTAAATTCATCTTGCAGCTAGTTACACTGAAGGATATTCAGTGTGGCTTTTAATGCACTTGTGCAGATAGTGTCTCTATCAAAAACCTCTATCAGCTATTTACAGGGCAGTTATATATGCACTTCAGACTGCTTTGTTCTCATCTGGTGCCCTTCATTTTCTCCAACCACTTTCACAAAGAGATGTTCAAATGCTGATATGTAGAAGAAACATGTTAACCTGGACCTTTAAAGGATGGCAGAAGATATGTCCAGATGCAGAACCACCAGTATAATCTGCCGTGTGAATGCTGCCAGCTTTTCATTGATGAAAACTATCATGCTCAGCAAGGCACTCCTGCAGCTTCATAACTTCCCTGAGCTCCTTTACAGCATTGCTAGGAGCCTGTAAGTTGTGTGTCTTCTCCTAATTTGATAAAACAAATGTGTTCAGTGCTCTTGTCTAGCATGGACCAATATTTTTTTTGGTCCCTCAGTTTACCTATTATTGACTTGAGGTAGCTGAGCGTTCCTCAGTGATTTTCAGATAGATCAGTATTAAAAAGTGTTGAGCTGGACACTACTTTCAGAATAAACCTTAGAGATTCCTTTTAAAAAAAGCTTCATTTTTTTTTTTTTAAACTGGGGGCTTGTTCTAATGATGAGGAAAACTCATGAGTCAGCAAGGAGTGATCTAATGTTTCTAATCTAATCTTTGTCACAAATAGCTCTATCCTAGGTTTTTAACGACTCAAAATTTAATGGGGTAGAATAAATCAATTATGGTTGTTTCAGGTAAACTAAATGATACTATTTCCATCTTTTTAATACTTTCACTTAATTTGTTAATCATTGCATATTGTAAAAGACTTTTGCCTTTTGATTAGAGGAGAAGCATACAGGAACTTTAATTCTCCACAGAACAGTGTAAATGAAATTAGGGTTAAAATAATAACCAATGAATGTCTTTCCTGAGCTATTTGTTCCTTGCCTGTGTACAGAGAAACATAAGAATATTTAAGGGAATACATTAGGAAAAATGTGAGACAAGCAATTCCAGGATTTGTCACGTATTTTGTTCCCAGGAACACAGACTCCAAACAGGTAACAACTTCGCCTATGGCTTTGTTTTGCCCCTTTCCCTTCTCCTATCCATTCCCCATCCCCACCTCTGGTCTGTTTGTGCTGGGCACACAGAGCAGGGGCCCTGAGGGAGTCACTGTGACCCTCTCAGGGGAGAAGATACTGTGCATTCTACGGGCAAATCTCTCCCTGTGCTGCTGACACAACTCAACAGGCTTCACATGGGGAGAGGGAAATGAGAGAATCTGTGTGAGGGGCAGATTGGGCTGGGGATGGAGCCCTGCACTAGGAAACAATGGTCCAAGGCTTGCCATCTCCACCTGGCATTGCTCAGGAATCCACAATGGTCCCCCTGCCCAAGTCCAGCTGATGGAGTCAGACCAGGCCATGGTAGTGCTTGCTAAAAATGCACTCTGGCATTATAATTAGCCAAAGTTTCAAGGTGACTTAGTGAGGGTGAGAGAAAATCCACCTGTTTGAAAGGACAACATCCACATACTGATGAAGTAGTCTAACAAGTAAAATGATCACCTAAATCAGCCCAGATATTTGAACAAGAAACAAAATTTGTTGTATATATAGTGTTTATCTCCAAAGCTTTGCTCTGAGCTTTTAAGGCTCTCACAGAGAGCTCAGCAGTATATTTTGTGACTAGACTTTTTTTCTTGGCTGACTATGACCAGGCTCCTAAGTCCATATTTTGACAGCTAGCTAGGAACTGACAGAGCACCAATAAGCCCATCTGAAGTTGTGGCTTTTGAAAACCAAACTTCCTTCCTGTCTGTGTTGAAAATCAACTTAAATGCCTTCATTTAACCACCTAAAACTGAAAATATTGTCTAAATAGTTTACATTAACCATAAATTACCTAGAACTGTCAGCTTCAATAAAATAAATTATAGCCATTCCCTGCCCTGACGAAAGTTGCTTTTTCTCTTAAGATCTCATTTAAAAAGATCTGATTCCTTGTTTGGCATGTGCCCCCTGAGCAGTTCATGTGTTTTCAAAGCCCAGGCTCATTCTCCTCCTGCCCCTTACACAGCCACATTGAAGCTGTGCCATCAAGGAATCAGCCAGATCTTATGCACTCAGTGGCAAAGACAGGCAAATAGAATGCAGCAATTTTCTTTTTAATCCTCCTGTCTTGTCATCAAAGTTGCAGCTTTTTCAGATCTTTAATTTTCTCATTTCTGTGGAAGGCATATCACAATCAGAAACCACTTTCTTTCTTTCTTTACCCCATCAAAAAAACTTCATCCTAGCTGTTAATTTTCTCTCTCCTCAAACCATCTTAACTTTAACATGCACTGATGCCTCCTCAAACCTTTGTTTCACTTATCATCTCCTTTGTGTTATATCCCAGAAATGTGAACTTCTACATCTTGCTGTAATTCTATTACATTTTCTTCTTAATACATGTGATCCTTATCCAGTGCCTTGTTTTTGGAACTTTCTCACTTTCCCATGCAACTCATTTAGAAGTCATTAATAATTTTCTGACTCAATTTTATTTCCTTCTTTATATCTTCCTTTCTCTAATAAGAGAAAAGCATGAACAATGAAGAAAAAACCCTCAAACATTTTCATCAAATCATTTATTTTGTAGTAGGTCTTAATGTGACGTGGTTAGCAGAAAAATATCTGGTTTAAGTACAACATTTGTGAAAGTGAAGTGTCATGTTTGTTTTGCAATTGTCTTGTTTTAACATTTTCTTCAGTCTGGAAGAAAAATATCAAAAGCTACATGTCAAAATGAGTCAAAAAGCACCTTTTCCTTTACAGGCTTGTGCTGAAATGAATGGTAAATACTAGTTCCTGCCTCCTGAAAGCAAGCCTTTAGCAGGCAAACAGCAATTTCAGAGAGCTGTACACTTTGTAACAGCAGCAGCAAAAAGAGAAAGTTCTATGCAGGTCTAAACAAAATACCAAAATCTCTACCTGTACAGGTTTATGTAAGTGATGTTGTTGAGAACAGTCTGCACCACCTTTAGCTTGCAGGGTAATGTGCCTTTTCCACTCACTGCAGAAAACAATGCAAAGAATGAGGCAGCAATACCTGAGTGCAAACAGAGACACCCAGCAAACACCGGAAAGTGACTGACTGAAATGTTCAGAAATGCCCAAGGACTCTTCCAGCACAGAAATATTGAACATGGTGACACATGAAGGCACTAAAAAGATGAAGCCAGTGTCTAACTTCTCTGTTTTCTCTTGGGACCTGAGGAGAGCAAACACCACTAGAACAAGTAGAAATACTTTAATAATAAAGTAGAAGTTCTTATCCTAAGGGCTGCAATAAATTAGGCCTCCAGTGCAGTGACAGCTACAGAACATCTGCAAGGCAAAGAACTGCTACCAAGTGTGCTGTCTGTGGGCATTTCCCTTACAGCTATTGTGTAATTATCCCTGTCCCCCTTGACTGTCCCTGCCGGCTGTAACATCCCTGTGATGCCCTGACAGGGAACTGGTGCAGTGGGAGCTACAGAGCCAGTTTGGCAGGGAAAGAGCCCGGGGATGATCTTCCAAGTGAGCAGCAGGATGAAACTGAATCAAACTTTCCCTCTCACTTTCTTTTTTCCAGTCTTGTGGATTCATCATCTTCCTGTTGGAAAGCCTCTTGGTGCTCACTGGAGACGGTACTGTGCTGATGTGCCTGCATGCCAAATAGGCTGAGATGCCCTGCTGTGGAAAAAATGAATGAAGGAGAGGACAAAATAGCGTACATGTGTATTCCTAATAAAAATATAAACACCCCAAGTGTATGGCCTGATACATTTGTACAACGTTTGATACAAACGTTGGTTTGACAAATTCATACCAGCAGTAAGAATGAAGGAGAAGTCAACAAAGGGTCATGTGCATATGCTTACAAATAATTTCTTAACTGTATCAGATGGCCTTAGGCTAGTCTTTTAAGGATGATTTTTTTTTAAATTCAAAATGTGCCCAAAATGTTTGGCAGAGGGGATCAGCTTAACTTCACAACTTGCAACCTAACAACTGACAACATCTATAGCAATATCTGGCATAGAGAGGAGATCCTCAGACTTTTTGCTTGCTGGGTCACTTTGATGCCTTAAGTTTTAGCTTTCATATTATCCAGATTCTGTTCTACATTAGTGTGTAACTCTGAACATCATATCAAGTGTTAACAAGTTCTCCTCAGAGTTTAGGTTGACAAAACAATCTTTTTCCACCCCAAGAACCAAGGACACCATTGCAGCTTCAGGCCCAAAAATATAAACAGCAAATTGAGGAGAGCAATCTGGAAGGATGGGACTTCATGACTTGAAGCTGTAAGCCGACAATTAACCCTAATATGCAAATCGACCAAAACTTACAAAAGTGTGAAAATGTGTGACCTGTTGTCCATTTTGGGTGTGGCCTTAGCCAGGCTCTTGTACTGCCCAAGGTGTATTCTTCGAAGGCCTTCTAATAAATACCTACTTAATTCTTTTAACACTGTCTATCCTCTGTTTTAGGTAGCCTCTCAAGGCATCAGCTTGGCCTGTGAAGACTTACAGATCCTGCCCCATCACAAGGCTGTTTAAGGGTCTAATTAGTGTGTTTTCTCTCATACCCGTTTTGCTGTGCTGAGCTAAAACATGTTAACTTCTTAACAAAAACTTATTGTATAGGCCTAAAGCTCAGCTTTTAAATCATTACCAAACCATTTGCCTGATTCATGCCATATGATTACTTCACTTTACAGCTTCTAAAGATAAATTTGGGAAATTTCTGTAACGCCATGTTTGATTTAAATGAGCCCTCTGGCTGATAGAAGCAATGACATTTATTCCCATCCTTGGTGGTTTTTCTGCACACAGAGTCAGCATTTATACTTCTAATGTTCTGGGGCATGGAGACCAACTCTGAAGCCTGTAGAGGAAATAGTCTTGGATTCAACAATGCTGTTGTCAACTTTCAGAATTTCAGATACAAAAGCAGTTGTGGGGAAGGGCAAGATGAAACTTTTGGATTTGGATTCAGTTCAAAATCTGCTTCAGATTGCCACTGATACAGAACTTTATTTATAACTCTAGACTTGGATTTCTATTAATCTAAGGTGCATGGAAATATTTCTTTGTACGATAATCTCCATTCACCATTTTGAAAGATTTGGTTGCATTTGCCACCAATGTAATTATGTTCAAAATTCTTTGTGATGACACACATCATCACTGACACACCCATACTTGGGTTCAAAGCTCAAGTATAAACCCCCTCTTCACCTTCAGAAATGAGACATGTCTTGTATGCGGGAGCATGGGTTTTCTACACAATGTGTAGAAAATCCTCTCATGGTTGGTTTTGTTAGTTTTTATTTAAGCATCTCAAGGAAGCCATCAGCTGTAAGCGTATACATACTTTGCAATCCTAAGGAAAGAAAAGCGTGGAGTGCCATCTTTCTGATATCTTTGCAGAAGTCTCACCAATAGATCATAGGAAACGGCATCAATTCCACTGGTTTGAGAGACACTGATCATTTTGCATGTATTTGACCTTTGTTAGGCTGGATTTTAGGTCTCTCTTGAACCTGATGAAAGAACTAGCAAGCTCAACAATTTACACAGCAAGTGTTAAGCAGCTAAGCGTTATTTTCTTGGATAAACAAGCTTTCTATTAGTACTCCATACACATGCTAGAACTCATGGAACAGGATATGCTTTTGGATACCAACAGCAAGTCTCTGCTAATGAAAAGTAGGCAGTAATTAGTCTTAGCATATTGAGCATATCTACTTCATTTTACATCATAAACATCAGAAAAATGAGAAATTAAGTAACACTAGATGAAACCTGACAATACATTGCATTTTTGCAACTTTTTTTTCTGGAATACTATTGCATTAGAGATTTGTAAGTTGTCCTGGGGTGACGTTATGATGCTTGTATATCCCCATTCATCTGTTCTGTACCTTTAAGACCGGCACTGAAGAGTGGAAGTTTTGTTTGGGTTTCTCTTATCAGGACACAGAGACAAGCCGTAGACAGAGCTGGTTTTTTTTTACTTCCAGCTTTGGGGCTTGCTGCTTTTACTTGCTGCTTTTGCTTGCTCTCTTTTTCTGCTCTTGCTTCTGCTCTGCTTTCTGCCTCTGCTTATTAGCTAGTTCTAGCTAAACAGTCCACATTGCTTCCTGGACTGTTTCTCCTCTCCTGTTCCTGTGACCATCTCGAACCTGCTCCGGACTGGGACCCGGGAACACCGAAGGTTCGGCTGCAGCGGCTGGCCCAGCGCCGGAGGGACTGAGAACAGAGCAACCACCCCCGAAAGAGACTTTCTGATTTTGCCATCTTTCTCAGAGCGGTGTCATCGGGTATTGTTCATTTTGTGTGCTGGGGGGTGCGGGGCCAGTCAAATAAACAGGTTCTTTCCACCTCTCTCCGAGGAATTTTTTTCCCGAACTGGTTGGGGGGAGGGGCCGTGTGGGTTTCGCTTTCTGGAGGGGCCCTCCTTTGCAGATTCTTTAACAAATTTGCCCTAAACCAGTACATAAGTGAAATACATAAAAAGCTGCTTTACAACCTTCTACTTCTAAACTCTGCTGTGTGATGTGTCTGTGCCCTTAGAACCTCTCCCTCCTCTGCTGAATTCCCAGGTTATCCAGAGCTACCACCCTCCTTCTAAGTTGTTTTTCTGTTGGCAGCCCAGTGGACACATCATAAAATAGCAGGATATCTCCATTTAGTCTAGATTCACTCTGCTCAGCTATGAGCAGCCCATGTTGGCATGGCCCTCTGAGGCTATTCTGATGCAGGAGGGTTGAGATAAACCTGTGATGGGTCAGGTCACAGGGTAGGCTCAAACTCACTTCAAGCAAGCTGAGACTATTCTCCCCTTCCTGCTGTTCTGTCTGTAGCACTTTGTAACAGCTTTGAAGGAGTTCTTAGCTCAGTATTTCAACCTTTTGAGCCTATTCTAGTAAGCACAGCTCATTTTTACTGTTGGCAATATTACTATACATTACACTAGAGGATGCTGATTATTAAGATATGTAGTAGCCAAAATAAAATGTGATTTAAAAAATAAAACATGCATGTGTAGGTAATGTCTGAATATTTGGAAGGCACAGTTCATAAATGGTTCTGGACTAGCACTATGGATAATCCTACTGCAGAGAGCTGGAAACAGCTGCCCTGAAAACAGGACCTTATCTGATGGTGGTTGTGAACTGATGAGTCAGTTAGTGGCTGGTCTTACATCAAAGTGGATTAAGAAGGAGCAAATCCAAGGTTGCTGATAGAATTGAGATGAGAAACAGTAATAAAAATGGACTAGATCAAAAAAGAATGAATATCAACCTCTGAACTGCTGAGCAACAGGGTGTGCACACTGTGTAAGAATTAGCCGGGAGGTGGAGAAACCCTGTTTTTCACACGGGGATTAAGATAAGATAAAGCAGTTAAGATAAGATGTCATAATAGTTGGTGTTTCTCTGAAAGAAAACAAGTATGTGATGTTTCTTAGCAGCTAAGAAAGGTTTTAAGCCCTACTAGTGTCCCACAAAAAATGAACCCCACCTGTCCAGCGGGGTTTCTGTCACTGTTTTATTATTGAGTGAAGACCACCTCCAAAAGCACACTGCGAAGTGAGTTCTTAATTCAGTATGGACTCAAGGAAAAATGACACCTGTCAAAGGACATAGTAAATGTTAAAAAGTATCATTTGGATTCTTGATGATCTCCCATCTAAACTCACATCATGCCCTAGGCTGCCAGACTTTGACATCACAGCCTATCTCATCATGGGGCATATTGCAAAGCTGTTGCAAAGCTTTAGTGTTGATGCACAGAGTGAACGAATCACAGATTTTGGTCATTTGAGTGGGCTGAGTAAGGTTTGCTAGATCAAGACATGGACTTCTGAACAAAGAAAAGCATTTAATGAAAAACTGATGTTTTCCTAATATATATAAATATGCACAGCAATTTGCACTTATATAACTCTTTTCATGTACTCCAGAGCTCAGAGCTTCTTAACACTGAAAGGTGAGTTTTTCTTTACTTACATTTTAAAGGAAAAAATTAAGCACTTGGAAATGACTTGCACAGAGTTGAGTCATAACTCTGGTCAGTCTCTTGCTCTCATTGTCATATGTTGCTGCATTCTCTTCACTACCAATTTAATAGTTTATTGTTTGGGTTTCTTTGCTGTTTGCATAGAAAAGATTAGTTTACAGCAGTTGTAGAATGATTTGCTATTTCATTATATGGATTTTTTCTGCAAGCTTTGAAATGCAAAAATAATTTCTGTACTATTCTTTGTAATTTACAAATAATTAGTAAAGGATGAACAAAGAACTTGGTAGCACATATTTTTGTTTTGACATCAGAACTGGCTTACATAGCGCTCACTTTGTTCTCTTGTATAACTTTTTCATGGGTCTCCATTTTAAAATCTGATTCACTGCACAAACAGTTGTTGATTCACAACAGAGAGAGTGGTATGTTGGGAGGGAATGGGAATGGATAGTGAGAACTGAGCTATCCAGCTTTGCTAGTCATAAAAAATACATGAATATTTCAATGAATTAACTGTGTCCTGGACATGCTGAATATAAATCAAGCATATATTTTAAACGTGTAACCCAGATATTGCAAAGGTTCAATGAAAAAGATGCAAAGTCTTTATCTTCAGGTCACTAGTTCAAATAACAAGTAAAAGATCTGAGGCCCATTTCTTCGCAGAGGACTGCTAATAGCACAGATTTTTGCTCTTAGCTCTCTTATTAAAGAGGCAAGAGCAGAGGGAATGCATTACCTGCTCTGCCCTAGAGGCAGGTCAAGGCTGAGCACATTGGCAGGTCTGCTTCTTGCTTTGTCCCTGTTGAATAATGAGAAAATTAATCCCTCAGGTAGTGAATGTGACACTGTCTGGCACCACAAATTCAGGCAGATGGAGGGAAAGGATGCAAAGTGTCTATGGATTCATGCTGCGTAAATCAAAAGACACTCAGAAGTAATTTGTATTGGACAAAGATAAAACTGATGCAACACAGAGTCACACCAGCTCTAGCTAATCAATAAGAATATTCAGTAAAGCCATTGCAAATGTCCAGCTTTTAACTGACACATAAAATTTTATGAAACAGAATCATCACATAAACAGTGACAGCATGTAAAGACTTCACCAAATACACCAAAATGAGCTTAATGGTAATTCTCACTGAATGTATTTCATAAGAACCTATTTTCCAATGATGTCCTTCATGAACTTATATTGAAATAAAGGCTATTAAATTGAAGTCAATCCATGAAATTATTACTACAAACATTCATTATTTTATGAAGCAGCTTATTGATGTTCCTTAGCCTGCATAAAGAATTATGAACTCTTGTTGCACTAGCACACCATGGCTTGGCTTTAGATTACAAATTCATCCCTGTGTTCATAAGCTCTTGACAGTGTTTCTTTTCTTGTGGGTAAAATGTGTACACATTTACCAGTCTTCCTAGAATCACAGCTAAATAGAAATGATTATGTTAAAATGCCAGTACCTGGCACTCTTTCATGTGCAAAAATGAAGCTGTAGTTCTACTGAAGATGAATTACAAGACTGCATATAATCAACCATGCTTTTTTTTTTTTCACTGTGTTAACAAATGAAGTTAAAATCCATGCATGTATAACTGTACTATTACAATTGACTCACAAGTCAATCTATAGTCTTATATAGGAGTTTTAGTCATGGGTTTGAAGTTTCAACCTGTGCCTTCCTGAAGGATTCTCAGGCTGGTGATGCTAAGTTTTCCAAAGTTCTCATAGTCACTAGTAAAAAAATGACTCTAAATAGTAAAAAGCAGGAAGATAGGAAAAGTCTGAAAGATCACAAATTTTCACTCTGTCTCTGGGAAGACCTAAGGAAGGAAAGAATAATGAAGGTTCTGTCAGCCGTTAACATTTTCTTTCCATGTTCTCCCAGAACAAAACTGTCTTCCTAGACCTTGTGAGTAATCCCACAAGCAGTTCTTATTTTATCCCTTTTAGTGAAAAATATCATGCTCTGTCATACACTTCATCACTGAGTGGCAGATGATGGTGCTGACCACTGTATTAGGCATTTTCCTGGTCTCTTCCCGTTGCTTGATTATGGTTTACACTAAACAATATTTCAAATGAAGTCTTCTTAGAAGAGCTGGGGGCTTTGAGTAGCAGTGTCTCTGCTGCAGCCATGCTGAAAACAGATGGATTCCTGGTGATGTACAGTAGCAAAATATTTTTCTCATCTTGTGTTTCATGAGATACCATATGTGCTCACACAGATAATATGAGACAACACATTATTCCAGGATCCTGGAGACTTCTCTGATGTGAACTGATAAATCAGCCCAGATAAGAGCTAACAGTTCAAGTCCAAATGGAGATAGTCAATTATGTGAGATTTTCACTTGTCAGTGTATTCTGATAGACCCATTTATTATGTCAAAATCCTTTTAAATGGACTTGGACATTGCTGGCAGCATAAATGACATTAAAACTTCTTTTCTGATTTGAGTTACTTGGTCTGTGTAAGTCTTGCACGTTTGGGGAGCTCTGCTCCTGCTACTTTGGGAAGGACATTTGTATAATCTTTGTTTCTCACATTGTTAATCCAGGACATTAAAACAATATGACTGGGCTCAGTAGTGAAATATGGACTTTCCACATGGCACTGCATGAGAAAACAAACTTATATGTGCTTTGCATAAGGTCAGGGCAAGGTCCTTTCTACAAGCAAAATACAACATTGCTGTGCTCCCCTTATTACAAAGGGAGCCAAAAATCTTGCTTAAAAAGAATGTATTCTTCAAGAATCTTCTAGTTTTGTTTGAATGAGGTATTCTCTTCCCATTCTGAATTATTTTGTGGTGAAAGAGTCTTCTTTTAATTTCTTCATACTTTTCTTCAGTCCTGTATATTAATGTAGTGTGCACTGGCTGATAGTATTTCTCTCCTAGGAAAGAGCGTGCTGCCAATTATACTTGTGCTCAGGTGACATTATTCTCCAGTTACACTTGTTTAACTCTAGCAAAATTAGAGGGACAGAACATTCAACAGGTGAAGTGTTTTACTTATGGATAGATATTTGGTATACTGGCTTTTGAGAGGTAGCTGTGTATGATGTTTTCTTCCACACTTGAAATTCACTGGTATAGTGCTACTGGCTTACTCTGTGAAAAACAGAATCCAATGTTTGTTTGTTATACAGTTCTCTCACTTAAATATATATATATATATATATATATATATATATATATATACACACACACAAGTATATATATATATACACCTACATATACAGATGCTGTGGATATAACTGTGGATAAAGAAGCTCTGTTTTCTCCTGGGAATCACTGAGACATTTCTATAAAAAATGAACCAAACTAAGCCAAATTACATAACAAAAATATTTGCTTATAAAAATGTTAGATAAATTTATATTTTCTTTATTAAAAATGCCTTTAAAGTTTATTTCAGTTAATTAAAGTCAACATTTCTAAGAAAAGAAAAAAATAGGCTAACAGAATAATGAGGTACTTCTCGTACCATTGACATCCCTGGAACTTGGGGCTGTGGTAGATAGCTGACATTCACAGATGAGTGACACATCTGAGGTAGCTGATGGAGACAACATGAAATCATTGTTTTCCCTAGAAAACCAGATCAGCTAAAATGTAACTGACTGTGAGAAAATTCAGTGATGCTATATTTGCAAAATAATTTCTAATTGCTGCATTAATCAGGAATGCAACGCAGTTTTCTGACTTAGTAATTGTACAGTCATGTAATATAAACTCGAGGTGAATCAGTTGGCTCCATAGTCTGGGTTCTCAGATGTAAACATTTCGAAATTTTGTGATGAGAATCTATGCTCCCTGTCAGAGTTTGTTTGGAAGGTATGCTCTAATTTGAGGGAAATACATTCTTCAAATAGACAGAAATGTTACCAGAATCAGAAACATGTGCTGATTTTAGTCTCAACTTAAGCATGTGTTTGGGCATGTGTGTGTGTATATTTCAAAGACTGTCACAAGGACATTATAATTAATTTCCTTCTAATATGCTTAAAGTATTTTCTTGTGCACTGTAAATTTTACTATAAGAACAAAGATTTTAGTGAGATAGCTGCTTGCTCAAACAAAAAAGTTTATTTAAAAAAAAGAAAAAAGAATTTTCTTCCTCTAGAGTTAGAAAGGAAAAACATGTGTGCATACGTCATTCTGAAAACATTGCCTAATTCTCATTAGAAGTCAGCTGACATTAGAATGAAAATGTTTATACCAGCATGCCTTCTGCAAAACTGTGCCTGTATCACTGAAAATAAGACACAAAAAGAACAACTCCTTTTCAGAGAGAACAGGTGCAAAAATCATGTTTGGATGTAGCAAGGAGAAAAACACTGATGACTTCTTGTTCTTTTCCTTAAAAATAATAAATTTCTTCATTTCCCATTGCTAGAATTTTCAAAGCCTCAATGTTAAAATTAAAGCTCCAGCACATAGATTTGTGATGGGATTACTGTATTTCTGGGAGGGTTTACATGATGACTGGCCTTTCTTGGCAGTTTCTTTTCCTCTCCTGCCAAAGGTTTCTCTTTCATTTTCTCTTTTTCTGGGGTGATGTGCAAGCCAAAGATTTGCATACCAACATTGTAATGCAAAGAACGAAGTGAAATATTTCTATTAGAAAAAGAAGAAATAGTTATCTGTTAATTTTTGCTGCTTCATGAAAGCAAATGCTAATAAAATATAAACCCATTCAGTAGTTCTTTTGGGGTGAGGGATTCAGTGTATGGGTTTTTTCAGTCTTTGACAGAGAATTATTTATTGCCATTTAATTGACAGTCATTTTAAAAAAGTGCTGACATAATACCTTAAACTTCAAGACTTTTCATGAAATGACTGGAAATAAATATCCCAACAGTGTTCTTGATAAAATGCTACTCTTATTTGAAAATTTAGTATCATGCATGGTATAATGGCTGACTGTTAACTGAAGATTTTCATTACAGATTTTTGCTTGAAAGTTTCTCAAGTTTCAAGTGCCTCCTATAAGTAAAATAAACTAGAGATTTATGATAATATATAAATATCCAATAGGAGACGTTGTTACTTGGTTATTGATGAGAAGTGTGAGCAATGAGCAGACTTCTTCAAATGATCAGGTTAAAAAATCCTAGAGAAAAAAGTTCTTAGTCATAGATTCCCTACTGTGTTTTTTCCTAACACCAATTCTTTTAAATTTTCTAGTCTGTTCCACAATACTCCACAGTGTCACACATGTTACAGTCATGACTTTTACAAACTCAGGTATTTTTCAATCATTGGTTATCTTGGTAGCTGTAAATAACATAGTGCTCTTCTTAAAGAGTGCTTTTATCTGAAGACTGAGAATTGAACACTTTGGAGTTCTTCCTAACATGTGATACGAGACCAGATAATAGGTAAGCCCCAAAAGAGTCAAAATCAAGAGGTACAACTGTCAGGTAGGATATACCAATTTGCACTGCTCCCCTGGAAGATTGTTAAAGCCATGGCTGTGTTAGGGGGTGCATCCTGCTGGCTCCTCCATGGATAGCAAACAGCAGCATTACAGGTAAACTGAAAACAACTGATAAAAAAACACCTGCAGAGAGCATTTAGCTACAGCCTGCCACACCCCTTCAACAAGGGTTCCAGATGTTTCCAGCCTGCTTTAGTCGTAAGCAAGATGTCCCAAGGACAAAACAAAAATTTATGTCTATTTAAAAAGGATAAACTTGTTTGAGTGGATGGAGAGAGGCTGATTGTTGGTGGCTGGAAGAAAGAGCTTGCTAAATAATTAGTTTACCAACCACTGAATTTCTGCTGAGTTGTACTCTGGCACAAATGGAATAATTGATACACTATATAACAATCTTGTAGTCCACTACAAAAGATATTTCACTCTTAATAAACACCCCTTGCTGTTAGGCTACTTAAAATCTCCATTTCTTCTTTTGAAGTAGGGTGAGAGACTTGTTTGTAAGTGATGAGAGCTGGACTATCAATACTTACATTTTTTCACAAGATTGCAGACATGCAGTAAACATAACTATCAATGATATTTGATGCAAAAATAATTACATTGACATGGATGCTTTTAATGGGCATTTCAGTTCACACTGTTCATCTAGGACATACATAATGTTGATAGCTAGGTTTGAATAAAGTATAGTTAGCAGAAACAGCTGAATGGTTAAGTTATGAAGATGAAGTCAAAATGAATGAAAATACAATACTGAGCCAATAGAATTGCTCATAGTGGCACTTTTTAATGAAAATAACAAGCCTTAATAATAAGCCTTTGTCTGCTGTTTTAAGGAAACTTGAACTTCAATGTATAAGTTTACCTCTGTAAATACAAAGTTATATCATCAAGAGAAGCCTTATCATTACACTTGTTGAAGGTAGGGGAAGGGAAGGATGTGTTATGGAGTAAACCAGTTAGGATTAGACTCTGATTACATCCATTTAGCACTGGAAATACAAAGTGGACTCCTGTGATCTCAACAAAGTTTGCTGACTGATTAGTAGATATGCACCTTTACCACTTTCAGTTTTTCCTTACACTCTTTATGGGCAGAAGTTTTTCATCCCATAAAGGAAAACTTGATGTTAATTTTCCTAGCAGCCAATAAAGATAAAATGTATACTTAACCTGTTTGGCCTCTTGCTGTTGAGTTGTCAAGACAGATTGCTGAGAGACCTGATTTGGTCAGAGCCAAATGGGGGTCAGCCTCAGAATGTCTGTACTTATATGAAAGTATAAGCTCATACTGATGTAAGTACAGGGCATGTTGTATTTATCTCTGTGCATCCTAGGGGTGTGATCAGCAAGGAATACAAATGAACTTCCATTATTATGCCATAATAATCTTCCTAAATTTAATTGTTTTGTATATAAACAGTCAGGGATCTGGCCCACCAATATGAATGTTTGCCTTTAAAAACGAAAGAAAAAAATTGCTCAGGCCCACCTGTGCAATGTATTATGGAAAAAGACAAAGCTTATTTCCCTTTTCTAGTTTGTCATATGAGATATATGCACATAATTTTGAATGTAATTGACCAATAATGTGACTGCCTGAAATTCAAGACAAATTTCAAAATATAGCTTAACTCAAAGTTGGTTTATGAATATCTACACTAACGTAACAAAATTATTTTGAGATACTTTACCAGTGACCTAAAGTAGATTTCATTTTTCTCTACCAAAAAAGCTAAATAATCTTCAATTTATGAAGTTTGGAATAATTTATGCAAATACACATATATTCTAATATTATAATCAAAATATGAGCAAAACCCCAGTTAAGCTAATGCCTGTATTTATTCCTCCTTGAAAGACCCCAAATGATCCCCCTAAAGAGCAGAAAGAGGGACTGTGGTTATTGATAATTGCCTTTACCTGCCCTATGTAATTTCACTGTGAAATGCAGGTACCAGAGCCTGCTCCCAGAGCAAGTCCCCAGGATTATCAGTGAGTTTTAATCCTGACATGAGACGTATACTGATGCTGCATAAGATGTGCCTTATTTTCCAGCAATCACATTTGATTTTGCTGTGTAGACAAATTCCATTTGGGTAGGAAAGACTGTGGCAGGGAACAAAGTGACTCTTTCTCCCTCCCCAAATGGAGACTTTTTTCTTGGTTTGAGGACTGTGGCTTATTTGTTTGAAAGACATTGAAAGCACTTGGCTTCTTATCATTCTTCTCAAATATGAGAGAAAGTTGCAACAAGGTAGAATGTAGACTCTATACACCTTGAAATAGAAGTTTTCTGACCTTTTTTTAATTATTAATACAATACATCTAGAAAATAGAAATCTGCTTGCCAGTGGCAAAAGAACTTTAGAAGACAGTATTCGTGTTTGTCTGTGTAGAAAAGATACCCTGAAGATGCTGATGGAACTGAGCCATGAGTCAAGCGATAGTCAGACATGAGAGGAGGAACTGTTGGCTCAGGTTGAGCTGTGTCTTTGGAGTGCAATGTACCTGTCACAGGCTGCTTGTGGCTAACAGCTTAATAACCTGAAACTGCCTGCTCTAGGACAAACAGGGCAACACAGCCTTCACTTGCTTTTTACATTTTTCCCTTCCTAGGAAATCACCTGTAAAATAGATTAGTTGTATTAATAGAGGAATGTAAATCTTTGCTAACTAGGAAAAAAACCCCCAAATTTAAAAAAGCTTCAATGGATGACAAAAGCATGGTAATGTGAGGATACATTGCAAATACATATATAATAAAATATTCTCTACAGACAAGGTTTTAAAACAGGCAGTGAAAAAGTAAACTTCATAGCTTGGTCATAGTACTCCCTGCAAGCATTAAAATATCATGCTAGATAGAAGTTGATTTTCTCTAATCTAAGGCTTTCTAGGGCCAGAGAAGGTCTCTGTGATTAAAGAAGAAATAGAATGATGGGTAAAATACATTAAAATTATGTAAAATTGTTACTTACAACCCTGCTCATTCACTAATAGTTCAATGTCTACAGTGGTGGCTTCAATATAGAGAAACAACCTTAAACTTCCACTGTGAATAGAGAAGACAAAAAAAAATCCCAGTCCTTCCTAGTATTTGAGCTACCCTAGCATTCCCACCAGTGAACTCAGTGATGGGAAAAGGAGAGGGTTCATCATATGTGAAGACACAGTTGTTTGAAGCATTTGAGCTATATTAAAAATGAGACAATCTTTTAAAGACAGCACAGCTATTAAACAGTAATGAAGAACTGGAAAGGAACTCTGCATAATCACCATTCAGCTAAATGATGATTTCACAGATGGAAGAACAGATGAAATTCAGCCAAATGATTTTAAGGGCAAATGAATAGGCAATAATGTACTTAGGAAGCATTAGCCTCTCTTCATTCTCAGGGACAGTGACCTATTGTTCACAATTAATAAAGCCCTGAGGCACAAAGGGAACAGGGATAGTGGCTGCCTAAGATCTGTTCAAATCCACACAATAAAACAAGAGTAGAAAATCATATGTGGTACTGCATCTTAACATAAAACAGAGATTCAAATTATTTTCATACATGCAGATTAAAATGCAAGCCCTGCTAAATTTTGACAAGTTACAACTCTCTTCTTGCATGTAGTGAAAGTCACTTTTGCTATAAGTTAAAGGATCATTGGTTAGGGAGCAGCTTGGCTTTCCTTTGCTCACAGGCTTTTTAGGGCTGGCACAAAGCAGCATAAAAAGGAGTCACCAGTCCTCAAACAGCAGCTTGTCTTTGAGACCTGAAAACTCAGAAATAGAGCACTATCATTTACTGGTAGTTAAGCCAGTTAAAACCAAGGAATGCATTGTGTGGGCAAGTACCTAAGCCAGTGAAAATCAGAATGGGTGGCTTCAAGAGATAAGTATATCTTTTCATTTTGATAACTGCCATACCAGCAACTTTGACAAAAGAAAAATATCCAACTGCAAACAAATATTACCTGTGAGGAAAAGCCAATGTTAATAAGTCCATTATTTCATCTTCACAAATCAGCTTAGCAACACTTGTTACAACTTTTATTCTTTGAGAAGCCAAACATAAAATTTGGTAATTTGGGGGTTTTTTTGTTTGTTTTTTTCCAGTATAACTATTGCTTTTTATTGAGAAAATAGATCATTATATGGTCTTCCTTTTGAGAATATTTTTCCCTCCAATACGTGTCAAAGCCTTGCTTGCACACTAAGACTATCAGGATAGTTGTTTAAAACCTGCCTTTTATTGTGCTCTTCCCCTTGATGCTTTCTACTTGTCTGCATCATGTGTGGTATTCTTCTTGGGCTTTTAATCCTGTATTTGAAAGGGATTGTCTCCAGTTTTGGGGCATGGCATCTAGGTGGTGACTTCGTGAAGTCATTGCATTCACACAGTATGTGATGTCTGTTTCCTGCGAGGGTTTGGTTCCACCCTTAGAGCCAAGGAGGATGCCAAGCTCTGCATTCTCTTTGCACTGTAAGCCTGGAAAACACGCATTAGAAAAGTTTGGACCCAACATCCAAGATGTCTAGGAAGTAACCTTGGGGCACGAGTGAAGAGCCAGAAGTTAGTGGTCTGCATATACTACCTTCAAGTATTGTGCAACGCTCAGTCTCTTTCCACATGTGAAAAATCTCTACAGAGAAGCAAAGCAGCTTATGGGATGGGGATTTTGTCCTGGTGCGGCTTTCTCCCAGATTTGTCCTAAACCAGGACAAATAGTGACAGGACACGGAAGATAACTTCTGAATTCCCAGCATAGCAGCAAAAAAGGCAACAAAATGACGGTGTCATTGCAGCCATTGAACCTGACTTGCCTCTAGCAAAGCTAAAATGTGGAAACACTCTCTAAGTAACTCTGACCTGAAATGTTGCAGAAAGGTCATGCAAGTATTCTTATTGTGTAAACATGGCAAGTGGAAGCCTGTAACTAAGAATGCTCTGGTGTGCCTATCCTAGTGACTTAGATGGATCACGGTAGAGCTATTTCCTGAACTCCAGAAGGTTTCCAGAAGTCCTGAAACACTGAAATAATTTTGCTAGAACAGAGAGGAAGATCTTGGGGAAAACTTGTGCAATAATAAGTTTAAAGCCCCCAAATACTACAGCTAATTAGCTCTATTTCACATGCAAAATGTAGATTTCTGAAAGAAACACCCTGAGCTTGCATTGTTGTAGTGATGAATACAGTGTGTCATTATGAGGCTACCAAAGATGGAGCAATACTGAATGCCAAGATACTTAATGTATGGTTTTCTGGTTTTGAGTGATTTTGATCTTTAAAGAAATGGAGAAACAATGGTAGGGGGTGGAGGAGGAGGTATTGATACCTTTGGCTATTAGACAAAGAGATGTATTGTTGTAGGACTTAGAAATGGTGCGAAAGTATCAGCAGAATGGGCATGCACATGACCAAAAAAAATTCTTTTCAGAGATAGAGCCTATGAAATGATCAAGACATGTTAGACATATTTTGATCTAGTTTGCACAGCACTGTATTAAATATTAACTAAAAGTATCAGGAAATATTTAAATTTTGTTGAAAATTCTGGGGCTGTGCATGAATGAGCAGTAATACTGCTAATGAATGAGCAGTATTCAAATTGTCAAACCTGAACTAACTGAAACTTGGATTTACCATGTTCATTATGAGTTTTTTTGACTTGAAGACTTTTGCAACTTAATATTCCCAGTATACTTTGAGAGAATATTCCAATATGCCACAGTTTCACCACAAAATAAATATCAGAAACAATTAGTATTTCCCTTCCCTGAAGGGCATGAAAAACCAAATTCTTTTTCCTGTATTGTTGCATCTCTAAAAGTAATAGAAGAACCATATGGGTTGGCTTTACTGTTACTAAATGAGAGCTAAAATATGACTGCTGCTGCTGCAGTGAGAGGAGAAAATTGTACGCTTTAATGCCCAACAAAATGTCACGAAAAATATGACATACTGCTGTAAAAAAGGTTAAACTGGAAGTTTAACATTCATTGCCCTCCCATACCATGGAGCTATGAAATTTAAATGTGACTGTTTGTGTAGGCAAATTCTGGGAAAGGATAAGAATTGAGCTTTGTGCATGTAAGTAACATAAATGCAAAACAAATTGACCATGTACTAAAGAGCAGGATTGAGGAGTGGGCAAACACTTTAGACTTCAAGATACAAAAGAGGAATTTTTGTCAAAGTTAAATTGTCCAATTTTAACTCTTGAAAATGGTGTACCTGGAGCACTTGAAAGCTGCTAACAGCACTAAAAGCTGTACAGGGGAAAAGAAGTCGTCCTAGATTTTCCATTAGCAAAACTAAAACAAAACCCTTCAGTATAAACATTGTTGCATATTAATAGCGACTTCTTTAACATGGCTCAGAGGGTGGTAAGAAATCTATAAGGAAAAACAATGAAGACTGACTGCTAATGGGAGTAGATAGCTGATAATCTTTGGGAACATCAACATCTAGAAGCACTGAAATGGAAGAGATGACAGTATTTAAATTGTGGATCCTCCCATTTAAGCACTAGCCCAGGCTTCTGGAAAAACAGGACTGCCAGGATCCAGAGGCAAAGGAGCTCAGAGAGCTCTCCACATTGCTTATCTTCATGCTTTGAGCATAGTGGGAACACCTTTGTGCAGCTCCAGTATCCCAACTGTAGTTGCATGTCACTTGTGAGCTGTTAGGGAAGAATCCCTGTGCTGTGGCATGGATCCAGGCTCCTCCCAGCCTCTCCCCTCTGGCTTGGACAGCAGCACAGCCTGGCAAGAAACCTGTTCAGAAAAAAACCAAAAGATAAGGAGTCAGGATGCCTGTGGAATGACCTAGTATCTTTCAGGTTTCCAGAATTTTCCAATTATTGTCATTCAATGCTCAGCATGAAAGCTGTGGGCTACAGCAAAAGAGAAAATTAGACATGTTCAAAGGTGGTATGCTAAGATTGCGACTCAAAACTAAAGATCTATGCTCTGCAAAGAGATAGATAAATAATTTCAACTTGAAATAAATATTTATTTCAAGTTGAATATTAAATTCATTGTTCTAGGAAAACTTACATCATTCTAGGGAGCTTGATGTAAAAAAGCAGTAATGGTCAGGTGTCAGACCACCAAACAATGTATATTCCACCATTGTTCTCTGGTTCATTCGAGTTTGATTGATCCTGTTGCAAAGTTTAGCACAAGAAGACAAAATAGTACTGCCAGAAAGCAGGCTTAGTAACAGAAAAGTTAATCAATCAAAGAAACTGAAAAACTAGCTGAACAGGTTTTCTAGGGCACATTGTAAACTGAGAAAAGCAACAATAAATAGTAGAGCTGTCCTGGGAGTAGAAGGACAAAAGAATTGAAAATGAAAACCTCCAGTGTTTATCACACAGAAAGACAGCATGATTTGCAGTAAGATATTCCACCCAGAAACTATAATATTTGTGCATGAAGTGCATAGATGTACATGGCATGCCAGGCAGAGAGAAGGAACCTGGCAGAGAGGATCAGTAATGTTTTCCTCGAGTGGTGCCCAGGGTTACTAGGGAGGAAGACAAATGAGCCAGAATTAGAAGGAAGTTCCACCTGCAACCTGTGCCAAAAAATGTGAGAAAGTGCACCCTTTGCTGCTGTGTGGTCATTCATGGCACAGACAGCAGGCATTGCAGTCTCAGTCCTGGTTGTGTGCAAGAGTGAACAAGAGTTTATGTATCTTGCGGAGATGTCATCCTGCTGTGACCCTCAGGTGAAGGAGTTACAGAACAGGTGGCAGCATGGCCAGATAAGGGTCACTTAGTTCCACCATATAGTGTTTGGAAATTTAGTAAAAATTGAAATGGGTTTACCAACAAGACTTCTTTTTTTTTGTTTCATGATTTCTGTTGGATGCACATGGCTCCATGTTCACCCTTCATATAAAATGCTGAATATATAACTGTGATAGATTTGTGGAAAACCCATTTCTATTGAATAGCTCAAACACACACAGAGTAAGTTTCCTGTCAAGAAGAAGGAACTTGTTGCTCAAAGCAGGCTATTTCCATGAATCAGAGACTACAAACACACAGGTAGGGAAACTGAAAAGGAGGCTGTGAATCCCAGCGTGACCCTCTAAAATAGTATCTGCATTTGTGGCATCCTGATAAACTTGTGACAAATCTTCAGCAGGACTCACCCATTTGATTTGTGTGCCACACTTCAATAGTTAACTTGTTCAGTTAACTGTTTTGCTTAACAAGCGTCTACATCATGTGGGTGAGGTCTATTTGCCTGAGACATATCTAGAACTGATCTTACAATGAGGATCAGTTGTACAAAACACTTGACCACAGTTGGTGGAAATAGGCAAGGTAACTCATGTTGCATGTTGAGATTTAACAGGAAACTTAAAGGAAAAATGCTTGACAATAACCAAATATTTGACACCAGAAAAACAACTTGTATTAGACTTCTAATAAAATGAAGAATTCAAAACTGTACACTAACATATGCACTTACATAATTTGATTGACTGAGCATCACTTGCTTTGACAAGGTGTGAAATTTAATGCATTGGCAGAATAAATAGTTCTTTAAAAGTAGCTTTAAGATTTATACTGGTTTGTAAGTTAGTGTCTTACTAAAATCATAAAGAAGAAGGCAAATGGAAGATAGCCTGGCAGTAACATCCATATAGCCTTAGACTATGGAAAGCATTAATGTTTCAGCCAATAGGCCATGGAGTGACCTCAACAAGAATATAAATATGTTTGTCCTCTGGATACTTTTCTTAAAAGACTAAAACAGTGATCCATATCAGAAGTTTTGATTTATTGAGTTCTTATTAAGCCTCTAAACAGGGCACAAAATAGTTTATTGGTCTGTTTGAAAATGAATTATTGGATGTTCTTTATTCCCCTTGGGAAATATGTAATCCTTACTTGGAAGGTTATTTTTTTAATAGCATGTTGTTGTTGTTGAGTTGCATGGAGGGTTTTCTTCACAAGTATCAAAGACCCTTTATGAAGAACTTATTTTGTGAAGTCTTGTATGAAAGGAATATTATACACAAATATTGTTTTAGAGAGAATTTCTACCATGAATTTGAGTGTTGTTATCAAAAGAAAAGTCTTAAATTCTTTCTAAAAAAACAGTAAAGATAAAAACACCCCAAATCTTACCAAATAACCAATGTCTTTGCAAGCTGGGTTAGAAGTTAAGTGGTGGAGCGGAATATTTGACAGGAAGTTTTTCCAGGCAAGGAAAAACTTCCTGTTTTGCAACAAACAGGCCTGGAAAAATTCCCTGTGCTTGGAATAAACGATATTCACTCCTTTGCAGTAGCAAAGGAGTGAATATGATTTATTGCAAGCACAGGGCAGTTGTCAGCATGCAAGAAGAGAAATCAAAGAAATCAAAATGATGCAGAACAGACAAAGTTAGAAATTGGTAGAAGAAATATTAAATAAGCAATCCTTATTAATGAGAAAAAATAAAGATTTTTTGAATTTTCAGATATTAATTAGTAAATTTTTAATAATTCATTAACTAATTTTCAGTTAACTAATTGCATCTAGCAAAGATATGTCATAGGACCTTCAGTAAATATGTATATTGAATATGATAGGCAAAAGTATACTAAGAGCACTAATAATAAAATGCACTAAGACAAACCTTGGGAGCATCTTTAATAGAAACCAGAAGTGTAATATTTTGCAAAACAAATGATATAGTAAAAATGGCGAAAAATTCACAGCACGAAAGGCAAAGTCTTGTACTTTTGTGATAGGGGATAATATAAGCTGGTAGTCTCAGTATATTATGGCATAAAGAGAGAAAACCTCTGCTGTAACAAAGGTTATTATAGACAATTCTAGAATTTGCCAAAGGTATTCTTGGTAGAGAATGAAGCAATAATGACACTATATATTGCAGTTAGGAGACTTCTTCAATCTCATTTAGAGAAACTTATGCACTGTTGCTCCAAAGGGTTGTTCATTTACACAGGGATAAGGATGACCAACATAATGCCTGGGAACTTTATTTTGTATACTGATGAAACCTTGCAGAAATAATAGGATTAGATGTCTCTAATGTACAAGTACATTAAAAAATATACCACAGGAGAGAATATAAATGAAAAGGGAGAATTGGATGCTTTTTGTACTTTGTCTATGATAGCGTATGCTGAATTTGATGCCTGGAGGGTTTTTTTATGATGAACATGGTGTAGAACATATTTTTTTCCCATCATTTGCAGAAAGCAGGTCGAAAATAATGGGAGCACAGACAACATACCAGTAGTGGTAGATTGTGTAATAGCCTGGGTGTAATTCTGATCAGTAAATGTGCATTGGTACTGCTTATTCCTTATTTAATTGTAAAAGAAAGGGGAAAAAACCACCAAACATGGTTGGTATGAAAACATATTATTTGTAACAGGGGAAATTTGGAGGACTTTTGCCCTTTTGCAATGTCATGCTTGTGCTCTGTTTTGAAGGCAGGGGGACACATCTAGCAAACTGAAACCTTCAGCCCTTCACAACAGTCAGCTTTGGCTTGTTTAGTTACAAGTACAAGAGATGCACTCTGAAAACCAATGGGCGGGGACAGAGCACTCAAACAGCAGTGAAACAAAATTATGCTTAGATTTTGTTTCAATTTGATTTCATTTAGGCTGTGATTAGGGATGAACTCTACAGAATACATTGAAGCAGAGATACATTTTTTGTCAGCTGTTATTCTTTAGCATCTTTTGCATGCTTCAAATAATAAGAGGTTTAAGTTTACTGACTGAAGTGTTCATTTGATAAAGTAAAATAGAAAATTAAATCACAGGCATCAGAAGTCATTTACCTTTACCCATTAAGTGAGAATTAACACAAGTCTATAAGATAAAAATAGTAGAACCCAAAACAGAACAGGAGTGTTATTTGTTCAGAGGAAATAATAACTAAAATTGAGTAGCCGGAGCAGATATATGTAAAGGTGTGTCATAACAGCTAAGATGAAAGTATGAAATAACAAGAAAACAATTGCTTTTGAGGAGGATTGCTCTTTTGTAGATACTTGTAGCTGACTATTTAAATGTCTAGTGTCCTGCTGTATTGCCACCTCTCTGCTGAGCGTTGCCATACTGAAAATGAAGTCAGGGCAAATTTAGGAAAAAGGAAGATAAGGTCCTGGATGGAAAGTGATGATTAGAAGTACTCCTCCAGAAAATCTGTTATACTAGTATAGCTCTATGGTATAAGGTTCAATTGTTCTGATTTCCTTGTTCTTGCAGACCCCTGCGGTGGAAGGAGCTCTGGTAATGCAGCAACTTAGTGAATAGAAAGATGAATGAGACAAATATCAGAGCAAGCACTGCTGCTGTGCCGAGAAACTAATTACACCTGGTGTCTGTAACCCAGGATGGTAAAACTCTCAACTAGAGAATGCCAAATAGTCATAAAATGTGTTCTTGATACCAGATTGTCCAAATGATCAAGGCACAGAAAAGGGATATGGCTGTGCCACCTGAGACATGGAAATTGAGGAGCACCAGTGCCAGAAAGGCAAGTATGCAATGTGTATGAGACACTTGAAGAGACTATAGAAGAAGTTACTTCAAATACATTTCATTACAAATTAAAGACTTTGTAGTTATTTAAATTATTCTAGATTACTGAAAGATTAAGGACCACGATTAAGATGAGTACTTCTTTTGCACAAATACATTAACTAGCAAATTAAATTTGCCTAATCAAGCTTAATAATGTTACATACTGTTTCTCATTAAAAAGTAAGTATTTTTAAAAAAAGGCTACTTGAAATGGAATGGTAAGAAGATTCTGTAGGGATCTCCAAGGTTGCACCCATTTGACTCACTGGCCTACGTTGATACTACTGCCTAGCACTTGCCACAGAAAGAAAAAACTTTTGCTCTTGGAATTTTTTCTGCTACTGAAATGCATAACAAAAATAAACCTATTGAGTAATACCACAACACTTCTGCTGATGTTCAGTAGACCAGGTCTCCAACTCCAGCCTCCTTAAGGCAGGTATTCCTCAAGCCTCAGAACAAAACTCAGCTTGAAGCATGAGGGCAGGACCAATACTTTGAAAAATAGTGGGAAATTCAGATAAAGACTAACCATACTTAGAATTTATATGCTGAAATGATCATGACTTAATACCGATATTACAGTTCTTCTAAAAAGGCATGAGAATTATTATGATCTTGATTTCAAAGTTCGCTACTGCAAATCCTTATGGCTGTGGAATCCTTGCTAAATGGCCTCAGGCACAGCTCTACTTCCCAAGAACATTTTGAGTGGAAGAGACATCTCTGCTTATTGATGAAATACAACTTGCCAGAAAGACCCATAGTTTCTCAGATATTCTTTAGGACTTTCACCATAAATATATAATACAAACTGGAGAAGTTGGCAAAAGTAGTGTTACTTACTGTCTGCATGTTAGGAGTATGTCTCTGTTTCTCCCCTGCCCTACTGTATGAAATCACTCTGAGGATCAGCTTTGTAGTTCTGATGAAGCAGGCTGGTGAGGGGCAGTGACAGATCTGTTAGGAGCGGCCCACCACTCTTTATTTGTGTTCTGCCTATTCAGAGCAGGGAGGAGGAGGGATATCTTTGGATTTTGTCACAACAGAGGCTGCCTGAATGTTTCTTGGCATAAGTGTAAAATTTTGTGACCAGATTTTTCAATTTGGTGATAAAAACAAGGATGTATTTCAGGGAGGTGGTGAGTTGATCCCCATTCCTTTCCAGGGATCACTCTATGCTGCAGAGTCGCAGGGAATGATGGAGAGACAGACACAAGTTGAAGACCCAAAGGAGACCTTGCAGACAAGTATATGAGTAGCACCTACCTAGTGAAGTGAGGCTAATGAGGCAAACTGGATTTTAGGAAGAAGACAGCTGGTGTCATAATTTGATGTAAGAAGGATATGTATATGAATACAGGGTAAACTTACAGGTAGCGACAGTAGCATAAATTAACTTCTTAACTCCCTAAAATGATAAAACTGGTAATTCCTGACTAGTATTTTTCTTTGCTTGAGCATGAGATACTTTTCATTTAAAGAAAAAACAAAACAACAAAATCCTGGCTCTAAATTATATCCTTCTTCATCTTCATTCACTCCAACACAGTGTAAGGTGATGAAGATATATTTTAGGTTGGATTCTGCAGAAGAAATAAATATGTGGCCCATAAGCTAATAGCTGGAAAATCCTTCCTCACTGTCTCACTAGTTTCAAGCTTTTGTTGAGTTGGTGGAAGTTACTTAAGCTCATACACTAAACTTAGTAAAACCATGCTTGAACTAGGAGGGTTTATTAGCACAGAGCTGAAGGGAGGTGTGCCAGCAGAAATAGCTTCTGGCACTATAAGCTGGGGCTACTAAAGCCAGTCATCTGTGAGTACAGTGAAGTTCATAAAACACATTCCTCCTCAACACATCTGCTCCTTTGCTCCCAGGTTTTGGAAGAAAACTCTGCCTGAAACTATGCTAGCAGACACCAGTAACCCTTTCTGTCTTCCTCATTCAGTAGGAATCCCAAGACTTTAATGAAGAATCAACGAAACAAAAAGATATGGGATCACACAACTGTCTAGAAAGATCTGAGAGGTGGAATCTGAATCCTAAAATATGGCCTTTCTGAATGAATTTAAAGCATTTAGCTACATCAGATGAGATGCATAAATATGGTCTTGATACCTAAAGCATAGAACTTTAAGTGCTTTTAGCCATGCTTCTAACTACACAACAAGCATGTTCACAGTTAGTACCAATGGACAGTACTTAAAGTAGTACATATATGAGGTGCAAAACTTAAAAGTTTTTATTTTAACCAGCAAAAGTTAATAAATGAGGAGGTTATGTTTCTTATGAAGAAACAGTGTGCTTACTTGTTGAGATTTTGCCCAAGTGACAAGTGAGTAGTTGAAGTGAAGATCAGAGTTATTAATGGGTTTTTATTTCAAAATTATTCTTGCATCTTTCTGGAGAGACAGACCAAATTTTGAGAGCCTCTAATTTGTTTGGAGTGACCAGTCCTTTAGGGTTTGCATTTTGTAGTGTTGGAAAAACAGAGAATGCTTACTGCCTGTCAATTTTATTTTAGTCTGTTTCATATATTTACACAAGCTTACAGTGAAAAAACCTCATATTTTTTACTAGCAAAGAGAAAGGATTACATTCTTGATTACACAGATTAGAAAATACTGTCCTTTTGTTACTGTTAGCAAAATCCTCACCTGAGGCTCACCCTTGGGTCTGGAGAGCAAATGAATAATTTTCTGACCTTTTCCCTGATCACTGACCTGATGGACACTGGTGTTTTTCCATGGCTATTTTTCTCTTATATAAAATTCACACAAAATTTTGCCTGCACTGAATTTCAGTGATGTCACCAGGTTCTCTAGTGACCTCCTGTGATAAATCTTTAAAGGACCTGCTGCCTGTGGACAAAAGTCCCTTCTTCTACTCAATCAGGTCTTCAGATCTCAGCAACACTCTAACCCTTTTGGATAATTATCCTGATTCAGCTCTTCAGAAGTCTTGCTTGGAAATGCTCTAGGTTATTTCTCTGGAGCCACTGCATCAAGGACAATCCTGTTGACAGCAGTTGTGAATCAGTGCTAATCTCAAATAAAACTTGGAAGTAATACAAAGTCTGCTAATGGGGCAATAAGTCAAATGAGCCAAGAGCTCTTTATTGGCAATTAAAAGCTTAAAGGCTTAAACTAGGCCTATAATCTGTACTTTTCATAGAAAGTGCTGTAAGTCATACAAAATGTAGCACTTGTTAAACAAAGTGTTAATGGAATAGTTAATAGAAGTTAGACTTGGGAAGCTATCACTGCACTGCAGGTGTGGATGCTTGGCCTCTTGTACCTTTAGCCTAGGCCCCCTTTCATGGTAATTCAGAGCCTCACTGGGCTTTCATAAAACTCCCTTTGACAATCTGGATATTGGACATGTCTGAAATAAACCCCATCTGCTTTCACTAAATGTCCATATTGTTGCATAAAGATAAATAGGTAACTTTTTCTTAAATGAAGAAGCTTGAATTCTATGTTGCTTTACAAACAAAGCCAACTAGATTGGATTTACAAAAGCCTGAATAGCCTTTATATAAGGAAGCCAAGGGCAAGATCAAGTTCTCCTGTGCTAGTAGTACAGACAGCGCCAGCTGCCAGAAACCTTCTGTAGTAAAATGTGTTCATACAGAAGAAGAGCAGAAGAAAGCAACACAGAATTTCCTATTAATCTTGATTATTTAGGATTAATACGCTGCAGCCTGTGGAAATACGAACTGGATGTACAGCAGACTTATTGGATAAAATAAGAATGCTTATAATAGACATTTTATTATCTTTCATTTAAAAATCTGTAATATTATATGCACTAATAAAAGTGTTACAGTACTGGAAACAAGAAAATAATGTTCATATGAAAAATCTGAAAAAGAATCTTCAGTTTGTGAAATGTAACATAAAATACTCCAGTTCAAGCAAGCAGGCACAGAATTGAAACTAAGGAAGGGTTGACTAGCTCTGTATATCTTTTTACACGATAAAAGCAGGCTTGACTCAAATTTTTAATGAAAATATCCTTAAAATAATTTTCTGTTTATGCTTGTCAATATCTATCCCAGTTAAATTTTTTGTTAACTTCAGTCTCTCCAGTCTCTCTCTGGTCTTCTCAATCTGCAGCATTTGCAGTTGGCTAAAGAACAAAGGAGAGAGAGTAACTTGAAGAAGAAAAACCAGGGTATTGTCCCATAGTTCTTCATTCAAATATTTTAATTGTCTTAATAGTGAAGTATCCCACCCATAAAATACTACCAGGTCTTTAAAGGAAAGAGGTTAAATCCCTGTCCAAAATCATATATGCAGGAAAGGCCGTTCACTGTATATACCTTCTAATGATGAATTGTTTTAAATATGAGATACATTACTGTCATTTATTTTACTATAGTGATGATGAAACGAAAAGCCACATGCTGTTTAAACTATTTTTCTCTTAACAATGCTGTTAAACCTGGCCCAATCAGAATAAAAACAAAATATGTGTGTTCTCATCCATATTATAATAAGTAATAAGGAGAACAAAGGAGCTAGTAATCACTGTACAATACAAGTGAATCAAAGGATATCTTGGATCAAAATAGTTTCTATGCCCTTCACTACTAATTTATAATTTCTTTGTTAAAAAGCTGCAGTAATGAACAAAACCAATTAAAAACACAGACAAGCACAATATAGAGCTGTGTGGAAACACACTTGAACTTTTGACTTCTTTGATGTCTTTTGTTTGCTAATCCATGTCAGAAGAGCATCCAGGATTTCTGAGCGGAGTCCTGGGATTTAGACACACCTGACTGACTTTTGGTCTCTGTGGCCACAGGCTTTGTGTTCATGACAAGTCAGTATCTCAATGTTTTATTTAGTACTCAATTCCACTATGTGCAGTGGTCTTCAGAGGAGCAGTCAGCTAATTAGATCTTGGCCATCCTCTTCCACATTCCTGGCTCTGCTTGTGTGATGGTCCCCAGTGCATTGCAGTATGCCTGCACTGATAATTTAGGTGCAGCTATACCTGCTCTGTATTGGATCATTTTGCTCACATGCCTGGGTTCAGTGGTAGGAAATGTTAATAATATCCATTGGGTGCAGGTGACTCATGGACTGGTAACCTCTGGAACTGAGAGCATGACACCCAGCTATCCATCAGGGCTCTCTGGGATGCGCACATTTCTATGGAGAAAATGAAGTGTAGTCCTTTACTCAAGTCATTTACCATATCAGCAGGTGATTCTCATGTTAGTCTCACTTTTAGACTTTCCCTCTCCTTTTACTCCTGACATTCCAAAGATTGCAGCAGGACTTTTAGTTACACTCTGAATACCAGCCAGTACCATAAAGTGCTAGAGATCTGTAAATATTAGTGTAAGTTGGAAAACAACAAACAGCAGCACAAGGGGATTCTTGCTCTTTTCTACAGAGGTTGTTCTGCATATGCAGTTGCTGCACCAATGAGTTCCCGCAGTGCTTCGGTCCCTGAAGCCAGGAGAGAAGCCAGCTCTGTGCTGCAGTGCAGTGCAGCTATAGCAGCCTTGCCATGGCTGGATACTGTCAGGAGCCTGCTTACAGCCAGGATCCCTTCCCATCTGCTGCCTCCTTATGAAGTACCACCTTTAATAGCTTTTATTTGCAGTACTGCTCATTTCTAGCTCATCCTGAGCCACATGAGAACTCTTTTTTTCTTTTCACACAATACAGACTCTCATTAGAAATGACAGCAACAGTGAGAACTATGAAAGACTTTAGAAGCAGATGACTTGACACTTACCCACTACCCAGTGTGTTTTTTCCCATACATGCAGCAGCTCAGGAGACTATCCTGCCAGAGAGGTGCAGTCCCTCCTTGACTGTCCCATTACTTTACTCAATGGAGCCTGTCATGTCCAGAACTCTTTCATATTATGTTTCTTCTTCTTTTTTTCCCTCTTTTTTTCCTTTAATTGTCCCTACATTTATGAATTCAGGGAAGGATTTGAAAGAAAAGGGATGTAATATGTCAAAACTGCTTCTTTTCAACAATTTGAGCAGTCTAATATCCTTAGGAGCTTTTGTACAGGTCTGCAAATCTAGAAGATATTTGAGACACATTTGCTACGTAAACTCTGCAACAACCTGGCCTGCCCTGGCCCATTGATATTTCACTGTATTATTATTCTGAAACAAAACACTAGGAGGTATTTCTGGGCATCACCTGACAGCATATTGCATTCCTCCAGCTCCACATACCTTACTCTGTCTTTAATGCACAGAGCCTGCATGAGCAGTGGCACATCAAATAACCTGCCTGAGGCTGAGCAAGACTTTGAATAATATTTTCACACTCAATTTTCATTCTGTAATTGACAGACAATTAGGAATAGACAGATAAGTAAATATTCAGGCTCTTTGTTTTTAGTTGAAGTGGGAGAAACAATTCAGAATTTTCTGGTGAGATCCATTCTTGAATTTGATATTTAGTAGTTTCTGTTTAGGGAGCTAGCTAATTTGTTAATTCCCTAGTCCTGTGGAGAGATTTAACAATAATAATTTTGTGAGCCTGTGTTAGTGACAGGTATAATCTCTTCGTTTAATTTTCCACCTAAAGATATTTCTACTGCTGGGGCCCCATTAATCAGGTATCTGATCTTCAATATCAGCATTCATTTGAAACAACATCACCTAGGCTTCTTTTCCCCGAGTTGTAAATAACAAAGAGGGAATTAGGCTAAGCAGTTATGACTCAGCTCTGTTGCCCAAATTAGAAGAGTGTCAGTTCCATTAAATAAACAACTAATTTGGCCAGTTTTCCTGAGCCCTCTCCACAGCTGAAAGCATGTGTAAGAGTTAAGGAGTGAGGAGATACAGCATACTTTGCTTTCTAAGGCAATATACATAACAATCAGAACCTTGCTAGGGAAAGGCTGAACATTACTCCCATGCCCAGTTACAAGGAGTATTTTTCCATTAGTAAGTAAGTTTTAAATTGGAATATCACATTAGAGAAATTTTATCCCAGAATTCTTAGTGAGTTTTGATTTTTCTTAAATCCATACTAGTACATCACCTGCAGTAGTCCATCTATATCACCATTAAGGAAAGATTTGCATGATCTTTCATGATGAATTTGAAAGAGCTAATGCACTTAATTTCCAGGGTTTTCTTTCCACATGCAAAAAAAAAAAAAACTAGACAAAAAGAAAATTACTCAAACAATTTAAAAAATATTCTATGTCCCTGCCAAAATCACTTCATTTATACATTAGATTTTCCCTATATTTTGCTCTCAACTTTTATAACTTTTTTTTTCTTAAAGGTAAAATTAATCCACATTTTCCATTCAAGAACAATTTCAAATTGCATAGTTCTAAGCAATGGCCTCTTTAATGCTTGTGATGGCAGAACCAAACAGATTTGACCAAGATTTCCAAGATGCAAGAATAAAAAGTGCCTTATATTTGTAATTTTAATAGTTTGCAAATCAGGAACTTGATATTCAATTTTAGCTGCTACTTTAGCTTGTCTTATTCTTTAATACATAAACAGAGTCACTTGAATTAAATTAAGACTTCTTTCCATCTTGCTTTTTAGACACTTTTATCATATTCTGTTGCTTAGACACTGGAAACAAGAACACCTTTTCCCAGTTAAGAAAATTTAATAGATTCGACTAAGCATTTCTCTGCCTTCCCTGCATCTGCTAAGAAATCAAATTTGTTGTTACTTGTTCTGAACAAGCTGCATGCCTGCCTTTTTCACAGACTCAGAGTTACATCACTCATCAATACACAGAAGGGACTGGTGGCCACTACTTTTCCATTGCAATTCTGAGTCATTTGGGGATATCATGCAAACCTATTCATTGTCTTTGAAAAGACGGTGTTGAATCTTCACTCCTGCATGTTCTGATTTGGAAGACAGATGCCAAGCGGAGGCACTGGAAGCAATTTAAGAACACAGCAAAAAGGACTTTTGAAAAAAGCTGAAGGGAAAATCACATTTTTGAGTCTCTGTCTCTCCATTAATTGCAATCACCAGTCAAGTTCCTAATCAATGCACATAAATTGTCACAAGACTACGAGGACTGAATTTTTGAAGCTGCAGTTTGGGGTTTACAAGGGCTTCATAAAGAATTAACACTTACTGTTATTAATTTTTTTCCCTGAACTTTTCCATTAGCATTCCACCTTGAGGTTGCCCAAGACATTAATCTTCTTTAAAAATTGAAACTTTAGGCCAATAAAACCAGACAGCCTGTGTTCCTATTCATAATCTTGTGTTGCTTTTCTGATTCCTTTCCGAAAAACCCATAGGGGAACTCACTGACCAGGTCTGTTGGTCTCATGGCTGTGTCAGCTCTCCTTTACTCTTCAATAAGCAAATGTTTGCCAGTTGTTAACCTGGCCTTGAAAACTATCTTATTCTATCTTGAAAGCTATCTTATTCTACTTTTTACCACTTCCCTATAAGTTTTGGCTCAATTTCAGAGTAAAAGTTGTTTACCCAGCTTTACTTAAGTACATATCCCTTCAGGTTGTTTCAACTTGCCAGATCTTTACTCTATTAATTTGTCTTTTCCAACTTGAATTCTCAGTTGTAATAAATACTTACTTTATTGCCACCATCTAACAGTAGATACGTGATTCTTTTGCAATCTGAAGAAAAAAAACATTTTGAGTTTGCTGCCATATTACTCCCACTTTGAAGAAACAACTTGCATCTACAGAGACCTAGAATTTCCCTGGATTATTTTTCTTTTATCTTTCCTTCTGAATGCATTACTAGATTCTTATTGCATTAATTTTCATTTTTTCCCCATAGTCATGCCTTCTTACAGGAAAGTATAAATTATAGGCATGCTGATTTCAATGCAAATAGGTAGCTCTTTCTAAATCTTATCTTTTTCATATTAAGGTAAATGCATTGCCTCATTTAGGAGGTAAAGAACATAATTTAGGAAGGTTTAATAGGTGGGTACTGTAAAGTCCATTTGAATTTCATATTTGTGCTTCCCCCTGAACTAGCTTAATTATGCTAACATCTGAAGGCAGCACCCGCTTACAAAAGCTAGCTAATGAAATACTGGTATTCAAAATACTACAGAATAAGCAACAGAAAATTTCTCTCAGAGCAAGTATATATAGGAAAATTTTTAGTTAAGAATCTTCATATCAGCCCATTTCTTAATAAAAGCTTCCTTTAGTTCAGTGATTCTAGTCTACCCATACTACTTTAAAAGGCCATTCTCTACTTCTCCCTTTTCAGTATTACCTTCAGATTATAGCCTTTATGTTCCATACTTCGCATGCTTGAGAGAGTCGTGGAATGACTTTAAAAAGATGACCCTTTAGAAAGCCAGTAAGCTTTCAGAAAAGCCTTTTAGTATTATATTAACTTCAGCCTATAATGAAAGATTATAATGGTGCTTTAGCAGCAAGGAGGTGCTATAAGCTAAGACGGAAAAAACATACCCAAAGCCTACTGTTTTCCTACTGTGGCAAATTGCATGACCAGAAAAGAGGAGAAATTCTTCTTGGGGACCATGTCAAATTTTAGACAGTGAAAACCACAATGCAAGTTAATGCATTTTATAAACGAGGCCCAGCTTCTATTTCAGTTAAAAATCTTCAATAATACTAAGTAATACTGAAAATTTTTGTTGTAATTCAAATGTCTTAAAAACTGTTTCACTATTTATGTACTGTGTCCTAAAAGCTGACATTTTTCAGTCAAAAAAAAAAAAATTTTTGCTTTCTTTCTTAAAAATATAACTGATATAACTGTTGCTAAATATTACAGAAGTACCAAGATTTTCATTGCCATTTATGAATATATCAAAATCACCTAAAGTAGAGTACCCAGAAACCAGGGAGCTACCATAGATATAATCAACTGAAAGAACAGTGAAGCAATCCCAAGCATGCAATTAATAAAACATGATTTTAATTTTATTGTAAAAATTGACTCATCTTTGCTAGTTAGAAGATTTTAACAGAATTCAGGGAAGCTTAACATAATACCGTTGCCCATCAAAATGAGCTTTTCAATCAAAATCTCCTCTTAGATATGATTTCACTGATTTATAACCAGATTGGAGTTGACCAAGGTTTCAAGGTAGGTCAGCTTAAGCTGTGGATGTGTAGGAAGCCATTGCAAAGAAATTTAAGCACACTACCTTCGGCCCCTGTTATCTCAGGCGCAGGCTAATTGAGCAGCACTTCCCTAAGCTCTGAGTCTTTCTCTCTAGTGGGTGAGAAATATATAAAGTGGGCAAGGTTTCAGAGAGATAATAAACCATTAGGTGTCAGACAACTGTAACTTAGAACGAAATGAGAAAAACTACCCCAACCATGAGAACACACAGTTATGAAGTGAAATTTTAAGAGAAGTAGAGAGGAGCCAGGACTAAAAAAGAAAATGCAAAAATATGAGGAGATCTATGATACAAAAATCTTTAAAATGAAGTGTTAGTTATTCATCATTATACTGGTGTGTATGGCTCCTGTGAAAATTAGTAGACAAAGGAACTGAATCTCGTGTAAGATAAGAAATATACCATGCAACTTGCAAATTGTTAATTATAACTGCAACGTTGTAGTGTCACAATGCAGTAGTGTCAGCTGTCTTCCTAAAAGAAGGTAAATGTGGGAAGTTGTAGCAGAATGCCAAGCATCCGTCTCTCTATGAAAGGGGAATCAGTCTCTGACAGTCTTTTAAGAGTATTTCCTTGGCATACTAATACATGCCAAGCAGCATTTGAAAATCTGTTTGCTTCCATAGCAATGAAAACCTATGACCCCAGACAAATGGCAGTTTTAAAACTGGAGCTATGGGGTCCCATGCTAAAAGTAGCTATGGGGTCCCATGTTAAACTGGGGTACCATGCTAAAAGTAGCCTTCTGAAGACAGACTGCAGTTGAGTTTGTGATTTATTTCCATGACTAAGGGACGTCTCAAATGGAAATAATATCTGGAGATTAATGTTGGCTAGATATTTAATTTATCCCTAAGCGGAAAAGTACTTTGAGGCACTTTTGTAATGTTTCCAAGAGGTGGTCAAGAACTCAATCCCTTTTGTCCAAGAATAAACACAGTCCAAAGCTTGCCTGGCATCCTATTACCTGGGGTAATGTAGTAAGCATAGTCCATCTCACTGGCATTCACTGTTTCTGGAGAAACAAGAGTTTGAAGAAAATTATTTTGACTGCTTGCAAACAATAAGAGAATGACAGGGCAGAAGAGTTTTGTCACCCAACTATGTAAGTAGGTGCATTGAATGCCAGGATCTGGAGCAATATTTTTCCCGGTGAACACTTCCCTGTGCTGCTTGATAAAGGCAAGTAGTCAAAAGATCTCCTGGAGGCAAGGAACACCAGCTTATCCTGTGAGGACTTGAGAAATTAATGCCTGTAGGACTTCAAGTATTAGTAGACGGTGAGTAAAAACCAATGCTTTAACTAACTCTTGATTATTTCTTGATGTAAAGTGGAAAAACCCACTATCTGCAATTGACATTAAAGTATAATACTCTTTAGACAATGAAAAGGAAGAAGCTATGTAAGTTCTGGTGCTGTCTTTATTCCTGAAATAAACTATCCATGTGATGCATTTTAAACAATTCCTTATGCCAGTTAATGAGCTGGATTACACAGTTGTCTGTACATCTCATAACTAGGTTAGTAATTATTCTGCTATTTTGTTACAGCCGAACATTACATGTTATGTGATAGATCTTTGTCTTGATTTAGTCTAACAATTTCAATAGCAACATAGCGTTTAATGGATCATACTCCTTGATGAGAATATAATACTCTTTTACAGGAAAGTAGGTCCCAAAAGTTGCTAATGACAGAAGAAAAATACAAATTAAAGTCTGTTTTTTTGTCCTATTATACTACTGTGCTTTTTGTGTATGTGTTAATGAGACACTGGCTGACAGAAAATTCTGATTTTAAAGAGATACTTGGTTAAACAAGCATACTCTTTGCTAACTGACAACTACAAAGTTCTTTTTTATTGGCCAAAGATACCACTCTAAAAACTGCAGAAAAGGACAGCTTTTAGATTAAAGCAATAGGAAATCATTCAGACTAGCAGAAAAGAGGGATAGGAGGATTGCCTGGGGAATAATTCATGCATGTTCACCACTATTTCTGACATTTTGGCCTGGTTGCTTTCAAGCCACCCTCAGTAACCTGCAAACACACTCTTTTATAATACAGCACCTACTCTTTTTCCTCTCCATAGCCTTGGGTGAGCGTAGTTTCAAAACTCAGCCTAACATTTAGATATTTTAAAATTATAACTATAGATGTAATGCACAACTTTGCTAAAGAAGCCTTGAAATTATTACAATTACTGTTTTCAAGTTCCAAAGATATTAAAACTGGACAAAACAAATTAAATTTTATATATACATTTATATACACACACATATATATAAAAGATTACATTTAGAACAAACTGAAAACAATAAAACCACAATGTCATGAACTAGTATAATATAAAAGAAACAAAATAAATAAAAATTTAAAATAAGTAAAAATAGATAAAAATTTAAGATCAAACATGTGTACAATGCCTAATTTTTGAATGCATTGTGCTTCAATAGGTTTTACCTATTTTTCATTTAATTTCTTTTGCAAGGGCACAGAGGAAAATTAAATGAGGGGAACATGCCAGACCTTTGCTTCAAAGGGTAATTTTCCAATGGCAATAGTAAATCTTTGTCATTTGCAACATAATATTTTAACATTTGAATGGGAGCATTTGAAAGTGATTTTTCAAAGTCTGCTTTTATCACAAATACTTGGAAAATAAATCATGTCAATGGAGGGAAAATCCAACCTGAAAACTATTTTGGTGAAATTTATAAAGTTTAAGCATTGCTAATCTTGCCCTAGTTGAATAAGAAAAATTTGCCCTATTCAGATAAAATTAAAACTTGCATTTAGGCTAAAGTGTGAAAATCAAACAAAGTGACTTATACAAGGGGTGCTCACTTCTACAATTTATGCCCTGTAGTAGATTCTACTGCCATGAGCATGAAATGAATAAATGGTGTCTCACTAATTGTATGCTTCTCAACAAGTAATGTAAGTGAGGAAAGCAGTTCAGTTTAATGAAAACTTTGCACCAAGTGGAAGTCAAATATTCACCTCTTGCAGCACAATCACATGTCTCAGACCTTATGTCCTGTAATCTCACAGTGAAACAACTGCAGTGTATAAAAATACATAGAACACACAATTAGTAACTTTAGAAGCTTTGGATTATGTAGAAGTTACAGAAGCATTCACAGCAAGGAACTGCTGAAGTGGCTTCTTTCCACCAGTTGCTCACTGATAAGCAAAGCAAATCAAATATGTAATAATTATGAACAAGAAAAAGGTTTTGCCCTTTTTTTGTCTTTTTGTGTTTTTATTAATTTGGTATCCACATATGACCATGGCTAGAGACTGGATGCTGAGCAGGCCCTTTATCTGTGGTCCTACATCTCTTTACTTATCTCTGCTGACTCAAGTCTAGTAGAGTTTGTACAACATTGGGTGTAGACCTTACATCCATGTTTAGACTCATGGAAACTATTTTTTTTTCAGATTCACATAAGTCACTGAAAGAATTAAAGGTGATGCATTCAATGTTTTCTACTGAAGTAGGTGTGTAAAGTCTGTAGGCATTCCCAAATCTGCTTTTATCCTAAATTGTGTCCTGGAGTAGCATTGTTTAGATTTGTATTCAGTAATTTGTTGGTTCCTGTCAGGAGAAATAACTGTGTTGAGGGACTTTGTTTGTTTGGGACACATGGGAGCCAAAATAAGTTTCCTGTGGTACACGAGTTTCCTTAGGTAGTTTACAACTAGCATGACCTCTTCAGCGATTCAGATGTATGTGAAACTTGTGAGGTAAGCTCCTTGTAATTATGGCTCCAGATTTTGGTGTTTTTGTTTTTTTTTTTTTTTTTTAATGAGATACTGTTAGTATGCAAAATACTAACCATGATATTTTTTTATCTTGGAGAAGCTTGCAGGAGGCAACCCTAGATCCTGAATGAATGAACTCTTCTTTTCAGCAGAAAAATTACTGAAGGAAGAAATGGATGCAAAACCTAGGTCTTTTCAAAAGTAGATTTCAAGCCTGAGATGTAGTAGAGTGTAGGGAAGCTGGAAGGGCAGTGAAGTTTCTGTTCTCTGTCATGTAACTAGAAAATCGCTGTCAGCCCTATCTAAAATTAATTGAAATCTCTCATAATGGAGGTTCTTGGTAATGCTGGAGATGAGCAAGTATTGAAGCTCTCTCAGGACCTCAGAAGCAAAGACAGAATTCTTGGCCCAGTCCTGCTGAGCTATGCACTGCAGACATCACTTCTCATCTTGTTTGGCAGGGAAAAAGAAGGAAAGCCTTTTTTTGGAGCAGCAGGGGCACAGATGCTACACTGCAGTCTCTGCCATGAGGAAAGCCCGTCTCCATTGCTCACAAGTGCAATGGATTTGCTCAGGAATGGAATCTCAGAAACATTTATCAAAAAGGCATTGTTTCATCAGGTCTGTTGGAGCTCCCAAGGCTGACTTGAGCATAGTTGGTCCTGTTGCCCAGTCCTCAGGTTGCTCAGAGCGTAATTTTAGCTTGAGGGATGGCAGGAAAACATATTCCTTGGGCAGCTACCAGGGTATGTTTTTGGGGAGATGGGTTTTTGAAGGGTTACAGATACCCTGGCCAGCACCCAGCTGCGAGCACAAGGCTGTAACACACCTCTTGGCTGGTCCTGGTGGAGAGGTGTCCCAGGACAGCTTGCTAATGCACCAGCCCTATGGGAAGGTCACAGCAAGTTTACTGAGAGGCTGTTTTGCTTCTGATGCTGGTATCTTGCAATCAGTCCGCCTGCAAGCTGCTGCCACAGGCAGCATGCTGCCACATGTTCTTACCTTGTGTTGGCAGATATTTGTTTAGTTACAAAACTCATTTTCCTACCTTTCTCCTCCTTTCTGTGTATATGTACAGGCCCTAGGTTTAAGTAAATTATCTCCAGAAATATTTGCCATATGAAGTCTCTCAACTGGCAGGGTCTATTAGGAAATATCTAGACAGAGATAGATTTTTCTCCTGCAAGCTCTTAACTTATAAGTTCCTGAAACAAAATCAAGAAACAGACATGGAAGCCAATAGCTGTAAATGTAAGACATTAATTATTCTCATGCCATGGATCATTTGTTGAAGCTTGAAGAGGTGGATCTTTTACATCATGCAATGTATTTTCTTCTGAGCAATAGAATGATCAGCAAAAAAATCAGTTCTCCTTCCAAATGAGGTGAGTCTTTTGATGCGAGGTGTTCTTAGCTGACTGCTCAGACATGTTCCCAGATGATAAGAACACAGATCAAAAATCTTACACAGAAATGAACTAGAAAGCCCTTAGGACCAGAGTAAATACTATCTGACTAGAAAATGAATTCTGATAGGTTCCTATCAACTTTAATTACTTTAAGACTATTATCCATGTAACAAGCTTCTCTGGCATTTCTAAGGAAAAGATATATTTAATAAATTAAGAACTTAGTAAAAAATATTCCCTAATTAAATTCATTAGAACATTTAAGCTACAAGAAAACCAATAGAGTTTCTGCTGTTTCTCACACAGACAGCAATTAATAAACAGTTATCTCAAGTCTGAATTAGCAAGCAACCTTTGCTTTCTTGAATGTGACACTTGAGACATCGTTTCAGTGAAGGAGGATATCTTATACACATTCGGAGTAACTGTCCTCAGTCTGCGATTTGAAAACCATGTTGCCATTAATTAATGATGTACTGGTGTTGGAACTATAACAGATATGGAAATGAACATATTGAAATAGTATATGAACCAAAAGAAAGGCAAAAGACAAGCTACAGAAATGTGCATTTGGATTAATTGTTTTCTTTGAAGAACTCCACAAATTAAATAGTGCATGAAATCACTTGCTGTCGCACAACTTACCACATTGAAAGGTCTGCAGTAAAAATAAAGTTTTTTGTCTGCCTTTGCACACCTCCCTTATCATTGTCTTTCTGGACTGATTTCTGTCAAGGCAACTCTATTCTCTAGAATAGATGACACATGGAAGAAATATTTCTATTGTTTATCAAAGGAACAAAAAAGAATTAACATTTCTGTATTTTATTTTTTTACCAAGCTGTACTTAAATTCTCTGCCTCTTCTGTCTTAGAAATGGGCAGGCTCCTGTATTGCATCTTATCCCCAGCCAAAGCTTAAGACATGCAGGACTTTAGTGCTAATTAAATATGTTATGAAAACTATTCCCTATACGAAACACTGTCTCTTGATAGCAAAAATTATTTGACTTGTAGAGAAATGTTAGCTGCATACAGCAAGAAACTCTTCAGTTAATTAGACACCTTATGTTGTAAATGCAAAGATGAATAACTTATGTTGAAAATGCACAGATACATTCTTGAGTTAATACTTTGATCAGTTAAACGCTGATAAAAAGTGTCTTAAGTAAACTGTTGATACAATGTGATGCTTAATATCATTTGGATCAGTTACATATGTTTTTCTTCAAACCTAAAAGTAAATAACCTCTCACCTTTTGGTTTGATAACCTTTCTCCTGCACAAAAGGTCATTTAAGATTGTTGCTTTTCCTCCAGTTCGTCCCTCTTGGAAGCAATACAGATTTCAACTCTCCTTTTTGTAGGTTATCTAAGACTCATACAGGAAAGGTCCGTTCAGGGCAAAGCAGAGGGATGAAAAGGTTACGATGACCTTTTCATCCCTCTGCTCTGCTGTGAAAGCAGTGGTGTTTTGTCACTGGGCTATATAATTAGGACCTCCTTCACTTCGTTAGATCTCAGGCACCCTGTGGGGCCAGTAACAAACTGAGCCAAGTTTCCAAGGAAAGCTCTCTCTTCTGTGTGCAATGTCTTAATTAAAAAATTAAGTCATTCTGAATTCTGACTTGGACAGGTTTAACTTTGATCACAAAGAGACATGCTTTCTTTCCTACAGAAGAATTTCTTCTGTAGGAAAACTCCAAAATGTATTGGAAAACTGCATTAATCTGCCCTACTGGGAAAAGGCTCTCAAGTGTTGAGAAAGCTCTAGTATGACTGAGAACTAGAGTATCACTTGTGTAGGTTTCATGACAATTAGGAAACATTGTGAAAAGAGAAAAATTAGTACCCTATTTCCACAACTGCATTTTTGTAAACTGCTAATTACAAAATGCTGCAGTGAAGATGGAGGGCAGTCAGCTTTAACCAAGATAGATTTTTGGTCAGATATAGTCCTTTCTAGTTAAAGACTGATTTTGCAAGAGAAATTGAAATGACAGTTTTCTCTTTAACAAAGAACAGGTAAGAGTAATGAAACTGGTTATGAATACTATTGCTAATCAGTGCTGGATGGTAGTAATTTTTGTGCTTATGTAGTTGACAAAATGCAGGTCATGTCCAACAAAACCCGTAAAACTCCCTTGAGAGTCCTGTTAGCCAGGATGTTAGCACTGCAGTTTCCATTGCTCTCTTCACTCTCTGCCACTCATACTGACAGTCAGGACAAATTTATGCTGAGTTAATAATAAAGAAAGAAGATACAATAATTGCAACCAACTAGAGATTTACAGATTATTACCCTTACATTTTAGGCCTTTTTTTCCCCATAAAATATGAGTGCTATCAATGGAAAAATATTTACTATTCAGAAGAACAATATAACATAAATAGAAAAAAAAGTCCTTTAAAGAGGATACTTTGAAAAAAAAAAAAAAGTACTCAAATATCTACAAGGCCTGAAGGAGTATACACAAAGAATGAAGTAAACATTAATAGAAAACATTAATTTCTCAACTTCTGTCTTCTAAGTGAAAGAACACAGTAATTTATGCCTAATAACAGGGAAATAATGCCCTGAAAAAACACAGCTAACACTGCCATTCTAAAGAACGCAGAGAAATTTTCTCCAGTCTAGATGCTGAGGTCACCTTTAAGAGTTGGCTATGAAAAGACCTGCTTTCAGTAGCATATTCAGCAGTAGATTATGGAGATTTACAACTCATGTGCACATTTTTTGTGCTCTTCACGTGCAGCAAGTGTGATGTGGGAAGCATTGGGCCCACTCCTTTTGGTCATATCTGCACTGGCAAATCTGTAAGGTTGAGCTCAAGGATGGTAATGAATCATGTGGGAAAGAGGAGGGAGGAGTAAATACCAAAGTTATAATAAATTAATTGTGGCAAGCATAGAAGAGAAATAATAGAAAAAGCTAGTCTCGGTCAAGAACCTGCAGTCTGGGGAATTGCTACAGATTGGAGAAAAGGTCATGGAAATACTGAAACAGAAACTGTGTATTTCACTACAAAATTTAAATATGATGTTTCAGCTGTGGAATTGTAGTGCTTGCAGGACTAAACCTTTTACCTAGTGTAACCCAAATGTTATTAACATTTGGTTGGACTAATAATTTCCTTTTCCCTAACCAAAAGGTCATGTGCCTTCAGGAGTCACATTTTAGAAGTTATACTCACAGGATTTATTTTAACAGTATTGTATTATTTTTAAAACAAAACACTCTTTCTGAAGGGATAGTATAAGATAAAGGAGACTAATGTATGTCAACTCAAACCATTTGAATAAGTTTGGCCCAGATGGGGTGGATTAAGTTCCCCTGATGCTATACAACTTGCTTTCTGTGTAGACACAGATGGGCTAAGTTTTGGTATCATCAATATGACAGGCTTTCTAAATCTAGAAATGGTTTTCTAAGTTTGAGGTCAAAACACTGGGCTTGGTAAGATTCACCGTGTGTTTTTGTGATCAGGAGACTTTAAACACTAGTTCTGATGAACTTTCTAATTATGACAAGGGTTTCCATTTTTCCCATTCTCCCAAAGACGGTGAACAAAATTTGGTAAGATATGCGTCATATGCATAAGAAGAATTGCAGCCCAGCAAAATATTTATAAGAATTTTGCTGCCCACACAGCTGAGGCAGATGAGAAGGGTTAGGCAGTGTATTGGTACAGAATGAGGAAAGCCAGAACTCAGCTGGATCCCAAGAGGCCTTGTATTTGCTATTGGTCAACTAAAGGCTTGGGTTTTGGACTATATGCCTATTTTGTTAGTCTTTGTGTTTCATCTATCTCCCAGCTAAGGAGAGGAAGACAAAAGGAAAAATACACGAGAAAAACTAAGTAATGGTTGAAAACAGGGCAATTAAGGAAGGCAGGTTATAAAACTAACTCCTCTGTGTCTATCTTGCTGTGCAAATGCAGGTTATTCTGAATCTCTTGAAAAAGCTCAAGCAAGAACATAAGATCAGACATTTAAAGGGATCGCATATAAGGAAATTGTTTAAATGAACTTAAATGAAGCTAGCTTTGCTCTGTTCAACATTTGAGAGCTCCTCTTTTGGCCTCCACGAAAGCTTTAAAATGTGTGTCAGGTTGCTACGGCATTAGGTAGCAGTCACATCAACAGCTGAGCCACTCATTCTGGTTTTACTCTTGGTTTTGCTTGCTATGAGCAGCCATTTTTCTGCTTGACAGGCATAGATATACTAGAGCCAGCAATCACACAAAGACTCAGTAAAACAGAGGGCTAGAAGATAGGTACTCACAACCACTGATGAGTTCTTGAGGTATTTAACTGGAGGACCAAAAGGTCTTTAGGGGCCAGGTAAAAGGCACCTAAAAGAAGAAAAACAAATTAAGACACAGGTAATGTCACCTTTGCTCCATGTGGCTTACCTTAAAATGTACCGTGCTGAAATGAAGTTTAAGTGAATTAAGCAAGGATCCAGCTGACAGGGGTGGCTGTTTTTCTCCTTTCTCTACCAGGTTTTAAATGACAAGCATTTGGCCTCACCCTGAGGTTCAAAGGCTATGAACCTGAGTGAGTATACATTTTATGTGAAAATACTGGCAGAGCAAAGCCCTGAGTCAGGACAGTGAGACAGAGTGACAGGTGCTTGTTTCCCCAAATCCTTGCTGAGCCTTGTGTTTCTCACTGATGGGATTTTCAGAGAGACTGCTAGGAGTGCCCAGCAGAGACCTGGTGCTAGAATAGCAGAATATAGTCCTCAGTTGTGATCTTTTACAAATGCTTAACACAAAAGTAAAATTCCTCAGTTTCTTTGGTATAAAATCCATTGGTATGACTTGTACTAGCTCTAAGACTTTCAAAAGCCTTTGGAACACAGTAATAGAAGAACTCACTTCATCCAGAAGTTGACTCTTTGCTTAAGATTTCCTAATCCCTGCAACAGCTGCAGCTTCAGGAGATCTCTTGTTAACCCACTGCACAACATATTGCACAGGCAACAAATGCTACTTTTGTATATTTGTGTGCCTTTTACATTCACACTGTAAGAGAGGGGCTGCACGTGCTTGACCAGTATGTGATAAATAGCTGCAGAAGCTAGTTCAGTGTGAAGGGAGCTGTGAAAATATATTCTGGTTGGGAGTATTGTGACAGCTACGATAAAGATGCGTTACTTAACTACTTTTGAGCATCTGGCTCTTCCCACAGGGTACTTTGTTTGGGAATATGATCTCTACTATTTCATGCCCAAAGAGTAGTAACTGAACACGCTCAGACAAATTTACCATGAAAGTATTGCATTCCTTTTATCTTTGGACAGAGGAAATTCTTCAGGCAATGTTTCCTTTGATCGGTAAATGCCAACCCAGCAGTCTGCTGCTGCAGCAGAGATGAAGATGTAGGTATCTGTCTCTTCTGTCTTGACAGTATGGCCTAAACCAGAGATGTATGAAATTCATTCTCCTACTACTTTGGCTATGCCAGCCAGGCATGATGACAGTGAAACTAATTTGTTGCAATGCTGTTGTCTAAATCTAGGGAGAGGCAAGGAGGCATGCTCATAGCACACAGTCTGTGGGACAGTCTAAGGACTGTAGTGGGAACCCAACTAAAAAGGAATAATTCTCATTGTCAGGGGGCTCAGCTTGCTTGCTTTTATCAATTCCCTGAAAGTTCGCCTATAAAATAGCATCACTTCTGCCACCCAGCTAAGATTGGTGCTGTAAGAATAAAAGCAGCATGAATCACAGTCAAAAGTCCAAATAACGAGAACTTGGGATTAATCATCTCTGCTCTTTATGGAAGTATGGATCTCTTTCTCCGAGTTCTGCTGAAGGTGTCCATCTTGTCATGACAAGCAGACACACTGTGTTTTTAGCATGATTATCCAAATTTAATAATTTATTCTTGCTATAAAATATGTTTTTCCAAACTTACTCTAACAGATATTTGCCAGGTGAGATACTCTGTAGATGGGTTAAGCACTATATTATCCTGCCTGAGTAATGAATATACTCAGACTGGTTACTGTTCTTTCTTGCACCAATATATTGCTCATTCTGGTTAGGAAATCTTTATGGAGTTTACCCTCCCCAAAGGCTTCAAACTAAACCTAAGTCATAGTTCTGGGTTTAGAGTACTTGTAAACACAAAATCTTTAAAAATCAGAGGGAAAGGGAGAAGTGCAAAATAAACATGAGCCATTGACCCTTATATTATTTAACCTATTTAATAAGGGTTAGGGAGTATATCTGTTGGTAGTTAAATATCTGACAAGTAATTTCTAATGAAGAGCAAAACCAATGATTTTCTGAACTCCTGTTTTGGGGCAATGAAACACAGCAATGCAGGAGAACATTCTAGATTATATTTTTCTATCAGGTTTGATAGGAGTGACAAATTCCTAACACACAGAAGCTCCAGAGAGCTCCTGGCTGAGCTGGGTGGAAGTAACTTGTATTTTCTTAAATGTAGAATTGCAGCCAGTCAGTAACTGTCGGTCTGCTTCTTCAGTCCTAAATTGACATCTCATACGTGTGTTCAGAGCTAACTGAAGTGAAATATTAGAAGCTTTGAGATAACAGATGACAAGAATCAGATGCACAACATAAACTGATTTTGCAGAGAAAATACCAGTTCTGAACAGATGGTGCTATGTCCTGTTATCTATACTCATGTTGGTTGTCAGAAATGTATCAAAATCTGGTACCCAAAAATATGGGAAAGGTGATGGGCATGCTGCTACAAATCCATGAGAAGGTAGCATGTGCGCTAATTGTACCGGAGTAAAAGCAGACCTCTAATTAATAAAAAGATGCTAGCTGACTTCCAGATGAGATGTCCACCAGAGACTCATATTCATGAGTGAAACACTTCTGTCACAGAGCTGTTGAAAACTGTTTTGTGTTATGTCATGGAAAAGACCCAGGACCTCTGGCTAGTGCTCTCAAAACTTACAGCAGAATTGGGCACTGGAAAATGAAACCCTTGACCATCCTTCAGTATCTCACATTAGCTGGGCATTTTAAATGTACAATGTGTTGCTGCTTTTGAGAGATAACTTTTCATGCCATTGTTGTAACGTGCGTTTCAGGACTCAAAATTCTTCATATCCTTAGGTGAAAAAGAAGAGCACCTGTGAATACCATCAAAAACATTAAAATTACTTTCAAACTGAATTTCTAGACTAAATGCTCAGCTCTCTATCACTTTTGTTTCTTTATAATCTCAGACTTGTAACTTATATTTGAATGGATGCACTAGTATATAAAAGGTATTTTAGGATACAAAAGCTATCAAAGTTAGGAACTCTTGCTCAGATATGAGAATCATCACAGTTCAGAGACCTCTGCAGAAATGGAAGTTGATTCTTGTGGTTAAAGTCCTATATGCTATAAATATAAAAGCTGAAAAATTGTGACTTTATACTGACTGTGAACAGAGTGATAAAAAGGTTTATATTAATCTGGATTTCCCTTTGAGATTGTTAGAAACCAATGTGGCCTATTTTCAAGGACCCTGGCTAGACCTACTTAGCTGTGGTTGAGCTATCTGCGGCTATAGATAAATATTGCTTGACACTTTCAATTGTGATTATATATCCATTTCAAAACAACGTGAATAGCACTCAGTCACTCCTTTTGTGGTTCTGTCCTGTACTTGACGTAGTCTGAAATCAAACTGAAATTTAAATGCTGGATATTACACCTGTCATACGAGAATGGCCTATATACATGTCTGCGTGTGACAGACCCTCCCTAACTCCAGCCAGCTGAATGTAGTCTCATCTTCATTGGCAGGAGAACTGAGAGTGAGACATCCTGTGTTCACTAGGTGGCTCTTCAATATTGGTGATGAAAACACAGGTGGGAACAAAAGTTTCGTGAAGCCAACGCAGTCGTAAGACATAGGATGTTTCATAGGAAGTGTAGCTCAGCCTTGGAAGGCTCCAGAAGTTGGGAGTGCCAATTTGGAGAGGTGCTCACTGTGAACGTAACACAGGTTTCTGAAGGGGAGCTGCAGCTCAAAACATAGGCAGCACGGATGTACCCATTGTCAATCAAAACATGACTCTGTAGCAGAACTATAGACTTTGAAGTTTGCGATACTGAATGTTACAGTTAAAGATTATATGGAAGGAACACTGAATTAACCAAGTTAAACCTTCACCCTGGGAGTTTCCAATAATATTGTCAAGTTTTGTCCAGGTTATAGTCTGCAGCACAGACCAGGCTCTAAGGATGCAAATCATTTCTTGCATACTGCTTAAAGAAAATTATGTTTAAAAAAACTCACGATAGATAGAATAAGAGAGTGCACTCAGTTTTGCTTGCCATACAACCATTTTGTTGTTGGAAGTTAGTGCTACCCCTTTTGGTGATTAACCACCATTGATTCAAATTATTATTAGTTTAATATTTGAACTACTGATTTATAATTTTGGTAACAATAATAAAAATAATGAAATAAACCTCACCTTCTTTTAAATGTTTGAGAGATAAAACTTAACTAGACATCTGGAATTTCATAATCAACTTTTATTTTAGCTTAGTGCAAATATCTTTTTACATAATTGTGCCAAAGCACAGGAAAAAAAATTGCACATTTAAAAAATCATTACATGGAATCGAGACCCAAAGCACCTCAAAACAGAGAGGAGAACTGGCTAATCTAACTGAAATGGAGGGAAAAGGTGGACACAGATTTAAATTTCTTTGAGAGGAAGCTGAAAATTTTTTAAAATAGTAATATTAGAGAAACAGGTTTTTGAATCCAATGTCTATCTACAAACTTGAGGGAGCAACAGTTAAGTTTCAACCCAGAGAGAAAAGGAGGTGATTCCCATGGCTCCACCCGCAGCTTTTGTGTTTACACTCCAGGTCCTGTCTGAGCTGTGAGTGATTTTGGTTGTGAGCATGTTGTGTTGCAAAAGGCTGCACTAAGAATAAAAATTTCTTCTGGCATTGCCAAACACAGGACACAGAAGGGAAAGAATGCAGTAATGAGGGTGCAGGTGGGGTGTGTTAAATGGGTTTGAAGCTGAGCAGGGTGGTGGCAGCAGGAGAAACCCCCTTGTATTATAACATTACCTTAAGGCTAACCCTGCATATTGAGCTGTCAAATCTGAGAGAAAAGATGCATGGGAAGTCATTTTTCTACTTGATGTGCCACGATAGGATTGAGGAATGAAAGCGAAAAGCAAAATTAGATTCTACCAGCAGTACTTAGGAGGTAATGTAGTAAAAATTGGAAGGGTGCTAGGAGCCTTTAGGAAAGAGATGAGGGTTCAGTAACACAGGCCATTATTTGGGTTCCTTGAAGTGCCTACATTTCTGTGATCCTACATTTTTCTCTGACATATTTATTTCTATTGTACTTTAAAACACTTACTGACTTTATAGCAGGTAATAATTGCTTACAAACATAAAAGTATCACCATATCAAAGTAGTCATTTAAACAGCATATCATGAACAAGAGAAGCAAATCTACCTTCGAAGAAATCAACAAAAGGTGAGCAAATTATGTTAATTTTGTGAAATTGACAATATTTTTACTAACTCACAATGAAAAATTGGTATAACGGCAATAAGTGCATTCAAACAAATGTTTTGATTGTTTCCTAGTTAATTGGCTGACTTATCCACTGATTTTTGGGTTTTTTGTTCAGCGTTCAGAGCACATTAAGGTTTGCAGTAGTTGATACATTCTTAGACATCAATTTATTTTGACATTCCTCATTTATGCAAGTTCTAGACTACTACATAAAACCAAAATTTGAAATCCTTAAGTTTAAGATATAGTAAGAAAAGAAACATGATTTGTTTTAGGAAAAGCAGTAATGCTTTTCATTTTCTTTGATAAAGTTTAAATAATATAGCTATATCTCTTCAGTCACTCAAGCAACCTTCCTTTCTAAACTGTGAAATAATCTTACAAGTGATGTGGTCATATTGTCATTATCCATAGCCTTTCCCCACCTTGTTAATCTTTTTAACCTTGTTAAATGCCCCTATATTCACATTGTTCTGATGCATGGTTTTAATACAGCTGGTCTCAGGAAAATTTTCTGCAAGTATCATTCTGAAGTGAAAAATCAAGTATATTTCTTGAACACTTTTATTAAGATGATGTCTTCACCATTCATGTAATACATACAAAGAAGACATTTGCTTGACTATGCATTATTTGCACTGATGATGATTTCTGCTGTTCAAATCAAACCCTCTTTCATCATGGACTTGGTGGCAAGACAAAAAATCTTTCCTTTGTATAAGGGAAGGAGTACATCAATGAGGTCTATGGTTTTGCACATTTTCTGCAGTTCTGTGCTTGTTTTGAGGTTAAAAATCAACTGCTTGAAACTGTGGTTGTGACTTGGAAAGGATAATAGAGTAGCATAGTGTGTGTTTTTAATAGCTTTTCAATAGATCAGCCCATCTGCTTGTTGTTCAAGGCTGGGAAACAAGTAACGGTAATCTGTTTTTCTGCATTTGTTCTCTAGTTTGTCAGGAAGAAGTTGTGTCTGAAGGGTTGAACAAACTGTAACCATCTTGTCAGATAATGTTCTGAAATACATGCAGTATCCATCTTCCCTCAGTCCCTCATGGTTTCAATGGGAACTTTAGTTGAGCTATTTCAGTAGATGCCCTATTTAAAAGAATATACAGCTGGGGGTGGGCAAAGAAGGTGCACACTGCCAGCGTTAACCCTCTGGGTTAAATTGAAACTTGTTTTTTTCTAAAATTTAACAGACTCCACAGCTTACCTTTTATTCCAGGCATTTCTTCTTCATATCTGCTACTCTGTCTGATCACTCCTCACCAATGATGATAAAAAAACTGAGGGGGTATAATTAAGCTTTGACAAAGGAAGAAAGTGCCTTGAATTTGAAACCTAGAAAGAGAGAGACTAAGCTTATAGGGGAAAGAAGACAAGATACTTATTTTATTGTGCACAAGAAAATGCTCATCCAAATGTATTGATTAAAGCTTGTCCCTCATCACCAAGCCCTGAATAGGAACTTCCTTCTTGCTTTTCTCACTGTAAGCATTATACACTTTGTGCCCCTTTGCTTGCTGGTGAATTCACTGCTTGGCTCTTCAGTGCTTGCTGTCTCTGCCTTACCCTGGCTCTTGGAAAAGAGATTAGGATTTAAACAGGATTCCTCTCAATGGAACAGAGCATAGGGGGGAAATATTTGGTACCACTAGCACTATTTACCTAAGATTTACTATTTTCACAAAAGAAATTGAAGATATTCAGGCACCCACACTTTTGACTTGCTGAGGTATGATGCTGGCCTTAAACAATATAAATTCTCTAAAATATTCAAATTATCAGTAGCTCAGTTCTTGATAGGCAATCAAATCGTATTTACCAAAAAGACAACCCAAAGTATTAAAGGCCTTTTTGCATTTTTTAAATAATATTGCTCTTGTCTAATAAAATATTAACGAAGTTAATTTTTCATTTTACAGGCACTGGACCCAAGGACTTCTTTTAAAGATTAGTAGTTCAAGATCCAACTAGGAAAGGTTACCACTGGTATCAGATTCTTCTAACTGCCTTCCTATGCAATACTCTGAGACTAACAAAATCTGTAATAATTTTTTACACAGTGCTGTGTCTATAAAATATAAATCATTAGAATTATGCAGATAATATTTCTTTTCACAGTACTAGTGGTATATTACTTGTGGTAATAGTCACATCTATAGGTAACAGATTTAGAGTTTTAACAATATTTTTTTTAAAGGGTAGAAAAGAGGATGGATAGTGCTGTCATATGTGTTTGCTTAGTACTACCTGGACTGCCTATATTCTGTCACACTGAAGAAAAAATGCTATGGGTAGCCCTGAATGCTGTTTTTCCTGTGTGATTATAGAAAGGGGTTTGACTGCCACCTTGCTCTGTAAGAACGGGAACAGAAATCTGGCACCAAAAAATAATAATGGGAAGCAAAACTCATTCTTAATGCATTTAAATGAGGAAGTGAGAAGCTGTATTGAGTAACTTTAAAGATCTCAGTTATTAGTATTATAGAAAGCTCCTCTTGATGTAAAGAAATTCAAATCAATGCTCTCTTACTTTGGAGACTGGAGTAATTGTAGAGCACCATTTAATCCAACCTTACAAAAGCACTTGTTCTTCATTTACTTTTTCTGTAGTTTTTGAGCTATGATTCAGTTACAGCTGGTATGTGATGGAAATAAAAAATTTGGCTCAGTTTTTCTATGTGGGTAGACTTCTCTAAAGCTGATAAATTCCTAGGTAAAACTGGATCTGAGAGAAGTAGAAAGACATTACAGCCCTTCTATTGTGAGCAGTGGTAGTGCAGGCTTCCCCTTTGCTGCTGTAGGAGAGAGTTCTTTTTAACAGTGATACCTGCAAACCCCTTTGGGGCTCCATTCTGGAACGGGCTGTCAGGTTGCTATGTACTCAAGAGCATTTCCTAGTTTATATTTCTCCTTCATTTGGCCAATTTAACATGCTCTAGGCATGGACTAGGCTTTAGAAGGTGAAGGCATCTGTGCTATTTTCTTTATATACATCTGCGCTATTTCCTAATATACATATTGGGTTGGTTGAAGCTGCTGTGCCTCCCTGCACTGGGATCAGCAAATGAATCTAGCTGGGGAAGAAAAATAAGAAAAAAAAAGTGGCTCATTTTCAAGATTGCTGCCAATTATGAGGAATGAGGAGAGAGCAAGTTGCCACAGTCCCAATGAAATAAAATATATCCCAATTAGGAGTGAGAGTCTCACTCTGCTTCCCAAGCCAATTCAGCTTTTGCTTCCAAGTCCTCCCTCCCATACCTCTGGTCAGCTTTGGAAGAGCAGGGTGTTAATTTTCTTTATTAAGTATGTTGATTCTCACTTGCAGGGAAAGTATTACTGGACCCTTTGGGCCAGGACTAGCTGGGCACATCAATGCACGGTTTTAGTGAGATGAATGTGCATATCCTCTGCATAGGCAAGAAGATGTGGGTGTGCAATTGGTAAAAATAGGTGAGTTTCTATTCTTTTGAGATAGTAACAATCACAAAAAAAGAGGCCAGGACAGAAAAGGAAATTATCTTGCTTTAGATTTTTGCGACTTTTCTCATAAAAAAGCAATAACTATTATAACTATGGAAGAAGGAGAACAAAATTAAGCTGCTGATGACATTTCAAAGTTGTTTGTCAGTAAGAATGCACATGCAATCTGATCTTTAACAATTCTGCATGTAGGAGTAATTTCCATTTGTAATACCTTACCTTACTGAGTATAAGATAAGCATTGATTTTTTTTTTCTTATGGCATGGTGCAAAATTATTTAACAGCTATCTTGCATACATAAATCAAAATTAATATGTGAAATTACTTAAGGGGGCTATCCTGAAAACCTGCAGCTACAGCTTTTCTTACAGAAAAGTCTACTTATTCAACAGTTGCATGCTTTCACCTCACTAAATTGTTAAATTTTAAAATTCTTAAGATTTTAACCTGCTTTTGGATATTTTAGTCTGATGAAGGTCAACTGCAAACACTATGCCAATTATGCAAAAAATAGGATTACAATAAACATATTGCAGTCGAACTGTAATGGAAAATTTCCTAACATTAAATCTTCTATAAACCCAGGTATCATAGCTTCCAAAGCAGACAAATACTTCACAACTAACAGTGAGGTACTGAGTGAGTGACCTTGGCTGAAGTGCTGACAGACTAGCATAAGTGAAAGTGATTAAAATCAGCATCTTGCACTTCTCTGATGGGCGCTACTGGTAGACCTGAAAGATCTTCTGTATTTGAAAAAGTACATAAAGCGTCTCTAATTTGCAAGCAGTATATTGTGCTTTCACTGGTGAAAAAATGGGTTTACTCCTGCCCTCGTTTAAGCAAAACTATATGAATTGCAAACTTATCAGTAATATTACATCTCTGCTGCATTTTTTAAATTGACATAAATGTCACACATTTTTCTACATCTCAGGGCTACTCAATTCTGCAACGCGATGACTGGGATATTCTATTATTTTTTGCTTATTCTAATATACCAATTTCTAATGCAAGGGAAGGAGAATGCTGAGCTCAGTTTTGTCTCTTTACTAATGTACTGCAGATGAACATGTGTCAAATAATATACATGTATCAATTAATAGGGACAAGACAAACTACTTATTGAATTAACAATTTGTGGGTTTAGATGAAAGTTTTACACTACAGGGTACTGAAACTTATTTTAACCATCTGCCCTTCCATGGTGGGTTCAAACTGCACTGAAGAAAGGACTCATTTTGTATCTCATAAAACCAGAGAATCATAGAATGGTTTGGGTTGGAAGGAACCTCACAGATAGTCCAGTTACAACACCCCTGCCATGGGCAGGGATGCCGACTTGCTAAGTCAGGGATTCCAGAGCCCCATCCAGCCTGGCCTGAAACACTTCCAGCTATGAGGAGTCCATAACCTCTCTGGGCAGTCTGTTCCAGTGTCTTCCCACACTCACAAAATAATTTCTTCCTCATATCTAAACTTAAGCCTAATCTGTACCTAGCCTCCTTCATTTTATAAGGCCATTCTCTCTTGTCACTGCTTGCCCGTGTGAAAAGTTCCTTTCCATCTCTCTTGCAGGCCCCTTTAGGGACTAGAAGGTACTATAGTATCTCCTCAGAGCATCTCTTCTCCAGATGTAAGAGCCTTTCCTCATAGGAGAGGTGTTCCAATCCCCTTATCATCTTCATGTCCCTCCTCTGGATTTGTTCCAATAGATCCAATAGAACTGTCTTGTGCTGGGGACCACAAAGCTGCTGGTGGGATCTCACCAGAGCAGGGCAGAGCAGAGGTGCAGAATCCCCTCCTTTGCCCTGCTGGCCACACAGCTTTTGGGGCAGCCCAGGATATGGCTGGCTTTCTGCTGAGGTTTTCATCACACACACACACACACACACACATACACCCACACACACACACACACACACACATATACACACACACACCCACACACCCACATACACACACACACACACACACATACACACACACACATACACACACACACACAGCCAACCTGTACTCATGCCTGGGCTTGGCCTGACCCCGCTGCAGGACCTTGCGTGTGGCCTTGTTGAAGCTACTGAGGTTTGCATGGGCCCAGCTCCTCTCAGGCCAGTCAAGGTCCCTCAGGGCAGCATTGTTTCCCTCCAGCACGCAGGGTGCAACACTTAACTGGGTTCATCTGGTTGTTTGGTTTTCAAAGAACTCTGCTTACAGACTCCTTATAGGTCTAATTTTGCTAACATAGTAAGGGATTTGATTTTGCTCGGATAATCGGCTTTGCTTGACAACATGGTTGAGGACTGAAAGCCTAGATAAACTCAAAATCTCAAGGAGTATTCATTGTAAGAAAGTAATTTAGATGCAGGAAGAAAGAAATAAGGTATAGCTTCAAAAATTGTTTTCAAATTAATCCTTATGAAAATCTGTGTAATGATGGAAAATAACTAGATAAACTGTACCTGCCTAACAAAGTGTAACCTTTGAACAGAGATAATTTCCTACCTTGATTGAATTAGCGAGATTCTGAAACCCATGCATTAGCTAAACAGCCCACTACAGACACCAGCTGTCAAAAGGAGTTAGCAAGAAATGCTTCAAACTTCCTTGCTCTTAAAAATCTCCTTACAGCACTCCTTACAGGTGCTATCATATATAATTAGTTCTGCAAACTGTCCTACTGTCAGCATCTGATAGCTCATATCACAGTGGGTAGACTAACTGCTTCAAAAACAGTCATAGCTTGTGACCTGAAAGCTTTCAGAAAACTTGCATAAAATTCAGCCTTTTTGTAGTAGGTAGTGTTTTGTCACCCTACCTCCACAGCCATGGAGAGCTACACACATTTTAAAGAGACAGAAGGAATGGGAGAGGGGCAAGTGTGGGACCAAGCAAATTCGGTCCGCAGATGAGGTGTGAAAAGCATTTATTTTCAGTTGGAAGTGTGGGGTGAGGTTTTACCATATTGTGTGTTTAATATAATGGGAAGTGGTTAAATTGCAGCAGAGCCCCAATATGCCATGCAATGCAGTTGCTTGTACAAAAACACTTCATGAGCTTCTGGTGATATTGGTGCACTTTGTATGCATGAAGCCACCACTGTCTACATGTGTAGCATTCTGATAAAGCTCCTAGTAAACACTTAATCACCATCTGCAGGACTCTGAATAAATTGAAAGGTCAGTAAAGACCACAGATGGAAGGCTAGCCTACAATAAAACAGGACAGTCCTTAAAGCCATATTTCTAAGTGAGACTTTTTGTTTATTTGCTTTTTTACTGTGAAGCATCCCCATCTACCTTCCACTTTGGAAGCAGTGGGGCTTTTCACTACAAGGACAGAAGCTCAGAGAAGAGGGGTAGCATACTCATTTTGGGACTGCTGTGCTTTATCCTGCCTGGGTTAGCCGCACGTGGTAAATGTGAGGCTACAGACTCACAATGTGAGCAATAGACTCAGTAACAGCCCTGCTGTACCCCCTTCCTGTTCCCTCTGTGGGGCCAGTGGGGTTTGAGCAGAGCCCAGCTTGATCTCACTGCTCCTCTTCACTGGATCTTAGATACTGTGGGACATCCTTGATCCTCTGGCAGCTGGTGACAACCAGCCTGAGCAGGGGGAAGCGGCACAGAGGGGGAAACTCATTCCTGTACCTGGAAAGACAGCTCTAAGAGTTCTGGGAAAAACGTGAAAACCTTAACAAGGAAGTCCCTAGAGCTTGATGGTCCCCTTTCCACACCTGGGAAATTGCCTGGTGCACCCAAATGCCTTGGCTTTTGCCACAGGAAAAAGAGTTTCAAAATTATGGCTTGAAAATTCAGCAAGGATGAGAAAAGCTTTAAGGACTGCATTGACCAGTCCCAGGTAGTTTAGGTGAATTAACTTCTTGAACAATCTTTTCTAGCCTGAAATCTGTGCTTATTTTGTAAAATAAAAGTCAAATGTGAAAATGAATTTTGGTTAACATACCTTTTTTGTTTTGTTTTCATGGTTTTGTTTTGAGATTTTTAACAAGATTTTGTTCTCAATATAATATGTGGGAGAGAAAGAAGGAAAGCCATGATTAATACAATGGAAACAAAGGGGCTCCACTGTGTAGAAAGCTGGAGTCACAAAAGGAGAAAGGATGTATCTTTTGGTCCTCACATTATATTGCAATAGATGAGTTGCTGAGACTGAGTCTATCTGAGGGGTGGGGCTTCCCTCTTTCCCTAGAGCCCAATGCTGTGCTTAGTCCCTTATTTGTCTGTAAATACTTTAAGAATTGTGCCACAGTCCCAGGTGCACTAATAGGTGTGCAGTAGGCTGACCCAGGCCAGGTGCAAGGCACCCACCAAAGCTGCTCTCTCTCACTCCACTCTGCCGCTGGACAGGGGGTTCATTTATTTGGGTGAACTACAAGCTCCTGTGGGAAAGTAGCTGCTCTGCCTCTTCAGACTCCTGAGGGCGACTGCATTAAGCAAGTGGTTCTGACAATAGCAACAGGAGTAGCAGCTCCAAATCAGAAGAAAGCTGGGTCTGAAGATCAATGGAGAATGACTACCGGGGAGGGATAGGCAGAAGCTACGTCTCCCTTCCAGAGAGATGTGTCTGTGATGTCACTTGCCTGTGGCTCTGCAGCTGCTTAATTTACCTGGTGAAATGCATGGCTGGATTCATATGCTGTGAGGCTGTGTCTAATGGATGCCTGTCGGGAAAAAACAGAGTGAAAATTAAAATATAATGTTATAAAGTCTTTTGGAACAAAGTGGGTGTTTGACTATTTGGTCTTCCTGGGCTGGAGGCTTTCTTTGCAGCCAAGGTGGCAAAGCCTCCTCAGGTTGCCCCCTTTCTTTGGCCTGTTGCTCATGTCTTGTCTACCTTGATGGAATGAATAGTCTCCAGTATCACCATGAGGCAGACATGAAAACAGGTTTATCTTCAACCTCTTCCCACCAGAGTTCAACTCTGTTGCAGCTAATTTAAAATACAGTTGTCATCCTCATGTGGATAAAGGGAGGCTTACCAAGATTCCTTTTCTTGGAAGGAGACCTGCAGGAAAGATCTGTTTGTCAGAAAAGACACATGGAAGTGTTGTCCTTTTGAAAGACTTTAAAGAATTCTTACATTCTTTTTCTATTACCTAATCCATGTTGCTAAGCACTGGCATATATATGTGGGGAGGTTCTCACAGCAACCAGAGGCAGAATGTGTCTTTCTATTGGACAGCTAATGAATACCATAGAAAACAGGAAAATTAAATATGTAGTCAGTGAGTAATTTGATTCCATGTCCTGATACTGGTACACCAGTGAGGCACACAAACCCAGAAAACAAAAAAGCTGGTGAGCTAGTAGTAAACTTGCCACATGATGTCAGTGACCTGTGTGTGCTGTGGCTAATCAGGGCACAGCTCTATAGATGTGTGGCTTGCCTTTTGGCTTTGTGCTTGGTGGTGCACCTAGGCAAGCTGCACCATGTGCATGTTGCCAAGAGGCTGCCAGAATGCTCACCAGTAACTACAGTGTGATAGTATTTAGTATTTAGCCTGTATAATAACAGCTAAATATATACCAGATATTTTGAAATTCTAAAAAGAAAATATTTTAAACATTTTGTATATGTATTGCAAAGGTTTAATGCAAAATTTTAGCTGTGTGAATGCTTTAGGAGTGCAGGATACATTGGTTTAAGATGCTGATTATGGAACATAGTTTTGAGGAATTTAAATTCATGTAAAGAATAGTTGTGACAATTTCCTGGGAACTCACTGTAGAGGAATGTGTATCTGTGTCCTTGTTTATTGTCTTACGGCCCTTATAAAAAAGCTTTTTTTTTTTTCAAAGCACAATTTTGAATGAAGGCCTTCAGGGAACCTCCAGTCCCATTCTATTTTCTGTAGACTGAAACTCTTGGAAGAGTACAGTATCTCATTTTTCCACTAGAAACTTTATGAGGTCCTTTATTATACATTCTGAGGAAGCCCATCTTGTGTTTGCTTTTATTTTTCCTAAACACTGTTCTGAAGCTGAGTTACAAGTATAAAAACAGAAGGCTTGGGAGGGCAATATATTAACTCATGAAGCCTCAAGCCTGAAATCAGATCCATTGTGTTTTTTCAGGTGTATGATTTTTCTTAAGACAGCAGCAGAAGTTCAGCTGCTTTGAGATCTGCAGGGAGCTTTTGTGAGCATACGGCTTCTTCAGGCTGAATATACTGCTTAATCATGTGTTGCATAACAGGCACTGATCTGCAGGGTTTGAACTGAGCTTTATCCTGTGTTGTGGATAAGAAACCTGTAGTCACCATAAAGGCATATCTTAAGTAGTCACACAGAGGCCACTTACAACAGGGGGGCTCATCAACTTTCTACTGTTTGAAACCAGCCCATGATTTTATGCCTGTGAGTGTAGATGAACTGCAGTATGAGGGCCAGCAATCTTCAGAAGAAATCCTTTCCTCTTCTTTGCTCTCAAACACAGCTTTTAACATCTCCAGTTATTGTTTCCCTTTGGAATTGCATAGCTCCTTCTTAAGTAATATGTTACAAACTCCTTTTTTGAGAAAGTGATTTAAGACGTGTAAAAAAATCTACATGTTAATTTGTGTCCCTGACTTGGAAATATTTCTCCTTTTTTAAAGGCTGTCAAATCTTCAAGCACAGCACAAATTAGTTTTTAGAGGATGTTCAGGTATTTCTGTGCTACAGGAAGAAATGCCAGGAGGATGTTTTGGGAAAAGGAAAATTAGTACACTTGAAATTCTGTATTTAAATCAGATAAGTTGAAGTATGAGGAGTAGTTACAAAGGTTAGTTACTGAAAATTATATGAGTGTCCCACATAAAGGACCAAAAGGATATATGCATCAACCTTCACGTTTCATAAGCTTTAAGTATCCATGGAATTGCGTGAGGCTGATGAAAATTGTTTTCTACTCTGAATATTGTATACATGTGCAAGAGCTTAAAATAGTTGCTTTGAACTGTCAGGAAAGGATATGCTGTGTAAAAAATATTTTGGTTGAAGGTGACTTAATGAAAAATAACTTTGGTAGCTTATCTGCATTCTTTCAATTAATATTCTGATGAGTCTTAGGTATTTTTAAGTGATTTCATACTTAAAAACTAAGAAACAGATGATTTAGTACCATCAGTCTGGATTTCTTGGGAGGAAAATATCTTCTGTATAGCTATAAAGACACTGAGCATTGATTCTAAGTAGCATATTGACACATTAATATTTTGTTTCTTAAATTGCAATAAATTTCAGTAGCTTGAGGGTGATCTTCTGGATCTTCATTTGTGGTTGTCTCTTTGCTTGTCCTAATTTAGAGCAACCACAGCTCTTTGACTATAATTTTAATCAGAAAGATAAATTAGTAATAAGGTAATTTCCAAGTACTAATTTTTTTTAACTTTGTGTGTAATGGTTGGCTAGGTCTGAATATGATCCACACCTTAATTCTGATAGCACTTATTGATGTTTCATACAGACCAAAATGTCAATGCAAATGAAGAAATTAATATCTAGGATAAGTAAATGGACCTTCATGGAATCACCTGTCTACTTCATTCAGTTAGAAGTTACCACGTCGAAAAATTTTCCCGGGAGAATTCTCTGTAACAGTTCTCTATTTTTGAAATGTCTTAACACTTCCTGATTCCACAAAATTGCATTTATTTCTCAGTTTTGGAGGTTACTGCTAAGTAGTTTTTCTCAAAAGTAAAACCATGGTATCTTCAGCTCTATTTGGGTCTGTATGTGTCTCGCTAGGATGTGAAGAAATGAATAAACAATGTCTTTTTTATTCAGCCAATCCCAAAATTACTCATATCTGTCAACCCATTCAAAACAAACTTCATATCTCCTAAACCTTATTGATGACTTTTCTTTTGCTCTGTAAATTTATATGCACTACTCATCGTCATGTCTACTAGAATAATGCTGTTAAAACCATAGTAAAGCTTGTATTATTCAGTATTTTAACTTTGAAGATATAATGTTCCCTACCAGAAATGAGTACAAAGAAAAAAGTCATTTATGTGCTATAGACTGCAGAATTGGTAATAATTAGAATGGCTAAAAGTACCCACCAAATTACATGTCTGCAATCTCCTTAAATGATCTTTATAAATATCAAGAGATCACTCTATTTTCTAAATCTTAATTTGTTCAATTATACCAAGGTAACATGTATAATTATAGTCTTTGAAAATGCATGCTCACTGAAAAATAGGCATGTAGTTTAATTTTTTTTGCTAGTGTGTAATGTGGACCTGTGAGTGCTGAGAGATGCTCTAGGGTCTGCTGTGCAGGGAACAGTCTACTATGAAGTTTTCTTTGAAATTGGAACAGAGTTACCTTGTCTCCAAGTGAATTCATTTCTCTATACTGATTTTTTTCCTTGGGTCTTAAAATTTGATCTTGGTTTTGGAGCCTCTCTATCAATCTCAAATGAAAATACCTCTAAAACTTTTCCAGTTTTCACACCCAGTGCACCTAGTGATAGAATAACTGTGCAGCAAAAATGTTAATATTTAGGTTTAAGGCAGTTGGACATGGGGGTTGCTGTAGGAATGTCCTACATTCCTACTGACACCCAGCATGGTATCTGAGGTTGTTAACACATTTGGTTAAGGGATTTTGTAGCAGGTGGTAAGCAGATCACTGGGGGCAGAACCAGCCTGAGTTCTCTGAGTCCCAGAGAATGTATGAACAACATTCAGTACACAGCATTTTTTCTATGTTTTAAAGTCAATAACAATAGAAATTCTTGAAGTTAAAACAGTTTTTGAGTTTGGTTAGTGTTGGTGGTTTTTTTTTGGTTTTCTTTTGAGGCACTGTCAGACCTTGCAGGTCAACTTTGTTTTGATGTGGAGGTGTCTTAAGGGGGTGGAACATTCATTGAGTATAGTGGAAGAAGACGCCCAAAGAAGATTTGATACTTCAGCAGGTTCAGTGTGTGATTAGAGGAGCTGGGCATCAAGCAGATTTTTCTGATGCAAAATTTTTTATTTGACTGGCATTGATGATTGCTCAGGGATTGTGGGACTGCTTCCTATTGTCCAGTTTAAGTGTGAAACAGACCTAATAACTGTTCTTGGTATCAGAAAAGAAACAACAAGTCATGTTTCTTGTGTTTTCTGCATGTGAAAATATTCTACTCTTCCTCTGACACTAATTCAAGATTGCAGCAAGATGTAAGCAATAGCCTTAGCAAATAAAAATGGACATAATAACATATGCATATCATATAGGTACATAATAATCACAAGAAGGCATAAATAATCACTAGCAGAAGTTTATATATGGTGGTGGTATTTGGTGGTGGGTAGGTCAGTTTCCTAAAAAGAGTACATCTTTATAGTATTTCAATAGGCCCTAAATTATTTGGATATTAGAGGCAGAGAGTTGAATTTGGATGGCATGTACCAAGGTGACAATGTGTTGTGTCTTTGTCTGCAGCTCCCTTTTCTACATGTTAAATAGTTAACCAACAGCATATATTTTTCTATAGTTGTCATCCATCCATCATCCATCTGTGACTTTAATATTTTTTTAGTTAATTAATTTATTTAGATACCCTAAGCACATACTTGAGGTTCTAAATTTAATGCCATCACAGAACTGAATGCATTGAGAAGGGCACTTGGATGATTCCCAGTTCGCATGTTCACACTATGCAATGCCCTGTTAAAAAGAGCAGAATACATGTGATGTGAGTAAAATGAGTATAGTCATTTGGACTAGAGGAACTTAAATGTTTAATAGACAGTTTTGGTTTTTTCCCAGTGTTATTTCACAACCTCTGTCCTTCCAAGGGAAGTGAAGGAAGGACTAAGTTATTAACTTTCAATAGTTTTCTTTCTCTTTATAAGCAATCCTTATACCTGTGCTAGGTTCTAGAAACAAAGCAAGAAAGTACTGTAAGCACTGTGTCAGGCTGGCTGCCAGGCTGGGGTGAATAATTCAGCTCCTCCAGGAAGACCTGCCCAAGGCTGGGGTGAGTCAGTGAGGAGTGGTGGGGAAAGCAGGTTGAATGCCTCCATGATAATCAAGGAAATAGTATGGCCTTCCTAAATCCCAGCCTAGGCACAATGTCAAAAATGAGCTAACTGCTGTCCCACAGGACTATATTAATAAGTAGATAGTTATTCTGGTTGAAAGGCCATATCAGGCCTCCTATCAAGGGCTAAGACTGTGATTGCCGTATCCTCTGATGTTTTATGTGAACACAAAATCTTACAAATGCAGTAAATGTTTTGTAAATAGATTTGGTCTGATAGCTTTTGACATTTCTTATGTGCAAAAGGAAGCAATTAAAATAATTGTACTCTTGTTCATTTGATTTTTGTCAAGATGTTGATAATAGGATTAGTGTGTGCTGCTGCTGCTGGGTTTTAGTGGACCAGCATAATTTTCTTCACTTCAGCATGGTCTATTCCCTGCCCTCCTAGCAACTGGTTAGAGCAGTAGAGTCGTGTTTCCAGTGTAGGGGGAGAAATGCAGACATCTGTAGAGAGCAGGTGACTGCTATAGCAAGATTTTAACTGTGACCCTACATTGGAACACAAGCTTGTACTGCACCTTGTGCCAACTCAGTGCATCTCTTACCTTTTCTCTAAGTTCTTAATATATAATTCATGTATTTTAATTAAATGCTTTATAATTTAGAAACTGGGACAGTTATATCAGTTTCTTGGCTGGAGAGGTAGAGAGAATGAGGTGGAAATCCAGTATCAAGATGTAAAATCAGTGTTATGTGTAACCTAATGCTCAAGCAGGTCTTATTCCAAAATAAAGCAGGAGGCTGAAGATTAAACACAACTTCACAAAAGTATTCTAAACAGAAAGATCCAAAGAACTACAGAACAGAAGGTAATCCTACATGTGGCACTTAGTAGTATATACTAAATAATAGAATAACTTTACAAGAGTGTATGACATGGGGAGAAGTGTTACCAAGGACTTGGGTCCTCAGATTGCCTGAGGGAGCCATGGCTGATGAAATGTGATGGGAGGGTTCAAGGTCAGCCAAGTGGGGTGTAAGGGAGAAGGAAAAGGAGATGGAACAAAGGAAGCAACTGGAATTCAATAGGAAGTAGATGCCTTCCTACTTTGAAAAAGTCTTGGCTGCTGTTGCTGGTTCCCTGAGAAGGTTGATACAATGTCAATAAGAAAGCAAATGAAATACTAAAATTGGTATTTCATTAAATAGCAGTTAAATATATTTTTTATTTCCTTTTTTGTGCATCTTATAACACACACTCGTTCTGAATGTTCTGTGCTGTTTGAGCCCCTGTTGTCTTGGTTTTTGATAATGAGGTGTAGAAAAGGGCAATTTTTGTAGAGTCGAGTGAAAGTCAAATATAAAACTTAAATAAGAGTGAGATTGAGTCCCTTTATGGATTTTAAGTGTAGAGGCACAGCTGTTTTGAACATAGTTTTACTAGAGTTACTGCTAAATAACTGTTTTCCTGGAAGGACAGGCATACATAGCCAACATTGTGTGTACATGTATTTTATGTGCATATGCTATATTAATAATATTAATTTTAAAATTTTTTGATTTTGCTGTTGGGATGATGCTCAATTGGACTCAACACAGATGTTGCTGTGGGATTACATTGAACATGTGAGCTGCAAAGCATTTACTTGATTTAATTGACTAAACAGTGCTTGAAATTTCACAAAAGATATTTTTATTCTTTGTGCCAGCTGTCTAATAGCAATGTGGAAACTCTTCAACTACTAAATTCTTGTTAATCTGGGCTTGACTAATGAGTAGGAAACAGAGTAGTGTTCCAATTGCTCTAATTTGCGTGAGTCATTATAGCCAATTAGTTTGGCATAGCCTGTACACAATAGTCCTGCAATGGACATTCAGATTCTGATGTCAAATTTGCTTTACTCATAGATACGTTTACTTTCAGACAATGCTAAGTATTTCTTAATCTGACAGTTAAATTACTGCTTTTGCCCTCCATGTCTTTGTGCCAGTAGAATTTGTGCATTATTGAGCCTATTATAAATGTTGAAGAATTAAACTATATCAGGAGATCTGATGTAAGATCATGAGTATCATTAGTAGATATTCCTTTAGGTGGTTGGAACCAGTAACATTTTTTCTTTTATAAAATGTCAGACATGGTAGGTGACAATAAATCTATTGGACAGAATACTGGCTCATAAAAAGCTGGGATTTTAAATTGTCTTTGTAAATGGGACCCAGTATAATTGATATAAGACAAAGAAAAGCTATACTTTGGTTCAATAACAGAATTTATTTGGAATTCAAATCAAAAATGTATTTGAAAAAGGTTTTCTGGTGGGAGATTGTGAATTCTGTTTGGCTCTAAATGATTACAGGTATTTGGGACTTATTCTAGCTTTCCAGCCATGTATGTTCCTATGTGTCTTCTAAAATGCAGAATTATCCCATGTACTAGAGGTCTGGAATGATTCTACTGAGCTAATAATGTCCAGACTGGTATTTGCCTTGTAATGCTGTAATGTTTTGTTGCTATGCAAGAGAAAGCAGCAACTTGCTAATTTAAGTCTAACATTCAGATACCATTCTTCTTTTGTTCTTAACATAGGTCCTTGACTAATCAGGCACAGTCAGATCATTTGACTTGACTGAAAGCTCTTGTAATTTACTGTCTTCTTAATTTAGTACTCTAAAACTGCATAGTACAAGCACTTGCCTCCTGAATGTGCAGCCTATTATATTTCATAATTATTATATTTGATTTAAATAAGATAAATCTTTTAATTAAAACTTTCCACTGAAGGCAATGTGAGAAGTAAAAACTGTGTGTGGAGGAGCTGTTACTGAAGGGTTTGTATGGCTCTCCTGGCTAGTGGGATTAGGTATCACTTTTCTAAGTTGTTAGACTGAAATACAGCAGTTATGTCTATGATAAGCCAAATCATTGAAAGTGGGTTTCTAATGATAACTTGCCCTTTTTCTGTATCCCCTAACCCTTTGTTTAGTTAGGAAGGGTTTGGAAGCTCAGTTGTTTGTACATTGCTATTCAAGCTGTGCTCTGGGACAGCATGTGATTATTATTCCTATGTTCACCTCTGGTCTTGCTTCTAGTTTATAATTTCATATAGAGGAGGAAATTTTTGGATCCAAATAGTTGCTGGTCACACAAGTTCTTAGGAGGATTTCAGACTATGCATGTTGTGGTTGAGTTAATCCAAGTTCTCATTTGAAACTAGGCCTCATGTTTTAAGTTACACCTTCTAACTACTCTGAAAGAGCACAGCCCAAGTAATTAGGATGGCAATTAGAATTAAGCAGTCAGACTGCATGATCCTGATTTATGTTCTGAGCCAATCTCTGAATTCTTCTATGTATCTTGAAAATACATAGCTCAAGTATGATCAAGTGAAATATTGGTAGATAACAGAGAGTTTTCTCGTTGCAGTCACCAGAACACAAAACATAGGAGCAAATAAAATAATATTCATTTATCTGCTTATCCCATTCAGGGAATTAGAACACTACTTGTGACATTGGGAAGCATATTACAACTGTAGAAGGATTTTGCCTTGATCTTAAAGTTCACTCTCCTGCCATGGGCAGGAATATCTTTCACTAGATCAGCTTTATCAAAGCCCCACTCAACTGACCTTGAACATTCCCAAGGATGGCACATCCCCAGCTTCTCTGGGCAACTTTGTCCGATGCCTTTCCAACCTCATAATGAACAACTTCTTCCTTAGGTCCAAACTAAACCTACACTCTTTCTGTTAAAAGTGTTTGCACTTTTTCCTGTTATTTAAGCCTTGGCAAAAAGACTCAAATTCTTAAAGCTCCCTTTATATATTGGGAGGCTGCAATAAGGTTTACCTGGAGCTATTTTTCTCCAGGCTGAAAAACCCCAGCTTTGTCCTCACAAAAGAGGTATTCCAGCCCTGTGACTTTTGTGACTCTTCTCTGGGCCCACTAAATAACAGGTCCATGTCTGTCTTTACTGAGGATGCCAGGAGGCAGCACTCCAGGCATGGTCTCACAAGAACAGAGAAATATAAAGGGAAAGAAGTGGGGAAGAAGTTAGTGTTTCAGATAACTAACAACCAGGATACCAAGTGCAGAAATAATCCTAAATGTGTGGTAAATGCCTTCTTACAATTACAACATACAGGTTTTCTTCAGAGATGCAAACAGCCAAATTAATGAACAATGAAATGAAGCAATACCCTTAGACTCCAAATGTTTTCAATTTTATTCTTGGTTTCTCCCATTTCCCCTATCCATTGGCCCATAATTAACTTATTTGTTTAAAATTCAGTAGGTACCTAGGGATTTAAAAGCTAATGTGTCCTTAATAATGGTCAGTAATTCTAATTCTAATTCTAATCCTACTCTCTTTGAAAGTGGGAGAAATATGCAACTGCAGTTTAAAGAAGAGGCTGCCTCCTTCTACCTTCCCTTCTAGATACTTGTCCTTTGCCTATTGCTTTCTTCTCTCTTGTATCAGGAAGGTCACCTCCATGATAAACGGAGAAATTATTTGGGTCAGTTTTGTCTGTTTGTGCCCATGTTTGTCAGGTGTGCTTTGTTTAACATGGATTGTGTTTCCAGCATGCTTTATTTCACTGTCAGAGTTGGCTGCGGAAGCTGGGGGGAAGGAGTGGAGGCCTGAGGGGGAGTGGGGCAGGAAGTAGGGAAAATGTCTTTCCAGGGTGCATACTGACCATAATTGCTTGTGTTGCCTGTACAGTGCTTAATCTGATATCTCCTGTCAGTTTTCCACTATTAACTGACAGAGACAAGGGGAAAAGTTTTCATCTCCTTGTTTCTCACTCTGTCACTTCTATCTCAGATCTGTAGGTTGCCATCTGTAGGAATATTAAATATGAGTGAGTCTTACCACCTGTCCTGGGACATATTTGGTAGGACAGACATGATTTTCCTTGATTTTGAGTAAAAATAATTCCCATGAGTATGTCCCATTCTCCAGCTAAGAGAGTTTTGGCTGCGCCATGTGGTCTTTATGACAACACGGCCTGGTAAGGGGAAGATGGAGTTTCTGAGGCACAGGTTTGCCTCCGGGATGGGGGAGGTATGTGGGCTTCAAGCACTCTGATTATTTAGAACCCATTGTTGCTGTCCATGCTATCCATTTCAACTGAGCTGAAGTTCCTACTCTCACCTCCTGTCTCCTTTCCACATGATGCTGATTCTTATGGTCACTGGGTAATGAAGTATTTCAAGAAATCACAACTTGGAATCTTACCCATGTGTTCAAAGAGGTGTAAATTACATTGTTCTGTGTTGAGGGGATCTGTTGAACACTACTTGTATTATTATCTTGTGTAATTATCTGTGAGGATAATTATAGATATTATATTAGGAGGCCTTTCTACAGGGATATAGAAGAAAGGACTGATAGGGTATTTTGTCTGGTTCTGCAAATAGGCTTTGTTCTGCCTTGATGTGTCCTAGGCTGTGCCCTAAGAGGGTAGCAGTAAGAGCACAGCTCTTCATTTAGAGGAGGAGTAGTAGTTAGCTCTTCATTTAGTAGAGGAGAACTTTGAGAACATAACTGCAACCTCCCAAAGGGCTTACAAACTTACTGGATAAATGAATGAAAGAATGCTTGAATTTAGTCTTAAAGCTACAGCTGGGGAAAGACTTGAGTCTTCCAGAATGGGACTGGGACTACCATTTACTGATAGCTAAAAAGGTGATCAAATATACATGAATTCAAAAATGCAAAATGAGATAGTAACTTAAGGATCTCCAGAGGTCTTCTGGTCCTCCTCAAAATAGACTCCTTTCTAAGCTCTCTTTTGCTTTCCTATCATTCTTTCTGGAAATGATTAGTGGGACTAAACACAATTTAAAACTGTAAATTTCTGCCTTTCAATACAGGTGGCTCTTTCATAAAAACAGTCTCTGAAGCCATTTACATGCAACATTTTGGGGGCTTTAACCAAGGTGGTGGAGATCAAACTTGTGACCAAAACTTTTCAGATGTACTTCTAAGAAAAATTTTTAGTCAGTAATCATTTCAGAAAAGTTTTGAAAGACTTTTCCTTTTTTCTATTAATCAATATGAAATTGGAAAGAGGCTCTTCTACGCTTTGTGATAAGATGTTTTCCATGTAGTCAAAGCTGCATCCCTTCATTCAGACCCAGCAGAGAGGACACAAGCATGTGTGGTTTACAGGGATGTCAGTCCATGGCTGGCAATACAATGAATGTCGGCACAGTGGAAGAAGTTACAATGAGCTGCCAGCAGACACATTTTTAAGTGACACCATGTGCATGCAGTGAAGTCTGTGGTAGCTTGTGCATGGTGTATGTTAAGAAAGTTGCTTTCAATGGACAAATATGTGCTTTAATGACAGAAATGGAGCATAGTATCTTGAAACCAGATAGGGAGACTGTAACAGCTGTTCAGCTATTTCTTGAAATGTACCCTTACTACTATGGAAGAAATGCAAGACACATGGTGAGACTGCAGCCACTATTTATATACGACCCCTCAGTCCCAGGAGAAATTTCTTTCATTTATGGATATCACAGTTTTAAAATAAAAAGCCAACATATTTTATGGGTTACATTTATGTATTCACAGTTTTGAATGTGTACTATCATTGTGTGGTAGATGCCAATCCTAGATTTAAAACTTCTTTTTCTCACAAGGTGGAAACATATTATTCACATCTGGAGCTCACTAGAAAGGGGCATTGAGAGTTGTTTGGCTACTTGCATACATAATTATTTCAGTACTAGAAGCTTCAGTACAGGAGCCCCAGAAAAAGGGCAAAGTACCTCAGACTTCATGCAGATAAAGCTCATGTGGGTGTGGTGAAATATCTTTTATAGCTTGTATGGAGTATAAATAGTAGAGCTGACATTTGTTAAATATGTAAACTGTTATAAGTGTTCATATCCAAAATTTTCTGTCCTCTATAGGCAAAAAATTTGTTTTAATTTGCCCAAATTAAGACCAAGCAGTGAGAGAACACTAGTCAAGATTCTTTTTCCTAAAAAAAAAGACTGGTTTAGATATCCTTATTATATGTATATTTAACCTCCCAAAGGTACAGGTATTTCAGACATAGCAAGCCATTCAGAATGTTGCTAGAATGACAAGTTCAAATTTCCTTAGGAGACTTCTTGAAAGAAAAAACTGACTGTATTTTGGACCATCAAAAAGAGTGTGGCTGACATTAATTTTTGGTGCTTGTGTATGTCCTCTTCCAGACATAATTTGCTAATTGTTTTAAAACTGTTTGGAACTGCCTTTTAAAGCATATCTTCCATTCTAGATTGCTGCTCCAAACACATATAAGTGACTGACTTCTGGATTTCATTCTGATTCTCTTTCCTCTGCCAATTTTGAGTGGCCCAATTAGACTTTTTAAAAATAAAACCTCAGTATCAGGCTTATTATTGCACTGAATTAGATATTTCTTTATATTTGCATCATTAATATTACAGGTCTACCTTTTAAAACCGCGACTCTTTGGTAACAAGTGTTGCAGACAAATTGAAAAATTGGCATTCTCATTACAAGCAAGAGAATACTCTACAGGAAGTATATTTTGCTGCTTTAAGATATTCACAAAATAATAGCAAGGAGCTAAATTCTATTCAGAATTTTAGGCTACGGTTTATAGGAAATAGTAATTTGCATTATTGTCTCCCATATTGCAAGAGTATAGGCAATCATGAATCTCACTATGCCTTCAGAAAGTAGACATGCATGTGTTAGCTATCCAAAATCCTATTTTAAAACTTCAAGGGAACTGCAAGTAAATCTTAGAGCTTTGTCAAGCTTTTGTGCTTGTTGTGTCCATTGCAGTCCCTGAAGAGAGAAGGCAACAGGGTCACACCTGTTCCTTGAAATGAATCATATAATTTATGCTCAAGTGGCTTTGGGGTCACAATACAGAGATACAAAATCTCCAAGGGACAAAACGAATTCTTTCATCTACATGATTTAAACAGGTGTGCCACCTTTTATGCCAGCTGCCAAATCTTGGCAGAAAGCAGTGCTAAGGAATAGAAAACAAAAATAAAGCAGCAGTATATTGTCCTGAAATGTGTGTGTCACTGGTTGGTTTTTATTCCACATGGGACTTGCAGAAGAGCATAAGTAGGAAGGAGATGCCATTCTGTTTGCAATATACTTTTCTGACCCTTGGACGTACTGAGTGCTAATCCTGAGCTAGCTGATGAATAATCACTCTAGGCTGAAGAGTTGAAAAATGCTGTATATATTTTTGAGTGGGTTTCTTACCAAATTAGAACTGAAAGATGAATGTGGATTGGAGCTGAAAGATAGCTTGGTTTTGTTTTCAAAATTCAAACATAGTTAAAGGCAAGAGTTTGGCATAGAACGTGCAATTCTATGAAGTTATAAGTTCTAAAGTAGGTTCGTGTGACAAACCTTCCTTATTATAACAGGTTTCTATATGAATTGCTGTTAGAGAAGTACTGGAGTAATATGGGTAACAAAATACCTTGCTTACAGTGTGCATTTCTGTGCAGATGCTTCTTTTTGATCACTGAAACAGCACTGGCAGTTCAAATCCTGAAGAATAAGCAAATGTGATATTTACAGAGATTTAGAATTTGTGCAGCTGATCTATATAAAATTCTTAAGGGAAAGAGGAAAAATATAACTCCATATAGTTAAACTGAAAAGAGACCTTTCAAACTTAATTGTATGGTTAATTTTTCAGGACAGAATTTGAAATTGGCATGAAAAATCTTAAAAATATATATAAAAATAAAATAAGTAGGTAACTTCTAGTACTGCAGTTGACATCTACTAAAAAGTAAGTAATTTGATTTTCATGTAAACCTTTTTTCTTTTTATTGAGAAAAACTTCACTGTAATTGAGATGGGTTTGTAACAGGACCACTAGTTCTGGAAGTTGAAGAGCATTATGATTCCTCATATGGATTACCTGAGACAAAATGACAGCTAGAGATAAGCCGTTAAAGAGGAAAGACAGGAGACAATGCTTTTTCAGGCCAGAGAAGATGGGCCAGGATGAGTATGTCAGTACCAATGCACTCTGAGAATGGGCTAAATGTCAGCTTATTGATTGCTGGGAGAGGAAGTGACTTTGTATGTGATGGAAATGTCATGTAATGAGAGGCTCAGTGCTGTTCCTGCCCTTGTGGTTGCAGCTCTCCCAGACCACTGTGTTCTTGACTCACTGTGATGACAGGCACAAGCTTAAATTAATGTGTGGCACAGGAAATTTCAGGTGGTTTGTGTATGATGAGGGTGCAGTTATGTTTCAGCCTATCAGCATTCCAGTGGGCTTGCTCCATGACAAGCCCATGGATGTCATAATGAGGATGAGAAGAGTATGTGCTCGACTCGAATCAAGAAGTGAAGAAACTAATCTGCCAGTAAGTGAATGTGTTCTCCCAGAAATCAGGTAGCTTAATCACAGTTAGGAAATCAAACTTTACACCTTCTTTTCTGTAGATCTTGATGGGCATCATGAAGTTTGTGCTGGGTTAATATTCCAGTCTGAGGTGACACGGAAACCTGTCCTGTGTGACACTGCAAACAAGACTGTGCCCTTCTTTCTACTTCTGTATAATATTACTTTAGTGGCTAAGCAGAATGATATAATTAGAGGTCTGCATCTGGAAGTAATAATTGAAACCTTTGATATGGACTCAAAACTCTGTGCACTAATTAAATCATGTCCATAAATCTATATACACACAGAGGTGTTTAAATTTATATCTAGGATCTGCAAACTACACTCTTTTGTTCCCAGCTCCTGACTTCCTTCATTATCTTGTAGAAGTGAGTCTATAGAACATAAATTTAATAGCAGTCTCTGCAAAAGTTCTCATTTAAAAAAAAACAAACCTCAAACAACCTCCCAAAACATCCTATATAACAAAACAGTATTTGAAAATAAAACAGTGATGCAAATCTAAAACTCCAAGTGTCATATGTAGCCACGTTCATTTGTTAGTCTACGCTGCCACTTCAAATAGGTTCATGGAAGATGGAAAGTGGAAGTTGTAATTACCCTCATTAATTGTGGAATTGATTAAGAAACTGTCAACAAATGATGACTCTCCAAAAGAAACCCCTATTTGTTATTGTTTTGAAAAACTTGTTTGCTTCTCTTATTTCAAAAACATCGAATTCCTCAGTTTGAAAGACTAATTTTTTTTTTTGAGCTGAGTTAGGTGAAGCTGGTCTTTATGGTGAATGAAAGGAGACGGGCTTATATGCTTGGGGAGGATATTGGTTTTATTTGTTTTATGTTTTCAGGGGTTCTTTCCCTTATGGGAAGAATTGGCTTGATGCTATTCTGGAGAAAAGAAAAATCTTTTATCAGGCTGCAACTCTGCTTTTCAGAGGAAGTAGCAAATAGGATTGTCTGAACACAAAAATAATCTGGAGTTCATAATAGTTGCTATATTGCTGGTTCTCAAACTTCTAGACGTCAGATATTAACCATTCCAAGGCCTGACACTTGACACAAGTTTTCTCTAAATGTCATGCCACTGCCTTGGCACATGCAGTTCACCTTATTAACAATATATTTGATGAGCTGCCATTTCAATCTTCAAGTATTTCCTTGGGGAAGCAGGGAAAGAGATGTAATCTGTGGTTCTGAATTGGCAAAATTACCAAATGCATCAATTTGTCTAAAAAATGTATGAAACCGTAAGGGATTTCACCAACAGTATTTTAATGTTACTAATAAGTCTTAATGTTCTATCATAATACTGAATAGCCATGTTTTTCTTTTAAACTTTCTGTTTATTGAAAGTAATAAGTGTGACAGCTTGGCCTAACTCAGTAGATTGAGTGTAGAGATGTAACCTGAAAGAACTCAGTTGCACTGACAAGTTTGCTGTCACAAAATAGAGGTAAAAGTAGCACAGTTAATGAATGACCTGAACTTTGGACTTTCAGGGGTGCATCTCTTACTGACAGCCTGGCTACTCAGTTGCAGAGCATAGTAGATCACAGGCTTTAAACAAAGAAGAAAAATGGGTCTTACAGTATATAGTTGTATAATAGTTTGTATAACTATATGTAATATATTATAAAATATATTTTGGTATATAGAAAAATAAGTTAAGACTCTTTTTTTTTGCTCTGTATTATTGAATTTTTTTCTTCCTGCCAGTCTCTAGGAAATATCATGGGTTGATGGGGATTGAGTTGGATAAGAATTCAGATTTCAAATACATTGTCTTTAAACTTGGAAACTAATTGGATTCATGGTTTTTTTTTCTCCAGCTGCTTACAGCTTTTAAACTCTTAGTAATAATTCAATTCTTCTGAATATTTTCACTGAAAAAGTATTCAAACGCTCTTTACTGAAAATTAAACAGCATGGAGGCACTGGTTAACCTTTAATATTTTTTGCATTATTTGAAATTGTTGATGCTTTTGGTAGCCTTGCATCAGAAAAAAAACTGATCAAAAGTTAAAGAAAAAAAAAACCAAATTCCTTGTCTTGTTTCAGAAAGTTTATATAGAAGTTGGGGTGAAGATGAAGTACCACGATCTGGGCACCCTGCTTCTATGAGCACTGCTGGATTTCTGACTGTCTACAGACTACCCTTGGCACGTGATAGAAACAAAAACTGAGGAAGTCAGAGGAAAACACCTCTGAGGACTGTTATTTAACAGGAAAATAGTTTTCGGAAATTTGTCTATGGCATTTTATGCTTTCTATATTGGAATCAGCAGAATTCCATATTCCCTGTGTGCTTCTTCAATTTGCATAAAATGGGGAAGCACTGGTTGTACTGGCTCATTGGAGCCTGCTATTTAGCCACATTCTAGGATGGTGTGTTGGTACAAAGTCTTCCCCTATTTCTTGCAATAGGCCAGAATTAATTTCTGAATATTGAGTCTCTGAATTTCCTAGTTGTCTGTTCCAAGTTCTTAGTTTGCAATATACAAAAGATCTTTAATGCTTCCTAGCACTAGATGTAAAAAGTATTTTAGAGAAAGCAGGAAAATAAGAGAGGCTTTAAGCTATGTTACATCATTTGGTACTTTAAGAATGGCCAAGAGGGTTTGCATTTTTTCAGAACTGAGCAAAATTATATGAACTAAATTACAGATTATTAATCAACCTCTGATAAAGAGCATTCACCTCTGGCACCTTAGGCAGCCTGCATTTAAACTAATACTTACTTTCGGAGGAACTGCTAATACCGAAAAGAGAATTTTATTCTATTCTTGATGTCTTATGTGCCCCCAGCATGTGATTGACAAGACCATATCTGTTTTGCTTTTACAATCAGATTTTAGAGACATTAGCATTTGCCCAGAAGTCATCATGCTTACCCAGGGTTGGGGTTTTCTTAGGTGCTCGAGAAACTTTAGCAAAACACAAAGCTGAAGCTTTATATGGAAAGCTATACAGGACTACTTTTTAGGCCTAGCTAAAGTGCTGCTGGTGGAATTCAGAAAATGACCATTCACTTCAGTGAGAAGAACATGTAGCAATTGATATGTGCAGCCTCCCAATGGCCTGGAGAGACGCAAGTGCCTCTTGTGAGCCTTTTGGCAACTTCACTCCATGTCCAGTCATGCTAGTTAGACAGGGGCTTAGAGAACAGAGGCATGGAGGAAACTTGTATTAGAAGAAAATATACACTGTTGAACAAGATTCAAAGGTCTCTTGTGTAGCTGCCTGGTACCTTTGCCATGATACATCAGATAAAGTTCAAAGGGATAAAGTAAAGGGAGAAAAACCTCACCATCGGGGCAGAATTGATTTAATGCAATGTCCACGCTGGCATTCCCTACATAGTTCTCAAACCAAGCTGTAATTTTATAGGTGGGATCACCGCCAACCAGATGGTAAGATTCACTCACTTTTCTAGAGGCAGCAGTCCAACTGGAGTGTATATCACTTGAGAATCCACAGGCAGGAGAATCCAGTGGCTTGTGTGTATAATGCTTTGGATGGCAGTGTTGCACTTCCAGCTACCTGCTGTCCTTGCCCGGTCTATGTCCAAGCAACTGGTTAGATAAAAGGGCAGGGAAGCTTTCAAAGTCTGTGGGAGACTGCCTTGTCACCTTGTACAACTGTCTTGGTTGCTCTGGCCTGAGCTTCAGGCAGTTCTTGCTGGAGTATGTAAATGCACACCTTCCTTCTGGTAGCTCTGACCCCATCACCCTGGGCTACCAGCACGTGGGCTTGTGGTGCTGGAGTCCTCTGCTGTCCGTAGAGCTGTGTTCTAGTCCCCAACCTGCTCTCTTCCCCCTTCCCATCACATCTTGCAAGGGGGTTAAATGCAGTGCAGTAGCCAGAGTCACTGCTGTGTAATTCAGCCATTTAACTATGATGAATCATTTAGCCATTCAACCAATGCTTTTGAACCAGAATTTTCTTAGTTGACCTTAGGTTAGAAACTCACCACTTAAGCATTGTTCTCCCTGCTTTAAAATGGTTAGATCATACTTTTAATAATGTACACGGGGTTGTTACTGTACTTTAAGTTGACATAGTGTTTTCTGGGAGGTTTATAGGCATTTCCTATTGTTAGAAGATTGAAACAAGACAAAATGCACCATGTGCTTGATATGAAGTAAACAATTTATATTCCATCATTTCCCTTGGAGATTCATTTCACCTGCTCAAATTTGCTTTTCCAACAAAAAGAAAGTGGATGAACCGACAATACAGAAGTTTTGTCCCAATATAGCAATTCAATTTAAAAAAAATCAGTTTCTTCTATCACTTCCTGCAATTTGCAATTCCTGATAGTGGCATAAATATAACTATCTTTTCTTATAGGTTGTAGACAGGGACATAGTTGAATTTTTTTTCAAATTGGTTTAATTTTCTTGAGCTAGAGTTCAATGCACTTGTGTGAAGTATTACATACTGTACCTTCCTTTAAGTATTGTTTAAGTATTATGTCATCTTGCCTTCCAATTTACTGTCTTCACAAATCACAATTTTTCAGTGTTTTGCTGAATACTAATAACATTTCATTTGAGGTGAGTTGGAAAATATGGGGTGCCTTCCTTTCATTTAGGATGTCCTTTTCATGTGTTACATTCACTTATTATGACATTAAAGCAGCTCTGTGCTTGTATCCATAGATGCAGAAAACTTAAATATGCTGTTTATCTCACAGTGGAATGAAAATGCAATTGCTATTTAACCACTGTTGTTATTGCTCATATGTAAACTACTTCAGTAGTTATCTGCATTACATTCTTAAATGGACTTTAAGAAACAGAAGCTTCACAAAGAAAGAATGACTCTGATTGATAAAGGGGTAAAGTCATCTGCAACACTTTACTCTGCAAGGTAAAGGGTGCAAAATTGTCCTTTTTTCAAGAGTCAGAATGGCTATAACCAGATTGCTCAACAAATTGTCAAAAGAGTAAACCAGTTAATCAATCATGTTGCCATTTTTTTAACAAAAAATTAGGACTTGAATTTTGGCACATAGGTACATGGACACCTGTGTACCTCCTTAGCATCTTTGAAACCAAATAGATTACCTCCTTCAGTGGCTTTTGGACACAAAACTCTATGATTGATTTTGGTTTTCTGATAAATATTTTGCACAGTGCAGAAAAGAATTTGTAGCGACATAAGCAACCATAAGACTTAAGCAGGAAAGCTTCTCTTCTTTTCAAGTCTCTTAAATGATGTAAATAGTTATCACAATTTAGGAATAACTGCTAAGGTTTTAATCCCATTTTAAAAAATGGAACAACTGATGTTTTCTATTTTGAAATGAGCAGGTGGTGTTGTACATCTAAGTGTAATTGCAGTGTGGGAGACTGTTTTGTTTTTGGATTTTTCTCAGTTAGAAACTAATATTTCTTAGAGTTTTCTGAAGGGGGGTAAAAAGGATTGTTGTCAGAGTTTATTTTTATGTATCTTAACAGTCATTGCTTAAATGCTTTTGTCTGTATAGCTAATATGGCTTGCTTTGACAGATAATGAAATTGATGCAGTTGCAAAGGAAGTGAATGGAAAAAAAATCCTGTGTGGGGATTTTTATACGAGAATTTATTATTAGATTATTTGTTCTTGAAGTATGGCTAGAGAGTGAGAATTAGACAGTTCCTGCAAGGATAAGCCATGCTGCAGTTAAACTGTAACACCTCACATTGACTAGTTTTGGAGAGTGCTGCCTTTCTGCTTTCAGGAAGCCTTGTAATAGCCAGTAAGTGCTAGGAACCCTCACTAGTAGAAATGAGTAATTTATTAGTTTGATTTTTGTTTTGCTTGACCCTTACAAATTTTAATTGACACCAGTAAAGGCGTTTTAGTTGTGGTGAGGCATGAAAGAATCTGACAACTGCTCCTTAGGGGTTTTGGAAGTGTGTAAAAAGTATAGGTAGAGTCAAAGAAAGAATTCACAGTATTTGCTGAAATGTGTGATAGTGAAAATCTGAAACAGACCTGAAGTTTGAGGACTCAAGAATAATTAATTGAAGGATATCTTCAGGAGTAATATCATCAGCATGTGTGAAATACAACTTGAAGGCAGATGTTTTAACTGGAGGTTTATTGTTGCTGTAAAATGAATGTCAAACAACCAGCAGTTCAGCTTGAAGCTACCTTGGCTCTGAATCATTCAATCTGATAGAGGTTAAGGAGAGTGAAGTATTTCTAGCCCACACTGTTACTGGAGATAGGGTTTTTGGTTTTTTTTCACTGCATACACTATTGATTTATTCCCAAAATAATCACAATTGCTCCTTCTTTTGGGAGAGGATGTAAATATTGAATTTCCCTTTATTTAAGATATAGATCTTTGGAGTTGTCAGATGACAAGTACAGTAACAGCTGCCCTAATTGTTTTAAAGTGTGTGAAGTCACTTTAGCCCTTAAATCTTGTGGAATGTGTCCCTGTGCAGGGAAACCAAATTTGTTGAAAATTATTTCAGGATAATCTCAGGAAAGAGTTCCTCTAAAGGGAAAAGGTGGGGGCAAAACAGCAGAAAGTTACTAACGAGGCTCATTGCTGGTCTCTGATGATGGTATAAGATAAATAAAAACACCCAAAGCAAACAGCCTCTGTTTTTTAATTCCTGAATGGACAGTGCTCTCTGTTTATATTTTTAACAATGTAATCAGTGGAAAAATAGTCAGTACCACTTCCTCCTATTCTCAGATAATACATGGTGTTCAGAGCGCCCTGCCTACTGCAGATCTCTTGCATATGTGTTGTGTTGCCTAGTCAGGAAAAGAGAACTGATGCTTATGTAACACCCAAGTGCTGCACCTCTGCTTGCTATAGAAATATAGCTCATTTAAAAGTAATGTTAATTTCCACAGGATGAATCACCAACCGAGGAATTACACAAAATGTGGAAAGGCTCCTGTACAAGAAAAAGTTTCTCTATGCAGGAAGGAGATAACAGGCAAGGTATAATAATCTTTAAAATCCTAGGTGAAATGTGCAGAATGGGTGTGGATTTCTAACACAAGAAATAGGGCTACCATCAAATGGAACTTGAAAATTAGTCCAGTATCTCAATAGAAGATTGGAAGACGACAGAAGATTGCTTTAAAAATGCAGAATATTATAGTGTCAGAAATTGGAAAGTACTAGAAATAGAGTGAAAAGGAACTGCTACTGGTATCTGAACTGGTCTTAACAGTCTTGAAAGGCTTACCATATCTCCTTTAGAAACAAAGCCCACCATAAAAGCTCAATGATTTTCAATAAGTCATAATTCTGCGTATAGTCCCTTCTAAATAAAATGCTATCAACACAACCTGTCATTCAATTTCTGTGGCTTTACACCTTTAGAGGGCTTCTGTCAAGCTACTGAATGTTTTTTTGCTATATTAGACTTTTGCATATAGCCAATGGGTTTAAAAGTGCACACAATATGATTCTCGACTTTGCAAGTTGCAGCTCTGGTATGAAGCCCTGCCCATTGCTGTACCACAGCTCTGAGATGAACAAATCTGTACAAATTGATACAAAATACCTGGTTACTGAATAGTAATCTATAACTGTGAATGCTTGAATCAAGTTTTAAGATGGATAATTGACTAGGAAATAGCTCAGTCTTTTGGCTGCCGATACTTTCTTGTGTGCCATACATTTTTATTAGTCTCTTCTTCTTTAGGACTTTAGATAAGAAAGCTGGTAATTTATCTTGTCTCCATTCTCAGAGTATTTATCTGCTGAAGTAGCTGATAGTGCCTTTCCAAGGCTTGTCAAAAACTTGAATTAAAGCAGGGTATAAATTATATTTTGCTTAAATATTTTTTTTTTTGGGCTTTGGCACTTTATTTTAAGTTAACAAATGCCAAAATGTATTGCAATAAATGCCAAAAATATTGCACTGGACATTGTTGGTCCTACAGTCTTAGAAACACTAGCAGGGGCAAGCCTGGGGAAAATATCAGAAGCAAACCAGTTTTCTGTGAAACAAGTGATAAGAGACTTCCTTCAATGTGATTTCCTGCCTTAATGATTGTGCTGAAAGTGTCGGTACAGACTAGGAAACATGGACTGACTCATGCAGCTTTCTTTCAACACAGGTATCTTGAAATGGGTGAAAAAGGGGAGCCTCTGTGAACAGAGATGGGAGGAACTGCAATGAATAAGGGGTAAAGCAGAGTCACTTTGGAACAATTGGTTAGAAAGGGTGGGAGGATCCCCATAACTGATGACATTTGAGGCTAGAAATTTACCACAAAGATGTCTGACAGCCTTCAAGAGTGACTGTTATTGATATGACTCTTGGTTTATCAGCAGTAATAGAAGCCAGACTTAACTACCTCTACTTCAGTGAAGAAATTTAATATGTAGTGATAACTTGAATGTGCTATTTTTGCTTCATGAGTTACCTTATGTTGTTCAACACTTGAGCCACATCCTCAACAGAGTGTTATGAAGGAAGCCTTTAATCAGAACTATTTTGTTTTAATGTTGCTCTTTACTCTTTAGTCCTTGACAGCCAAATCTTTGCTGATGTAATTGGGAAATGTTTTAAGGCTGCTGTCTGTTCACCTAATTAAGAAAATGATTGGGTCCCCAGAGGGACACATCTCCCTAGGTGAGGCAAATGAAAGAATTGCTCTCCTGCTGTAGAAAAACCAATTGGAATGTTTTGAGAATGTCTCTGAGATCAAAGTATGTTTTTAATTTTCCTTTGTGCCTCAGCGGAGCTAAACCAAAGACAAGACCAACATACATGTTTATATTGAATGAAATTAACCAGTATGATAAGTTATATATAGAGGGGTTTGTGGCATTCATGCTGAGATATTCATCCCTCCTGTGTCTGATGAATAAAAAGGTAGTCAGTGGTCTCTCAGATATATTGTAGTGCCAACCTAAAGCTTCCTTTTATGTTATTGTCTTATTTTTCAGAAGATGCTAATGATAAAATGTAATTCCACCTAATAATCTGCACACTGAAAAGGCAGACCAAAATTTAAATGCTGAGAAATAGAGGAAAACTCAAATAGTTTAGTGAAAATTTCCAAAACTCTCTCTGAATTTGTTTAAATTCAGGGAAGCTTGCATTAGGAAAGTAAAAGACATGCATTAAGAAAGTAAAAGATCTAATATACCATTGGATCTTACCTAGTTCAAAACCAAACAAAACAAACAAAAAACTCTAAACCAACCCAAACCCAGGAAAGCCAGTAACAAAAACCGGCATCTTAATCTGATGTTTGAAAGTCATTATTTCCCCTCTTTATGTCAAACCAGGACAAATGATTTTATCCATGCCTAGCTCAGTGAGTAGTTAAGGGAATAAAAGCATGCATGTGTCACTGTAATATTGGGAAGATGGACTGGGAGAAATGGAAGTCACTAGTAAGAGTATTAAAGCATAAACAATGAGATTTCAGAGTCCTGTATCATAAGGAAAGGTCTATAAATCAACATCTTTCTAAACTTAATTGTGTGCCCAACACCCAGAGGTATAAAATAGCTATGGCATTTAGCTTACGCTATGATTAGTCTCATTTCTTGAAATGCTTAAAAAAACTCAGCAAGATCTGTGTTCCCTCTATACCATCCATCTGGATAGTAAAATTAAGCAGAAAGGCAGTCAGACCTATTTCAGGATTGTGGCATTTCTCAACAAAAAGGGTATAGCTAAGGAGCATTAGGGATAATGAGTTCATCTTAAAAAAAATATCCAGCCATAATACAAACAGAATGACCTTCACCCTGTGTCATTGCAATAAAGGTCACTTAGTCAGTTTCCAGAAACTCACTGGAAAGCTAATGCAACCATGTCTGTATTCCCAGAACCTGGTTGTCCTTCCTTTTTGGCTAACTTTAGTTTGGCTGTTCAGATGACTGAAAATGCAGAGTCAAACTGTGTAAACAGCAGATTTCTAAGAAAGTAAATTTATGTACTGACTGAGAACCTGCTCATCCAAGAGACTGTACAGCAAAAAGCTTTTGGCTCTGCTTGGGTGGAACTGAAGGAAATGAATGCAAAGCTTCAGTTGGTGCGAGACTATATTGCTGCTTTGAATCATCAAAATATTACAGGACCATCACCCTACTGATGTTGCTAGAGTTTAACATTACTCAAAAATCTGCACTTGGGAATTGTTAGAGAACAAAATAAAATGATTTGCAAATTTAAACCTCTTTGTGAAAACACATACTTTGAGAAACATGCATATCTGACATGCTAGGAATAAGCAAGTCTTACTTTGATTTTTTTTCTAGCTTGAACCCCTGGTCATAAGTCTTCTGTGATGAATAGGCACAAGAGTCCTAAAGGAACGCTTAAGGAACTGAGAATCATCAATGAACAGAATATACTGGCAATAGCCCTGCATAAAGGTTTAGGCTATTTTAGTCTTCAAAAGTGTATTTAAATATACTTCAGGGAAAGAGGAAAAAACCCAGCTCTGTAAGCTTCTTTTTGCTTTTTTGGTGATTTTTATTACAAATTACAACAAAAAACCTATAAAAAAGTAATAAAGATAGTAGGAAATCTAAAGAGCAAAATATTGTCTAGGGAAAGTAGTGTCACAAGCTAGGTTCTTGTAATTTTTATCTCTGACATAGCTGGCTTAGTATCTTTTATGGTATACAATTGTTTCTTCATCATTTTAATTATAATGATATTTTATGGTAATATCACTAAAGCAATTTTTTTTCTTTTCATGAAAGCCATAAGTAATGCTCGTAATAAATACTTAATGTAACATCATCAAAAAGCTGGAATTTGCTGCTTCCCTCTCATCCTACAGAATACAGGTGTTAAAACTGTGGTTAGATGATAATGAGAACCAACTATGTGAACTTGAATAAGAGCCTGATGGAGATGTATAAACAAAGTTGAATTTGAGAAAGAGTCAAATGTGCCTAAAAGGCCATTTATGATGTGTAATTCTGGACATAAAATTGAATTATTAATATTAGTAAGTGGTGTGCTTAACATGATTTTCTCTATCTTTTTTCCTATAAACTACATAACGGCTTGGTTTAGGTTGTTTATTCTGTTAAATTGTAAGGGAAACCATTCTTTAGAAATATAGTGGGCTGGGGTGGCAAAATGGTGTACACCTAATAGCTAGGTAACTCTGAAACTGGGGAATTTGGACACATCAGAAAAGTTACAAACCTGTGCAATATATTGGGACCAAGAGGCAATTATGTTCAAAATTCAGCCACTTGATTTTTACATATATAGGAGGTCTTATATATTTATATATATTTAAGACCTTATATATATATATACATTTTTGCATTTATAGGAGGCCTTATTACTCATAAAATGTCTTTCAGGTCTCAGGAGCTTGAAGTAAGATGGTAGCTCTCTCACTAATGCTGGGCATAAACAGCCCAATGCAACTAGGTAGTTCTATTTTGTTGTGAAATATTTTAGGTAGCTTCTTAATTTCAAAATTTCTCAGCTACAACAGAGCTGCATTGCAGTATACAAACTGAGATCTGCTAAATGCTGCATGGTTCACAAGTCTTAGCTACAAAAACCCTCAAACAGATTAACATGCCATCATCTTGCTTGTTGACTGGATTTGGCAGCTCTGGAATTATAGGTTGTGTCTCTTCTGCTTCAGTAGCACTTTGTAAAATAGTAGCATTTTGTAAAATGAGGTATGGACTCCTTCTCAAATAATTTCCATTTCTTCACTCAAAATGTATGGTGCTGGAGGCTGAAAGCATCCAATATCCAGAGGTTTGTACGTGGACTTGAGAAAGCATTGGTGGATGAAGAAGGATCTGTGCTTAAGGCTGTAAACGTGATTAGTGTAAATCATGCTATATATGTTGTTTTTTTAAATGATTATTAAAGAAATGGATGCAAGACAAAATGGCAAGTGAAAATAATACACAGGTCTGTGAATACAAAACATTGCATTACAGGGTCTATAAATGATTTATTTTTTTCATAATTTCAGTTGTATACTACTTCTAGCAGTCAGTAATTAGGCAAAACCTGTGGCATGGAAATAGCAGGTGTACCAACAAGGTCAAAGACAGTCATGTTTAGGATGGGAATATGAAAGGGAAGCAGTGGAAAGATATGCAAATATATTAGATAAGTCTGAAATGTATCAGACAAGTGCAAAATGTTTAAATTCTGGCCTAAAATCCCTGGATCCCAAATACTGCAAATAACAAAATCTAAAACAGTGTGAAAATTTAAAGATAATAAATTCAATCTGCTATACAAAGGCAAATTTCTGAAAGAAGAGCAGCAGAGAACATGGAATTGCTGACCCAACAGGCAAACATAGTTATCTTGTAAATATAAGCAAGATTTTTTCCTGAAGAAGAGGCTTTTGACCTCAGTGGTCATGTGTTTTGGGGCATGATCCCAAAAACATCCAAAAGACTACTGGCTCACATGTGTGTTAGTCACTTGAGCTTGCTACTTCACTTTAACTGGATATCCTGTTTGGAGATTCAGATCAGCACAAGTTAGTCTTTTTATACCTGGTAATGTTTGGCATGGATTGGGTCCTTTCTCCAAAGAAAGTGCTAAAATAGGATTGCCTAGAATATAAGCAGCAAAGTGATGTCGAAAGACAATGACTTGTGTATGAGTTTTTCCCTTTCTTGATTTCCTTTCTTGATTTTTCTAGAAGAAGTTAAGGATATAAGCTGTCTGGCACCTTTCCCTGAAAGCAGGAGATGTGCCTCTGTTAAAACATTGTCAGTATAGGACAGGAGGAAGAAATTCATTCTAGCCTTTGTTCTGCAACATTGACATATTGTACTTGACATTGCTGAGAGACTTGCATCAGTCTACATGGTCATACCTGCAGAGAGAATTGCCTTGGCTGACTTAAAAACTCTTTGTTAAAGATTAAGTGAAGTGTAAGAAGAAATGAAGACCTGACCATAAAAATTAGAAAGAAACTGGCCCTCAGTGTGTGTAACTAAAGATTACCTGCATCAGTGCAAGGTGTTTTTCCACACACCTGTGCTGTGGAGAAATTCTGTGGCGAGTTACGAAGGCTCTGTATAACTGGGCAGATCAAGAAACAACTCCTGCTAGTAACATAGCATTTGTGTCATGTCTAATAATTATCTTAAACATTTGATATTCTTAAACACAAGAGGTAAAGTGACATTGAAGTAATCAATTGCTTAGTAGAAAAAGTCACTGCTTTTGTTTTGCTAATCAAAATTTTGGCATAGGTTCTGCTTCTCTAATCTTTACCAGTTCCACATTTCAATTGTACAAGCAACTGTAGAAAAAAGACCATGCCTTCAAAGCTAAATATGGGGTGATAATGCACCTGTGGTGAAATAGAATCTAAAATACAGACATATCTCTGACACAGTTTGGTGTTGCTATGATTGTTAGTAAGCTCTTGATTTACCCAGCACAGCAAGCCTAAATTTTCTGCTGAAATGCACAGACCCCTTCTGATAAATGATGGTATTAGAAATGAGAAAGGGGGAAGAAGCAATTTAGTCAGTTAAGCCTTCTAGGAAGAAGATACATGCTGCAAGCAATTATGAGTGAAGGCTAATCTAAGGTGTAAAAGGGAGACCAAGCTTTTCAAATTTATCAGAAAAGAAAAAGAGTAGGACTAAGCATCCTATCTATCACATGTATAAGTTGAAGACTAAGAGGCTTGACTCATATTTCAAGCCTAATGAAGAAAGTTTGTACGGTTAAGCGGTGATGAAGATCTTGAGAAGGTATATTACATAATGGTGAATACCTAGATGAAGATAAAATGGGGGAGCTTGAAGATATGCAAATTACTCTCCATTTATGGCAGTGAAATTACATTATGCACTCATTAAGTTGACTTCGGGTTACCTCTATGACAGCAAAATTAAAAATAAACAAGAAAAATAGTCATATGCAGCACTTGAAACATCAGTAATTTAAAAGGAACAGCATTAAATAGCCTTGTAAATGTCTTAGAATATATTGTGATTTATAGCATGGGTGAATCACACTTACAAAAAATAATGCTGACCTTGCTAGCTCTCGAGCTGCTAGGAGACAAGTAGGATCTGTGACAAGTCAAAGCTTTTTTATACAATTAACTTCTGGCATCAATTTTGGCTATTTAGTAGAGAAGTACCTACAAGTCCTACAAAGTAAGGGATGTAGTCTTCTTAGGTGCTACCAGCTGCAATAAGCAAGTGGAGAATTATGAAGCAGTTGAAGTTATTTTAAATACTCTTATTTGTGATTTTTGACCCTCTCTTAGAAGCATATTTATATATTTTTATGACTGAAGGGAATGAAACTTGAATGATTGAGATACTTTTGAAAAGCTAGAAAATCTCTCTATAGTTCTATTTAGTGTATAATAATTAGATATGAATATTTTATTTTCTTTTGAGGAAAAATACATGGAGGAGGAGCACATGTCACTCTGTTACTAGTGAAGCAGATAGTATCTTCCTAAATGCACACTGAACTGGGAGGAAGAAGAGCTGTCAAGGAACAGTCAGAAAGGGACACACAATATTAGAATTGGATAAATTGCTGTAGTACTGAGCAGGCAGAGTTGATGCAAAGTTTCTTTGTTAGCTACCTGAATGAGTTATTATCTCACTTCAAAAAATGCTTCCTGAAAGCTGTTTGCCCGGCTAGGGGATATCTCCACATTTCAATACCTGTGCTAAATACAGCATGGATTCAATAGGGACTCTCAGCTGAAAGCTTTGTAGAGAGGTAAAGCTGGAAGATGAAGATGTGATTATCTGTGCCATGGTTAGACTACTTAGACACCAGCAGCGAGATCCCAGTATGATACAGGGTCATTAAAGAAGTAATGATAAAAGTTCCATCCATTAGTTCATTGGACCATTCATTCCATGTGCTAGGATCCTCTAAGTTGTTAACATTCACATAGCTTGAACACCCATAGAGACAGAAGCCAAATGCTGTATTTTAGGTTGTGGGAACTTGGAAAAAAGTATTGGCATATTGATACTCAGCTGCCTAAAAATGTCTTCAATTGAAAATGTTTAAAAGAAGTATAGCAGCTGTCTAATCAATATTTCTAAGACTAGTGAATAGTAGGCTTTGGATAGAGAAGCAAGTTAAAAGGGAATGTAAAAAATAACAGTATTTATCTATTTTAAAGGTATGATTTGAAGTTTTAAGCTCCAGTGGAGATCCTTGTAATCAAGAAAAGAAAGATTTAACTTGGAGGGGAATATTCTGTCCTGTGCTTTCTTTTCACCAAAACTGTGTATACAGTACTTAATTCTGTATTATGCTGAAACTTAATACTATATTATGCTATTGCATATCATGCTACACATAGAAAAAAAAAGAAATTATTTGATGGTAGAGACCTCTACCTATCAACTTACTTTGTACACCCAAAATTTTACCAATAGGGTGCATATTATGTCATTAATTTCGTAACTCGTAGCAAATCAGAGGGAGGTTCATAGAAACTTAGCGCGGTTAACCACCATATGCCTTAAGGTGCGCTGCAATATTTATCTTCACATGCTGCATCAAAGAGCAGCAAAAAGCAAGAAAATTGGTTGGGACCAGTCCTATTAGTATTGTTCAAATGGTGTACAAGTATCACACAGCATGAGCTGCATGTTGGGCATGCATGCCCAGTAAGCATAATTTATACTCACAGCCCTGTTTGTGGGGAGAAATTGGGAGAGAGAGAAAGAACCTGAATGCAATTGGAGCTGTAACTAAAAGCATTGGGTGAAATAGCCCTCTGTACTTGCATATATCTTGTAAATCCACAAGCTTACCTGTTCTGTTAATGGAGCATGAAACAAACTGCGACTTCAGGAATTCAAATGAGGACATGTTTAAGTACCTGCATGTAAAAGGAAGGTGAAATTCAAATTGATCTGGACTGACGATATCCTCAGGAACCAGTGGGCTGCTTTACAATAAGATTGACTGAAAAAATGAGAGAGCAGTGGCCAATGTGTGGTTGTGGTGCATTAAGCAGTGTCCTAGGGTACAGAAAGAATTATTGTGGAAATTTTTGATTTTAAATCAGCAGTGAATCTGGAAAATTCAGACAGGCAAAGTGTTTTTTGATGGTAACTCTGTAAGAGTTGCTTGTATGAAGACTGCAGCAAGAGGAGAACTGTAACAGTGAACTTCTGCAGTGTTACTTGCACTCTTGAGTCAATGTGATCTCAGTTGTGTGAATCACTGTAGGCAGCATCTAAATCAGAACTATAAATCTGAATGACCACACAGCAAAAAGGATTTAATCTTCCTTGGTGATCTGAGACAGTGCAATGTTCTCTGCCAAGGTCAAGTTTGCAGCAGATGAGTTGAACCCAAATATAGACCTTATTTTAATGTTTTAAAAACTTAAATCAACACCTTCCTTGGCTTTGTGGTACCTAATTTTGTGTTTACCTGATGGCTGTGTGAGAAAAGTTTTGGGAAACAGAATTCTAGAAATGGTTTACTTAGCAGAGCTTCATGTGAGCCAATCAAAATCTTTTCTGCCTCAGTAGGAGCTCAACAGAGAATTGCCCTTGCAATGTGACATTGTGGCATTGAACAGTCAATAAAACCGAAGAAAAATGAAAGCAAAGCATTTGCCTGATCAAGCATAGAAAGCTACACTCCTATATTTGGGGGAAGAATATTCTTGTGGACCAGCTACAGAATTGATGTGCCTTTACAGAGCCTGAAAATAAGCTTTTATTTTAGATGATCCCTTCTCTGTGTAGAGAACAAAGTCCTTTCTCAGCGTCTGCTGTTAAGTCCTTCACAGCTTTATGGCTCTTGAGTACAAGTAAGAGGATTCAATGGTACTTTTTGGTGGCTGGCTGTGTTCCTAAACTCCTTGAATATCAGAACCCTTTAATCAGGATGTTTCTGATGTTTAATGACCTAGTCCAAAAATGCCTCTCTTGCTAGTGCCTGTTGAGGAATCTTTTGCCATGTGTATTTCCATGATCTGTACTACTTTTTCCATAAATTTGCATCCCTTCTGAGATAGTGAGATTATTTTCTGGTGAGATAGGAAACATCTGGGAGATATGCATTTGTTAGGTTTCTGTTAGGATCTGGAAAGCAGTCAACACACATGAGATGTTTTGGAAGAGGGTAGTAAAATGTGAACAGAGTTTAAAATTTAAAGGATGAGAGGAATAGAAATGAGCAAAGCTAAGAAAACAGTTGTAAAATCATTCAAGTACAGAATATAAAGGAGAGTAATTGTAGGATTAGGTATCTTGAGTGGGATTTAGCACGTACTCAGCTTTGGGGGGAAGAATATGCAGATCAGTACTTCAACTGCCACATTAAGAAATGAATATTATTGCCAATTTTTGAAGCTACTTGTTATAGCTTTAATAGGGAAACCAGTGGGAAAAGGTCAAACCTTTTAATGAAGCCTTAGAAATTGGTAATGAAAATGTGTGTAAAGTAAGAGCATATTGGACCCTTTAAGTCTTAAGGCTAGCCCATTTGTCAAACAGAACAATGACAGGTTTGTCACTACAACTCCACCTGTGTATACCCTGCAGGAACAGGATTAAGGAAAGGAATGAGATGAGTGTGCCAAATTCTTAATGTAACTGAGCTGACCTGTCTTGTTCTAACCAAACCTTTTCATTATATCTAAGCATATTTGCAAATAAGGCAGTACATTATTCAGTTTTCCTCAAGGCTTTTAACTAGAAATTATGTTAGTTCAAATACTGAACTGGAAATAACACTGTGGAGGCAACTTTGTAAGCATAATGGGTAGACTTACATGAGACAAACTGAATTTTTAAAAAAGTGCTGTAGAAAACATGAGTATGGATGAAACATCTTTTTTAAATTTGCCACTCAAAGACACACAAGAGCTGAAGCCCAGGAGAATTACTCAAGCAATTAAGTGTTTGAGCACATATTTGTCCTCTTGAAATCTTGAAGATTTCTAACCAAAAGGTTTAATGGCTTCCTGTAATGTCATTGAAGTTACCAAATAAGGTTCTAAGACACAGGTGAGGTCTGTAGTTATTTCACAAACTTGAAATGAGTTTTTCTGTAGCATCATGGTCCTTTTGACCCTACAAAGCAATAGCTCTTGACCACAGCTAAAAAACGTGCTACCTGACATAGGAGAACATTCACAAACAATCTTGTAACCAACCCATTGTTTTTTAGCACTTTGGACATGAAGGATAGGGACATGACAAAAATATCAGGTTATAGGAAACAATTCCCATTCCCATGATAAGGAAATGGGAATGTTGCCTAACAGGCCCTGTGAAGGTCATGCTGTGTATTCTGAAGCTGATCACTGGCAGAGCCTTACTGACTGCCTGGGGTGCTCTGCGTGTGATGGAGTAGGAGGATGGTGAGTGGCTCAGTAGAAGGCAAGTGCCATTTAATTAAAATAAGGAGAGGAGGAAATACCAGAATGTTGTGTTGATGTCCCACTGCTTTGGCTGACAGTGGTTACTATTTAGAAACACAGCTGCTTGTCACTTAATCCATGTCCATATAGGCTACTGTTGCTTCATGGAAACAAAACTTACTTCTGCTGGTCAATTAAAAAATGTTTGTGCAGAGCACTTCAATAAGAAATTGTAAAAAATATCTGCTCTGTGCATGCTGTAGGTTTTACAAGGTACTGAGTGATGCAGCCCAGTGTAGAGCTAGTGATGTGGTTTCCCAGAAAGGCATAATGACAAGATGGAGTTTTTGGCACCTCTTTGAAACAAAAGCTATGACATGCAGATGAGCACTTATAGACTGGGATATAAGCAATGCAGTATTAGTTTTCCTTATTACAGGAAAGTAGTGTAGGTGGTAGGTTTTGGTGATGTCTTACTGCCTTTGTACAGTGCTAGAGTCAGTTAGCAGATAATCAGCAGCACAGCAGCTCAGCAGGGAGAGACCTACTGAGTAAAATACCAGTAGTATGTGAATGTTGCAGTATAGATTTAATTCCTTGTGCTCAATGAACTAATGAGTGAGGAAAGAACAACTAAAAGCCTCAAGGGAGCAGCAAGATTTTACTTAAGGTTATTTATTAGACACCTAAACTTAAAAAGACTGCTCAGTCAAAAAAAGGCGAATGCCATTTTGTAGAATTTTGTCTACTCTTTCAAAGGTATGACTTCTTCCTATTCCCATACCCCTATTACTACTTTAACTTTAGGTTATGCTGAAATGGGCAGACTCGCTTAGTCTCTTGAGATTACTGAAAAATATTTGAAAATACTTTGTTTTCGGTTTTAAATTTTTGATATCTTAGGTGAAAAATTTGCTAATATTTTGCATTATTCTTGCACAGTTTGAAAAAATCAAACACTTGGATATGAGAACTATTTCTAATACTTAAGTATTAGAAGTAATGCACCACTCTTTATTCAGCTGATTTGTGATGGAAGAGAAAGATAGAATATCCTCAGGGGAGGTTTAGCCTGGGTATTAGAAATACCAGAGGGTGTTTGGGCACTGGAACAGGCTCCCAGGGCAGTGGTGGCAGAACCAAGCCTGACAGAGCTCAAGAAGTGTTTGGACAATGCTCTCAGACACAGCGTTTGACTTTTGGGGATGGTGCTGTGCAAGGTCAGGAGTCAGACTCGATGATCCTTGTGGGACCCCCTGCACAGGATAACCCCAAAGGGAAGCTCCAAAAATTACACCATGTGTCTGGGAGTAGAATGGGAAAATTTGAGGAAAATCCAGTGAAAAACAAGGGTGATGATAGAACCCATGGGAAGGCAAAGTTCAAATTGTCTTCTCTTTGTTCTTTCAGGGCACATTATGCTCTCTCCCCTACCCTTGCACTACAAGTATACTGTTAGCTTAGACAAAGCCAATGGAAAGGCAAGAAAAAAAATTGCTTAAATTGCATTTTATTCTGTCAGTCTGACCTCTTCACAAAATCTGATAGATAAATGACTTTTGTTTTTTTTCTGTCTAGAATTCTTCCAATCCTCAAATTGTGTCTTTGATAGTTTCCTGTTTAATTTAGTTCTGAAAAGTGTTCTTAGGGAGTTTTTAATGATTAGTATTATTGTACTGAGAAAAAAAGACTACAGCTTTGACCACAAATAAGACTTCTCCACTTCAACAGTTTTCTGGCAGAGCAGCCGTAGTAAAACTCTTTATAACTTAATTAAGAGGAGGGAAGAAGGGAAAACAGGAGAGGAACAACCCTCCCTCTGTCGAAAACAGAAAGTGTGCCTTCTGATGGAAAACATAAATAGTTTGTTGTTATTTGTTACATGTAGAACCTTCATGTGCAATATGTGCTTAAAAATATACACTGATATGATAATGCTATGGTTGAGTTTGAAAAAAAACAAAGCCATTTGAAGATATGTATTGGTATAGCAATGACTGTGCTTAGATGCAGATGTGGTTTACATGGGGATTTTCAAATCATCATGAATGTTGCCCTTGTACTCATCTATGATGGATGAGGAATAAAAGGAGTTTGGTGTTGCACACATATCTTTGGGCATACTGTATACAACATCAATTAAATCTTTATGGAAAAGTAACAAAGAATAGGGGTTTTTTCTCTATCATTTAGCAACTGTAGATGCTCACTTTTCCTGTGATAAATGTCAAAAAAATTACAGTCAATTGGAGCCACCGAACTGCATTTATACATAGAATTAAACATTGATACTATCAGTTGCTGTTCTCAACAGGCTTTTTTGTTATATTAATCTTGTCAGTTCTATTTTACCTTATGAGCTTTTGCAAGTAAAAGCTTGTGGAAATTTTCCTCTCTGATAGTTGAAAAGCTTTTTGAGGTTCCTTGACATCTCTGACCTTCTTATATACCTATGGAAAATAAAAAGGTATAACAGTTCTAAAATGGAAAGCCGAAGTGCTGTGTGATAAAACCATCTTTTTTTCTTTTCAGTTACCTCTCCATTGCTTTTGAAAAGTCAGACGCGTGCAGCTATAAAACAACTGGTTTGAAAGACAAAAACCCAGGTGCTGCTACTTGGCCAAATCGTTGTGTGCTAAAGGTAAATTTCTACTATCTTGCACATTTGAAGACTGATGGCTAAAATTAAAATGCCAAAACAGCATTAATTGTAGGAATTACTGTGAAGATGATTGTAAAATGTTTCCTTTAATTATTTACTGACATGATAGAGCTATTCTAATAAAATGATTAGGACAAAAAGAATCCCCTTTTAACGGTTGTGCTGCTAGTGGCTGAGCAGAGCAGCTGCCTTGTGTAGCTGTGCAGTAAAGACAGCAGCTAGAAGTGGAATTGCTGTTGCCAGTTGCAACATGGGCACTTGAACCAGAACTTTTTGCTGGTTGTCAGCTCTCTTGCAAGACTTTTGCAGTTAGACTTCAGTCATTAGGAATGACACTAGATTAGTAGTGGAACACTAGGTGAGACATCTTCCTGTAATTTAACAGGATTAGAGGTGTCTCGGAAGAGGGAGAGGTTTACTAGGCTATATTCTTTCATGGTGGAGTGTTTATTGTCTTCAGCACCACCTTTCTATGCTTGCAGGGAGCCTGGGGCTCCAGACTGTATCACAAAACAACTTTTTTGTCTGGATCTGATATCTGAGTGAACCCTCCATCTAAACAAGACCCTGATCAAGACTGAGGCCTAGCTTCAGTTGAGGGTTGCGCTAATTGAATAGCATGTGGAGGTTTTGGCTGGAAGAAAAGAGGTATGGATATCTTTGGCTGGGATGAATTTCTGTAATTTGCATTCTTCATTTCCCTAAAGACTATGGGACTTTTCATTGTTCCAATAAAATAAGGGCTGCTTGAGCTTAAGTAGGCTACAGGGCTTCTTGAGGGTAACACTAAGACCTTCCCTCAATATTTGACATTCCAAATTATTAGTCTTTTGCATTTCTTCTTAAACTGGAAGTGCTTCCATTCAATGCATAGAATGTGAATGATTCTTTCCAGAATTATTCTGCAAGTAGTACCCAGGGACGTTTAGATTGGATAACAGGAAAATTTTTTTCACAGAAATGGTTGCCAAGCCTTGGAGTAGGCTGCTGTGGCTGAATCACTAGCCCTGAAGGTATTTATAAGATGTGTAGATGTGGCATTTAGGCATGTGATTTGGTGGTGGAATTGAAAACATTAGGTTTACAGTTGGATTTAAGCGGGTTTTTTTTCCTTGCTTAAAAGATTCTATGATTCAAAGCGTATGGCCATAACATTAAGATCAAGTAACTCTAAGTGTAATTAGCTGCTTTACCGACATGGCTTGCCACTTCAACAGTTTGTGTGATTATGGAAGAATTGCTGCTAAGGCCAAGTTAATTCTCAAGAATGGGCATCATGCCACTGACACAACTGGCTATAATCCCTTTGTAGTCACTAGTAGAAAAAAACAGCTGAAAAATGGGATTTGTCTGATCTTTACAGGCACACCTACCTTAGGATGAAATAATCAATTCCTCAGAAACACATTTTTTCTTTGGCTTTTAAAGAAATTTAAGTGAGTATCCAAAATTGCTACCTATTATATCTACATTGTAGGTGTAAAACAGTTTGACACAACTGTAGAAATAATGCTTACCTAGAATGCCTGTCTGATTAAAATTCATTAGGAAAATTCTTAGTTATTAAAAATATTAATAGATATATCCTGTATGATTATCCTGACCTCTTTGTTACCATGTTAATAGTCCTAGTAATTGTTTCTATATATAAAGCCATTAGTGTGCAGCTAGTAATTGCTGCCTATCAGCATGCTTTAAGACTTAAGCACTAGCATTTAGAAAAAAGTTATATTTTTGCCTTTTCTGTTCCTCTGAAGCTTTCCGTGCTGGTCTGGTTTATCATGTGCACTTACAATTCTCTCATGAAACTGGATCACAGGATGATAATAATAATCTTTGTATAATAATCTTTTTGCTTCCTTTTGATGGCATTGTTAAAATAGTTTTAAAGCAAGAGACAATAAATAGTTTTAAATTATTACTAATTTCTGCATAAAATTTACAATTAAAACATTTATTTTGATTGGTTTTTTTTTAATCCAGTGTTCAGATCTTATAATAGTTTGGGAATATTGACTATGTCTCCAAAGGCATGTAGTATTTTCTTTGGCTCACTTCATTCTTGCTTCTCCTATAGGAGTTCAGTTGCGAAGAATAAGCCTGTGCAGTATTCATATACTCTCACTGATGTCTTTTCTATAAGAATGGGTCTCAGAATAGTGTGCAGGGACTGGTATTTCATAATTTTATGCTGGGGGGAGGGGTGCTTGGTAGAATGAATAAAGTATAGTTAAGCTGAATTTGCTATCTTGCTATCTGTAATTTCAGGGGAAAAAATATTCCTTGATATGATTTATGGAAAAAGAAAAGCACAATCTAATATCTTCAAAGAACAGATAAATTTGTGCTATGAAATCACATTGACTATTGTGTTAAAATGGAACTGAAGCTTTACATTTAAATATAAAGCTTGAAGTTGCAGGGTTGTTGTTTGTTGGGTTTTTTTTTTGTTGTATTGCTCAATGACCTGACCTGTAAATTACAGCGAGGGTAATGCAAAATACACACTTAATTTAATGGTTGTAGTCCAAGTATTCATTAAATGATGAATAGGTGCTTCTAACACGGCCAAAGCTTAATTGTTTAAAAAGAGTTCATCTCAGATGCAACATTTCAAGACTCAATTCAGGTAATTGTTGTAGTTGACTACATTAACTTGTTTGATGTATTGGCTTTTCATGTTTTCTTCATCTTAATTAGAAAATATTTAACTATATCAACATTGTCTCCTTGAGTAATGGGAAAGAAGACCTGCTAGCTGCAAAGTTGTCTTCTGTTGCCTGCAGCTTAATTCTGAAAAGCATATGACAGTAATCACACTAAAGGGCTTTGCCCCGCTTGGGGTTCTCTCCTTAATTTAGACATCTTAATATACCAAACAGGTTCAGGGAAAGGCTGGAACTTATGGTGCCTCTTGACACTTCCATGTGCAGTGTTGGTTTGGTTTTTTTGATAATACAGGATAATACATTTAAGTTGGGTCACTTTTCAAGCCTGCTAACTGAAGAAAATACTCTAATTCAAGCTGCTGGCATTATGGAAGAGGTTTTAAATTAGTGAGAAGATTTTGTAGTCCTCTTTATATGCAGCTGTTTAACTCTAGAAAAAAAAAAGTGAATTTTTAAAATGCTGCTACCAAGAAAATACAATTTATTTTGACTTTTTTTTTTTTCTGTCTCAAACTAAGTGACAGAAATTTGCTGTTGTGGCAGCTGGAGAAAAGCAAGAAGTAGGTAAGCAGCTGATACACGTATAAAGCTGATAAAAGAGTTAAACTGGACTTTGGATTGTAAAATTATCTCAACTTGTAAGTGCTAGAATTAGTGCAAGATTAAAAAAAGTCACCCCAATATAGCAAAATGGGGTACTCACTGGGGTACAGCTAATGTGCCATCTTATCCAAATGGTAATTGCACATCTGCAGCATGAATATGTGTGTAAGAAAAAATAAATTCCTTCTAAACTTGTAGCAATACAGCAACTCATAGTATCTCAGTGTTTTGAAGGTGGGGAGCAAATGAGGAAGAAGAGCAATTTGTACTCACCACAGAAGTATTCATGATGTTCTTCAGTTGGTGTTTCTGTGTTTAGCCACTTCTCCTTGAAAAAGTATGTTCTGACATTATAAGGACAAATTTTATGTGCTTGAAAAGCAAAAATAGGGAATAAAACATCCAATGGTTTACCTGACATAAGAGAGACCGCTTGGAAAAGAGCAGTACAAAGACCTATGAGTCTTCTTGGTACTGTCTCCCGGCTGTGAAGTATAAATAGCTCTTTAAATATTGTGTGAACTGTTATTGATAACCCAAAAGTCATTGAGCATATCAAAGTAAGATATTTTTAAAAGAATGAAGGGTGTCTGGAAGATAATTGTAACCTCAAAGAGACAAAACAGGTCTCACAGGAAAATGGCAATATTTTAGTTTTGCTGGTCTCTATGTCTTTACTGTTTCTCTGATTTTAACACAGAAATCATTCCTTTCAAGTACTTCTAAAGTGTTTGCTAAAAACAGAAATTGAGACTTGAGAGCTACAGTCACATTCAGCCTGGACCACATGACTGCTGCACTTGCTGTTTGAAAGTCAGGGCAAGTTGGCGGTACAGTGAATTACATTTATTATAATTCACTGTCACATTGGCTTGAGGTGAAGAGCACAGTACATGTAAACATTGCTGTAGAATAGGTCTGATGCCACTTGCCACCTCTTGAAGTCATCCTGGAGATAAGCCCATAAAGGAAGCAGAATCTAATTAAAAGCAAGAAAGCACATAATGTTTTGTTACCGGTGTCAGTTCTACTTTAGAAGCCAAATAGTGTCAGAGAAGTTCCTGCCAAAGGTTTGAATTATATGGCTGAAATCCATCAGAAACAACCAAAGATGATTAGAGACAAGCTCAGATGGAAACCTGAGAGAACAGTTATTCAAATTTGTTCTCTTACCCTAAACAAGCCCTGTGAGAATGCTTAGTGAAGTAAATTGGGCTGTTACGGTCTGAACACTTTTGTACTTCACTTTTTTCCCATTCTCCTTAATTTCTGCATGGGTAATACCTGTAAGCTTGATTTGTGCAGTCATCACAGTGGAACATATGTATAGCTAGCTCCTTAAATTTTCCATCTGATCAGCCAGCTAATTGCTGAAGGAAAAATTACTTACACTCCCAGCTTTAGGCTGTATGATTTGAGCAAAGTATGAGTTATCTGTTCAGCTTGACTTGAAGGTTTATTTTCTGAAAAAACAAAATTTTCTTTTAATCTCTTTAGGCAATTATACGATTAGAGGACAAAAAAGAAATTAATGAAAAATAGGGAAATAATTTTTCTGACTGCTCTGAATTAACGTAAACTATAAAGGAATAAGTTATTCTTACACAAGGTAAACTGACCAGCAAACAAAAACATAAGCTTTGTGGAATGAATTACTTGAAAGAGTTCACCTACTGCTCAAAAATGTCAAAGGACTAGTTCCTAAATTTTATTCATGTTCATAATACTTGTATAACTTAAGGAAGTGAGAGTATTAATTCCCAGAATAATAACAGCAAAGCACAGTCAAACAAGTGCCTCACAAAATTCTAGAGTTCATGGTTTTTGTTGAGTTGATGACCATTTTCCCTCTGGTATAAAGTCCCTTAATTTAAAAAATGGGCAAATTCACTATGCTGTAGAAAACCTGAACTGAAGAGACCAGACATGTAGTTTTGTAAAGTGAAAGAAATAGTTAAGATTTTCACTGAGCAGCCTGAAATCAGGGTTTTTCTAGCAAGCCAGGCTGTTAAAGATGAAGGAAACAAATATGGATGTGCTGTGTCTAGCCCTGACTCCAATCAGCAGTACAGGACAGGTGGTCCTTGTTGCGTTGTGATTTCAGGGTTTACCCCAGAACCTCGGATCCCTTCCCTGATAATTCCTTGCCAGGTGTGTCAGTCACCTCTCCTTTCCCCTGCCAAGTGCTGTCTGTCAATGCTGGAATTCCAGAAGGGCATTGAGTGATTAGACAGATTCAAAAGACGCCCTCTACCCCTGGGGAAGCATTGGGCCATCCAGGTGTCCTTTGTCCCTTAAGACCTCCTCTCATGTACGATTTCTACCCTTCCCGCCCACTCTCCCTAGGGTTAAAAGAGCCAGCAACCAGGTGGTCTGAGAGTTCTGTTGGCGCTGTTGCTGGATTCAGAGGCCTGTGGTCCAGAATAAAGCTCTGGATCGAAACCCTCCATCGGAACCAACTCCTCACCTTCACCATCGCTTTAAAGCTTCTCCACCAGAGGTAAACCCAAGGAGCAGACCCTGTTACAGGCAAGATCCATTCCGCAGCCACTGGACCTCCTGCATGCCTGGACTTGCCTCCACATGCCCAGCTGCAACATCCAGCCAGCCTATAGTGTCTCTGGGGTGAAACACCACAGTTGCCACTATTTGGTCCGGCAGCAAGGGCCAGACAAGCTCAGGCACGTCCCACCTGACTATATTGGTAAATGAAATAAACAGGGCAGGAGACTTTTTTTCCTTTTAATGCCTTTATTAAAAGCCATCAGCTCAAGATTGGGAAGCTCGACGGGTCTGCAGTCTCCATCGTCTCTCCCAGGGCGACTCAGAGGAGGAGGAGGATATGCGCAGCTTTGTCCACGAGGGGCAGAGCTGGGGGTCCAGTCGTCATGGGAGCCTTTTGGGTGTGGTGACCCCGATGTCGACCTCTGCAGCCTCCCCTCTCCGGGTCCTGGTTTCGGAATGACTTTTGTGCTCAGGGTGAGGGGCCACGAAGGTCTCTGGCATCTCTGCAGGCTCAGCACTCTGTTCCTCATGTTCAGACATCACTCCAATTTCCCAACTCTATATTGGCTCGTTGTTTTGGGGGTCTTTTCAGTACGTTTGGAGTAGTAGCCTCTCATGGCATGCTGGTCCTGAGGTTAGTTTGCATGCTCTTCCCCCCTGTCTGTCCCTTCTCTTCACTGTCTGGGGAGAAGAGCCGTCAACATAGCCCCAGCTGGGGCCTTTATTGATACAAAAAAAGAACCATTAACGACAACGACTTGTAATTATCGTAACAAACAGGTAACACTTTAGCAGCAACAGTGGTCTGACTAGTTTTTGTAACCTTTTTCTTCACCCAAAAAAAATTGGCAGATTTTTTTGCTTATAACAGTAAATATTCCAATAGGTCCCGCCACCAGGATCTGCTTCATTCATTAAATGGAGTAGGCTGATGGCACTGGCCTGTCTCACAGGCATGGGTGTACTCTGTGGTCTTGGCAAGGTGTTCCTGTGTCTGACAGTGCATTCTGGTTCTGAAATAGCTATTTAGAGAATATATAGACTGTGGTGTTCACTATAAGACTTTCAAGTTCCTTTTCTAAAATATCTTAGTTGATTATAAAGACATATCTAGTTGAAAATTCCATATTGGGCGTTTACTAAAAACATTGTCAGTAGAGAAGAGGAAGACCATCTCCTAAAACATGTTTTGATATGGCAGGACAGATCTGGGCAACGTGTTCAGAAACCTTCTGAGTGTACTGTGTTCTTTGGGATGATGTGGCCACTTGAGGATGGCCACTTTAGGATGTGTTATAAATGATCAATCGAAAAGCCAAGTTATCAAAATGCAAAAATATTTTATTTTACTTTTTCCATGACCAAAATACTGTCCTCATAAAACCCCACAGTCAAAGAAACAGTGTCGAGGCCGGGATCGGCACTGGGTGAACCTGGATCCATCCTGTATCGCATCAGACCTTCCCCCGTTCATGAGCGCCGTTTCTTGTGGGGCTGTTTTATACAGTTTTTTATGCCTGAGGCAGAGTCCCAGTTTCTTTTGTAACTCTGCATATTCAAAACAGTTTCTTTCACTGTGCAGAGCTGGACAATTGCTGTTTCCTGGTCAATAGCCAGTGTTAATTGCGTCCCAGGAAGTCGTCGGCTTCTGTTGTCTTGATTGATGGTATCAATAGGGCAATGATTGTCCTTGCATGTCTTCTGATTACTCGGAATGGTGGCAATCATTGCCCTGGCCACATCTATTCTGGGTATTGTTCTCCTGCTGCCTTCAGGAATCTTGGAATTCCAAGTAGATGTCTGTCGTTGGGCTGCTTGTGGTCAGAGACTCGTTTGGATTTCACAATCTTATAAAATACATTCTCTCTATAAGCATGAATTATTTCATAACATATATTACTTGATGTCCTGATTTTGCAAGGCTAGGTGAACACTGGGCATAGGGAAGAAAAGAGGAGATCAAGATTGTCAATGCTGCAGGGTGTTTTTCTGCTTAAGTCATTGTATTATAGCATGTTAAGGGATTGAAGGGGATCTTAAGGATCATTCAGTCCATAGCCCCTCCCAGGGCAGGCTGTTCAAGGCCTTAGCTAACCAGACCTTGAACACAATGTCTCACCACCCTCACAGTAAAGAATTTCTTCCTAATATCCCACCTTAATTTCCCCTCTTTCAATTTATACCCATTTCTCCTTGTCTCATCACTGCAGTTTCTGATGCAGAATTCCTCTCTAGCTTTCCTGGAACCCCCTTCAGATACTGGAAGTCGCTAAGAGGTCTCCACACAACCTTCTCTTCTTCAGGCTGAACACTCCTGACTTTCTCAGCCTGGACTACTGAGTCCAGTTCTCGTGTAATGGAGTTGCTCCAGTCCTTTTACTAACTTTGTGGCCTTGCATGCACTTGCACCAACAAGTTCCATGTCTTTCTTATGTTGGGCTCAGTATTCCAGGTGGTTTCTCATAAGAGCAGAGTAGAGGCATGCTGGCCATGCTCCTTTGAATGCAGCCAGGATTTTGTTGGCTTTCTGGGCTGCAAGCACTCACTGCCAGTTCATGGTGAGCTGTTCATCAGCCATCACCCACAAGTCTTTCTCTGCATGGTTGCTCTCAATCACTTCTCTGCCCAGACTGTAGGTGTGGTGGGACTGCCCTGACCCAGGTATGGGACCTTGCACTTGGCCCATTTCCATGGGCTCACCTCTCCAGCCTGTCCAGGTCCCTCTGGATGGCATCCCTTCCCTTCCTCCCAGCAGGTGACTACACCACACAGGTTGGTGTCATCAGTGAACTTGCTGAGAGTGCATTCAGCCCCACTGTCCATGTTCCCTACAAAGATGTCACTCTGAAGCTTTTCACAATAGCTTCAGTGACATATCTTATTGAAGCAACCCTTCTCTGAGTCAGGAATCAGAAATGAGGTCCTCCTAGAAAGGCCATGTGCAGTCATCCTCCGCAGGTTACTTTGAACAGCAGAACAAGTCAAGTAAGAAAATCTCATCTATTATCAACTCCTTCACAAATTTATTTTAATGTTGTTTTTTTAGTGGGTGTTTTAGAGGGTGAATACTGATTAGCATGTCACAGATGCTTGCTAGTATAAATTAAGATCCCATGAGGTCTAAAATGTTCCTCAGATAATGAGTTTGCCAATAAGCTAGAGGAAGGCCTGTCTGAGCAGGGAAATGGTATGCAATGAAGAGATGCACACAGGCTCCAAGTGCAACCAGAGGCAGGCTATTCATGATAACAGATTACTTACAGAACAATTTGGGTTTTTAGCAAGTTTTCAATTTGATGTGCTAACCAGCCACTCACCTTCACCTATTTAGTCTATTCTAGCAGTAATTTTGTCCATAGGTAGTACACAGGCAGTGTTTGAGAATGCTTTTGTATTTTTTCCATCAGAGAAGAGAAAGAAATGTTTTTAAGGACCAAAGGGCATTATTTGCTACGTAAATTTGTCCAAAAACCACAGATAACACAAATACACAATATCTTGCCATTTCAACAGAAGAAAACTTTATTTTGGGCTGTGCTAAAGAAAAATGCACTATCTTGCACAAAAAACCCCACCCACTCATATGCATTTTGCCATACACTCATAACAGCCCAGTTTCACCGCCAATTCTGAGTCCCACACTTTGAGTCAAGAGGGCCAGTTACTGCCCAAAGAGCAGCAAAAGGACTGATTAGAAGTCAAGAATGAGGAGGAGGTTAGGAGGACATACTGAAAAACCAGGGTTTTTGAGTAATGAAATGAGGGACTTTAAGCCTTCAAACGAGTGTAAAATATTGTTGGGAAGATGAGAGCAATGATCTATTCTTTCCCTGCACCTGTGGGGGGGGTAAAGAAGACATAAGCTAGAACTGCAGCAAAATATGTCTGTGGTAGGACTGAGTTAAAATATCCAAGGATTAAGCTACTTACACATGGAATTAGGTTTTCTGTGGAGCTGGTAAAATTTCCAGTAAAAGTGGTGGGAGATGAGTTTATGCTTCGATCAGTGTTAATGATTTGGATCATTTTGGCCTGAGCTGAGGTGTGAGGTCTCCTGGGTAAACTTCCAAGGCTGTGTGACATTTCTTTTGCAGCACACAGTATCCTCAGCATGATCATGGTATCTGTCTTAGGCCAAGCTGAAGGGCTGCTCATGATAACAATAACAACAATATGCATTGCCTTTCTTCTTATATTGACCAGTATATCCCTGTGTATGAGATACTTAGTCATTTTTTTCCTCTAAGGTTTTCTACTTGTTCAACTTTTTTCCTGTTGACCTAGCAAATGTACTAAGTTAAGCAAAATCTCTTGCAAGTGTCTGTGAATAATTTATCGAAATAACTTGACAAGTTCAGTAACTGACATTATGTATATAAGAATGATAAGTGGAGATGAAGAATTAAATTTCTATATTGTGATGATCTAAACTATTGGGATGGTCTGTTGTTTCCATAAAATTCAAATAGGTTTATAATCTAGAAAATAATTTGAAACTTAAAGTCTAGGTGAAGCTTTATGTCATGATTTGACGCTGGCACAATGCCAGTGCCCCCATGAAAATATATTCTGCCTGGTGTCTGCTGTGGGATGTGATCAGAAATAGAGCAAAGCAGGCTCCAACTTAGGAAAAAAGGAAAACAAATTATTAACTTACAGTATATAAAAGCAACACACAGAACTCAGAATGAAAACCTTCCAAAAGGTTTGACCACCAGGTTCCCCAAAACTCACTTCCTTTTTAAACCAGGACACTTTATTTTAACACTTCTTATGACAGAACAATTTATTTTTCAGCATATTATTAGTAAATTTTACAGCTCAGTTGCATTTACCATCCTGTTTTGACTGTGTGAATTTGGGAAAAACTTCAAGCTCAATATTTAACTAAATTCCTTATTGTGACAAGGCACTTCAGAACCTAGTCAGAGTCTCAGTATCAAGTAAATGAACCAGTTCTTGAAACTTGAATGGCTCAGAGTGAGACTAATCAAGCCTGCATCATGGTCTATTTGGGAGCTCAGTAGTTGCTCTGCTTTCAGTGTATTAAAATTGGGAAATTGAGTCCCACTTGGGTCTAGACAAGGAAGGACTGACCCTGCTTTTTTTGGAGGTAGATGGATGAGCAGAATTAACTCCCTGTGCCAGGGTTTGACCCACAGTCATCACCATGTGCAGAGGTTCTGGTTTCCTGACAGCACTGTATCTGTGTTGCAGTGCTCCTGCAACACTTAACCAATAAAATCAGGTCCTCAAAAGCAAGATTAGCCAGGACACAACATGTAACCCTTACCTGTTAATACCTTGGTAGAAACTCTGATGTACCTGTCTTGTTTTGTAGTTGAAGTATAAAACTTCAATCACAGATTAAGTGTACAAGTTAAAAACTCCTGCAATTGATAAAAAATGGCAATTGGGAACTATTGAGGTAGAAGCTGTGGATTTTTCTTCTTTTACTGTTTTAGTGACTTATTTTCCTGCATTAGTTTTGATCAGGCATTAAATATGTCTGTGGCTTCAGGTAATTTCATTTCCTGAAATAAATAGGAAAGGACTTTGTTTTATGTAATATTATTGTTTAGAATTTTAGAATTAGTATTGATGCCACTTTGCTCCAAATTCTAATATAAGCTTCTCAGGGATGTCTAAATTGTGCTGAAGCCACTGGAATAAAACCCAAAAAACTTCACTGCTTGAGTATTTTGTAACACTTTCTGAGAAATTTGCATCTCCTAAATAGATATTCTTGTTTTTAGGACAAATCTGAAATATGTATTGTTAGTGACAATATTTCTATTAAATAAATTATGCTGAATAGTTGATTTGCATTGTTAATAACTTATTTTCTGCTGTTGCTCTTCAACAAGGAAGAGGCCAAGAGGCTGGATTTAAGGTCACAAGTCAGGCGAGATCCCTTGGCTGTAGCATGTTTGACATGTCTTTCTAACCTAAGTTTCTGCATTTTTGTTCAGCAAGAAAAGAGTCCACATGCTCTGTTTAAACTAAAGAAAAATATTGGGACTTTATTTGCCTTGAGTCAGTTTGCTGCATTTGGCTCTTTTATGTTGTATTTCTTCAGATGTTAGATGTAAGGTGCAAATTTCATGTGTTGGTTTGACAACATGCATCAGGCAAATTTTAGTAACATAGCAGTGTTAACTTTAGTAGTAGAACAGAGAAGAGCATCATTGTCAGCAAGTCCAAGGGAATAATGTAGAAACACATGTTTCTGACTGTGCTTGCTTGAGGCAAGTGAGAGCATTGTATACAAATAAAGCTTCTGAGGCTGTACAGGAGTTGAAAATATGTGTATGAATTATGTTGATACTAAAGCCCAGCATAACAAGCTTTTTGGAGCAGCTACATAACTTTTAGTGCCCATAAGACAGACTATATTATACTTACCTTGAATGAGTACATGGAGTACTTTGATCTCTGCTACATTGCCAGCAGCCAGAAAATCTGGGCTTTATCTTTTGCATCTTCTTTCTATGAAACCACCTTAAGACTTCTTCAGGAATCAAACGCTTCAAGTTCTGTATCATAATTTGACCTATATCACACAGACAGACTGTTTCTTTACAGGTTTTCCACCAGACAGCATAAGGATAAATATATTTAAAAGAATGCAGACAGAACTGTTCTGGTCATAAAAGGGGAAATATCCAGAAAAAAAAAAAACACCTCTATTTATGGAGAGGGAAAATTATTCATTGCTATCCTGTCACTTACAGAAACATGCTTTATGTCCTGTCCTGCAAAATTTTATCTTGATTTAATGCAATAGGCTGTGGAGGCTGCTGATGATTAAGTAGAAAAGCATATTTATGGATGGCTAGGTGTAATCTAAGTGTCTACTAAGAAGATCTATGCTTTCCATATTTATTCTGTGCAATGGAAATGAAATGTGAAAAGAGAAAATCAGCTCTCCTGTATCTGCACTGTTGCAATGTAAACTGTTTGAATGACATCCTTAACTCAGTTATTGACAGAATTAGAAATTTTGATAATGGAAAATAAAAATTAGATGAGCTTACGTCTTCCAAGTATACAAGAAAAATCATGTTTATTACCAGGATCTCCTTACACATGATAATGCATAGTTCCTGAGGTATGATTATGAGAAAATTATATTCCATTAATTGTTCCAAACATGTGTAAAGCTACCTATCCCCGAATATAACAAATCTGCTATATTTATGGTGGTGATGATTAGGCTTTTTTTGCAAAATGATTGTGGAGATCAGCATCCTGAATGTATTAATTGATTTCTTTGTACATTCACTTCTCAATTCAGTACTTTGAGTTGTAGTATGAACTAATAAGCCAATGAAGTTAAGAAAATGGCTGTATTTCCAGATTTATGTCAAATAACTTTCCATGATGACAAAGATGATTTCTTTTTAGAAAGAAGGTAGTGTCTTATGCTGTTATGTTGGCCTCAAATAAATCCAGTATTATTAATGACTGAAGGAATGATGAAATATTTCCTGTATAGACCAGTGAGATGAAGCACAGATATTCTTTATTGTGCTTCTCACTTTTTAGTAGGTGCACCTAAATTTTGGTCTGTAAAGATATTTTTAATAAGTACTAAATTGTTACTGGCCAACTTGAAATTAAATTAAATATCAGGTTAAAACTTGCAGGTACCATTTTCTCTTAGGTATCTTTTTTTTTTTTTGTTTTCCCCTGCAAAAGTATGGAAGAAATAAAACACTTTGGTTTTGCTTTCTTTCAGTTTTTTTAAAAGGTTTTATCTTCTTCTGGACTTCCTCAATATAATTTCTGGGGTTTTGTCTCTGTACAGGCTATTAGTTTAACAGACAAGCCAAAAAGTTGGCAGCTACCTGTGGTATATACTTCTATCAGAGGATAAGTACAATGCCTGGTCTGATTGATTCTCTCTATAGCAGTAATAGAGTATATTGAAATAACATATACTACAATTCACGTAAAGCTCAAGTAAATTATGAGGAGTGTGAACTAGCTACTTGAAAACACTTAAAGCTTCTTAGTACAAAGTAGATCAAAATGCTTACATAAACTGAACTTCCTTCTCCATCAGAGATACCTGATATGAAATGATATATGGAAATGAACTATTTCCATAGAGTTCTTACTCTTGAGAGGACTTTTAAATGTCTTTGTTCTTGTAAAACCCACACAAAATGCAATAGAAAGAAATGAATGAAAGCAACACTAAAATTGAGAGTGAACCATGACTAGTCTTGAAATAGACCACTTAAACCCTGAAGTCCTAATAATCTCATTCATTAGAATTTATTTTGATTAAGACTTGTTTTTCTTGAGGACAGAGTCAGACCAACAGTACTTAGTTACATTTTGCTTCCTGGAACCAAGATATGTCCATGTTAATGAGAAGATGCTGTCTGCTCAGCATTTCTGTAGTTTTGTTATTTTTACTCTTTGAAATAATAGGCATTGAGTGGGAGAATATGAGATCCTGCTCAGAAAATATAAAATTTCAGTTACCCACATAAGAACTTTTTAATAATAAATGAGATAGCTGTGATTCAAGGCTTTTTCTCCTGACACTCTAAGATACCTTCCTGCTATCTTCTTTCTCTATCAAACAGATACTGCTTTTTGAATGCAAAGTCCCTTCAAGGGCATTCAGAATTTACTGACCCACTCCCGATTTGGACGTCTGGATTTGTCAGAATGTCCTGTGTTATGCTGACTATTAATTAGGGAGGGAGGGAGGGAGGGAAGGAACCAGAGGTGTGCCACCCTCACCTGAGCATGAAGTGAAGGTTTGCTCTCTCAGGTAGTTCCCATCCCTTCTCTGCTGGCAAGAGGAGCAGAGCTCTGTGGGGTTATTCTGAGTGCTGCTGAAAGGTATTGACAGTTGAAGGGGTTGCACAAATGCTCTCATGTTGGTGTGATGATGCATTGAGATGTGGCACTTCTCCTGATCTCTTCTAAGCAGGTGAGAAAAAAGGGCAAAAGCCTGCTGTTCATGCTATCTAGTATAAGTATCCATCTGATTTAATTGATATTACTATATTTGAGTCCAAAGATGATTTAAAGTAAGCTTCCTTCCTGACCGCATCTGTCTTTCTGAGAAATTCAAGCCATTTGCTATTTGTAGGAACTGGTATAATGTGAATCAGCTGGATTTAGCAAGCACAAGTCTATAGATCAAATAACTGCTATGTGTTACTGGAAAAGTAACAAAGAATGCATGGGCATTTAGGTGAGCAACAGGAAAAAACTGCCCCAAGCTTTTATCTGAATTATGTTTATGACTTCTAGTTTGAAATGTTCATACAATGTGTAATACTTTCCAGTATTCTGGTCATATAAATATTCTCAGTTTCAGAAGAAGCCCTTTTAAACCATTGCTTCATACTGCAGAAAAAATAGATAATGGAAGTACTTGCTTGTACTTACAGCAACATTAGTTGCTGTAGTCACATATTAACTCACTGCTTTGGGATTATTGTATGCATGACAACTAAAATGTGACATTCAGCATTGGTTTTCAGTGTGGAGTTGCTTCATAATTTAATCTTTTAGAGGATTATTCCCTTTCTATTACTGCACATTTGGTATACTCTTTGCCTGACTTGTAAGTATTTTCCTTCAGTTGAAAAGAGTAGTTGCTGTTGATCTTTGATAGCTTCTCATGTTATAGTTTACAAAACATCACCTCTGTTACAAATGACCAGAGGACAGCATTATTTACATATCTTCAAGTAACCTCTTAAACTCAATATGTAGCATATTTTCAATCCAGGTGGATTTCTATGATAATGCAGGCAAATGTAGCTGAATATGGAAATGACCATGGTTTTGTACTGTGAATATGGGAATCTCAAATTTTCCAGGAACTTGTTTGTTTGGCTAAGAAAAAGATAAGAGATGAGCTGTATGGAAATGGAGGTTTCAAAGCACAGCAATAAGTTGTGTGCTTTTGAAACTTTAAAACCTAGCCTGAACAGAAAAATTTAAAAACACAATGTGAAGAATTTAAAAACCAGACGATGGTCTATGTTCTGGCTTGCTAGAATAAATCTGTTAAGCTTAACTGGAATGGAAGCTTTTACAGAAAGGCTGATTTTTGGATACTATAATCTTAACTGTAGAAACTGGTGCAGGAATCTTTGGACATGTTAGTATATGCTTTAACTGAAAACAGTGTTGTTAATTAAGCAGAAGAATGAGAATGTTTTAATCTAGGATGTTTTACTACATTTATTGCTTTCTGTACTTTTAGTAGAATTTAACACCTTTCCAGTAACTTCCTCCTACAGATATTTCTTGTTTACTTAATTTAAAAGGATGTGAGTTGATATTGGGCAGGTTGAATGTGTTAGTCAGCTGGGTATAACAGAAGGCCCTCAGTAAACATTATACTGAAAAATACCTTGGCTTACTTCAATCATAAGATTTATATAAAAGTTCTCTTCAGTTTTGTGTAATATTAGCCATTACCATCCCTCATACTGTTAGACCATAAATGATCTAACAGCACTTTGTTGATATTCTTATGATATTTTAGCTGAGTATACACTACTTTTTCACAAAAGATCTCAGCATCTTGCTTTCCTTTTTTTCTGACTTTTAGTGCATGTTGAGGCTGGAGCAATGATTTGAAATCTCACATGCAGTAAGTCCGTGATTCATGCAGTTAGGTAAGTAAATGACACAGTAAAATGTGTGCACAGTTGGGTTCGGAGCTTAATGCTTGGGCTATTATGCCAGTAATGAGTGTCTGAAGTAACATAACACAAAGACTTGAAATACTGTATTGCCTTAGAATGGAGTCTGCTTTTCTTTTGTAGTTCAGGATTGTTGTCAGTCTTTCCTAAGTATCATAAAACATCTAATGCTAAATATAATCACAAGTAGCACTCACCTAAATAATGTCTTGCATGTTGATGGGACTTTTGTGCCATATGCACAGGCAGGGAGCTAAAAGATTAAGTTATATAAGTTTTCATTTCAAGGTCTGACTGCTTTGTTTGTATATCATTCTCAAGAATTATGAGTAATACATCTCTTAAGCCAGAGCAATTGAAAGGAGATTTCAGTAGCTTAAATCCTGTAAATTGTAGCTGAATAAAATACAGTATGAAGCTGAAGAGCCTCATCAGACAAGGACTGAATAGCAAAAGCAGAGCAAAAGCTGGGAGTTGGGGAGGTAAGTGAAATAACTGATGAGTAGTTTAGGTGATGATACAGCATGAAAAAAACTTGAACAATAATTTTCTACTTAACAAATAGTTTTTTACTGTCTGGTGAGTAAGCAGTAGCTTATTCTGTTGCACCGTCTCACAGGACTTCTTTACAGGCAAAGAAGCTAAAAATTTTGAGGTTAAAATGCAACTTGAAACAAAACCACTCTCTCCTATCATGATTTTAATGCAGCAGGAGAAGGCCTTTGTGCTGCTGTTGTCATAATGGCAAAAAGGGGAGAAGCAGGGAACACACCTATCAAAACCAGTGGAAGGTTTGGGAGGTAGAATGATGTTGAAAGATTGGGAAGGCATTTTTAGCAGCTTCTCCTCAGAGCAACTTGGGAGCAATGAGGCCAGGGAAGAATTTACAGAAACAATCAAATCATGTCTGTGGCTGAGACAAAGGATTTGCCCATATGACCCAGGAGAGATCTGACTCTGAGTTTCCTGTCCATATGTGGTGCAGTTTCTAAAAAACAAGATAACATTTGGATGAGGAGCCAGAGGGAGATACAAGGATAATGACCACATTGGCAGTCTTGACTTGTCGCTTCACAGAATGATTTGGGTTGAAAGGGGCCTCTAAGATCACCTGGTTTCAAACTCCCCAGTTTCAATGAAGACAGCTTCATCCAGGATGTTTCTCAAGGTCAAGCAGTAATGAAGTTTGTTCAGTGCAGTCTCTCCCTCTTTCCTGAAACAATCTCCTGGTAAGGACAAGTACTTCAAAAATCTATACTCTCAAATGCACTAGAAACCATGCAGAAATAATTTTGATGCATAAATATATTTCACTTCTGACTGCTGTTGGACTACTTTGGATGCCAAAAATTCACAAGAGAAAAAATGAAATATGTCATGTTTTGTAAGTAAGTCCAAGGAAAATCTGGAGTTGAATGGCAGGCTCCTTTGAAGGGGCAGTCTGAATTATGAAAGTTTGTGTTGCCTCAATTCCTACCCTGTATTATTGGGGTAGTATTTAAATTCTCGTGGTTGTTTTTGTTTGGTTTTTTTTTTCAATTGTATAAGTAATTGGATCAAAAATCTGTCTTCAACATATTTCCAAAACAATCCCATACTCTCCTGATTGTCTTGATAGTAATTAGAGATAATGTTGAAATTTTTTACTGAATAATAATTTTTTTATATAGCTGTAAGTTAATTCAAATATCTGTATTTCAATATTAAGAATTTTAGATTTTTTTTTAGGTTTTGGGGGATAAAGAAGTGTGGTTAGTGTTTTGAAATATAAAACAAATTTAATAAACTTTTGGAAAATTTTTTTACAAGTCATGAAAGAAGCATACAGGATGAAAGAAGTACACAAAAGCACACATAGGCTGCTTCTTTACCATAACGTTCTTTCCTTAAAACACTGCCTATTGATTTATGTAACCTGTATTTGGTTTGTGCTGTCAATATAGTATTATGAATAATATAATTTAATTTCATCTTCTTAAGCTCAGGTAGTTCAGCTGTATCATCTTCAGACAAATAAGAAACATGCTGTAAAGAGCTGCAACATGACCTTTGGTTTTTTGTATTGCATAGAAACTTTGTCTTGGCAAAAGAATCCATGCTTGTGAAAGGGGCGCTTGTTTTATTTTAATTTCAGATGTAAGTAATCCTTTTACATTTAGTATTCATTTAGTATCCTTCTACTTGTCTATTTCAAGTTTTGGTGGCTGTGTACTCCTCATCTCTGAGCTGATGCACTGTGAGTATTGCTGAATAGGGATTTTCATGCCTTCGAAGTCTTCTGTGTGTCAGGATGAGGAGGCTACCATATAGTGCTGGATTTCACACAGTAATAAATACTAGTAGAAAAACGACTAAGATATCACTGACAAAGCAATTGCATAAAGCTTTTTATACAGGAAACCATTAAATTTGTTCTATGATTTCTTCTCTAAATTAATTTATTGCAAGTTTCAGATGAAATATCCAGTAAGTTGTAGTACAAGTATGCTTGAAAACAATTTGAAACAATTGATGATGGGATAGGGAGAGACTTACAAGAGAGATTATGGGAAAAATACTGTCTTTTGCCTAATGGAGGCTGGAGAGAGGTAGAACTCTGGCCATTCCCCACTGGTCTCACTGATATGTGGAAAAATGCATAACGTATGAGCAGCCCACTCAATAAAAAATACATAAATAATACCCAAAATACATAAATATGAGCAGCTATTAAAGTGCCTGCACTGAGATTATCAAATCTCAAGGAACAGTGATGTTGCCCAAGTTATCCAGTTGCTCACCACTTTTAAGAAAGTCAAGGCACCTGTTAGCCAGGTGAAAAATTATAAAGTTGTGTGGTCACCCTGGATGTGCGGACAAGCTGGGGGATGAAACTCTTGAAAGCAGTGCCATGCAAAGGGACCTGAGGCTCCTGGTCCAAGGCCACATGGATCTGGGTCAGCAGTGCCCTGGCAGCCAGGGGGCCAATGGTGTCCTGGGGGATATCAAGTACAGCATTGCCCCTCACCCAAGGGAGAGGATTGCCCTGCTCTCCTCTGCACTGGAGCAGCCTCACCTCCAGTGCTGGGGACAGTTTTGGGTGCCACAATATAAGAAAGAGATGAAGTTATTAGAGACTGTCCAAAGGAGGAGTATGAAGATACTGAAGGGTCTAGAGGAGAAGTCATATGAGGCCTGGCTGAGGTCACTTGGCTTGTTCAGCCTAGAGGAGATTGAGAGGAACTTCATGGGAGTTTTACAACTTCCTCATGAGGGGAAGCAGAGAGGCAGGCACTGATCTCTTCTCCGTGGTGAACCAGTGACGGAACCTGAGGGAGATGCCTGGAAGTGTGTCAGGGGAGTTTTAGGTTGGATATCAGGAAATGGTTCTACCCCTAGAGGGTGATTGGTCACTGGAACAGGCTGCCCAGGGCAAAGCACCAAACCTTCCAGAGCTAAAGAAGCCTTTGGACAATGCTCTCAGACACAGGGTGTGACTCTTGGAGATGGTGCTGTGCAGGGCCAGGAGTTGGACTTTGATAATATTCATGGCTCCCATCCAAATCAGGATATTACATGATTCAATGACATTTTTAAGATGTTATAATTTTCAATCATAGTGCTTCTCCTCAGTAATGATCAGGAGGGAAGTTAGAGTAGTTTCTATTCAATTTAGCCAAATACACCAAGAAATTGGGAAAGAACACTTTGAAGTGTACCTTTGGCATATTTTTTGAACAGAGGGGAAATTTCCATCAACTGGAGAAAATAATTTCATTACTTAGAGCATTAGGAAGGTATTGGATAGGAGGTTATATAGGAAACATCTGTAAATAACTTTCTCAACAACAGTAAGAACGCTAGACATTATACCATATAGAAAGTACATTTTATCAAGAACATGATTGCTACATAGTTGTAAATGCTCTTAAAACAAGGCTTAGTTCATCTGGCTTTTCACCAAAAGGCAGAACAGGCTAGTGACACAGTCCAAGGTAAAAAAATGAAAATGTTTACTGCAGCTGTGGGTTCTTGAATACTTCTGGTCATTGTTTGGTCTTGGGTTGCTTAATGTTAGAAAAGCTTGTAAACACTAGGCACACCTGAGGGAGCAATAAGCAAAAAAATAAAACCAGCTTGGGACTCATCCACAGGAATTTCTGTGGGATATCACTCTGAACTGGGCTTTCAGAGAGCAATTTGAAGTGGCACCACTCAGTCCTGCAATAGTTGCCACAGGCTTCTGGGATGACTAGCTCCCTGCTTTGTGCCACTACTGAAAGCAAAGGGACACTCTGTTTTAGATAACCTTGTAAATATCAGGCAGTCAATTGTGTTAGCTGTATGGGTATGACAACACCAGGAGCCCAAAAACACAACCAAAGCTGCAATGCATTCGAAAAAGAATGAAAGCATAGTACGCCTTCCAATGAGGTTAAGATGTATTATTTGAAGGGGTTGAAAATAAACTTGTTTTAATCGAAGTATTTTGGGGAGGAAGAGTCTTTGGACTGAAGACTGTTTGTTAATATAGCAGTAAGTATGAATTCTGTCACTGAAATGAATGTATTTAACAGTGTGAGCAACAAACCATAGAAATGTCTTAGCCATGGATATGCTCACTTTAACCTCATTTGACCTTTGAAAAATTGTTTATCTCAAATATTTCTTTGAGCTGCAGGTTTGACTTACAGACTTCAGCCAGAAATATTCAAGTCACTCGGTTTGTATCAAAGAGGTAAGGCTCAGAGTTTTGCAGTGTTATAGCTTTTAGAGTATAGGAATCTTATGTTACAATGCATGGTTACATTACTAGACCCAGATCACAGCTTGTATCCATCTTTCAGGCGAGAAAAATTGACTTTGGCTGTTTCTTAGCTCTACAAGTGTTAAGCTTTTTTCCAGTAAGGTGTTCAAGGCTTTTGAGGTTTTAATGGTTCATAGGATTGCAAAGCATGTCATGTTAATCAAATGCAAGTGCTGAAAGAAGTCTGACAATTAGTGCCAAAATGCAATATTGGCAATAGTGCCAAAATATGGAATATTAAATGAAACTGTTAAGTGTTTGTTTAAAGATGTTAAGCAAAATTCTAAAAATCATGACTAAATATACTTCATGACTAAATATACTTCATGTCACCATGTTTAAATAACTTTACACAGCAATTAGTGCAGAAAACTAGCATGATGATCACAGGAATTCTTATCGTCATGCTTCCTTGATGTATTGCATTAAAAATTATGGTATCTTGAGGATTGCACATAAAAAATATTACTGATACAAGATAAAACCAGAATTAAACCAGTGAACTCTGCTTATAGCTTCTCATACAGTACTTTGTCTGCAACATTGCTAATCCATGGCAATCTGTTACATCCATACATCTCCTGAGGCTTTCAAACCCACTGCCTTGCACTTTCCATGAAAATCTATGTAGAACCTTGAATATTCAAGTTGAATCCAGTTTAATTTTCCTTCTGTAATTAAGTCTAAAAGTGATATAAAGGATTGGTTCTTACTCTGCAACTTGGAACTAGCTGCTAAAATTACATGGAATAACTGATAAACCCATGAAAATTAGGTATGCAGGCAATTTAAATATTCAGGTTTTTCTCTTCTCTTTTGAGATCCTTTTTAATCAGGCCTAGTTTCTATTTGCATGTGGAGAAAGTCAATAATGATGATAATAATAATAATAACAACAACAAATCTAGTGTAATTTCTGCTTTTATACTGATCTAACAATATGCATGTGCATGAGTTTGACGTAAAAACTGTTGAACATTTTTGAGCATAGGCAAGAATGTTTGTGGTGACTGAAGTACTGAATGGCCTTAGCTAAAAGATACAGTGAGACAGTAAAAAATATTAGTTCTGGAAGAAATCTGATATTTGGTACAGACTGTAAATGTGTATTTCTAAAGTCAAGTGAAATCTTGGCAGCTATGTTTCTTAGAATATATATGATAGAGAAGTTCCTCATTAGATTATTAGAATCTGTAGTCATAAAAATTAGAGTTTATATCCCTCTTGCAGCTTTAAAAGCATCATAAGGTGCAACACTGATCACTGCTGAACAATCCTCAGGAGATCTGGACAGAAGGAACTTGAAGAATGAAAAAGAAAAGACATCAGAAAATCCCAAACTCGTAAGTATGCCAAGTCAGACTTAAAATGCCTATTCCTTTAAGTTTCTCAAACTTTGCTTTATTTCTTTGTTTGCTACAATATAAACTTTAAAGCAGTGATATGGTTAATCTCATATCACATATACTTTAATTCTTGACAAGTGCTTTCTGATGATAATTCTTTATTACAAAACTCAGCTTGGTTTCTCACTGGAAACAACTTCATCTGAACAACAAAAACAGTTTGATAAAGAAAGAATTGAGCTTTATGACTGGCGATTAATACCATTAACCCTGGTTCAGTGAAGATTTCTGATGAACAAGTTCAATTCATTAGGTCAGCTATTGTTTGATCTAAATTATGCATATATTATGTAATTGCCATAAAATTGTTCTGAAGAAAGTTGAAGACTTTAGTGGCAGGAATTTGAATCTTAATGGAAAGCTCTCAGGAGGGAAGTTGACATGTCTAATAAGAAGCATAGAGAGAGCTTTCTATATCATAGTACCTTTCTGTCAGAATTGAGTGGGCTCATTAGAACTTCTAAAACACATTGCCTTAGTAGGCTGACAATTATTAGTGAATAATGGAAACACATAAGTGAAAATCTAAATGGAAACCTATGGAGTTTTTGTAGCCTAAAATTGGTTTATTGCCTTACTAACATAGGCTATAGTAACACTCTGCAACCTCACCATTAAAGGGTGGGATTTTTGGTGGGCTGGTAATGCAAGGTGCTGAAAGAGATTTGTCTTTTAAGACCATTATCCACTGGCTAATGCACTGGGTTGTAGCCAGCTAATGAAAACAAGGTGGGATGAGCCCTGGGAGAGGCAGAAGAACAGAGCAGAATTTTATAAGCATGTACAGCTGAGGAAATTGTACTTAAAGGCAAAAGCACAGGTTTTAAATTCATTGGAATTTTCTTGAGAGCTGTCAAATTATTGTCGATATATGTAGTCAATTACTGTGGAAACTAGCATGTTTCTTTTCTCTTCAGTCTAATTTTGGCTATCTCTTGTGTGAGTAGAAGAGGAAAGCTGAATCTTAACCTAAGAACATACTGCAAGTCAAAATAATTAAGCCAAAAAAATTGTTTTTAAAGTGACTGCTAAGTATTCATAAGTGCTGAAATGAAATTTTAAGAAGTGGATTTTTTACATGACTCTCAAACTTTAAAATGGCCTAAATAATCTTTGATATTGTGTTTGGAGCACTTCAGAACATTTTCCTGTTTAGTTAGTAATTACCTAAAGGTGGGAGCTATTAGCTGCTGCCAGCTTAAAGAGAAATGGACAGTGAAATACTTGGCTAATGAATGGTATTTTCACCAGGAATGTCAATAGCAATTGTCTACCATATGTAAACCACAGAAAAGATTAATGGTGTTGAAATTGCATCATGATATTTTTCAAAATTCCAGAATTTGTAAATGTTAGGTTTTCCTGAGGAAGAAAGTTCTACTCAGGTCTTTTAGGGATAAGAGATTGTTATTTGGGGGTGGAAAAAACTATCTTTCTGGTTCAAATATATTTTAAGCTCTTTTGCCAGCTTACAGTATGCAAACATGGGCATGAAAATTTTTTTGGCTATACCTCAAGAAGGTATAGAACTAGCACAGAACTCTGGATTTCAGCACCTCTATGCCTTTGTTCTGTGGCTTATAAGATGTGCATCTATTATCAGTTCAGTGTTACTGTATATAAAACATCTTTCGCTATCTGGAATACAGTTTTGGTATAATATCACCAAATATCAGAATAGTAATTACTATGTGCATCTGGAGCAATTCTCATTATTCTTGCTCATGTTCAACCCAGGAATAAATTTGCTACGCTTCTCAATTTTTTTCTCAGACTACCTAAAAAACCCTAAAGTGTTAGATTGTTTCAGACTATATATAAGTGTATGCCAGATTGCCAGAGAGATAATTGAAATTTGGCCAGTAAAACTGAATCTTTCTTAAGAAAAAACTTTGGAAAAGTTTGTTTTGAAGACACTTAGCAAAATATTCAGACTTTTCAGACCATGAAAGAAAACATGGTACACAGCTGCACAGGTAATACACAGTGCAAACACTGCTGTCTCTTTACAGGAGCACTTCACACCAATGGCCATAACATTTGGGAATAGGGAGTTACAAGATGGATGGCATAAGATCTGTTGCATTTTGAGGATGAAGGAAGCCCCAGGAAAACCCTGTGGGGCAGCACTGCAGCAAAGGACCCATGGGATGGGTTGGAGGATGTGGTTGTGTGGATGCAGGCAGATGTAGCACCAGCATCCTTATAGGGTGGCTGTCTCCCAGAGCTCTGGTCTCAGTCAGGATCCAAAATCCAGGATTTCTTCCATGTGGAAAATAAAGGACTACTCTTTGAAAACCCATTCTGTAACGCAAAACAAAGCCATACAGCTTTCGGATTTGAAACATAGCAACCAGGGCTGGTGCAAAAGCATGGAATTCCTACAGTTTTTCTATCCTGTTAACTCACTCCAGGTGTTAGAGCAGAGGGACCATTATGAAAAATATATGTCTTGTCAAATTCTAGCTCCTTTTTCACTACACAGTTTATGAAACAAATGGTTTCCTTAATTTAGTATGCTGTCAGGCTTTTCTTCTCATGTTCATTGATATTTTTTCCTAGATGCAAATTCCAGTAACAGGATTATACTTATGCTAATTGAGACAATTTAAAGTTCTGGGTTGTGATGGGGGAAAGGAGGTTTTTTTCTGTTGGTGAGACATTAGCTTTTGAGCTTCTGATTAGAACCAGTAAGGAGTTGTAGGATTTTTACTTTTTTTTCTCTCTAGGTAGAAATATAAAATTGTGAATTAGAGTAGTCTGAAGACACAAGTGGTAAATATTCTGGAATCCCAACAGGAAGCAAGTAACCACAGTCTTAGCAGAATTGTATCATATGGAGATCTGTCTTCACCTTTCAAGCTGAGAGTAATTTTTCCATTAAAGCAAAAATTGCATTGTAAAATCTTTTCAGACTTACACCTACTAAATACATTTCATATCTTATTTTAGTACTTTTTCTCCTTAATTTCAACTTGGACAGAGTTGAATCACTTCAGCTGGCAAATGCAGCAGTACCATAGGGCTTTAGACAAGGAACGAAGTAGCAAAAGGATCTCAGCCGACTACCAGCTTTTATCACTGTGATACAGAACAAAATGTCATCAGTTTCAGCTATGTTTGCACTCAGTCTGATATTGCTACCCACAAGGCATCTGCTGCAAGATTTAATTTTGTCACACTGGTAAATGTTTTTACCAGGGGAAATAGTTGAATGTGTGCAGTTAATGATAGGACACGTCTGCTGTTCTGCTGTCAAAAGCATCCATCTAGACGTAAATATTTTACATAAGCTTAAAAAGACAAAGGCTAACATGATTTCTGCTATTTGTACACACATCAGTGCTGCAAAGGGTGAAACATCAGTCACATTTCTCTAGAATTGACTAAGGATATGAAAATCTCTAACAGCTTGCTACTCAGATTGCCTGCACACAACTCCTGGCCTCTCTTATTAAGAAAGATGCAATCTCTGTGGGGAGAAAGAGATAAAAGACCAGAGAGAGGAAGATAACACACCCATCTGTTGGAGATTCAGAGTTGCTCTTCATTTTTCATTATGTGCTGTAAAGGATCCTGTTCATCAGACTAAAAATTTAATGGGTGTATGGCACACACAGGGAAATAGATATCAACTAAGTAAAAAAGACTTTGGCTTGGAGAATCGTTTGAAAAAAGGTAACACACTATTTGAATAAAGGAACAGACAAAAGGTCCAGCAGAGAGCCGCCTGTGTTCCTAAGTGACCTTTTGCTGTTTAAGATGTACAGATCAGAACACTCTGTGTTGTTGTTTAACTGTGCATTGCCTTTGCCTTTGGCACTTGTATTTCTTATGTACTTCAAAAGCTTGAAAACTGAAATAATGGAAATAACTGGAATATAAGGCTTTTCTTCTTAGCTTTTTCATTTTCTTTGTATTTATATCAAATAACCATTTTCCCCTTTGCCAGTTAATTTTAATCTGAAAGAAAAAAGAAACTTTGAAAAAAAAGTGAATTTTAGGTTTTTGGGGTTTTTTGTCACTCACAACTTGTTGTCACCTTGTAAGAGCATACAGACTGCTAAAATTTGAATTTTAGCAGGGTCATGTACCTGGATCAACTGCCAGAGCTATTTTTAGGCAAGCCCTGTGTCAGCAGGGTAAAGGGAGATGCGCACCATGCACTGCAGCAGACCTTGGGTGCACAACAGCTGTGCTGGCAGTGATTAAATCTTTCAGAGCATCACTGTGTGCTGCAGAGGAACACTTTCTGGAAGGCATGTTGAGTAGGAGGATCCAGTGTCCCTTCCTCCCTCTCAGATGAGCCAATGCATCTCATACTTGGCTAGTAGCACTGCAATTTTCTCCTGCTGAATGCTCCTAAGACAGTTTGCTTTCACCGTAAACCAGTACTTTCAAGTTGCACTTATTCCTGTTGATGAATTGTTGCAGGTTTTTTCCTTCTAAAATGACTACTTTATCTTGAAGTGTCAAGGAAAGTTTGAAAACATAAATCTGAAGTCAAGAAAGCTAGAAGCTTGAGTACTGTGCAAATTCATGGTTTTTGATTCTTTCAAGTGTGCCCACCGTTAAGGAGAGAGAAAATGGACTTCTCTCACCTATTTTTAAAAAATGTAACTGAAATTCACAGCCAAATTGAAGGCAGCTACCTTCTTTCTTACCAGTCAAATTTACAGGTTAATAAGAAATGACAGTTTTGAAATATTTGTAATCACTAGACTCCCTAAGACCAGTCACTCAGTGTGGTGCTCTGCATTGTTGTAAGGTCTTTGTTGGTCTAAAATATGACTTTTCCTTTTCTGTTAGTCGGAAAGACACATGTACCACCTCATAGGAACAGCACTGGGGGTCCTTAAAAGGACACATATATTCATGGCATCTGCCTGGTTTTGGTTTTTTTTAAAATTTTGGTTTTTTACTTTGTGAAGATTTTTAGCACGTGCCTTTCATTTTTGAATATAAAAATGTCTGTTCTTGGCTCTTTTCCTTGACTAGTCCACTTTCACTCTAACATATTTTTGTGTCTCCCAAGAACATTACATTGGTAACTTCTAATCTGAACCTTGTGAATTTTTTTTCTTCCCCTATTGTCAGATAGTAAAATATTTTACACTTGTTGTTAATTTCACACATTCCTGGTAAGGAAGAATGGTTATCATTGTTCTAAACATGAAGTTGTATTTTTATTTATTTTGCCTTTTCATGCAGGGCTTGGATGAATTAGTGTTTGTACAAGTGACATGACAGGAAGGATCATTATTTCTATTGCTGCCCTCTGAGGAATTCACTAAATTGGGTTTGAAGACTGTGATATTTTCAACCTCAAGTATGCTGTTCTCTAATGGCAGTTACTTCCACTCCTTCTTTCTCAATTTTCAGTTTTTTCTGTCATGACTGTCTTTCTGTCTTCTACAAGTTCTGCAAGAAAATCCATGTTAGTAGTAATGTTATGTTTCACAGCATCCAAATATGTACTGATTTTACTCACAGAGCCCAGGCTGCTGCTTACAACTCTGAAAGTTGAAGTTTTTCCTAACTTTAGTAGGGTACAGACTAATTTATTAGCATTTGAACTTTGTGTTTCAATCACAAAATGGTTATGGAGTAATATTTCGTCAGATGACCGGAATACATTTTCCAGTAGTTGGAGGGCAAGAGTTCAAACACAACCATAGTGATAGGAGTTTTGGGTTGCTTTGTTTGGGTTTTATGTTTGTATTTTTGGTGGGTTTTTTAAGCAGTGGTTTCATTTAGTAGTAGCCTTCACTAAAAGAGGCTGTGGTAATCTCTGCTTCATGACACTTCAAACAAGTAAAGTCCAACCTTCTGTCCTGCTTACAGTTTTCTTTTTGTCTTTGCCATGTGGAACAGTAAAGTCTAATAGGTTTGGTACAAAACTGGCTTCAATATCTGTTTTCTTTTTTTTTTTAATGCCACTATAATCCCCAGGTTCTTCTACTTCCTTCTTTATTACATAGCTGTAAATGTGTTCAACTTATTTTTACTGGAAAGTACAGGTTTAAAAATAGCTTAGGTAGAATTCCCACATTTAAATACATGCTGTCTGAGGGACGTGGAATTGTTTTTGCTAACTTTCATGACAACATATTCACAGACATGGACAGCAAATAATCATGAGCTTCTTTTGTGTTAACAGTAATCCAAAGACACTCTGTAGCCTTTGTGTCTTTCCTGTTGGTGGATATGTGCTGTGTGATCCTAGGCTCTTGTATATGTTCTTTTCAACCCTATGAAATACTTTGCTTTATATAAAACCTATATTTTAATTTAAAAATATCAGAGATGCATTATAATATTTTAAAATTTTGCCAACCTTATATGTGAGTTGTGTTTTCTTTAGTAATGATTGGTAGTGGGTATCTGTGATCATGACAGTGCACCTTGTAGCTATGCTCTTAGATGCATAATCAAATGGATGAAATACTTACTCAAAAACAAAAGGAAAAAAATACCAACGCAAAACCAGACGAAAATGTTCTAGCAAGTCCAAGCCCCACCTTCTGGTCTCTCTGACATATTACCACAAATTGTTGTGAAATTAATCATAAATTTCCATCCCCATCATTGGCCATCATTAACTCAATTTCTGTAACATTTCTGAAGCTGAACTTTACACTTACAAATTTAAACTGGGTTTTAAGGTTGTTTAAGCAATGTTATACTCCTACCTTACCTTAGACAGCTGGGTTCAATCTCAATAAGTTATTGTATATTCTTGCTTTGTATTTGTTCTACTAAACAATTACTGTATCAATTGTTCTACTTATAGCTTACATACTTACAGCATGTTCTACTTATAATAGGCTGTAATATTGTTGTGATTGAAATAATGATGCTTGTAAAACAAGCTACAGTCCTTGGATAGATTAACATTTTTATGCTGACTTTTCTATTTAGCTGTGCCATCCTTACTTGAAGTCCCCACAAAGGAGATATTCAATCTCAAGGCAGAACTCACTTGCCATTTCTTGCCATGATGCAGTCTCATCTGCCTATCTACACTTAATCCTAAAACTATTTATGGAAGATCTAAAGTTATTCTTTCTGAAGGAAGAATGCTAAATATTTTTCTGTGTAATATCAGTGAATTGTTGCTTTGGGAATGAATTGAGAACTTTCTAAAGTATTTGCTCTGGCATTACTTTAATTACCAGAATTACTGGTAACTGAGCTTCTTGCAAAGTCAGTTTCTTGCAAAGTCAGCTCAAACTTCTCCTTCACTTTCTGGGACATTGAAAATTCTAATACTTTACTGCCTCACTGGTAGTATCTCCTGATGGTTAAAACTTCCTCATGACAATATCTGGTGATAGGTTCTTCATCCTAGATTACCTTGAAATAAATGTGTTTTGGTGCCCTGGGCATCTTTTAAGAAAGGAAGCCCCAGCAGAGAAAACTTTCTAAGCGTGTTTCATGTCAAGTCTTTAACATTTGTTATATCCACACTATTAAATGCCTACATTTTGGCTAAAACACCCCTAATTTTCTCTTAAAGCCCCTGCCAGTTCAAACCCCAATACAGTGAGGAAGAGCTGGTAGCTCCTGGCTGAGATTCACCTTCTGAGCTGTCCCAGTGAATTTGCCACTAGGCAGCTGTTATTTCACTAGAGATGAGGAGCCCAGATGCTTGAGTCACCATGCTATTGGTGCCTGGATGTGTCAGGAGCTAAATTAACCTACCGGATACACTGATACCTGCTGCCAATTTTTGTCTGGCTGCAGTTGGGAGAATTTCTTGAACTTTGCTGTGGAGAACCTTCTACTCTCCTTTGCATTAGCAAGGCTCCAGGGGTGGCCTGGAAGAGTGCTGTTGGCTGCATTCCTTCTCTTTGGAAGATGTTACAAAGCCATACTCATGGAGTAAATGCCATACTCATTGCTGCAAATCTCACCTTGGCACACTGACATGGCAAGAGATCATCTGGAAAGAAAAAAATGTTTTCTCCGAAGTTCTCTTTTATAGGGTCTTGTTGCACCAGCTGCAGTTTATGTAATGCACATGAATACAGCAAACAGCACACCCAGGCATTTTTTATTGACTCCTGAAAAAATCTTGCTGTGCTTTATCTGCAATTCTAGTTGCATTCCCTTGACAGCAGGAGCATGTTTTCCTTGATGGGCATTTGCTGCTGCTTGCTGTCCTCTTTGACTGGTGTATGCGACACCACCTGCAACCTGTACCCCTCTTGGAAGTGAGGTTCAGTATCCAGACTAGGCCAAACACAGAGTTATTTGTAGTCTTGTTGATTCATAATTATGCTAGAGACTAATGCTTGAGATGTTCTCTATAATGTATTTGCTACACAATAAAAAAAATGCAAATATGATTGCAGGGTGATCTAAAAGGGATGTTCTATTAGTCTGGATGGGATAAAAGCAGACTGAGTTTGACAACAAGTCTAGCACTCTGTAGTTTGAAGTAACATCTTTCAGTCTGATATTAACAGTATGGATGGAAGTAGGAAATAGATGTTTTGAGAGTTTAAGTTAAGAACTGTGCTGGATAACTTAAAGTTATAATTGATTTGTATTATAATTTGTCCACCTGGACAACTAGTATTCTCTACCCTAGCAGAGGGCTTTTAGCACTCAGCTGTGTGAGCTCCCCTCTCAGCTCTGTCCTTTGAGCATTCAGGTGATGTGATACAAACTTTTTAACCCAGAAAAGTTCTTGAAAAAAGTATTGTCCTAAAATTCAGTTGAAATTATGTGTTGTATACTTTTAGAGGCAGCTGGACTGAGTGACGAGTGAAATGAGAAATCAAGTGCTCAGACCATGTTTTATGGGATGAGCAGCCTACACAGTAAGTCAAGGTAATATGATATTATCTCCCTTCATTATTCCTAAATTTATCTTTTCTCTTCACATGCATCAGTATTACACCTAGTTCAACAGATTTATGTAATATGATCTAAAATAAGAGTTTTGAGTGGTGATTGGTACTGAATTCCAAAGTGGTGAACCAGGGAACACAAATATAGGCAGACCTTGCCTGGCCTATGCAGACCTGTGCCTTGGGTGAGTTCTGCTCACCCAACACTGCCTCAGTGTTGATTACTGCTCAGCTAGTAGCAGCAACAGGGCTAACTCCCAGGTAGCCCATTAATGAACTTGGTCTAAACTGGCATTCAGTGTTTGTACTTGAAAAATTATTATTCCCTGGTATTCTGGCACCTGACAACTAGTCTGGTCAAAAATTTGCTGTCTCAACTCAGATCTGAGCTTGGGCAGGGATACTTTCAGCAGACATTTAATGATATTTGGAGCCAAAGGATGTTTTCCAACATAACTGGATCTTTTATGCCAGCTGGCATGTTTAATTTATGTCCCTTTGTATGTTGTATTTGCTAATATATATACAAAACCTTTTCTTGTTAAAGTTCTAACATGTACCTAGTAAAAATAGAGTCTTACAGGTCAAAGTGTTTTCAAAGTGGACCTGAGGCTCCACTGAGAGACTGAACTCATCTTTATGTCAAGGTGGATTGTAGGCGCATAAAACTTTCCTGTCAGCTGGGATGGGACATATCTTGGGCTGAGGACTGTCAAGTCCCTGCACCATTGTGGCTTTTTTCCTGCTCCTACTTCAGAGCATGTAGCTTATGTGTTTTTCCACTACACTAAAGCACAGGGAATAACTGATTCTTGAGAAGCCTTAAGATATATGGCTAGAAGCTGGTAAAAGATGTACCTTTGGCTCTGAAATTTCTTTTTACCTACCTATAGATCTCTTATGCTTTCAAAATCTTGTAGAACTAAGCATGTTCTTAATCCCTTGTCTTGCCATCTTTGGAGATTTTTAGGTATCTTGTAGAGTGGCGCTGTAGGAACCATTCCTGATTTGTTGGACCTTTATTTCAGAAGGTGTTGCTCATAACATTTGGGTGGGTGTTTGAAAAGCCACAAAAGGCTGCTGGTGGTACATCCATGGTCAATAGGTCTCTTGAAAGCGCCTTTGGACTAAAAGGCATGCATTCACTGAAGTACCTCCTCTTGGTGAAATTTTCTAATATTTTGTTTCTGAAGCCTGTGGAGAGGGTTGATTGAATGCATAAATGCTTTTCTTTGTGTAGGTCTTCTATTCCTTTTGGCTTGGGATTTTTTTTTTTTCCTTTTATAAATATTTCTGACTGTCCACCTCCCAATTCAGAAATGACACGTTTTTTTTCATTTATAAAGCTACTATGCCATCTATCCTGGCCAGCATGCTATCCTTCTCTGCAGTCATATATGAAATTTGGTTATAGTCTTCAGATAGAATGAATACTCAAAATTTTTGGAGGTGACTTACCTGTGTCATTGATTAAGTATATTTTAGCTTATAACTGTAATCAGAGCTCTGTTATTCAATTAAAAAACCAGTCTTGATTCAACCTATCTTTAACTCACCCTGCGGTGTTTGTGTTGCATGGTTAAAACATTGGAGTTTTTTCTAGACAGACAAAAAAACTGTGGTGAAAAGAAATGTGCTGATATTTTGATAGAAATATAGTAATATAGTGATTAAATAATGTAGCTACTTATATGTCATGCTGTAAATGTATTTGTACTTGGTACAGTACCCTGCTTATGGAAAGTACTTGTAGCATCCCTACAGGTTACATTCCCTGAGGTTACATTCTCTGGGGAAGTGTTCACTTCCATAGTTAGAGGGCTTCTGTACTTTTGGTGTCTGGACAACGTTTTTCTTTAATTGAGCTATAAGTTTGTTCTCAGCAGGTATTTATTTTTCAGTTACCTGCTGCTGCTACTGCAGACTTGAAGAACAGGTTGGCTCCCTCAAAGCCTTGTCTGTTTTCTTGCATTATATTATCTGATGTAATCAAATAGATCACCTCTATTTACAGACTCTGTCTTCCATAGGGAAAAAACCGATCCTATGCAGCTGGAAAGGGTCACCCCTGAAAAGTCCCAAAAGGTGGCTGGTGTCATGCAGATGAAGAATTTACTTTATGTGTTTAGTTACTCATGAAAGAATGTTGCCATTATGACCCTCTTATAGATGAAGGTCTTGTAAAGAAATGGGTGAGGGTCTCATGTGCAGCATGAACAAAAATGCTTTTCCACCCAGAAAGAAGCCTGAAAGACAGTTATTTTGACCCTGCATATAATGTAGGGGTTGCTTGATCTCCAGAAAACCAGCCAGGGCCTGACTAAACCCTTGTCTTCTGCATGATGCAGCTGGCATTTTCTGCCTCAACTTCCCTGCTGTGGCTGCTAAAGGCACAAAGGTGTTTTACTACTGGTGAGTGAGGGTGTAGTGAGGGATTAATTTCCTGCCCCTCTCCACAAGACCTCCTTAGGGTAAGAGAGAGGTGATACTTTTTTATATTGGATTTAAACAGGCAGCTATGCTGCAGAAAAATAAAAAAAAAAAAGAAAAAGTTAGTTTGTGAAGTTAAACCTACTTGGATACTTTTGGATACTTAATGCAGTGCATCAGTGAATGCACAGACAGAGTGAGAAGGAAGAAGACAAGACAGCATTGGAAATAACTGAGTATTCCCTAACTGTTTTTCCAGGTGATAGCTATCAAAAAATGATGTCATTTTTAAAAGTGATAGCACCTAACTTTTGTTACATTTATATAGTGGTCTCTTAAATGCAGTGCTAAAAATCTATCTTGTTGTATTTTTATATATAAAGTAGATTTATCTCTTTTGTTTGAGACCCATCTGTTGTCTGAATTCATTTTTAGGATAGAAAATGTTTTTCCCTTTCCCCCTGTAATGAAATATGGCATTCCTTCCTTATATAAAACTGCTCTTTTAGACCAATAAGCCTCTGCTGACCTCAGCCAAGGTGGACGTGCTTATTCAGAAACTCATATGGAGATAAAGTATTTTTAGGTAGAAAAATATGCAGTCCTGGCCCTTGGAAATAAAAATCTCTCAAATCTAACTCTGCCAGTTGGTATAAAATATCTTTGGTTCTATCCCAAAGCAGAGAGTTTGTCCTCTCTGCTGATGAGAACCTGAAATTATATGATTATATGATGTGCCTCTGTTTGGATCTTAGAACAGGACCTCTCTGTAGATCTCCCCAAACTTCACCCATTTGAAATAGAAGCTGAATAACTCATTGTGATTTTTTTTGATTTTCCTTTTCAAAAGATGTATTGCTTGTTATTGTGAATCATTCATGCTACAAAAAAAGAAATCAAATTTTTGTTTATAAGAAATACTAAATAAGGCATCCAATATATTCAAGTTCTGTTAGAAGTGCTTATGAGTGGTACTTTATTTGGTACATTTTTTTATTAAGTGTAACACAGCTGTGGATAAATATGAAATCAGTAGTCAAATAGGATAAATGGTTAATCAGTAGTCAGTTATGGTATTTTCCTCTGAGTAACATCTTCTAAATTCTCAAATATTGGGATGCAGTTTTATGTATTGCAAAGTTTTATGAATAAGCTAATAAAAAATATTTTCCTAGGATAGCTCTTTAGATGACTGATTTTCTCTGTATTTTAATGGTTTATTCTTTTTTATGTATGCTTTTCTTTTATTAAATCTGGTAAACTGCAGAAACATCAGCATTTCAAGCAACTAGCTGGAGTGGTTTAATACAAGCCATAAAAAGAATAGTCAAAACTTTGCTTTTAATATGTCATTGGAATGCCCTATATGTTGTGGTTGTAGCTATTTACATTAGTCCAAATATTTGTATAATGCACAAAGTGAAAGTATAAGTTGTTAAGTAGAGAATTACCATTTTCTTTACAGGAGAGGTGTTCATTTCTATGAGCAGATGACATCTGCATTTTTAGGGAAACGACTTTGGAGCTTCCAAGTTTTTTAGGAAAACGTGCATAACACAATATACCAAGGAGAAACATTTGCTCTTTCCTTTGTACTTGTCAGCTGGTCTTAAATTAACCAAAAGAAACACCTCTAATTGCAATGTTAATTCCTTTTTGTGAATTAGAGTGAGCTTCCCCATCTTCAGAGTAGTGCACACATATCCTGAAAGAGGAGGGAAAATAGTGGTTTTAGCTCCTTAGCTACAAGCACCTGTGGCTCTGGTGGGGCAGCCAGCATGCCCAGGAATCAGGACACAAGTCAGATGCTCTTGTGAGGTGTTAAATTCATACCTAGTTGGAAGGTAGTTTCACTACCTCTCTGTTGTGGTAATCAATAAACAATGTCTCTAAAAAAGCCCTGCACATTATTCAGTGGATTAGAACCTTATGGTTTTAAATTTCTTTTCCTCTTTTTTTGTCATGACCTCAAATTGCACTGTTTAGGCAATTATTTCAGCTCTATCATAGACCAGAAAACAAATTCCAGTAGTGGCAAACAAAATACAGTTTAAAAAAATCCTTTTTGGTCAGAAGAGAGTAGAAAACACAATAGCAGTGCAAACTAGGTCATATTAACAGCCCTTGCTTAGGATAGTTGGGTCTTCCATTAGCTTTGAACACATTTTTGATTACTAGAGATTGCCTTTTGATTTCTGCATTCCCAGACCCATCTGAACCTTGAAAGGTGGCCTTAATACAACCATTTATATACTCTTGAATTCAAATGTCCATTTGAAAATATAGCAATAAAGCAGTGAAGTACATCAATAACTGTGTCAGAAAACTAGGAATTAGATGATTGTTGATGGATGTTGATGGCTTATTGTATGGAGATTGCCATATAACCTGGTGATTCTTATTTAAACTATTTTTGAACAGGCAGGAATGATAGGCTTTGCATTTAGGAGCGAATAAAAATGTCAGCTGAGTACTTGTAAGTTTTATTGCAGACTTTTAAGAAAACAAAACTCACTGTCTGAACTCTTTTTTTCTCTTTGAGGTTCCTGGGATAGAAATCAGGTTGCGCTTGGTATGTGGGCAGGTGATATTTGTGATGGGTATATTCTGAAAGTTAGAAAGCACTTTCAGGAATTTTGTGATAGTTTTTAAGCAAAATAAATGAAAAGACATGCAGTGTTGTGGGATTTTTTGCCATATTGGTCTACATTGTTAGGTTCAATGAATTTGACTGGGGATTCAAAACAAAATTTGGGCAGACTCAGAATAAATTAGAATAAAATCAAAGACAATACTTGCATGATGCCCTGTGAGGAAAATCTGTAAACTTTCATACAGTTCTAACAGACAGAAATCCTGTTCTCATGCTAATATAGCCAATAATGAAGAAATGTGGGAACAAAAGTACAGTGGATGTGTTGTATAAGCAGAATTGTGCTGAACCAGGCTGAATAATGGTGTTCACTATGGGATGCCAGCCAGGCCCTGAATGCTTACTGCTGCTGCAAAAGCACTTGCTAATCCTGCACCAGGAATTGTTTTTCTAAATCATGTTAGGACTTTGATTTCATTGTAATAGATGGAGGCAAGGGGGATTGTGTCTGAGGCTCGGGACAGATTGTGTGCCCCTTTAGAATAAGGGTGCTTTGTAATGGTGTGTCATGCTGGAATTGCAGCTGACAACAGCCTGCACAAGGAGCAGTGGCTTGGAGGAAACTGTCTGATTCCCGGGCTCTTTTCTCACCTGGGAAATTTGTGTGCTACAGACCAGGCTAATGGTGACATTTGGGACTCTTGTGTCTTGAATGCTTTTTTAGTTGCGACACAAAAGGGTGACAGTTGTGTTAACACTGTATGAGAGGAAGAAGGAAACAACAGCTACTCTGGCTGCCAGAATCTTGAATTTCAGGATTTGGCAATGCCATCTTATCCTGCAAGGAATTTCCCTCAGAAAGCCAGGGAACACTGCAGATAGAAATATCCTGGTTTCATAAGTATTTTGATGTGAAGGAGTTCTAGCAGAAGACAGGCATTTAGAATATCTTTACTTTTCTCTTAAAATCCACACTGAAGTCTGCTCTATTTTGCTCATCAATAGCTAAATATTGGGATGGTGAAAGGAACAGTATTATTTAGCACCAAATATGAATACCTGTTTGTAGATGTATCTTGGTGTAAGAGCAGGGATTTCACAAAGGTGACTAATAAAGAAAAACCCAAGTGTTCCCTGAGATTTCTGTTTTTAGGAGATTAGAGAATATTAAAACACACATAAATAAGAACTATTGCTGAAGACAGCTGAGGAGTTTTGTAATAATACTGAGTGCATGTGGAAGTACTTAGCTCTGTGAATAACTTGTGGATAACTTGGATAACTTTCCTACCATAACTTGCAGGAAATGATGTCTCTGCTCAGTGGAAGACAGGGTGGTTCAAGAAACATGACTGCCTGGCAAGCTACCTAGGAAAGGCATCAGAATCCTCCCATTCCTTTCTTTTGTCCACTTTGTTGCTTTTTAATGCCTCATTGAAGGGAAGCTGATCTTTTGCAAAAATCTCAGCAATCAAGCCCAACCAAGGTGGGCAATGATAAACAAGGAGTGATTTCAATCAGTTTCAGAATGTCAGTATAACTTTCTATTAAAATATGAATCCATCTAAAAAATCCTTCCCAAAAATTATTTTAAGGTAGGTTTCCCTGGAAATAAAGACATAGGCTTAAAAAAATCCTATTTAATTGAAAACTATAGAAGTTAAGCTTTTCATTTCTAAGAGATATTCTGCTGGTTTGGGTAATTCCTGAGTGGCTTTTGTTAGTTTCAGTGTAGACCATTTCTTTGACCACTGTTCATTTCCCATTAACTCTGAATCCTCAGATACCCTTTTATCTGACTTGGGCATTTTTATCTTGTAGGCATAGAATTCTAGGCACAGAATTGTACAGCTAACATTATTATTAATAAATTGCTTTTAATTAAAAGTTTCTGGAAAATCAACACTGAAGTATCTGCCTGTTATGATTGTAAGTTAATAAACATTAATTTGCCTTGCTTCTTAAGAGAAGCAAGTGTTACTGCACAGAACTGTTATAACCAAAGCCCACAGAACTTCTTCATAAATTAGATTAAAAAATACTTTCTTATAAAGCTAAGTGACCTTATAGATCAATGTTTCCAGATAAGATCCAGCATAAGCTACTCCAAAGACAGAGAGCATCAATCTTAGGTGATTCATTTCCTCAGCTTCTCCCAATGCAATTTAGGGAATAGACAGTCTCTGCAATAAAACTTTTCCCAAAGGGCTGAATATTTATACTAAGATGTTTTTAATAACTACAAAAATTGCATCATCTCATGTGTAAGAGCTTTGTATATAATGCATTTGAAAAACCAAGTAAGAAAATTTAATGAACACAGTGTTATTTTTTTTAAATGAACAATTTCTTTTTCAAAAGCAGTGTTTCTCTTTTACTTCAATATGAAAATCATAAGGTAACTTTCTTATTGTGGCATCAACTAGTTTTACTAGTTGACATTTTACTGTCCTTCTGTTTTCTGGGACATCCTTATTGTCAAATTTACTGCATGCACATTCACAAGCAAGTTTAAGAGTGATGACTTTTACTTGCCTTGGCTGAAGGACCAGGAAGTGTGGTTTGCATGAAAGAACTGGAAGTCAGGAGTGATCACTTTATTTCCAATAATGACTGCCTCTGTTTCCTGGGTAAAAGATAGAGAAAATAGTTATTTATATGTCAGGAATAATTTTAGGAATTTGAATGCAAAATCTGAACTTAAAACCTAGAACTGTGAAATCCTATATGGTAATTTCTTTTTATTTTGCAAAAAGGTAGCAGAGGAAATCAGAAAATACTATGTCACTCTTCTACTGTAAAACACAACAATATTTGATTTGTGGGAAAAAGTATGTTATCTAGAAGAATCACTGCTTGCAGTCTTGAGAGGGAAGGTGGGGGTTCAGGAGTAGGGAGTGCTTTGAGTGTGGACCCTTGGGGATGGGCAGATGTGGCAAAGAGGGCAGCAGGAGAAAAATTAGATTTCCTTTGGTCTGTATTTTAGGTCATGCAGCAGGAGCAGACAAAAGTATATGTGGCTTAGGAACCAGGGTAGAATAACAGGAGTGAAAAAAAAGCTGAGCAGTTAAGAAATTAAAAAATAATTGCTTAACAAGGTAGATAAATATTTGTTTGGGTTTTTTTCCTCTATAGGCCACTATGTCAGAGAACATCCAGTCACTTGCTGCTGTGGAATCAAACATACAAGGTAGCAGTTGGTATTTACAAAACAGGTGGAAGACTTTGCTTCTGAGGAAAGGCTTATTAACCACATTAAAAATCATGAACAAAAGCTGGCAAACTTGAGCTGCTGAGCAGAATTCCAAACCAGGAACTACTCAATAAAGTGATTTGGTTGAAATGCTAGTATACATTTAAAGAACCAAATAGTTTAATGTTTGTCTCTGGATAATCTCATTCCTTCTTACTGTGTTTCTTTGATTTCCAGAGCCTAATTCAGAAGTTTTCCAAGTGTAAATTAAGATATAATCTGTATTATGGTAGGCAACTGAGCTTGGGAGTAGTAGAAACCATAGTTAGTCACTACACTGGGCAAAAATGGTAGACCGTGTCACTCAGCAAAAAGTCAGGTGATGGTTACTTTTGCCTTATAAAGGACATTTTCCTTCAATAGACAAACTAACAAAAGCTGGTAAATAGTGTGTTTGTGAGACCAGCTCAGAAAATTTACATCAAGTATGGGAAAAATACCAAGAAATGTATGCGCTGTGTTGATTTTTTAGGTTTTTTGCAGTTACCCTCTCCAAGTGGCTAAATTGTTATTCTCCAAAGGTTTAGTATTTGGGTATCAAACTGTAAATACCTTACCTAGAAATAACACTTTGCAACCTTTGTATATCTGGACTAAGATTAGACGAAAGATGTTCAATTTAGTTCTTGCTCAAAATAGAGGCTGGTGTGACCCTCTTGACCTGTTCCTCTGTCCTTTGGGCAGAAACCAGCCCTGGATTTGGTTGGTTTGGAATTGCTGTGTGTTGACTCTGGGGACGCTCAGAAAAAAAATTAAATGAGAAATTTCTGAGACTTGTGGCTTTTCAGCCATTAAGATAGCAGCTTGGATAATTCTTGTTTTTGAGACTGCTTGTTATCATGGCCTTCACGCCTGGGAAATTCCTGCCCCTCTTCCACACTGGGCTGTACTGGCCCAGTAAGAGCAACAGTTCCCAGTGACTCTCTCAAGTTTGGTTTCCTTGAGTAGCCAGAGCAAAAGTAGATTCTGGCTTTCTGGAGTTTCATGATTAAATGGCAATTAATGTTTTCTGATAAACAAAATAACCTAAATATATACTGCTACAAACTCTCAGCTTTTGAAGCTTGCTTTCTTAGCTTTGGGGTTTTTTTTTTCATTCCTCCATAATCAAGGTAGAATTGCTTTCTTTGTAGTGAGATTTTTTGTTTCCCAAGACATTCAACACCATTAATGTAAAAAATTGTTTTTTCTTTTTATCATTCTACTGTTAGCTTGCTTATGACAAGAATAAAATAAATAGTGATAATTGCTAGGAAGTGACACCAACAGACAAAAGCACTGCAAGGTTTCATGCTAACATGCTGCCTATCAGTATTAAATGTGTTTACTTTTCAGAATTATTGTCACCTTTAGTTGTACAGAGGAAAAAAAAAAAGCTGTTAGCAGAGGTACTTTCCAAGGACATAACAATTAAGAGGAGGTGAGTGTCAGCTTGTTTAAATAGGTTTCAGTGTTATTTTTTTAACATTAACTACTTCTCAGGCAAATTAATCCTCTAAAACACTGCTTTCAGTATTGAGAGTTACTGATTCACTGGTTATTTCCTGTGAAGATGATGATAAATTGGGATGCTGGTGAACATGCAATTTAGGATTTCCAGTACAGAAACTGCTGTTAGCAGAGACTGGTTATGTACATTGTGTGGGGGAGGGTTTACTGCAGCCCTGGGTTATGTCTTTTGGCATTCCGTGATAGGCAGCTTAATAGCTGCCCAATATTTAAATAAGGGGACCAGCTTGGATTTCAGGCCCTGAAATCTCTAACATTCCTTTCTTGCACAGTCCCAGAGGGCCATGTGGTGCCTTTGATTGTGAACAAGTAAACATTAGTCTGGTGGCTTGAGCAATTCAAGAGATGAAATGAGACAGAAGTTGTCTCTGCAGGTGGGTTAACAGCTGCTGCCAAGTGCCTCTCTATCTTACTATCTCAGAGCAAGCCTCAAAGATGAGCCTGAATAATTTCCAGTGTCATATAAAGACTGGAAAGCAGCAGGAGTGATTTGTTCTGATGCTTGTGTGAAAAAGATTGATGCAGTGTTTGTTTTTCAATATTGGAAATTGAGAGAGAAAACCCCACTATTTTGGTTCTCCAGTCATTTAAAAACTTAATACAATATGCAGATTCCAGCTCTTTTAAAAATGTGGTTGCAAGCAGAAGCAATTAACCCTCTAAATGCATCTCTCCATAATTTAGCTATCAATTAGCTTTGTCTTAGTGGCTCACAAACTGTTACAAACAAGATGTAGGGCAACTTGTTGGAAACCAGTTACTTGGAAATGTAATTAACTAGCTTGTTTGTAGATGAATGTTTTTGACAAAAGCTTTAAGGAGAGAAGAGCAGAAGTTTATGTGGAAATAGCTCTGCAAAATTAAAGCCACTTCTCCCCCTGCAACCCTATTCAAATTCTCCTCTCTCTCCCTGTTTATATCTGTAGGTTTACGATGTCATTGTTGCTACTGATTTATCTTAAACTTGACTTTCCCACAATGAGCAAAGGGGAGAGCAAGAAGAGAAATTATGATATATTAGTTAGAAGGCAAAGAGATTTCTTTGGGAAAGAGAAACCACTCAGTGTTTAGCTGAGCTATCTTCATTCTTCAAATGTCTCATGGCAAACTGACTTTTCCAGTTCACTTTTGTACATCTCAGTAATTGAAAGAGGGATGCATTTCCCATCACCTGTACATTGCATGCATCAGCAGGCCATTTCTGTAAGTGCATATCTGTGATGGTAGTAAAAGGTTTGCTTTCTAAAAATCCATAGAAAGCAGATCAAATATGTGTCCTCTATGCAACTGAATCCTGAGATGGGACCTAGCTGGCTTTTATGAGCTAATGAGAGTCACTGTGGGTCAAGACTTGAATGGAAACTTCCAGAAAAAATAAAAGTGTAGTAGGAAGTACTCTTTACTGCATCCATAAGAGGTGCTTGCCCTTTGACTCAATGATACAATATAGCTAGAAAGAGACTTATTGCAGTTTATGAAGTCTTATGGATTGGTGTCCAAACAGATCAGGTGCTTTTAGTGCGTGGAACAACAACTTCCCTCTGGAAAGTCTGGCACAATATAATAACAGGACATGTAAATATCTGGTACTACTAATGGGCAATAACACAAGCTAGGGAAATAAAAACTCATCCAAATTCTTCAACAACAAACCAGATGGATGGAAACATATTTTCTTCTTTCATAATTTACCAATGGTGAATATATACAATTAAGAAGTAAATAGTGGAATATATTCTAAGAAGCTGTAAAGGCCACAACAGCAAATGGATTAAGAGCAACCAAGTAACTTCACGCAGAAATTCATTAGTGGCAATAACATATGAGATTTGAAGGCAATCTTCAGGCCGTGAACAGCTAGTTTGCCAAATCTAGAGAATACGCCACAAGAAGGATCATTCTGTGCATGCCTTATTTCCTAAGAAGGCTTTCCTCAGTGCCAACTCTGTGATAAAATAAATTCAGGGGATATTTTCCTAACCCTACTCATGCAGCCATTCTTACAACAATATGCACAGACAACAGAAGGGCTGTTTATAAAGCAGAATGAACTTTGTTTTGGTAGTCCATAGCTTTCAAAAAAAGAAAGAATTATGAAGAGCTGGGAATTTGTGAACTGGCACTGGAACAAGGGAAGTGAAGAAAGCAAAACTCAGTGTGTCAGGGAAGAATTTAAGGTCTGTCAGTATAACTTTATCTTCATCACAAATCCATTTATACCTGATAAAACTACATGTAATTAACTTCAGTTAATTTCTATTGTAGAAGAGATGGATTTTTTTATGCTTTTGTGAATGTCTCTTTTTCAAATCCTATTGCTGAAATGTTGAGTAATTTCAGTTTATTACTATAGTTTACCATTAATGCAGCAGATTACCAGGTGACAAGGACCTGGACCAAGACCCAGGTCTCATGCTGTAAATGCCATTTAGTCAAATGTAAGTGCCACTGTGCATCTGAGGAAGCAAGGCAATTAAGGAGTGTTTTGTTTTGTTCTTCCTCGGTAATCATACCCAGACTACTTCAATTTCCTGATACCTTGAGAGAATTGCAGTGTGGAGTATAAGACTTTTCATCATGTTGCAGTGTTACCAGGCCAGCATAAATATTGCATATAAACTGACAAAAATATCCCAAAAATCAATTGAATTGAAGACTTTTACCTTTGTTTGGAAACAGTAATTTACTGTTTGCTTTTCATCCTTTGCATTCTAGACATAGACTTTCTTTTGATAGAGAGATTTTCAAAGTTTTAACTCTAAAATTCAAAATAATGCATGCTGAAGCAAAAAACTGAACATGAACATTCTAAAATGAAAACCTTGAGATTTAGATTAGTCCAATAAATTAGGCATGCATGCAGTTTTGTGAAGAGTGCAAGTTCTGATTTCTGTGCAATTATCAAAAGTTCTGGAATTACTCAATCCAATCTTTAAGCAGTCTTTCAAAATAGTACTCTAATTTCAGCTGAAGGCACAGATTCCTGTTCAAAGTGAAATTTTTAGGACTTCTCACGACCATCTTCAACATGTAAAAGAATTAATGAAACAGCTTCTGGTTTTCATACAAATTAGTTTTAAGTCACCCATGGAATCCTCATGCTAGCCCTGAATTTTGTCTGTGGCAATCTCTTTCTTCCCATCTCTTGTGACTCCTTATGGGTATTAATATGAATAATTGCGCTAAATTGATCAATACAAAAAACCCACACATTAGTAAAGGACTTTTGGTCTATGAAGCAGACTTACATTTCCCTTGGCAGTGTTAGGAAGCACACAGAGAGCAGCAGAAGCACTGATCATGTATTTACAGAGCTCCAAGTTGGCAGGAGCACTCCCTGAGCAGCCCATCTGAGCTGCTGTGGCTCAAGGATGAGAGTGTTTAGCCCCAGGGGAGCAGGGCTGGAAGTGATCTGCACTCTTTAAACTGAAGGAGCTTCCTGCTGCTGTTGTGCGGAGGTGAGCCTGGCGTAATTGCCTACTCTCCCTCTGCAAATAAATGCAGTGCTTACTCATATGGGCATATACCTTCTGTATACCTTCATTTTAGTCATGTGCTGGGATCCAGCGCTCCCTGCAAAGAACAACCTTCTGGGGACTTAATAAATGAAAGTGGGATTTTGTTTGCCAAAGTACTGTTTGGTGGTGAATTCTTCTTCCTTATTCAGAAGATAAATCTCACCTTTAATTAAGATGTTGCATGGTTGCCCTTTGGGGCTTTGCAATGGGGCTGCTCAGTATCTACTGAGGGAGGTTAAAAAGAAGCTTTCTAAAACAGGTTTTGTGTTAAATGAGAAATAAAAACTGACTCAAAGAACCTCTCTTCAGCAGGCCAGTTTCACTTAACATATCTTTCCCAATAACATTTAAGTAATGATGAAAATATAGGACATAGTGCTGTGGAAGGGGGAAGAAGTGGATAAGGTGTTTACCTATAGCTGCTCTGCAGAGTTTTTAATCTGCTTTGTGAATTTATGTATGCACAAGTGTTGGCCTGTACCAGCAGGTGAAACGTGCTGACACAGCCCTCTAGCCCTGCCAGCCTAAACTTTCATAGACCACTATATTTCTCTTTGTTTTTCACTCTTTCCACAGTTCCCCCTGTTCTTACAAAATTCTTGTAAACAAAAAAGTCTTTCTTTTGAGGAAATTCACACAGTGCAGTGGAGAAAGCAGTAGGTAAGGCACAAGCAGAATTCTCTTCCTTTTTAACATTACCCAATAAGTTGTTAAGGATTTGGCACCTCACAGGTGCCTAAAATATTTTTATAAAGTTTGTGTGTCTTTTGAGGAAATATAAGTATTTTAAATAAGTAAGACATAATTTTAAATCCTGTGCTTGGGAAAAAAATGTGTGTGTGTATATAAATATATATATTTATATACATACATACATACATACATGCATACATACATATATTTTATATATATAATTGAGTTTAATAAATATGATTTTCTGACACAGATGTATGTTTGTTTGGAGATGTGCATACACTGTATCAGAGGCTATACAAAAGTTAATTTGGTGCCATCACATTAATTTGGTGCCAGTTGTGCATGTGGTTAACCTCTGTGGGGGTTTTTTAACTCTTATTTTTGATGAAGAGTCAGGACCTCTCAGTGGCACATACAGTACTGTTCTCTGTGAATATGAGTACTGAAGCCCTGAGGATTTAAATAGAAAGAGGATTTAAACAGAAACATTACCACAGCAGAGCTAGCAGGAGAAGCTATGAAGTGGCACATTTAAGATACTGATTTCCTCAGTGGCAGTCAGAAGATGGGGTCCTGCAATGGTATCTGTGGAGGGCAGTTAACAGCTGCTGTCCTCAGTTGGTGGATGACAATATTAGAGCTGATTCCTCAGGTACTAGTAATTAGTGTATGGAGAAGATTAAGGTGCAGAGGATGGTGATGTTTGTCATTCTTGATGCACAGCAGAAAATGTATAAGTCACAATTTGATGGTGGAATCTCCAAATTTCTTTTCTGTGTGTCTTTCTTTGTGCAATGCTGAAAACTATCCAAACCTCTGTCTGAACTAGATATCTCTTCTGCCACCTATAAATCCCAAAATTAATTTGTTTATTGCTACAGAAACAGCAAGAGGTATGCAGAAATATCTTGGAGAAAAGCTTTTCATTCTAATTCTTATACATACCAAAACCAAACCTTAAATAAATAAATTGCATGCTAGAAAGGCTTCTTATATTCCCTGCAGAATTTACATGTCCACAGGTATCATAAAGAATTGCAACTTCAGTATGCATGCTCGATTGTGTATATTACAGTTCATTAACCAGCCCTCAGGCTGACTAATTGTGCCAGATGGTATAATTTCTATGTGTACTTGACTTGCCACGAGTGTTACTATCTTGATTCTAATATTTGTCTGTAGTAAGTGTGCGTGAGGGGGAAGGGTTTCTAATTCACAAGCACCTTCCCTGAAAAGACCAATTGCAGATGGAAACAATTTAATGAATTGTGATTCCAGATATATCAACATGAATGTGAAAGTCAGCATTCATCAGGGGAGATACTGAATAAAATTACAACCTTCAAAAAGCTTCTAATCAACCTTTGAGCATGCTGCTTTGCAGTTGTGCGGAGGCTCATGACCATGCTGAGGACAGGCAGAAGTAAAAAAATAATGTTTCAAAGTTTACTTTACTGATGAACCTCTAAAATACATAATTGTATTTTATTTGGTGTTAACACACAGATATATTCCGTCCAATTTTTGCCCTCTCCTCTGAGGAGCACTGCTCCTTAGCACTTGGGAAATTTGTCCCTTCTTGCTCACCTCTTCTCCCCAAGTTGATACGTGGGTAAATTTTGTCAGGATGAACATGAGATTGCTTTCCTTATGGACTCGGTACAACATTGTGTGTTCCCTTCAGACTCTTGGATGAGAAGTGTTTTATTTATGTAGGTAATTTTTCATTACAGATAAACAAGCCAAATCAATCCCAATGAAATTTCTAAGGGCAGTGAGTGGAACCACTTAATTCAGCCTGAATTTCACAAAAGAAGTGAGTTGCAAAACCTGGTAGGGCACTTTTGTTCGAATTATCTCTCCAGTCATCTTCACACAGTTCAGAGCCTGTTATTTCAGAGAGAAAGAATGATTACTCAAAGGGGTCCTTCTGTAAATATGTTTTGTTCAGGAAAAAATAATCTGAGGCAGGGAAAAACCCTTCAATTGAGAGAAGATAATAACAGCAGGACATTCCTCTATTTCTTCAATCCTCCTTCATGTCTATTTGGCTTATAGAACTTTACATTCTTTCTATAAAATGGCTGTATTTTTATTGTGTAGAATAACTGTGTGAAATTCGCAGAAATACAGTGTTTTATGCTCTTAGCTTCCTCTATAAGCTGTTTCTTTAAATATGTGTCACAGAATTAAAATATTAATATGCAAGGCTTTGAAGCTGAAAAAGTAGAGAATTTCAGAAGCAAAGTTTATACACCTTGGAAGAAACTGGAGACACTTAGTATATGTATTCAATAATCATGTTGATAGGCACAAGAAAATGGAAGGTAAAGATCTTGAGTTGTAGTGGGATTGATTTGTAATAGGCACAAATAATCTCTGATTGTGATACTAACATAAACAAATAAATTGCTGTACTATCACTTTTTTTTCCATAAAATCAGAGTTGCAAGACAAAAAGTCTAAAATAAAAGCTAAACTCTTATTTTGCTTTCTGATGCCTAACAAAACTACTTATACCATCAATAACTGCCAGATAAATAGATTTACAAAAGGCATATTAAAAAGCAAATCTTCCTGCAAGCTACTTTAATTTTGTCACGCCACAGCACTCATCGTTTAATTTTAGCAGTAATTAAACCCCTTCTCTAGTGCATCTGAACACAAATGGCGCATTCTTAACAGCTTCTTAAAACATGCTGTACTTTTTTTTTTTTGGGGAGGGTAGCAGGCAAGGCTGGATAATTTAATTTATTTTAAAAATGTGTTTTGGACTTGTGTGCTGGGAGGCTTGTGTGCCTGTTGCTAGGTTTGCCTTTCAGTGCTATGGCAACCGCCGGGAAGCGCAGCGCAGCGGGAGCTGGCGGCCAACACTGAGCATCCCGGAGGATTCCATGTCCTTGGGGTGAGCAGACAGACCTACACCTAGGGGTCTGAGGGGAGATGAACGCTTTAAAGGTCCTGCGGCTTCAGACCCACCTGCCAGTCTGGTTCTCATTCTTCCTGGGGGCTGAAACTGGCAGCAGAACCTAAGCAGCAGCTACTCAGTGGAACAAAACACATGGGCAGGGAGAAAGAGCTGGACAGAATTTTTTTTAAGCTCATCAGGAAACCTCATAACCTCACTTCTCAATGCCTTGAATTGTCCAGAACTATGTGCAAATGCAACTCATGGAATTTGCACTAGATGCCTTGATAACTTCCAATATTTATTCCAAATATTAATTACTGGCCTTTTGGCTGATTGCGGTGTTTACTTTTCTGAATGCTGTCACTTTCTATTAAAAACTGTGTTCTTGCAAATTTTTGCTTGAAAAATAGGTCTCTGAGCTGTTACCTTGCCCCTGAGTGAATAAAGGACAGTGAGCCTGAGCAGAGAGCTCTGGGATGTGCTCACTGCCCAGGGAGGCCATCACCCTGTCTCTTTTCAGGCTTCAGTGTTTGCCTTGGACATACTTTGATTTGAGCACCTTGCTCCCTTGGCTTTGAGCTTGAGATTGCATGACCTTATCATGTTGGTAAATGTTTACATGCATGCCATTCCCAAAGGAAGTGTGGTTTTACCCCTGCTGCAAAAGCACATCTGCTCTGGTCCCCGTACTTATCTCTGCCTGGCAGCAGGGCCCCTGCAGGGCTTTCCTCTGCCCCTCTCTGATGGCACCCAGCAAGGTGCCGTCACCCCAAGGTCTACCCTGGCTGGAATGGGACACACAGTCAAGATGTGGGGCAAGGGGTGTTAGACACCTCTTAAAGCCCCTCTGTCTGAGAAGGTTTTTAATTTAGAGGCAGTAATTCTCGGCTGAGTATGGATGATTGCATTGCTATATTAAGAGTGCTTGTTTCTCCTCATTTTTTATTTTTGTGTGTGATTTTGGAAGGTAAGGGCCAGAAAGATTTGTTGCTATTTTGGGTTTTTTTGTTTTTAAAATATGTATAACTGTGTTTTTCAATGTCCAGGATAATGCAAGCAGTGGCTTCTATGATGTTTTTTCACTTGGAAGTAAACATGGATTTTTTTTTTTGCTTATTTAAGGTACATGTCTGTCATGGTTTGATATTGCCCAAACACCAGGCACCCATGAAAGCTGTTAGCTCACCCTTTCTTTCTCGCTGCTGGACAGAGGAGAGGCTAAAAAATGAGCGAAGGGCTCATGAGTTGAGATGAGGACCAGGAAAAAAACACTCTAAGGGCAAAACAGGTTCAAATTTAAAGATATAAAATAAATTTATTATTAACAGAGCCAGAGGAGGATAACAAGAAGTAAAATAAGCCTTTAAAACACCTTTTCTTCCCCCAGCCCCTCCCTATTTCCTGCTGACCCTGCAGAGAGACAGACCATGTGGCTTTGTTTTGGTCAGCTTGACACCAGAGATCTTTTTCTGTTCACTCAAGGAGAGGAAGCTTTCCTCTGCTATGCCATAGGGTCCCTCTCATGGGAGACAGATTTCTGTGAACTTTTCCAGCATGGCTCTAGTTTCATGAGCAGCAGTCCTGCCAAAACTGCTGCAACTTGAGTCCCTCCCATGGGCAGTCCTCCCGAAACTGCTGTGGTGTGAATCACTCACCCACAGGATGCAGTACTCTAAGGATAGGCTGCTCTAGTTTGGCAACAAGAGCCCTCTTTCTCTATCTCTGGAAACAAGCGCTCTCTCCATTCAGGTTCCCACTGGATCACAGCTTCCTCTGGCATCCAATCGCTCCAGGGTGAGCACTCCTCCCACAGGCTGCGAGTGGATCTCTGCATCCATTGTGGACCCCACAGGCTGCAGGGGGACAATTTGCTTCACCATAGTCCTCGCCACATCATGCAGAAGAATCTCGGCTCTGATGCTTGCAGCACCTCCTCCCCATCTTTTTTCTGACATTTTCAAACCCTCAATACATCCAGCAGCTAACTTTCAAGGCACAAGTGTTCCATCACTCACTTAAAAAAATTAATGAGATAATTACTTTTAGAATTTGATATTCATCTTGGCTTAGACTTTGGGCAAATCAGCTGCCCATGTCATGGCCTTGATTTTGATTTTCTTCCTCTTTGTCCATCCTGCTTTTCAAGATTATCTGCTTATTGTGAAGCATGACAGAGGCAGCAAATATGACCTAGAAGGAAACTTTTCCTCACTTTGAGGACCCTGGTTGGTGCAAGGAGCAGCACTGGCTGCTCAGCACTTCTGCCCCTGCTTATTGGGCACTTATTGACTCTCGGCAAATTAGCACAGTTGAATTAATTCTGAGTTACTGATGAGGGAACAATGTCCTTACACTGTTCCATTTCAGTCACTTGCAGGAGGTTTTAATTCGTTTTCAATACACAGTCAGAACCTGGGGAAGCTGATGGCAGCACTTGCTCTGTGCCAGGAGGACTGTAAAAGGAGCTGTACCAGCAGTGGTAGCAGCTTGTCCTGCACTGCGAGGAGCACCAGGGTTGGAATGAACCTGTGAATGCCTGATGGGGTTCCTGGTGACTGAAGCCCTCAGGCTGTGTGTGGGGAGGGCCCAGGCTGCAGCAAGGACAGACAGCTGCTGGAGGGAAGATATCCAGACAGAGTTCCCAGGGAAGCATGCAGCTCTCTAGATCTCCAGATGCATGATGTGCCCAGGGTATTTGCTGCTGTCTAAGATCAATGGCAACAATGTCTGTGGGAGGTGCACACAGGTAGAAGAGCTGTTCTGCCTGTTGACTGAGCTCTGGGATGCAGTGAGGAGGTTGAGGAGCATCTGTGAGTTTGAGAAGGGGGCTGACTGATGAAACACTGCTGTCCTCTCTGGAACAAAAATGTTAACTAGGTACAACACCTGGTAAGGGGTATCCTGCACTCTCTCCCCAAAAGGAAAATCAGTCTCTACCGGGGCCAGGGAGAGAACTCCCTCCTTGTCTCCTTGCACCTCCATGTGTCCTTATACAACAGATATCAAGCTCTGCAGTTGGATGGACTGGGACATGATGAGGTTGAAGATGACCCACACATTCTTGAGAAGTCATCAAAGCCAAGTCAGCTTATTTTCCCTGTTGAGAAATGCATTCAGTGCAAACAGTGGTGTGAGCAGCAGAGCAGCACCAGCCAAGTGACCGGACACTCAGAGACCCGGCAGAAGCTGACAATCCCAGACTATTGCACACTTAGACTGTTAGGGTATAAAGAACAGGGTTTCATTTGATTTGGGTCTCTCCTCAGAGGCACCTGAAATATTTGAGTTGTTATATTGCTGTTTAGTTATTGTATCAAGATTAAATTATTTGAAGGATCTGTGACTCTGAGATTCTGCTATGAAAAACCTACAGTCAAACTGGTGAGGAAGCCTGGTCTGTCTGTGAGTGTGGGGTGTGTAGCCGTGAAGGGACTTTAGTTCCATCTCAGTTGGTGCAAGTGGCTCCTGGATGACTGAGCAGAGGTTTTCTTGACATCCACATCATGATTGCCGCTATGAAGAAACAAATGTAAATTTATAATTATGGGAGAAACAGCAGGTCTGATCTACTGACCAAAACTGCCTTTAAGCGAGGCTTGCTTCTTCTCCTGGGGCTTGTGTTAACAGGAGACTTCCTAGCCTGTTACATCCTTTTCATATGTCTACCAATAAAGTTATAATTAGAAGTCCAAGGGTGATCAAAAGAGACTTCAAGGCCTTGGGGAGATTGGAAAAGGGATTGGAAATGCAGGTAACATTTTCCTCTGTCCTCCCAGTTGTAGGGAATGACAGTGAAAGAAACAGGTGGCCTATCAATGCCTGGGTCCTGAATGATGGTGTGTTAGTGTGGGCTTTCCCGCTGCACCACGATGTAACTGAGCATACTGGAGCACATCTGAAATGTTTGTATGTGAAGGCAGGCAGTACATGGGATAAACAAAAGGAGACGATAGTTTTGTCCCAGAGCCAAGACATCACTGCCATAAGTGAGACTCAGTGGGGAGAGTGCAGTGATGAAGTGCTGTGGTGTTCACAGGCTCCTCAGGGAGAGGTGCGTGGGGCAGGCAAGCAGGAAGGGATGTGCTGTATGTAAGGGATCGCTGGACTATACAGCACTCGCAGTTAAAGATGATGTGGTTGAGAACTTCAGGGTCAGGACCAGTACAAACACTAATGAAACAAATGTTGTCAGAGTTTACCAAAGATCACTCTGCCAGCAAGGTAGCAACAATGTATTGTTCTAGAAGGAATTAAGGAAAATCACTACATCGGTCACCCCTGTTCTTATGGGCAATTTCGATATCACAGATATTAGGTGGGACTATCATACAGCAGACACTGAAAGGGTTAAGGAGAATCCTGAAACACTTTGAAGATTACTTTTTGATACAGGTACCAAGGGACCTGCCAAACAAAAATGCCCTCCAGGATCTGTTTTTGGTCTGTGGATAAAATGATGTTTGGTGTCTATCTTGGCCTCAGTTACCACAAAGTGGTAAAGTTTGAAATCTTTTGTGATATGAAAGAGCTCTGTTAGCAGAGCAGACACCCATGGCTTTTGGGAGAGCAGACTGTAGGCTGCTTAAGGATCCAGTTAGCAAAGTCTCATCAGAATCTGCTTTTGAAGGAATTGGGGTCCACAAATGCTGGTCAAATAGCTGGTCCTGACCACAGGGACAGGTAATTCTAGCTCATCAAAGTATATGGACTTTGTAAGTAAGATCAGGTTTCGCAAGAGGATGACAGAGATACCACCACTCCAGTGAGAAAATTCATATGGCTTAAAATTCCATTGGATTTGAAAATGGCAGTAAGATGTGGGATCACAAAAGAGCTTTAATCATGTTAACAGTAAAAGGAGGACTCAATGAAACATTGATCTGTTACTTGATGAGGTTGGTTAGCTCACAAACAGGAATGGAGATAAAGCAGAGCGTAGTAAAATAGTTATTGATATTATTGTGAAACCTCTCTCATTTATAAACAGTCTTGAGAATCTGGATAGGTCCTGGTAAACTGGAAGTTGCCCGATCAGTCCAGTTATTGAGAAAGGCAAGAAAGAAGACCCTGGTAGTTGTAGGACTGTCAGTCTGATTTGGTGCCTGGTAAAACTATGGAGAAAATTGTTCTGGGAGTTAGTTGAAAATGCTTGGAAGACAATGCAGTCATCAGTCAAAGATGACTTAATGAAGTCAGGTTATTAACCCAACATCCTCTTATGAGAATGTTATCTACCTAGTGGACAAAAGGAAGGTAGTGAATATGTTGTTGTTTTGGTTGGTTGCTTGTTATTTTTATTTAAAGAAAGCTTTTGCTACTGTCTTGGTGTCCGGTTTTCGGCTGTTTGAAGGGCCTGGAAAGGCCCGGAGTGGCCTTGGGACAGCCCGCGTATCGAAGGACGAGAAGAGGCTTCAGTTCTTCTTTCGGTTTTTATGTTTATTAATTGTTTATCTAAAAGATGTTCTTTCAGCCCGACAGAGATCTGCTCAGCAGTCAGCCATGAGCACACTGTGCTGCCCTGCGGGCAGCCACCTATCTTTATACCCATTGTTACGTGTACAATATTTATCATTTTTCCCCAATACCATTTATTCTTATTACCCGGTGCACTTCCAGTAATAACCAATCCAAAGGTGCCACCATCACCAAAGAAGATGGAGGAGAAGAAGAAGAAGAAGAAGGACAGGACACACCCCAATTCCTCCATCTTACTTCTCTAAACCCCCCTGTACATAAATCCTAAACCCTGTGTCTCACCCTCTAATTAACTAATCTCTTCGCCATTCACCCCGGCGAAGTCCTCCTGTCCTCAGGACTGAGGTCCTGAGATCCCACATCTTGGTATCCTTTTGGGCAAGTATAAAGCTAGACATGTGCCATAGGATGGATGAACAATTGGCTGAAAGACTGGGCCCAAAGCGAAGTAGAGAAGGGACAACATCTAGGCAGTCACTAGCGGTTTCCCACAGCTCAATTTCAGGGCCAGTTTTCTTCAATGCTTTTATCAGTGATCTGGACATAGGAGTCAAGTGCACACTAAGTAAATTTCCCAGTGATACTAAACTGGGCTGGTGATTCCCTCATGGTTAGAGAGGCCTTACAGAGAGATCTTGGTAGACTGGAGCACTGGGCCATCCCAACCATATGAAATCTAGCAAGCATAAATGCCAGGTTCTGCATCTGGGGTGGGATCATCCAGGATGTGCGTACAGACTGGGGGACAAGAGGCTGGAGAGTTGCCCTCAGGAAGGAATCTGGGGTAGGATGGTAAGATCACTATGAGTCAACAGTGTGCTCCCATGTCTAAAAGGGCCAACCTTACCCTGAGATAGGAACAGAGGTGGAAATGCCTGTATCTCCTCTCTGGTGTCTGGTGATACAATGCCAGGGGATGGGTTAGAGCGGCATTGAGGAGGTTCAGATGGGATAATGGGACCACTGAGAGAGGTCTTGAGCACTGGAACAAACTCCTTAGGAAAGTGACCAAGGTTCTAAGCCTCTCAATGCTCAGGAAGTGCTTGGACAATACTTTTAAATGTAAGGTTTAATTTTTAAATTACTCTGTGTGTAGCCAGGAGTTGGAATCCCTGCAGGTCTCTTCCAAGTTAGGATCTTCTGTGCACTTGTTTTCCTCTTCCAGTTGAAAGAAGATGATGCACATTATGACATTTATATAGCGAGTAAATTACATTTGTTTGTTTTTTCCACATGCCTATATTTGTGAAGAAAGGAAGCTGTTTTTTGCATTCTTGTTTGTAATGTCATGGAAATAAGAAAGATCTAGAGAGAGAATATCCTGTTTCTAAGTTTCCTCACCATAGTTTTCAACGCATCCATTCTTTTCTTACCCTCTGCCACCACTTAAAAGAATAAAATCTGTTAACAACAGGCATATGTGATCGACAGCCCCTCCTACTACAATCTGTCTTTAAGCTTCACTTTTTGGCAGTCCATCCTACATTAACCTTCTGCTAGGGTTTATATCAAACCAAAAATGCAGTAACTATGGTTCTTCGCAAATGTGTGTGTTTGTGAAATTGTGAACTTCTGCATTTGCTAGTCTGTTGATAGGGTATGGCTGAAATCTGCTGGCAAAAGTACAAATGTAGGCTCTCTGAAAATTGAATGAGCAGTTACCTGGAGATGCACAAGAAATTAAACTTTCATCCATTAAGGAAATAAAGCTTCCTGACTTAGGTGATATTTTAGAATAAATCATCTTCAAATTCTGAGGATTCAATAATTTCATTATATAAGACAAATAAAAAATGGTGCTGAATGAACTTGTGGCTTAACTAAAGAAACAATGTGGTCTGATTCCATTCTTTGATTGCTTAAATTTATCCTTCTTTCAGATAGGGTTTTAGAGAAGGTTTGGTTTATTTCATTACAAGAAGGTTAACATCATTTTTTCTAATGCTGGCTTATAGAATTCTGCTTAGCTGTGGGTGCTTGAGGTTTTTGTGTTGATGACCAGAGACTGATTCATTCATTTTGGGCCATTTTCAAGGCTGTGCCTCTTTATCAAAACTGTCAAATATATTTGTGTCGTGAGGGATCTCCATCACTCTGAGGGCTTTTTCTTTTTTTTTTCTTTATTCAAGCAGAATATCTGAAAGGGAAAAGGATGTTGAAAGCTGAGAAAGAAAATAAAAGATTTAAAAAGAAGCAACATACCCACAGGCTATCTCTGACTAATAAGAATTCAAGCAGCTGTGCTTTTTTTCAAGTGAGTGACCAAATGAAGCTTTTCTGCTTTTCTGTTTGACATTCTCTTCTGCTTCTTCGCCTGTGCCACACAAAGACTTTTAGTCTCCAGCCTCTGAATAAAATCTGTTTTCAGGTCAGGTACACCTCACACTGGAAAGGGAAAAATGTGGCAGAGATGAAGGAAGGTCCAAAGCTCTTCTGTTTTTACTTCCAGACATGTTATGGTTAATCTGTTAACTAGGACAGGTCTGAAAACTAATGATAACTATTTACTTTCTAAAGTAAATGCTACTTCTCACCTTGAAGTAATTTCAGAAGTGATTGAATATTCATGAGTTTTTCTTCAAAGTAGGATAAAGGCTTCTCCAACCTGGTTGTGTTCTTACTGATATTCAGGGGAACAAGGAAGATATCCTGCAGAGTAAAGAACACCAAAATTTATTTTCTGCAGAAGGAAATAGCACACTGTTTAGTGAGCTGACAAAAGAGTAAATCTTGAGTAGTTAGAAGGCAGCCCAACATGCATGGTTCTGGAGTTCAGCTCTGACAAATATGTAAGACTCACTGTAATTCATTGGTGTTATATGTAGTAGAGATAATTCATGCTGTAGAAATAGATATATGCATGTATAAAATATTAGGAGAAACCAAAAGTATGCTTGTAACTACTCTGACCAGGGACTGCATTCTATTCAAATTATAACCAGTTCCCAGAAAACGCTAAAGATAATATCAAGCCTGTTGCTCTATGAATAGGGGAGGCTCGGGCCATGAGCTAAGCCTGCAGTCGCCCTGAAGGACAGAGTTGTAGCCATTGTAGCCACCTCCTGGACAGCCCGGGACAATAGCAGATCGTTTACCCTATGAATGAGACTGGCTTGGGCCATCAGAGGCACCATGAACTTAGAAGATATCATCTGGACCTTCCTGGAATGGAATGTCCTGAGGAAAGCTCACAAGACCCAGCATCTGGAGATGATTAAATCTATGGTACTCAGGAGCTGGCATCACCTACTCCATATGAATACACCTTCTGCTGGGACACTCAGACATTCGTATGGGTTTGGACTTCGTCTTTGTCTGTTTCTACACATGTATGGATCCAACTTTATATGCAAAGAGACACAAAGAAATATGTGGTCATCTCTGCCTCAGGCAGAATAAACTGTATATAAGCTGGCTGCTGAAGGCACTGGGGGTGAACCTCTGGGGAACGCTGTCTCTCTGTCAGCCGGAACCCAAGGTCACCCAGCCTCTGTACACGGGGCTGACGCTGTCTTGGCTGTGGCTGGATTTTTTTTTTTGTTTCAAAATTTCTATTTTTTGTTAACTAATAAATCTTTGTTAAACTTTTCAAATAATAAATTGTTATCTAATAAATCTTTGTTAAATCTTTCAAAAATTTGGCTACAGATTTTATCATTTATAACAATTGGCATATAAACACTTTAAAAAAAAAACTGTAACTAAACATCACTGCGGGGTGAAAATTGTTGGTGACTTTTTCTTTTTACTAGACTCATATAGGAAATAAAGAAGGAAAATTCTACATAAAAGCATGGGGTGATTTGGGCTGGAAGGGACCTTGAATATCACTTAGTTGCAGCCCACCTCTCAAAGGCAGGGACACCATTCACTTGACCGGTTCTTCAGAGTTCCATCTAACCCAGCATTAAACACTTCCAAGAATGGGTCATCCACAGCTTGTCTGCAGATGAATGCATTCATGCAAATAAATTAATATTCTCTTATCACAGATAGGTGTCCAGATAAAAGGCAAACTACAAAGAAGGCTGTGAACCTCTGCCCTTCTTTTTCCTTCCTAGTCTGTCTTCATGCTGCATATTCTGTCTTCAGCTCCACTGCAGCCTGGTGCTGCCAGGTGCCATCCAGCATAATTTAATTCTGATTCAGTTTCCCTCTTTGCAAGAGATCAGGGTAGCAACTGCTCTAATATATTTTGTAATCACAGATTTTGTTCAAGTTTAAAATGGTCATAAGAGCAATGTCCATAACAAAGATTGGGGTTTTTTTAAGAAATCACACTGGTAATATCTGTTAAAATAGTTATGTGTATTTCTGGCTCAGCAGAAATGACTCTTGTGCCAAAGACTGAGAGCATAACTCTTTGGAGAAATTAAAATTATCTTATTATCTTAATTTGATTTTTTGATACATGGGCATAAGGGGGTGTCCTGGTTCAGAGCAAATTTTGGAGAGAATCCCCAAAGGGGCTCCTCTAGGAAAGCAGATTCAATCGGTCCCTCCCCACAACCGGTCTGTGAGAAAATACCTCCTTGGAGAAAAGTGGAAAAAACTGTTTATTGAACAGTGTCCTGGGGTGACGTTATGATGCTTGTATATCCCCATTCATCTGTTCTGTGCCTTTAAGACCGGCTCTGAAGAGTGGAAATTTTGTTTGGGTTTCTCTTATCAGGAACACAGAGACAAGCAGTGCATAGGGCTGTTTTTTCACTTCCAGCTTCAGCTTGCTGCTTTTGCTTGCTCTCTTTTTCTGCTCTTGCTTCTGCTCTGCTTTCTGCCTCTGCTTATTAGCTAGTTCTAGCTAAACAGTCCACATTGCTTCCTGGACTGTTTCTCCTCTCCTGTTTCTGTGGCCATCTCGAACCTGCTCTGGACTGGGACCCGGGAACACCAAAGGTTCGGCTGCAGCAGCTGGCCCAGCGCCGGAGGGACTGAGAACAGAGCAACCACCCCCCGAAAGAGACTTTCTGATTTTGTCATCTTTCTCAAAGCGGTGCCATCGGGTATTGTTCATTTTGTATGCTGGGGGGTGCTGGGCCAGTCAAATAAACAGGTTCTTTCCACCTCTCTCCGAGGAATTTTTTCCCAAACCGGTTGGGGGGAGGGGCCGTGTGGATTTCGCTTTCTGGAGGGGCCCTCCTTTGCAGATTCTTTAACAAATTTGCCCTAAACCAGGACAAACAGTAAAACCTAAACAATATTAATCAATAAACCCCCTTGCTGCTCCAAAAGAGATGACAAACGCAGAAAGTCCCTCCCCGGGTTGCAGCTCAGCTCACTCAGTCTCTGATCAGTCCCTCAGTGCTGGAAATGTCGCAGGCCAGGCCCGGCCCGGTGGGCCCCAGGTGTGAGCTGCCGGTGCTCCCCTGGGTGTTCAGTCCAGAGCAGGTTTGAACAGCTCCAAAGAAAAGGGATACAGGAAAAGCCCACAGTCCAGGGAACTTTGCCTCAGCTAGCTAAACTAACTAAAAGCAAAGGAGAGCTCTGTCCCACTGTCTGTCCATCCGCAGACAACACAGTCAGGAGCAGGAATGTGGAGGAGTGAGCGCAGTGTCTGAAAACAAACTGCACTCCTTCTCTGCCCCCTTCACTCTCTGCAACAAGTCTTAAACGTGCAAAACTTATTATTCAGCATAAACAGAACAAGGTGATTTGGGATAAAAGCATCATATAGTCAACTTAGGACAGGGGTTGATATTGTTTCCATAATTTTTGGGTTTGTTTTGGAGTCTCTTTTACACATAACTAATACTCTAGGACTCAAGTTTGTCTTTTTGTCTTTCCGGCTTAGGAGCAACAATAAAGCAATTCTGATAGTTCACCAAATGGTGAAGCATTACTTTAAAGGATTCTTTTTTTTCCAATCTGAGTCATGCAAGCTTTTTCTTACAAATATTTTGTATCTATGTAGTTATACTTCAGTTATCAGAGAGACATCGATTATAGGATTCTTAATTGTTTGAATTTTGTTCAATCCGCTCTATAAAAGGCAACATTTGGAGGTGGAGTTTCCTTGAAAAACAGGGAGGTTCCTTGGAAAACAGGGAGGTTTCAGTTTGAAAAGGGAATAATGTATTTTGTGATGCTTCTAAAGAATAAAAATGTATAAATTATGCCTTGCTAGGATAAGATGCTTTAAATGCTTAGGGCATTAAATGGATTGGGTTTGCAGTGCATGATTGTCAAAAGTGAGGACTAGGCACACTTTGGGACTAATTCAAATAAATGTTTCAGAACCATATCAGGAACTCATTCAGTCCTGTACTGGCATGAATGACAGTTCTACTTCCCAACGGTGCTGAATTCTAGAGGCAGTTACAACTGAATACTAACAGAAGTTGGAGGTAATGTGCTGTCCTGGATTCTGCATTTCAAGGCAGGCACAGGGGATTTAATTGCTGCTCTTGTAACTAGTCAAAATGACAAAGGGAATGCAGTAGCTGAGATTTAAAAAAATTGTGACTGTAGTTAGAAGCAGAGTTGTCTGTGGTAGGCTATGACTTCGGTTTATAAAATTGGTAAAGGCAAGAGATGAACTGTTGTTCACTAAATCTTACCACAGAAGAGCTAGGAAATTAATTTAAATAGATAGATAAGTATGCTTCAATACAGTGCATAGTGGACTTCTGGATGTTGTGGCGGCAGACACAAAGTGAACAGATGCAAAAAAAGATGGACAAACTGTGAGGGATGACTGGTCCATAAACAGATAGGGAATAAGCAGGGATAATTTTTAGCATTCATAATCCAGTTCTTGTAGGTCCTAGGGGAGCACCAGAGTGATGAACTCTAGGTCATGTTGAGTATCATGTGTCCTGCTGCTACTTGGCAAGGTTCTCCATGGCTCTGGCCCAGTAAGGTGGATTTTGTACCCTTAACATAAAACAGTATTAAGTGGAAAACAAACAGAACAGTGGAAAATTTCATGTAGTGATCACTGGGTTTTTTTACCCCTTGGGAGGAAGGGTTGAAGTCCAAGATGCATTTTGAACTTCATGCATAATTTTAGCTTGGGCCTCAGCTTGCTAACCTTAGCTGTCATTACTATTTTGACCTGAAGCTGAGCTGCTGGCTAGTGTTTTGAAATCCCAGGCCTAAAAGTGGCATCCATTTTAATGTGCAGTACTGACAGAATGGTGGATTGCAGCTGTGGGCAGGGGCTAACTGTCAGTCCTGAACCTCCTGCTGTCCTGATATAATCAAAGCCAGGCTGCATGACTGCTTTGTCTCCTGACCTTTTACTGGCCAGCAAAGGAAACCTTTGCCTTCTTTCAGCTGAGAGTGGTGTTGCTTGCTGCTCTCCTTCAGCCAAGGAGAGAATGAGGAGGAGAGGTTCAGTACTTGGCTGGAAGGCAAGGCTGCCTTCGCTACCTCCCAACTGAGATTTTCTTTTTTTCTTGATTGTGTGAGTACATAGTTCAGAATTGCTCTCTTGTTGCTTTTAGTCAGAAAATAAAGTATGATGGCAGAGAAGCTCTTGGGCAACCACCTGCCTCACCTGATGATGATGATAAACACCAGTGACTGGAAGTCTCTATTGAGATCAGTGTCTCCTTGTGTGAGTGCTTTACTGATGCACTAAACTTTATTGCAGTTATTGGTTTGAGTGGAAAAGTTATTGCTGTCAAGAATAGTTATCTCTCAATAGACCTGAGCTTGGCATAGGCCCTAATGGAGATGGCATTGGCAAAATAATTTGACATTATCAAAATCAAAATGTTTACCCAACTATTTGAAAATTTTGAAGTCTCAGACTGAAAGGTATGTATAATTCATGGAGTTTAAGCAATCATAATTTTTTCTTTCTTTCTTTCTTTCTTTCTTTCTTTCTTTCTTTCTTTCTTTCTTTCTTTCTTTCTTTCTTTCTTTCTTTCTTTCTTTCTTTCTTTCTTTCTTTCTTTCTTTCTTTCTTTCTTTCTTTCTTTCTTTCTTTTCATTTTTTTTTAAGGAGTGGTTGCCCAGTGTAAAGTAACATATGCACAATTTACCTGCTCACAGTGTTTATCCCAGTACCAAAAGATAGGGCCTGAACAAAGAAATCTGAGTTGCTGTTAGTGTAGATGATCATTAAAAGTCCTTCATCCTAACATGAAGCAGCACGAACATATTAATTTTAAAATACTGATGTGTTGATAAAGAAGTGTTTGAAATGTTGAGCAGACTTTTTATTATCTCCTGTCATTGTCAGTTGTTGACCTGAATAACACCTTCAAATATGATGTGAAAATAATCACCACGTAGACTATACTATGTAGATTAGTTGAGCAGAAGGATATTATTTGTTCAGGAGCTAAAATATCAGGAGATATTGATGTAATGAAAAAAAATTCTGCTAAAATTGGTTGGAAGCAGAAAAGCTTACCATGGGATCATATAATTAAGGTGTAAAAATCAATGCTGCTAGGCGTCAAGTTAGATCTTCTTAAAGTAAAATCAGGAAATTACATTGATGTGGCTGGACCTATGAATTATGGTATTTAGTGACAGTAATATATTACAAAAATTTTATGCTCTCATTTCTGTTTCTGAAAGTGCTCTTTGCTGGTGCTGCTTGTATTTTGGGTGAGGCTTGGCTGCTGGTTGTACTCTGTGTGTGCCCTCTGTGGTGACAAATGAGAGTCAAACAAGGACAAAGTTCTATCCCCAGGAAACATTGTTATACTCGTAACTACATTTTATAGACAAAAGAAATTGGCTTATTGGCCTGAAGACACCTTTGTCTGTTTGGACGTATTTTTTGTAATTGAGAATTAATCTTCCACTTTATAATGATCTTGAGAACTCTGTGCCATTTGTGACACTTCATTTAAAAAATAAGGGAAAGTTAAGATAAACAAGGCTGCAAGCAGTGCCTGAAACATAGCACTATGGATTTTGCATTAGAGAATTACTCCTTATAGCTGGTTTTTCTTTCAGGTTTGGTTTCACATTCAAGTACTCAGCTGTCAGATATTGATATGCACAATCCTGAGTAACTGTACTGCCTCTGTGTGACTGGGACTCCTGTTCTTTGCCAGCTCAACATCCGGCTAAAATGATCTTGAAAACTCTTGGAGGTTTTCGAAGTAATATGAAATTTTAGTCTTCTTTTTCAAGTACCCTGCTAAGAAATTGTTATAGGGCTCCTGGAAACTAGAAATCTTGCAAATGGAAATGGTTTTTTTTCCCAGAGGAGACAGATGTCCATTTTTTCTGAGGACTGACTCAACAAAGCAACCCAAATTTTCAGAGGCATTTATAATTTCAATTGACAAGCCCAGCTTTTGAGGTGGATGTTATCTAGAAATCCAATACAGAGCAATTTTGACATTATCGTACCCAAATTTTGGAAACTGAAGTAGCCACTATTTACCTGGGAAAAAGTCCCAGCAGTTTTTGAGGTAAAGTTGATGTACTCATGCACCAAACAGAGATCTTCTGCTGTGAAGAAGTTTCATTTTTTCTGTAGTGAAAAAAACTACAGAGGTATGAAATATTTTTTGTAATAGCTCAGCTTGTACCTTCATCACTTCAGATGCTATGATAATATAGATGCAGAGAAAGGGAAGCAAGTTCACTCAGTTGTCAGGTATTTTATAAACCCAAGATTTTCTGCTCATATCCAGCTGGCCAGCCGTTGGCTTTTGCATATTCTGAACCAATTGTGTTCACATTAAACACATGTTCTTTTTTTTTTTTACAGCTTGACAATTGGAGCTTTTAGGTTGGATGGACTTGATGATCTCAGAGGTCTTTTCCAGTGTAAGTGATTTTGTAGTTTTCTAACTGTAACATTCATTTGGCATGGGAGTTCAGTTGACAAATTTTTTATTCCTTATTTTCCTTCAGCTTCTGTCTCTTCAAAAGTGTTGATACTGAGCCACAGCATTTGGGATTAATGATAGATAATGTGTTTAAGTGTCTCTGAAATAGAAATTCACAGAAAACATCTGAAGAGCTGGTGATTTTTGGAAGTATGTCCATTAGTAATTATGTTCTCATTCTCAAAGGTGGATATTTAGGCATCCCTTTTGCAAAAAAAGCTATTATCACAGCTTGAAATATTTGAACTACAAAGGATAGATTGCTGGTCTGAGCAAAGTTTTAAGAGGGTAATAAGCCTATCCCTGTGATGTCAGCACATGCACCATCCAAGATTAGTTGTGAAACAATTTACCAGCCTACTAACAATCTGTATTTTGAAAAGTCCTCCTTGATATGAAAGCAGCTAGATGCAGTACAGTGAGAGGAGTTGAAGTAACTTTGAGATTTACCCACTCTAACCTTAAATGTAGGCCATATATGCTAGATTCCTAAAAATAACTTTAATATCTGTATTAGACTAGTTGTCAGACTGTGTTCAGACTCACAGCCTGTTATGTTTCAACATGACTTGAATAAGCTTTTAGTTCATGGCTTTAATCCCAGAGATTTTGAAGTAGCACCAGTGTATAGTTTAAAATACTTGGGTATGAAGCAGCTGTTGAAAATAGAATACCATGGATGAATAGACTTCTCTGTTACATATATAGGACTTGCCACCATTTTTCCTTGAAAATGCATTGCTGCCATGAGCTGGTACAAGAGACGTGGATTGATTGCAAGGCATGGCTTAAATCAACTGTGCAGTAAAGAGCGTGACTATCAGCTAATCCGTGGGCCCAACTGCCTATATATTAGCTTCCAATAATCTTCAATATACCCTCATCACCTACTCTTCAGTGTATGGCTTTTGCCTATGAGTAAGAGCCACACATACGGCTGGAGTGCAAGGTTGATACTGGTCTGGGGAAAGGACTTCAGCTGGTATGTATCTGTATGCTTTGTATCTCTTAGGCTGAGCCTGCAAGCATGGAGGCTTGGGTCCATGTTCCCAATGAGACACACAAGAAATCATGACATTAATAATTTCGGAGTCAAATTTGTCAGAAAATAAAATATAAGAATATGAATCTACGGGTAGGTTTGGACCTGCTTGCTTTCTGTTTTTCTTCACTCTCTGTCTTTTGTTACGAGCAGACCCCAAGCAGTGGATGAAAAGCTTGCATTTATTACTATAGTCTTTGGATTTATGTGTATTAATAAAAAGGGGCTCTTGACTTAAAAGCTCAGTAGAGAATAAAGTATAGTAGTTACTCCTGGAGTGAGTATCTTAGAGGTCCCACCCACAGCAGATCATCAAGAGCTATCAGAAGTTTCTGGGTTTCTCTAGGTACTGGTGGTTCCCCACACAGGGAAATGGTATTATCATGCCTGGAAAGAGGATTCCATGATCACAGAATAACAGAATCACAGACTCACGGAATCACAGAATCACAGAATTTCTAGGTTGGAAGAGACCTTTAAGATTATCGAGTCCAACCCATGTTCTAACACCTCAACTAGATCATGGCCCCAAGTGCCTCATCCAGTCTTTTTTTAAACACATCGAGGGATGGTGACTCCACCACCTCCCTGAGCAGATGATTCCAGTATTTGACCACTCTTTCTGTGAAAAACTTCCTCCTTAATTCTAGCCTGTATCTCCCTTGGCGCAGCTTGAGACTCTGTTCTCTTGTTCTGTCTGTTGTTGCCCAGAGAAAGAAACCGACCCCCAGCTCACCACAGCCATCCTTCAGGAAGGTGAATGAATTAGTTGGAAAAGACCTTTGAGATCATCAAAGTCCAACTTATGACCTAACACTTCCTCATCAAATAAACCATAGCACTGAATGCCACATCCAGTCTTGTTTTTAACGCATCTAGGGACAGTGACTCCACTACCTCCCTGGGCAGATGATTCCAGTGTCCAATTACTATTTCAGTGAAGAATTTTTTTCTGATGTCAACCTAAGCTTCCCCTGGCACAACTTAAGATTTTGTCCTCTTGTTGTGTCAGTGATTTCCTACAAGAAGAGACCAGCCTCCTCATGACTACAACAACCCTTCAGGAAGTTGTAGAGTGTGATAAGGTCTCCCTAAGCCTCCTTTTCTTCAGGCTATGCACCCCCAGCTCCCTCAGCCATTCCTCACAGAAGTTGTGTTCCAAGCCCTTCACCAGCCTTATTGTCTCCTCTGGACATGCTCAAGTGTCTCAACATCCTTCCCAAACTGGGAGGCCAGAACTGGACACAGCAATCAAGGTGCGATCATTCATTCCCATTCAATATTCATCATGAGTATTGCAATCCCTGGGTTAGCATGGGTCCAGTTCATTCAAAGGTGTTTGAGAGCCAGCTGGATGGCTGATTGAGCCATTTGGGCTATTGCATTTGGCTAAAGCTCCTGCTGGCTCACTCTTACACAGGGCTAGGCACGTCTTCCTGAGTGACCCTTGGAATTTTGGTCTGACCTTCTTCTTTAGCGAGGGAACTTCACTACACTGGGAGTTGGTGGATGGTTTGGGCACAAGCTGGGAGATCTGCAGACCAGTATACTGACAGTCTTTAAATAAGTGTGTGCTTTCTCCCTACCCCTTCTTCCTTTCATATCCATGCATGTGAGGGTGTCCTCATGTCTCTTTCTGCTGCTAGGGAGGATGAGCAGGTCACAGCTCATGCAATAGCTGTTTCAAAGGTGTATGCATGTTTTGGTTACTCAACTGAGTCAGCCAGACTTAAAAACAGAGCTCAGAGTTCTAGTCATTCCCTCATTAGAAGCAATGACTTAGGCCTTGTGTCCTCTGCACAGCAGCAAATTTTCTCAGAACAAGTAGAGTTTGCCTCTTGTCTCTTCTCTGATGAATGATGCTGAAATTTCCTAATGAGAACAAAATTGTTGGAGAGATCAGGTTAGTGGGAGGCAAGGAGGAGAATTAGATCAATAGTTCAATCTTCTAAGTAATCTTTCCTTAGGACCCAGTCTTTAAATAACCTTTTGTATCCTTTCCCTCATCTTAGAGAAATGTGTTCCAGTTCTCAGTCCTGCAGCAAGTGGCAAAAGAACACTTTGCTTAGATCCTATGTATTGAGGAATTGCTTCAGTAGCATGAGTCCCACTTTGCCTAAAGGAAGCCCTTGGTTCTGTTTCTAAACTTCACAAATTAGGCAGACCTGTGGAGCTAGTTAGCTTTTGTTCACTCAAAATCAATTACTTGAATGCTAAAATCTAAAACATTTCAATTTTTTTGACATAAATTCTTGGATCCAGTCCAGTTTTTGAAAAATTTGATTCTGCTTCTAATTCAAGATAAAGTATTTCAGAAATATGGAAGGTATCAACATGTATTCCCTGGATAATCTCAAAGTGGAGTAATAAAAAACCAAGGAAAGAATGAAATTTAGTTCAGTTGAAATCAATACTTTTTGTGCCTGCAGGTTCAAATGTGCCTGCAATAGAATCATGATAGTTCTTTTTTTGTTGTTTTTTTTTTCTTCCTGTATTGCTATGAGTTAACTTTGAAGTTGGCAGTGGAAAATTTTTAAGTAAATGGCTCTCATCTTCACTTGATTTTTGAAATATTGTCTTGCCACTGAACCATTGTGAAACTTCATCTGTTTTAGGAAACGTGGTTGATTAGTTCTGTAACTTTTGATCCATCATTTGTATATTTTTTAAAACCATTCATGCAGAAAGCAAATCATGTAGGCAAATTTTTCCTGTTTTATCAAATCTAGTTTAAAACAGTAACAAAAAATAAGTCACTAAGCTTTGTTGATGCAAAGCTTGTTTCTGTTAGGTTAGATTTGCAACCATTCTGCAGTATTTGGAAATCAGGCACAAGTTCACTTGAAAGTATGAAGTAAATTAACCATGAAACAAGGAAAGCTATGGCTTGGTTAATAATTCAACAGCATAGTTTTGTTAGTTATCATTTAACAACTTAGAAGACTATGGGGTATGAGAAAGAAACATGAAAAGGGCCAGTTTTGTGAGAAAGTTCCAGATTGGTGTATAACAGCCAGTTACAACATCTTTGTAAAATGAAACCAAAGGCTTTGCTAACTATGCCAATAATTCCTGTTTCTGCATACAGAGAGTAGATAGGGACATATTTATTGTTTTTAAACAATAAATGAAACAAGTGTATTCAAATATATTGTATTGCTGTTTAACTTTTTTGCAAAAGCGTAGCTAGATATGTGTGGTAAGACTTAATGAAACACAATATCACAGGGAATTTTTTTTCAAGGCTTCACAGTCTTCCTGACCTGAACATTTGACCTTGACCAAGAAGGGTGTTGAAAAGCCACTTATATTTCATTTGATAATTTGTATAATGAAGTTGCCTCCTGGATATCCTGTTCATGACAATGAACTACTCAGTGCTGCACAAGCCAATCATGCAGCAGGTACTAGGAACACACTGGAACAGTGGCAAGATGGATCAAACAGTTAGCCAAAACCAGTGAGTAAAAATACAAATTAAGAAAAAGCCTTGCTGTGAGAGCTCTCTGGCTAGGGATCAGTGCTGCCTTGCACACTGAGCTACTTTGTCCAGTTTGAAATTAGTGCTGGACATCCACATCCACTTTAACTACAAAATGAAGACTGGTTCTTTTCAAAACATGCTTGCTCTGGGTGAATCAAGCATCTTGTGCATGGAGCTCCTGTGATAAGGAGGTCAGAGTTACACCAGGTGTCTGTCAACTGCCCTCAATCAGGCCGGGCTGGGGCAGTCTGGGGAAATTACCCTTTGAGACAATTTTTTAGGGATCGGGGATGATTTCTTGACTTCTTGAGTTTTTGATGAGAATTTTACAAAGCTCTTTGAGTGTTTCTAAATGATTAATTTATTTCCCAGACAATCTTCCCTGACACATAAACTGTCTACTTGTTTTCACAGTCATGTGAGTTTCAGAAAAGACAGAATGGATCAAAAAAAATCTGTATCTCTGATGGATTGTATTTGGCCTGAATTAAGAAGGAGTAAATAATAAATTATGAAATATTTAAGTCATAAGCTACCAGATAATGGTATTACAATGAAGTGAACAAAATTAAAATAGGTCAGATAGTTTATATGCTGGTAAAAGCAATCATCTCAATTTGTTTCTTGATGGTTCTTTGTGAATCTGGATTAGCTTCCCAAGGAAAGTTTAGAGGAACTGACAGAGTAGCTGTTGGTCAACTGTGTTGAATTGACCAAACTTGTGAATGTATACCAATAAGGAACTATAACTACTTGCTGCCCATTTGAAAGGGATGCTGGAGCCTGATGCTGAGCATTATCTTGACATTTTGTAAAGTTCTGGAAGAATTGGATGACATTAGGGGTTTGACTCCTGGTCTTGACTCTCAAATACTTTTTTTAATATCAGCATAATACACTGTACATTCCCCATTTATTCTTAATGTAAATACTTTTTAAAAATAATTCTTGTCTGAATTAAGCTGAGTTCTCTTTTAGCCGTTATTTACTTCAGTGAGAATGAACTCATCTTGTGTTTTAAATGGACATGGGACATGCTCACATGGGTAGTGGGGTTAAAGAGGAGGTACTACACAGTTATTTCTTATTTTCTTGTTTTTATTGGAATTACATTTAGCTCATTGATTACATTTAAGTAGTTAGGAAGCTCAAGCTTTAGCCAAAGTAAATTCAGTAACAGATAGATTGGTTAGAGAAAAAGAGTGTATTTTATAAGTAATATGAAGTCAAGCCCACAACTTCTTAAATGTTCCTATAATTTTTCTTCTTGGTACGAAATAATACACTTGCTGGGAGAAGTTCCTGTGAAAATAGGAAAGCTAACTCTAGATTGTCAGAACAAAATGGCAATCAATGTACTACTTCAATAGAAATAGCCTTCCTTAGGTTTAATTTTGTGCACTTTACAAATTGGAGAATTCTGATTTTTGGCAGCTCCATCTTACCTAATATCCAAATCAATCTCAAAGGCTAAATCAAGGCTTTACTGATACCTCTCCTGTTCTGTTGTTACCTTTGTGGCTGTTACTCATGTAACCTAGAATATAAAAGGCAACATATGTGACAGTTTCACATGCTTGTGATTTTCTCCTCCATACAGACTAGTCAAGTGTAATTAGAACATTAATTACATAGGAGGGCAGGAGACACTAATTAGATGAGCAGCTTTGTTCAGACTGAGATGATGTTAGAACATTGGGGGGTTTTGTGAGGCAGAATATATGGCTAAAGGAGACATCTCTAATTGGAACTGCTGTGATATTGCTGAAATAAGCAGACAAACTTTTAAATACTTTTAACTGTGGCTGAAGGTTTTAAATACTTTTAACTGTGGCTGAAGGTTTCTTGTCTGGATGCTGAAGAAAGTAACTACTGTATTGATTTTGCTGTGTAGAAGGGTTTTGCCAGCAAATAAAGAATTGTAGGACAAAAATAGCAAGGAATTATTTTTGTACAACTCTATAACAGGCCCTGGTGACTAGTACTGGTATTTTAATTGTTTTGCAGAGTACCATCCGCTACCATAATCAATGAGGTAAATAAGACCTAAGTGACCATCTTGCTCCAAAGTGTGTGTGTAGGAACATGTACACATACTGGTCATAACATCACTTTTACTGTATTGGATATCAGTGTTTGCAATCAAAAGGTCATTGATATCCTGAAATTATCCGAGAGGTGGATAAAAAAGGCTCCACTTAACTGGTGCTTCCATTTTTTTGAACAAAACCTGAACTTCAAATGCCTCAGAGGGTGGAACAGCATAGTTGCAATGCATTAACTTGCAACAGTGAAGTGGGAAGTGACAACTGACTGGAGCTCATGGAAGGAAAAGATTTGTAAACTGTGGGGTTTTAAAAATAAATTAAGTTGATATTTGAATAAAACTTGACAATACTCATGTTCTCTAAAAGAGCCATGGGACCTTTGACCAGAACAAGGGCAGAAAAGAGCTGTAAAAAGAATCTAAATTATAGCTGTGCAGTACTGTATATTATAACAGCATTAGAAAAGTTGGCTGGAAACAGATCAGAGGTGGGGGAAGAAAAGCACTTCTGCAAAATTCAGCACCTTGTGTGGAGAAGGATTGTTAGCTATGTGACAGTTAAATAAAGCAACAGGCATTAGGCTTGAACTCTTGAGAGAAATCTACAGAACAGTTGCAGCACCATTACTTTTACTCAGCTCAATATAGCAAGAAGATTTTAGATCAGGAAATTCTAGTTAGCAAGTGAACTATGCATCTCAGTAATACCTCATGGAGAAAGATGAGATCAGTGGTTGAATAATTCACTCAACATGTAAATGAGAGTACACATGATAAAAGTTGAATAAATCCGAAAAAAGGCTGCTGTTTTACCCGTTGTCTGTTAAGCATAAGAAAGTTCATTTTGGAAGTAGAGAAGGAAGTATAGGGAATTTCATATCAAGTTCAAAACCAGTGTCATTTATAATGGAAAAAGGTAAAACCCCAAAATATGTCTGACAATGGGTTGCCTCAACAAAATAATAGAAGATATTTGCATTTAACCTTTGATTTTTAGAGAGGGACATATTTTAATCTTCTTTAGACTTCATTTATCTGTCAAGTTTTTTGCAAATGGAATTCCTTCTGAAAGGCTTAACATTCATTTTTGTACAGCTGACTCATAGCCCACTTCTGGCGCAAAGAGAAATGCCCTGTTTTGAGCACTAAGGTGATGCATCACTCTTATCCTGTGCACAGAGCACACTACATTTTAATTAAAACAAATGATCTTATTTATTCTGCATTCTCAAAACAAAAAACGGTGTGGGGGGGGAAGTAGGGAAGAGAGATGGGACTAAACCAAAAAGTCTGCTAGCAGAATAACGATTTTCAGCCACTCCCAAATGGGAAACTTGGCACACTAATTCTCTGCTTAAAATGTGCTATAACTTTGATGCTGAGAATCTCGTCTGAGCTCCATTTTCACAAATATGAAGTAATTAAAAATGTATTTTAAGAATATGGGTTCTTTGCATTTTATTGTGATTATGTGTGAAACCTCGTGGTGATGGGTGGCTTTAATGGGTTTTCCTGCAGTTTTGGGACAGATGATTAGTATCCAAGGAAATGTTACTCACAGCAGCCTGTGGACAGGTCAAAGTTTGTGAGCTAAGTATAGCCCACTTCTTTTTAATTTTTTTTTACATGAGGGGTAAACATACTTCTGCCATTATTTTTCTGAGGTAGGGTCCCTCTGAATAGCTCTGCAGGTGCAAATGAATTGGTACTTTTGTTCATTTTACAGTGAGATAAAACAATTCTTGCCAATCACTTGTGCTACACCGCGCTGGGAGAGATGCTGTTATGTAAGTATCTCAAACTGGGGGATCACATGAATAAGAACAGAGTCATCCATGATGCTTTCAGCTTCTTGAAACAATGGACTTGAATTAAGATTGCTCTAGCACTTCCCTCCTTCCTCCCTTTCCTTTTTTGTGCCAAGCTTCATTAGCTCTGTGTATTGTTTCATTTGGTTTTCATGCTTATATAGAACCAGAAACATTTTCAGACTTTTCATGAAAAATGTGCAAGTAGAAATACTGACAATGCAGAGAAACTCTTTTAGTCAGTGCAGAATTGCCAGAACTTGCCAAGAATAGTGCTGTCTTGTGGAAAAGTTTGTCTCTTAACTGACCCTGGTTTGAGCAGAGGTTTGAACTCAATGATCTTCAGAGGTCCCTTGCAAAATGAATTTTCCATGTTTTTATGGTTTTAGCAGTTCGTCAAACACGCCAGGGATGTTAGACTGGTTTGAGATGTAGGATGTTAACTAGTTGGGTCAGAAATTTCTGATCTGCCTCATATACATTCCATGCCATGGGCTTCCAAACCCAAGGCTGGGTTTGGCTGTCCCACCGTCCTAGAATTATGTGGAGGTGAAGGAAAGAGTCTTCACTTGCATGGCTAATTCTGGTTTCCAATACCAGGCAGTTACCCTTAGTGCACAAAATTCTGTAAAAAAGTACTACCATTCAGAATTTTTTTCCTCAGTGATGCCTCTAATATACGCTTGGAAGAACCTGATCTGCTTTGATATCTTCAGTATTTGGCCTGATTTCATTGTTGTGACCACATTTTCATTATTTGAAGGAGAGCTAGAGAAAATAGCTTCTTTTCACTTATTTCCTTGTGTTTCTAACTTTCTTGTTCCTCTCAAATTCGTTATTATTTTATTAAAGTAAGCTGACAGGAAGATATGCTGAAATAACATTTGGCATAGGAACACAACAAATATTCCAATTATCTATACTTTCTGAAATCCAGGATTTACTGGAATATTTTCTAGGCTGCTCATTATTGAGTAATGTGAAACAGGTTAAAATAAAATATATGCATTGACAGTGAAGGCCTTCTGAGTGGTTTTTATCAAGATCCTAATATTTTACAGCATATTTAAGCTGTTAAATTTAAGAAAAATTTACTAATGAACAGTAACTCTATCATAGTTTTCCAGAATTCAAATTAGGTTTTTACATATTACTCCTTTCTTATACATGGTGAATGCAAACAAAAACACAGACCTTGGGTTTTTTTTTTAAGCATAGAGGTCAGAAAAAGTTGTTGTTCCAGTTCTTTTGATGTGTGAGTTAGCTATATAAAAACCCAGTAGTGTTATGTACTTTATTCACATTGATATGCTTCTAATTGAGTTTGGCATAGCGATGAAGTTGATCCTTAAATTTTTGATTTCATTATGGCTCTCAAAAGAAGCCTATTTTACAGAGTCATGCTATCTTGGTCTCTCCTCTTCCTGGTAACTTTCAAGTGTTTTGACCAGTTTTTTTAATTTAGGTGATTCATGACATTTTATAATGTGAAACTGGGTGGGCAGGGGAGAGGAAAACCATTAAATATGGTAATCTGAAAAGCATACACTGCATCATTAATTCACAATATTAGACAACCAAAGGTTTAATGGAGTTCAACATATTGAAACATGGCTTGATAGGAAACTGAGCTTTCTTGCTTAGGCTGGAGATTAGAAAGAAATTTCTGGAGCACAAAATATATGTAAAGCTTTTAGTGAGAGAAACTGTAAAAATAAGAATGGGTGAGTGAAACAATGGTGAAATTGAGTGGTAGTATTCAAAGCTATGACTGTACCTACTAATCTACATTTTATTTCCTTTCTGATTTGATTTGTTTGAAACTTGCTGGTGTTCAATAAGATTGCAGTGTGTGTCTGTCAAGTCTGGGTAAATGCCTTCTGTAGATTATGGATGCAGTTGTATATTATCAAATCTGGATGGTATGTCACACGACAATTTATGTAAAATGCATTCAGCTTTACAGAAGGTTTGGGGTTAGAGGAGACTTCTGAAGATCATCTAGTCAAAACCCTCCACTCAAGCAGGGCCACCTAGAAAAAGAATCACAGAACCATGTCCACATCTTCTGCAAATCTAGATCTATTCAGTTTTATGCCCATTATACATATATAATTCAAAAATTTTATATATATATATATATATATATGTGTGTATGTGTGTATGTGTAACATTAACACATACATTAAAAGCATATTAGAAGCATAATAATACCACAGTTTTTGACAGGATACATTACTTCAGGGAAAGTTGTTGGTAAATCTGGAAAACTACTTCAAGAAAATGTTAATTACTTTAATAACTGCATCTCCTATTGTTGCAAGAAAACAAACTTCTAGGACTTTCAGACCTTTCAGAGAAATACTATAAACACTATTTTTATCTCTTTTCCTATTTTCCTGTCATAAATACAGCTAAGATATCATATAAAATTGCAGGGATCTCTTTCATTTAAAAATAACAGCTTTCAGAAAAAGGGTACCTTTGGACACAAAGAAATGTGGAATATTATTTTTTAAAATACACCTGTTAGTAGCAATTTTAATGCAATGAACTGTGGATGGTGACTTAGACTCCTTGTTTCTGCTGAATGTATACAAAAAAGAACTTTCACAGCTGACTGAAGAAAAATTAAAGAAAATGAAAGATGGCCATAAAATTGCTTTTAAGAATCTTCTGTGCTGCCAGCTTCCAATTCCAGTTTTCTTCTCTACCAGGCTCCATTAATCTTTTCTGTAGCTATTTGTTTCTCAAATGAAATAATAAAATTAAGAAAGTATTAGCGAATGGACTAACTGTAGCCCTGACACACTTTGTTTTTTCAAACTGAAATTGTTCTAAAAGACATTTCAATTTAAATGTAGAGAACATTCAGGTTTTTTTTTAATTACCAATTTTCTTACCTCCTTCTAAATTTTTTTTAAACAGGAGGAATGTAGGATCTAACACACTTTTGTGTTTAGTAGTAGAGAAGTGGACTGTTGGCTAACAGTTTAAAATGACAGCAGGTGTGGAGGTAGTCTTTGTTGGCTGCTTAATTTGAAAAAGTGTTGTGCCATAACTTGGCTTCGACAGAGTAGCTGAAGGTGATTGCTGTCTTTTGAAAATATTTCTTAATTGCTTTTATTGATTTTTTTTTTGTAATAGCAAAGTATTAAATTATTTATCTACATTTTACAGTTTTGTAAAATGGAAGTTTCTTTGCCTGAGACAGAAATGTATATTTGTTTTGATGTCCATAACTTGTATGATGTCCTGCCGGTTTTTGCAATAAACTTTCTATGGGTGGCTACAAGAGGCTGTAGAACACATCTCTTAAGAACTTAAGTGATACTTGTATTTTTGCAGCCTGTTTTTTTTATCAAACACCATGATCTGCAGGATGAAGAAATTGATACCTTGCCTAAGTTAGGGGTGTCTGATTATCTTAGTAGTCAATCCTCTGATTTCCTTGTCCTTTACTTTAGTTTTCCCAGTTCTTCTATTTTGAAAAAAGCCACGTTAATCTATCTTGATACTGAAAGAAACAGCTGTTTGTGTGTTTCATAGATGTAGAAACAAAGAAGAAAATATTTTATCCATGAGTGTTTTGAAGTATTTTGCAACACCAACATTTGCTGTAGTTGCACATGGGATTACTTATAGCATTGCAAACCTCAAATTATTTTCTCCTTTCAGAGTATCACTCCCAGGTGTTATGTTAGAACCAGGAAATTGCTATTTCTTAGCGCAGCAGTTTTTGTTGATTTCAGTCATAAACTAGTAATGATTAATGAAACTGTAATGAAACTGTACTCTGAAGAGCATGGTCACTGAGAGCTTGTGGGAGAACCAGTCAGAATGAAGTATTCCTGAATATGTAGTGCTGTACTGGAATTTGTTTAATCTCAGCTTTCTCACCTATAATTAGAGATTGGCTAGTAACTGTTTATGTAGTCTGTAGTTTGGTAAGGAGGAATTTAATTGAATGCATCAGACTGTATTCTAACTACTTGGGTAGAAATAAGAAACAAGCTTATTTATTGTCAAACCATAGACATTTGGCCTTTTCTAATGACTGAATGCACTTCAGTATCCCTAATTTTTCCCGGGAGGTTATGTACTTTCACAGCAGCTTCTTTTGAAGAATTAACTTTTGGCTTTGGGCCTGAACAAAAATTAATCTATTCCTGTGTTTACATGTCCTAGCTGTTATGTCCCTTAAGGGAACTGATAACATGCCTGTGGTTATTATACTGTGTATGAAATGATGGGCTTTTGGAACAGCTTTCACATATTGCAAGTATTCCAGATCAGTTTCTAACAAACTTCAGGATTGTTTTATTTGCAGGCAACTTTCACAGTGTCTTCAGGGATCAAAATCTTAAGCAGACATTGATGAACTGATTATGTCTACAAAGTCAGAATGACTGATGTAGCAACTTGCAGTTTGACTTTCTTTATGTTAACCTCCTGAAAACCAGATTGGATCCACAAACTTCTAATTGTAGAAGTGACAGCAAAGCTATGTAGATTGCCCGCAGTTTCACTGAAAGTTGTGTCTGTTGAGAGTTACCTTAAATGAACTCCATGATAGGCCTATAATGTGAAAACTATTGTGCCCACATGATTTTTCAGTATTAAATTAACTAAAGCTAAAATTAGGCAAATGAAACAGGACTGAGAGAAGATTAGTTTGGATAGTGATTGGTCACAGGCAAAATTCAGCTTTGTCTTTTTATGGAAATACATTTTAATGTAAATGGTGTGTTTAGATTTTTAATTTGTGATGGAGTGAAATCTGTGTGTGTAATTTGAGTCTAAAATCTAAATGTGTCAGGAAAAAACCCAAACCAGAACCCAAAAGAAATAGAGCTCTGCCTTCCAAATCACAAGAATTATCCCTATTTCTATGCATATATATGTGCTGCTCAGAATGTCTTTTGCCATAACTGATTTCTCCCCTAAATGTGTCTGTTCCCAGTGTGGTGGGTTAACCCTGGCTAATAGTCAACTTCAAAGCAGCTGCTCATTCCTCCCCTCAGCTCCTCCTGACCTTAGCAGGATGCAGCAGAGAAACAGGATGAGAAAGCTCAGAGAGATTGCTCACCAGTCATTGTTGTTGGCAAAACCGACTTATCTTGGGGAAAAGAACTCATTACCCTGTAAAAGAGATTCAGGTGGTGAGAAACAAAGAGGTGGGTGTTAAAGTACCACCTTTCCTTCTGCTTTTCCTAGTCTCACCTCTCTATTTTCAACTCCTCTGCACCCAGGTCTATTGTTTAGCAGGGGAAAAGGTGGGGTTATGGTCAGTTCATAATTGTTCTTCTCTGCTGCTCCTTTTTCTTCCCATTTTCCCTTTGCTGTGGTGTGGGATCTGAACAGGCTTCAGGGGAATCTCTGCTCCAGGGCCTGGAGCTGCTGCTTCTCCTCTTCTCGGCAGTCTTCTTCCTCCCTATTGTTCTCACCTGGGTATCTACATCCTGTGCATCCACAAATGGAGGACTATTTGTTTTATAAAACTCAGAAAGGCTTTAACAAATGGGGAGAAATGGTTTATCCAGTATATTTTGAGAATTATCATGTACCAGTTCAAGTAGAAATCTTGTGTTTTGCTCAAGTTTCATATTCTGTCCCATTACTATAGCCTTCTACAGTGGTAAATTTGGGATCATTGTAAGCTGCTGATCATCAACAAACAAGCCACATAGATTAATGTATCACTTAAAGGCCTCAGTTGTTTCACAAAGCTTGAGCACCAACTGAATTCTATCTAATAGAGGTTCTCAGAGCCTAGTATTAATCATAAAAATCAGTCATATAACTTGTGGGTCAAAGATTTCTCTTAGTGGCTCAGAAATTGAACTGTGTAGATCTCAGGACAAAAAGTGTAATAGCTGCTTTGTAAAATCAGAAGTTCTTCAGCTTTTCAGTAATTTCAATATATCTTACTGCATATCTGTGTTATAACACAACATCCTTTTCAAATAAATTAGTGGATGAAGCTTGATACTGTCTTGAACCAAGGTTCAATGTTTTTCTGTCCCATTCAGGGCTGGAATACAAGATTTCACTGTTGATAGAGAGTTCTTTGATCTGGTTACCTAGATAAGTTAACATTTTAGGGGGAACCCAACAACTTTTTGTTGATGGTGACCATTCTGAAGGACTTCTAAAGGACACAAACTGTTTGAATATCCCCTGAAAGACACAAATTAATCTGTGCTGAGAAGAGATTAGACAACTAAAGATGTGATAAAAAGAGAATTAATCACTAGGGTGTCTGTCTACTGATATACAGATAGAGACGTGATCATTGCCAATTTTAGTCAAATATGTTATCTCACAGACATGCAGAACTCTCTCTACAAAGTAATGCCACATATTAAAGACTTCCTGCAAAGATGTTAAATTATAAAAATCATTAGGCTTACAGTTTCTTTGACACCCTCAGCTGCATTTGGCAGCTTCATTATTTTCAAGATGAGGAAGAGGGATGCATGGATCCCTCCTAAGCTTCAGTGCCATAGACAGAGGTTTTACAGATCCCAAATCAAGAGGGAGTTGCTTTTGAAAGTTATACTGCTGCTGATGGGCAAGGCACACAAGTTTCTATTGCAGTGCAGGTTAAGGGGATGATTTCCCACTTAGAGTTCTTTGAATTACATAAGAAGTGGTAAAGAAAAGGAAAATTTAATATGCTGCACTGATTTATGAATACAAAATTTTCTAGGGAATTTATAGTTCAAGGATCAGAATTGCCTTAGGGACTACCAACTGAAAGATGAAAAAACCCTGCTATAGTGGGCCCAGGGACCCAGCCTGAAAGCTGCATTCACATCTTGTACCCTTCCTGCAAACAGGTGTGACGTGAGGCTGAAGGGGAGGAGCCTTCAGCTGTGCAGGACAAGAGCATCTCCAGAGTGCCTGGTGCTGAGATGGAGGACCTGATATTTATCCAGTGGAATCACACTGAAGAGAAGGATGGTTGGGGGTGGACTGGCAGAAAAATAAATATATACTAGAAAAATTCTTGGAGTTTTAAATCTTAGCAGCAAAGTTTTTTCACAGATAAATCTTGACTCCTTTCACCAAACGACCCTGGCAAAGACTCTGCAAATGTAACTTTTGTTTTAATCTTAAAGGCACTTCCAAAGTGCAACATGAGAAATCATTCTCTGAACCACAACAAAATTGTTAGAATTGGCTATATAACTCTGTAAGTAAGATAGACTCCTGCTGAAAATACTGAATTTCTTTTGTTGTACAGTCTTATCAACATCAATCAGATAAACAGATTATGCAGAAGTTCTTCATCTTTGATTTTTAGTGCCAGAACATAAAGATAAGACCACCCACAAACCTGTTGCTTACATCTCAATTTGTCATCTTTTTCTTCTGTATCTTACTGTGCTTTTAATGTCTTGAAAAGATAATTATGCTTCATAAATCCTTTCAGTAACTGAGAGTTAAATGCCCATGAAAATGAAGGTTTGTCACTGTACTTATCAAGTGGAAACTAGTGACACTGGGAGGAAAGAAGAAAACTAAAATTTCCACAAAAATGATAATTTTTAGAGAGTGTAGCATTTTTTCCTTTCCCAGAGATTTCTGTGATAATTTTTTTTCCAATGAGTCAATAAAGACTGTGTTATATTTTGCCTATTAGTGTGGTATTCTGTGGAGCATAATGTCAAATAGCTGTAACAGAGAGTGCATCATTGATTATTTGAGTTACCTGGGAGCCAGCAGAAGTCTGGTGAGCTAAGAGTCCTTCTGGTCCTATGAAGTTACTTTTTGTATAGCTTCATGTTATTATTTGTTTGGAGGGATGTAGAGTTAATTGTTATTGTAAAAGTCTCATTTGAAACAGGGGCCTTCAATGGCTAGGTCAATCCTACCAAAACTGTCTGCAAAGAAATTGTGGCACCATTTTTCATTGCAGTGGTGAAAAATATAGCTGCTCTCACCTCTACAAAAGCTTTAGAAAAAGTTTTCTCAATATTGGAAGTGTCTAAAATGGAAAATGATACTCTCTCCCAGAAATCTTCATTTTGTACTCTTCTCTATATAGGTAGGATCAGTTTGGCTCATGCGTCACAAACTTAATGTGGGAGAGAATACTTTTTTTAACATAACACAAGTGTCTGAGTTCATAAAATTTTAAATGTTGTAAATTGTAGTCACTCTGTATTGTATATGAAATTTGTTATTCTAGCATACATTTGACTTGAGATCTGGTGGAGACAGTTTTGCTTTCCTGGACAGCCGTGTCTATTTTTCCCTTCACATCTAACAAGCTTTAATATTTCATGTCTTTTAACAGTTGATAAGATATATTTGTGGACAGGTATGTTTTACTTGCTCTCAGTGCTTATGTCTTGAAATATATTTATGTAACTACTTGCTGCTCATTCACTATAAAAGAGAAGGTGAACCTGCCCACAAACGCCCTTCCCAACTAGACTTTTTCAACTTCCCCTGTGTAGGAAGAATAATCAGGGCTTCCCAGTGTGCAGAACTCAGCAACACTCTGTCTTTCAGGTGTTTGTGTGGTGAAAGCAGACACAGTACTTGTGACGCTGCTCATAATACAAACAACAGCAATAATCTGTAGTCTAAGAAAATAGGAACAGCGGATAGCAAGGTTTTTCCATGTGTCTTTGAAAAGAAAAAATCGAAGGTAAGCCTTTAATATGAGGGGAATGGTACTTTGAATGAGTTGAAGTATTTTTGCTGAAGAGTTTCATGCCACCTTGATTGTGGAAGCATGCACCCTGATTGTTCTTTTGTGCTCAGGTTTTGTGGGATGCTATTAAAAATATGGTGCCTGCCTGGCATAATTTTATCTCTAATTAGTTTTTAACTGGACATTTTACTTTGGTCTCAATTTTGATTTTAACCACTAGCTTACTTGGGTAATTTAGGTATTTTAAATATACTGGATTTAACCATAAAGCCCTCTTTATGTTGCAAAAAATCTGACTAATGAAATGCCACAATTGAAGATAATTCAAAAATAGCTGATATACAAGAAACCTGGACAAAAGGCAAATGGGGGCCTGGTCTTTGAAAATGGGGAGCCACTAGCTTTTTAACTAGTCATAGAACTACAGAATATTGTGGCAAATCACAAAACAAAATGTGGATATGAGCTGGAACCATCATGTTATTTTCAGGAATTTGTGTTGGAGCAGCCTGGTCTATTTGCAGGACTGCTAAAAGCCTTGTACATAGAACAGTGGTAGATGTCCCTGAGTATAGAAAAATGTTCTATAGTGCACCAACTGCTCTCAGAAGAAAGATCAGGAAACACTGGATATGGGACTAATAACCCTGACCCCAAGGTAAGCAGGCAGAGAGAAGCACTCTGCCCAGCCTTGTGATATGAGCAATGTAGTGGGCCACAGTGACCTAGCCCTTGCTGTGGAAAAGAATTGCTGGCTACTCTAAAATCAGAACCAAGTGAAGCATGAGGGATAGCAAATGAAGCAAACCTCTTCTCCCCCTTGAAACCCAAGTTCAAATCAGTTTCTAAGAGTTTCTCACTATTTTGTTGGTCCCCTAATATTTTAAATATAGCTTTGCAGATTTTGGTCTGACTTCTTCCCCAAAATTAGTAAATCAGCTGTGAAAGTCAGAGTCACAACTTTGTTTACACTCCAGTGCTCTCCTGACCATTTGTTACTTGTTAATTCCAGTCTATTTGTGGTAAGAAAGATAACAGATATTTACTGTCTGATACTCATTGTCCTCATTAATCACCATTTGTATTGAGGACAGGTTTTGGAGAATAAGATTTCACTGCCCGTCAGGAGGCCTGTACTGGGAGAGTATCTTTCCAATTTCACCCATGATGTGTGTGGTTTCAGATTAAAAACAAGGACAAAAGAGTTTCTCACCTCTAGATAGAGGCCCAGTGATATCTTTGGTCCTGTCCATGGCAAAGGGACTGTACAGAATTAATCAGTGCATTCCTTAAAGATAGCTGCCGTTGTAGGTATCCCAAGCAGAGCTTCTAACAGCTGAGCTCTGCAGGAATTTGTGCAATTTTCAGAACACTAATACTTTCTTACTGTAAAAACCCCTTCTATCAGATTGACCTTAATGTTTACTGAGGCACTTGCCTCTGGAAATTGCTCTATGTGAATGAATCACAGTTGCTCTGACGGTGTCTTTAGTTTACCCATGGGGCTCTCAGGATTACCCAGATCATGGATGCCTTGGTGCTTGCCTGCCAGTTTACCTGGAATTTTTCTGGAGTGTTTTGTATCTAATGTACTGATGGGTTTTGTACATGGATGAGGTCTCAAATGGAAACAGGTGGACTTTTCTCTGTACCATGATTTAAAGTTATCTAAGGGGCTTATCTAATGTGCTTTCCAATATGCCATAAAGATCATCTCAAATGCATACCTGAAGTGCTTTAGCCACTTACATCTTCTGCTAATTACTGTTAATCTTCCTTAGAGATTTAAATTTTGGCTTTTCAACTGAGTTCTTACCTTGTTGAACACAAGTGTGTAGACCTTAAACCCAAAAGTCAAAAATTAAGATTGTCCCAATTTTGCCAAGGTTTGCTCGATGCAAGGCAGGATGCTGTGCATGCACTTATCCTGATTAAAGCACAGTGAAAATCAGTCAGGAGTCCTGAAGTCAAAATTATTTGCCTGTATTATAAGTTTAGTAAGGTCTCTTTCTACATGTAACCCTTGTCATACCTTCCAATACCTTGGATTTTATTTGCACAAAGGAATTGACAGAGTAAGATGTCTTAGGGTAGATCCCTTGTTGTAGAGGGTTGGAAGCATAAAGTTTTAAAGTGACTCAGTAGAAACGATACATAGAAAGTCACAGCAAATAAATTTTAAACCTTAATAGCTTTGTGCTTGATCTAGGGTTGGCTCAAAAAACCTGTAGGAATGAAATTAAATTAGTTAATCTGTTAAAACCTAACAGATGAATTGTATAAGAGGAGACTGAAAAAAATCAGTCAAAAACTTTAAATAAAGGTGGTGTTTAAATGGAATTTAGATTGCAGAGAAAAGCCAATTGGTCTTTAAATATCTCTGCTATGACTGGCTCTCAGCTTCCTTGTAATTAAAAAAATGGGGAGTGGGGAAATATTTTAACTTGAGTTAGTTAATTTGGTTTTAAGTCCTAGTGAAGATGTTGTGAAAGAGTACTTTCTGTATGACTAAGGAGGCTAAGAAATCCTCTATGATCATGTGTTAAAATTTACCTGCCATGTTAGATGTGAAAATGACAATTTGAGATGCCTTCAGTAAGGCTTCACTTCAGACTGAGTCAAGTTAGCTAAAACAAGTTAAATTCTTCCTCCATGCTCCCTGACTAAGGACAGGTGCTTGGTTTATAAAAATAAGAAATGTTAGTAATGACTGGACTACACTAACCGAATTTTGCAAGAGTATCACCATATATATCATATATCACCATATATCACCAATTGGTGGTACTGAGGATTTCAAAATGTTAAAGAAAATGTTGCTTTAAAAGAAGCACAAGAAGACACTGACAAAAAGGCTTCAGAATAATCACTGCGCTTACTATAAAGAACCCCCAAACTGGTTGAAATGCAAATTCAGTCAATTTTGCTCTTGCGCTTGATATGAAGGCATCTGTTACTACACTTGATGTCATGATATTTAATTTCAGTCTTGGGGTAAATATTCATAATGGACTAATTTTCCCAAAAGGCCCATGTCCTAGGTTGACTATATGATGCTTTTATCCCCAATCACCTTGTTCTGTTTATGCTGAATAATAAGTTTTGCACCTTTAAGATGTGTTCCAGAGAGTGAAGGGGGCAGAGAAGGAGCGCACAGTTTGTTTTCAGACACTGCACTCCTCCTCCACATTCCTGCTCCTGACTGTGTTGTGTACAGATGGACAGACAGTGGGACAGAGCTCTCCTTTGCTTTTAGTTAGTTTAGCTAGCTGAGGCAAAGTTCCCTGGACTGTGGGCTTTTCCTTTTTCCCTTTTCTTTGGAGCTGTTCAAACCTGCTCTGGACTGAACACCCAGGGGAGCACCAGCAGCTCACACATGGGGCCCCACCGGGCCGAGCCTGGCCTGCAACATTTCCAGCACTGAGGGACTGATCAGAGACTGAGTGAGCTGAGCTGCAACCCGGGGAGGGACTTTCTGCGTTTGTCATCTCTTTTGGAGCAGCAAGGGGGTTTATTGATTGATATTGTTCAGGTTTTATTGTTTAATAAACAATTTTTTCCACTTTTCTCCAAGGAGGTATTTTCTCCTGGACCAGCTGGGGGGAGGGGCTGATTGGATCTGCTTTCCTAGAGGAGCCCCTCTGGGGTTCTCTCCTAAATTTGCCCTGAACCAGGACAGCCCTTTTTTCCACAGAAGATATCTCACTTGAATTTGATATGGCAGGTGAACATTAAGAACAAGGTCTCTTCCCTCATAGAGGTTTGTTATTGTTCCAGCATCTGTAAAACTGCTGGAAAACACACATGAAATTCTTTTCTTTCCTCTCAGGAAAATAATAGACTCTTCATTTTTGCTTTTCCAGTGCAACTGTTTCGTTGTGTAACAAGCACCATGTACAAGCTATTCTCAGAAGTTTTGCACAAATTTTTTAAATTTCTGCAGAACATCTAAAACTATCTTTTACAGATCTGATGTCTAGAGAAAGCAGAGAATATTGCTCAGAATTACTGCTTAACAAAGTGCAAAGACCAACTGTATGAAAATGTCAGTGTCTCATGTGGTGACCATATGTTAATTGCTGGAGTAGACCCACAAATACAGATGTCTTAGTGTAGCTTTCCTGTACTTGAGATCTAGAGAAACATAGTATTTGGGGTTAAGCAAATTCACACATTACTAGCAGTGAGTAAAATTCCAGATAGTATTGAATGGGGATGCTTCCTAGCTTATTTTCTAGCTGATTAATTTCTTGATTCTGATGTGGTTGACTTTCAGCCTTTCAGTTGACTTCTTTCACATGATTAAACCAAGACATTGTCTTTGCAACCAAGTAATTTTACCACTTTTTCAATGTATTCTGATGTCACGAAGTATCATAAAGGCTAGACTACTTGCATTTAGTGTTGAGGGCCACTTAATGATTTTTTTTCCTTCAAAAGTGCATCAGATATATAATCATAATGGCAAAATATTAAAACACTCTTGGTAAACTTGTACTGATATGGGATTTACTATTGAATTTGGTCCTAGATATGTTTTTTTCTGCTGCTGTTCTGCTGTTTCATCAGTGTAGAAATGGATTAGCACATATTTATACTCTGTTATCTTTTGTGATTGTAAAAAGCATGTTTAACAGAAAATTTGTCTAATATGGACAATTTTTCCATTTCCATGTGTTTGTTAACTGCATTGTGTTAAAATGCAGCATACTAACTGAAGCTGAGTCAAAAAGGCCTGATCTTAGACCAGAAATTCTCACTGGAAATGTATAAACATTCAAGATATCATCTGATTGAGAAGTCTCGCTTTTGCCCTGTGGTCTCATACTGAAGGTCCCCTGGCATCATTTGATGCTTTCCCTCTCTAGTGGGGACAGCTCAGCTAAAACTCAGCAAGTCAAGTAACTGTAGAACTGAGACCAAGTAGTATGACACTGTTCTACTTCAGATAACTGCTTTTTATCTGCTTTCACTGTAAATTTGTGCAAGAGTTTGCTATAGCTGTCTCTGCCTTTCTTGGTAAGATAATGCAGAGGCAGGAAATACAGGCTAAAATACGTTAAAGCTGAGTGGATCGTTTCTGTTTTGCTATAATCCCTTTTCTCTGCAGAAAAATATATGAAGAAGGTACAGGGGAAAAAAAAATCCATAGCATACACACAAGGAAAGGCATTATGTCTGCAGATGAGCAGAAGTCTGGGGACAAATAAATCTTTTAAGCTGTGATTGCAGTTGTCTTAAGTTTCCAAGCAGGTACTTCCAAAGGCTTAGGAAAATAGATGAGCTTTAATGATGCCCTAATGATCTAATAGGCACAGACACTGGCTTATGAGTAGGAAGTAAGCAGTAACAGTGTCTGTCCAAAAGGATCTTGGACATTTTGCTTAGTGTAAAATGCTGGAGTCTATTTTGGCTACAGATTTGTGGTGCCTTTGTAGTACACCACTCTGTGAGATATTTTGCTGGTGGTAATATCCTAACTGGAAAACTCCTACAGACTGATAGAGGACTAATGCACACTCCAATGTCTTTAATAGGATGGTGGTCCCCCTGGAAGATGCTGGGTCTCATTCTTGCAAAGGGACAAAATATAGTTGGAGATGCTTTGTTCTGAAAATAGAAGCAAGATCTTTGAACAATCTGGGACATTTGGGACACAGTAAACAATACTTTGTTTACTACTGAAGGATGAAAGTGTATGAATGTCCTATCTGATTAATTTATTAAATATAGTGATGTGGAAGTGGGATAGGAGTGGGAAATTATGTGTGGTCTGGAAAGTGAGGCCGAGGAGCTACAGTTGATAAGTACATAAGAAATAAGAGTAATGGTGCCTTAAGTTGGTTTTTCTTGCAGCACAGTAATCACAATGTAAGTGAAGAGTGTAATTATCTTCGTTATGTCCACTGATGTGGTTTATTCCTGAGGTCTATGGAAAAGACTGCTAAACAGTAACACACTAACTAGGCAAGCATCATTGGATGTTATGAATGACAGTAAAAACAGAAATTAACAGGCAATAGTGATGTAAAGAAATAACCACATCCAGGCTGTGGTGGAGACATGGAAATAAGCAGCTGGAGAAGCCAGTAAAAATTACTTTCTCTTGGAAGCCCCAACTTTCAGTCTTTTTTCTCATGTCTAAAGCAACTGCTCTTTCAGTTGTCTGTGCTGATGTCCTTTTCCTTGGGGGATTTTTTTAAACTTGACTTGTCAATCTCCTTTGAAATGGTGTGGTGTTGAATATCAAAGGGAATAGCCTTTTGCCACACTGGTCTCTGATCTGCGTACTATCAGATTCCCAATCTTTTCCCGGTTCTTTAATATTTTGTCAAGGGATGGAAATCCTCTATTTTATGGTTTGCAGGGGGTTGCATTACTTATATAACCCTGCTTGAAAAGCATGGTCAAAGTAATCATTAATAGAATGTAAGGAAAATCCTTTTTGACCAATATGTGAGAACTTCATACAAGATCAGTAAAGTTGTTCATATGTTGAAGTGAAAAAACTGTCACAGAGTGTTTAGTAGGAGTTCTTAATACAGCCAAAAAACCACCTTGGTCTGAGGTTTGCAGAGTTCCCTAAGCAGAGAATGAGTCTGTTAGCATGCTTTAGTAAAGCTCTGATGGTGCTGAAATCAGCTGACAAGAATTTAAAAAAAAAAACTCTAACAGATAAAACAAACCCAACTTGACTTGGAGTGCTGTCCAAATCTCTGCTCTTTGGTCACATTAGAGGGTCACAGGGTGACTTTATAGTCCTGAGAATTGCTTGGAAAATTTTGCCTCAGAGAAAGAGGCTGTGCAGCAGAGAGGTGTGGAAGCAGATTGTTATTCATCATTGCAAGTTTCACAATTTATGGGGAGAAAAATAGCAAAGTTCTTAAGAGTCTGGCCTTGAACCCTTTACTGTGGGTGGGTGAAAAAGCTATATAGTAATGTAGAAGTTTTATTTTATATCAGAAAACTTGCTAGGGCTTGAGAGTGTTGGAAGATGAAGCAGAATGTTCTATTAAACCCAGACTACATGGCCTTGGGTCGTCAACCCTATTAATGGATGCTAAAGGCAGTTTTCAATTCCAGAAGGGGACTACTGTCCATTCTTAGAGGTGAGTGTTACTTAAATGCAGTAAATAACTGCTCAGATGCCAACCTCAGAATGGGATACTAAATTAACAGTATTATGAAGCTTTTGCATGTTTAAGCTGCCTGAAGACTTGTGGGCCCTCCTGCATGGACCCATGATGCTTATTTCTGCAGGCAAAGGAATGCTGATCTGAAAAAAGGAAATGCTAACTTCAGAGTATTTGCAAACCATCTCTCTTGGCAAGAGTATGGGTCAGCATATGGAATGCTTGAATGATTGCATAAACTTGAAAATTGGAAGATTAATCTTAGAGCTTGAAGAAGAGATTTGGAGGTCAAAATGAAACAATACCATATGATTCAGTTCATCACTATGTAGTACAAAAATGGCCTAATAATAGAGTGAATACTGATGTTGCTCTTCTTTTTTTTTAAAGAAAAATTGGCTAAAGCTTATATATATGTTATGAGAATTTTGACACATTTTTTAAACTGTAGGTTTCAATGTCTTGCTGTAGTTATGATCTTGCAATAAGGTTTGTCTTTACCTCTCTATTTTTGTGTCATATTAGCTAAGCATGCTGAGCTTGGAAGGAGAGTTACCCTAAATTTTGCATTTCCTTGGCTTCACTGGCTGAGATTTTTTTCATTTCTGTACACCTTTATTAAATAAAAATAGCATTCTTGGCCATCAAGTGTCAACATCACTGCTGAGGAGACATTGCAGAGATAGAAATGCACATTTACTAAAATGCAAGCTTTAATTTCTCTGAATGTCTACTGGAAAAACATTACTTTGTTCAGAAGGGACTATGTGCCACTGGTTGTGAATTTTCTAGTGAAGATTTGTGGAAAATTATAAGGTTCTAAACATCAAACATTCTGGCTTTCCTTCACTTCTGAAGCATGTACGGATATCTGTGTTCAAGGGAGCCCTTGGGTTCAGAAATATCCAGGATTAGACGCCTTACCTTCTTGGATTCCTCTTCAAACATGAGTTTTCCTGGTTGTTTCCAGGCACTGTATTATGGATGTTTGAATTAGATTAACTCCAGGATCCAGCATTCACTTGATGGAATACCCATCCCTTGAGATAAAATGGTAAACAAATATCCCTGGACACAGCCAGAGTCCATAATTGTGTATGGACCTGAACAGCTGAATCAAATCCGGTGGTGGACTCTTCTTTGACTGATTTGGATGTTTTGTGGAGATCTCCTTCAATTTATTGTCTAATCCACTCATTCTTCCTTAGATTTAAATCTGCACCAGGAAGCATGGGAGCACCAGCATCTTATATTGAAGCTGGAGATTTGCCTTGACTTCTCAGCAGGAGCAGGTGCAGAGCATTGGTCTGAGTGGAGATGTAACTGCAGCCAGGTTCTCAGTCACAGTAATGTGGCTTTGTATCATTTCTTCTGCCTTTGTGGAGACAAACTCTGTGGATTTCCTTGTGCAATTGCAACGGTTGGCATAATTTTGTATTTTGAAGCAAGCAACAAAGACAATTTTCTTTACAGGATCAAAAGTTTCCACAGACATAAATTTCTTTTAAAAAAACCCAAAAACCAAAATAAAACTCCATTGGAAATTTAATCAAAACTTTTTCTTCAAAATTATTGCATTTCTTAACAGAATTATATCAATCCTAATAAAAGCTGATGAATCAGTGCTAATATATATATTTTTTTACAAAGCCAGTCAGCTATCTCCTGAAAGACCAACACTAGATTTTTCTATATATTTTAACTATTTTTTTAAACTATGATTCAGGCAAGGATTTACATAGCTTAACCAAAGATCCTAATATTGAAATAACTTTACTTTTGTGTACTCCTCTTGTCTGGGGACTTTTCCTAAACTGCTAGTGTAGTTTTTTGTGCAGTGGTGTTTTTTTTTTCTTTCCATAGAAGAAATATGTTGGATTTGTAAAGATTTTCTCTCCTATGAACCAGAGAAATGTTTTAATATTTCAGTTTACAAGGTATTAATTTAGAGATGGAATATTTCTCAAATTTGAAACTCGGGGTTATTTATTCTAGACAGTACTAGAAATGTAATATGCTTACTATAAGCATACTTCAGCAAACCATCAGGTCCCTATAAGCTGATGTTATGGCAGATAAAATAGGGTTTTTTTGCGGACAAAAGCCTGAAACAAAATTCTTAGGAGAAAATGTTTGTTCTTAAAAATCTATTAGCAGCTAAGTATGTGCTGTGAAGATTAGTGTCAGTGTTTGACACCAGTAGTTTTACTTTTTTTTTGGGAATGTTAAATAGAATTCATCTACATAAGAGATGGGAGGCGGAGCTTTGACCTTGTTATGTGCAACTAACTTCAAATTAACAACATCTCAAACATCTCAAACAACATCAGAACATCTCAAAAGGCAGCTGAAATCATGGAAGACAAACACAGCTCATTATTACTAATATAATGATAACTATATGAACTACAACTAATCCCTCCTTGATATTTTATTACTATTGTTTCCATTTCTTATCATCCTTACTTTAGAATTGAGAACAATGCAGAGATTAGTTTAACCAATTCAGAAAGCTGTACTCCTCTGCTTGCCAGGTCCGTTTCCCTTGCAGCAGTTTAAGTTTCCAAACACAGTAAACAGTTACAGACTGAGTAATTGTAACCTCTCATCACCTTTTCTTTTCATGTTTGTTTCCTGCAATAAAGCAGATTTAATTCCATTCATTTATTCAGTCTGACAGGTGGGTTACATCAGTACAGCATGAGAATGGGTAAAACATCTTTTTGCTGGAAGCCTTGCAATCTAGGTAATTTTATTTATTTTAGTATAATAAGCATCTAATCCGTGGTCAGACATTGCCTGGAGCCTCTGTTTATCTGCAATGTTGGAAGGGATTTTATTCATGCCATGTGTCTCAGAACCTTATGAGTCTTGAAAAAGACTGTAAACCAGAAACAATTGAAAAATCAATTCTGCAAGAGCTCCTTCCTTTTTGGAAAGTTTGCCACTTACCTAAGCTCCATATTTGAATAGCAAATGTAAATAAATCTTGAGTTTGAGTTTCTGAGCTACTGTCAAAAGAAGTTAGTCAAAAAAGAAACTGAGAGGTTAAGAGAACTGAGAAATTGAAGGTCTTTTGAGTTAAATTTACAATATTGGCAATTTAGAAAATGTTGATGCAGATGCATTGTGTCTTATCATTGAAAAGTGTTGTACTATTCCTTAGCTTTTTCAGAGCTGGCTGACATGTGACCACAAAATGATCCATCTTTTAGAAAAGCTTAAAAATTTATGCCCTTGAAATTAGTAGAAACAAATCTACTTTTAAAAGAATTTGGAGTTTCTGTGTTAGTTTTGTTTCTGTGATGACTCAGATTCACAAGGAAAGTTCACATAGGCATTGCTTATTTAGCTGATTAAATACAACTGGTGGTCATCCTTCTCCTGAGACTTTCCAGTCACAAGCTTGGTGTCACAGACTTTAGTTCACCTGAACTGGAGACCTGATCCCCACCCTGGATTATGCTTTATTTCCAGTGAGTGGGGCAGGCTATTTTCTGTCAGATCTCTGGTATGCAGATCACACCGTTCTCTGCCTGGTCATGCTTCAAACCATGAAAGAAGAGGGCAGCTACCTCTTGGGTGGGTTTGCTCTGCTGGGCAGATGAAATCCTGGTACTGGGCAGATGAAACCCTTTCTGGTCCAGGTCAAACCCATTTCCTAAGAAAGCTGTCTTCCTCTGACCATACTGGACAGCTATTCTATGAGACACTTTCCATCTCCTCTTGAAACTTGTGGTGGATATCAGTGAGTGGGAAGGAGCAGGTGGTTCACAGGTAGAGTGAGTTGTAAAAACCTCTTGGCTTAATAATCTTTTAAAAAGGCTTTCAGACAGAAGAATAGGGAATAAGGGCACTTCTGTGCAGATAGATAGATAGATAGATAGATAGATAGATAGATAGATAGATACACATATTGGCCCATCCAGCATCTCTTACCTGGGTGAAGAAAAATCTCTCTCTCACCTGGCCACCAGGTGGGGGCATTGCAAAGATATTGATTAATTGGCAAATTTATCATATCAGTGAATAATTTGCATATAAAAATCACCTCCTTTTGTCTTTTATTCCATGTTTTGTGCACAGATGAAATGCCCAATCAATTAATTTGAAATAACATTAAAATGCCCTTAAGAAAACCTGATAAAATTTCAAAGGATTGCTGCAATTATAAAGGCAGAAATTTTTTTAAGCTTTTTGGATGTTGTTTCTTGATTTTGATTCATACTTTTCACTGTTGGACATAAAAGGCTTTTTCCATTATCAGTTTTGTCATTAGTTTACCAGAAGCTGCTTTGGTGAGCATTACAAAATCCTGCTTTTTATTGCATATTGTTAAAAATTATCAAATTGTGAGCCAAAATTATCAAAAATTTAGCGAAGGTTTATTAATTTGTCTGTGAGACTGAAGTTCAGTCTTCGAAACCACCACAGCCAAAGAGACAGCGTCGAGCCCGGGATCGGCGCTGGGTGAACACGGATCTGACCTCCGAGTGTCAGAGTCTTCCCATTCATGCTCACGGCTTTGCGCAGTGAGGTTTTATGCAGTTTATTCTGCCCGAGGCAAAGATGACCGAATGTTCTTTGTGTCTCTTCACATGCATCGCTGTTGCTTTCCATGTGCAGAGGTGGACAAAGGCCTCGTCCAGGTGCACCATTGGTGTCAATCGACTCCGGAGAAGCCGTGTATTCAGATGTATCAGGGTGGCTCCCGCTGACTATCTTGACAGAGGCAATCAAGACGATAATCACTTTTGGGTGGCTCTCAACAACGCAAAAACCAACGATCATGGATGGCCCTGGAAGCTTCTATTCTTACCCAAAGGCATTGATGGTTGTCTTAACGTGCATCCGGGAACTAGCTGTATCTGAATAAGACAGCTGCTCCCGGCCAGAGCAGTCAAAAGACGTGGTTTAGATTTCACAGTATTTTATACCATACATTAATAGCATGAATTATCCCTACCATATATTACAATATGAAAATACATTGTAGGTTGTGTTTTTTATTTGAGAGCCATCATCCATTTTCATGATAGGTTAAAATATCCTGCTGTGTTTCATAAAGAGGAAGAGCCTGATTCTGTTTTGATTTAGTTCTTAATCCTCTAAGGCAGCTGAACAACTAGAAAATTTCTCTGCAAGTTAAAAAAACCATCATGGTTTCAAGTTTTTTATATGTAAAGTTCATTTAAATATATAAGGAATGGAGTTTGCCCAGTTATAAACTAGAAAAAAGAGATATAAACCTGTAAAATTCATAGAAACTCATTGATGTGAAAGTCCATTCTCATGATTGAAACTTTCAAAATGTATCTTTCAAGTAATAAATTATGGATTTCTACATTAAGCAGATGATTACTTAGGGTATTTTCTAAAGATTTTTTTCTTATTGAGCAAGACCTTTCTTGGAAGATATACTATATGGAAGATATAAAACTGCATGTTTCTTAATAAAAGGTAAAATTCTTCTACTTAGTAACAAAAAACTAATGAATAAAAAGAAAAAAAAGTTAATTTACTGAACTGTGATATTCTTTAGGTAGAAGTTGGACAATTTTTAGGCTGACATTAATTCATGCTATGTCTGTAATCTTTATCATGAGAGATAAGATAGAGAATGCCCTGCGGTTTGCTGATCTGATAAAGCAAAGAGATTTGAGGAGAAACAGGAGAATGAAAATAGATAAGATCTCTGTTATGGGTCTCTTTGTAATGCTTCAATAAAGTAAAAAGAGTATTTCTGAAATTTTTGAAGGTTAGGGATAACTCTTTAAATTTATTTGATAATTGAAATAAACAGGGCCAGGAGACTTCTTCTCCTTTATAATGCCTTTATTAAAAGTGATCAGCTCAGGATTGGGCGGCTCGGCAGGGCTGCAGTCCCCGTCACGTCTCCCAGGGCGACTCAGAGGAGGAGGATATGCGCAGCTCCGTCCACTAGGGGCAGAGCCGGGGGATCCAGTCCTCGTGGAAGCCTTAGGGCGTGAGGTCCCCGTCAGATGTTGCGTTGTCAGTGCGGTCCCCCTCAGTCTCCGTGCTGGGGACGACTCCCTTGGTCAGGGCGAGAGGGGCTCCGCATCTCTGCAGGCTCAGCACTTGGCTCCTCACATCCAGACATCACTTTAGTCTCTCAATTCGTAATTGGCTCGTTGTTTTTGGGGTTTTCTCGTTGCATTTCGAGTCGGGGTCCCACAAAGCATTCTGGACTTTGGAGTCACTTTGCATAACCCCCCCCCCACCCTCTCAGGTGTCTTCCCTATGCTGGAAGGGCACACTGCCTCGGGGAAGGGCCATTTCCCCACCCAGCCAGGCTTTTTACTAATACAAAAGAAAGAGATAAGCCTTAACGACCCGGTATTACAATAACAAAGCACTAAGAATCCTGGCAGCGCCTGAGACCTGGCTGCCCCCCTGCAACTCTTTCTCACAAAAAAAATATTAACTGAATTTTTGTTCATAACAATAATAAATTTAAAGAGTTATAAATTAAGATATAATAATTTGATATGTTTCTTTTACTGAGCTGCATTCTGCATTCTTTTTTAGAGAGAAAAATGTGTAACATAATAAAAAGGATCTTTTTTGTTGTGGATGGAAACAAGCATGTGAAATAGATTTTATTTCAAAACTTCATTTTTTAAGAAATAAGTGGAGAAATTGTGGGCATAGTTAGTTCCTTATCTTCTCACTCTGAATAACACTGTTTGCACATTTATATTCAGAGTATATAAATTCAACCAGTTTAGTCAAGCTGTCTTTCTATAATTTGCTTCCACTCCCTTCTTAAACAGGTTGTCTTTTGCCCTTGAATTTCTGTTGCCCTTTAATTGTTTCATAATTTTCTCCCTTTGTTTTTGATAGAGAGGCCCTGACATGTACAGCACATATGCATGACTATTTGTCGAAATAATACATACTGTATACATTCTCAATGAAGGTGACTGTGTCACTATTTATACATCCAATTCTCTCATCACAAGAAGCTGGGGGTTTTGATTGCTTTATTTGTTTGCTTGCATGAGTTTTTTTGCTATTATATCATATGGCAAACACTTATCTGTTTTATCTTTTGGACCCAGACATATAATTGATATATAAAAACTTATGAAATATCTTATAAGAATTGTTAAAGCTAAGTCCTCAGAAAATATTTCCCCCTCTTACTTTTCTGTATCTGATAATGGATTTTAAATGAGTGGGTAAGGTGCATAAAGTAAGGAGTTATATAGAGCAAGTAATGCAAACAGTTATGCTGAGCTCAGTATCTCAAAGTTATTAAGATGCAAATTTGTATTTGTTCATATTTCTACTTGCATATCCTCTGAATTGCTTTTTCTGTCCTTTTCATTTGATCTTGCGTGAGGAAACATAAAAGCCTTTAACACGTAACACAAATGTTGATGTGATTTGCAGGCCAGTGCCAATAGTCCATAACCACTGTTTAAAAGCAGATCCTAAGCTAATATTAAGACACTAAAGGGAGTCAGTGACATCCCTAAATGAAATACCAGATAAGTAAAAAAGATTCCCAAGTGTAAGAAGTGACAACTTTCAGGTCAGAATGTCCTGGTGGCTTTTTGCGGGTGGTGTTACCTAAGTTCATCTGACTTGACATGCAACATCTCTAAACATCTCTAAATCTCTGCCACATAAAAATAAAATAAATGTTTCTTTAAAAATCAAGTTAACACTTGTAGAAATCTGCAGTTCAAGAAACAAAGTCTCTCTCCCCTCTCTTATTTTCTTCTGACAGCTAACCCCAGTGTATTGTCGGCTTGTCATCTGCTGCTGGCTTTTTTGGAGAGGGCAGTGGTGCTTATCCTTCTTGTCTCACTCACTCTTGTTTACTATGCAGGTGTTTCCCTCACTTGTTGGGCAGCTGGCACACATAAGAGAAAATGTAAGTCTGTAGAATACAAATGATTCTGATAAATTTAAAATGGGATTCCAGCTGGATGAAGCACAATGCCCTTTCAGGTATTTTTGCCAATTTTGGCTGATGAAGGGATCTAGCTGTAGCAGTTACATCTACAGAATAGGTAGGAAAGTAAAGTTGTGGAAACAGTCAGAGTCTTGCTAAAAATTCTGATCTCTAGGTCCATGTTTTTGTATCTATTCCAAGGCATGAGTAATGGAGCAAGAGGTAATTTTTAGCTGGTAGTTACATTTACTCCTTCAGAATTTGGGCAAGCTGTTGGACAGAAGAAAAAAGTGCCAGCTCATTTGCAGTGCCAGCCACTTTATCCCAGTTACAAAGAGTTGCAGAGAGATTGAATTTTTTTTTTCCTTTTCTCCTCATCCTAGCAGTCGTTTGCCTCTGATATTGACCTGTGTTTGTGTCTCTGTGTTTTTCTAGATTTTCTTCTGGGACTTTGTAGATGTTAATCAATATGATAATTAAAAAATAAAAAACTTAACCAAAATGCTACTTGTATTTTGGTCTTCTAAAGTATTTGTGATGCATCTGTGTAGTAAAAATTATCTTCAAAAACCTCATTCCAAGTGCAGTGTATCTTGATTTCCCATGTATTTTTATCTTGTAGATACATTTTTCTGTTGTCTGAGAATGCATTTTGTGACTGAAGTATTTTCCTCTGACTTTCAAAAAAATATTTCATGTACCATGGAAAAGTTGTTCTGCTTTAGTCTGTGAAATGTCTTTTCACTGGCTAGGTGAAAAGGTACCTACTTTGTAAAAAGCTGTAGGAGTATAATGGCTTACTACTGGTAAGAGGTTTTTTGTCAGTTGGAATAAAATGTAGCAATGAAGTTAGAAATGCCTAGTGAGACAAACACAGGGACAGCCTTATGCCTGGGGTTAGTTTCAAACGGACTAAGCTTAAAAAGGTTTGACTTCTCTTATAATCATAAAATGGTGTTTTAAAGGACCCTTAAACAGCATCTCCTTGCAATTTCCCGTGGGCAGGAATACCTACTAGATGAGGTTGCTCTGAGCACCATCCAACATGTCCTTGAACACTTCTAGGGATGGGGCATCCACAATTTCTCTGGATGAAAAGAAAACAGGGCCTCACCACCCTCACAGTCAAGAATTTCTTCCAAATATCTAATCTAAACATACGCTCCTTCACTTTAAAGCCAATCCCCCTTTTCCTATCACTGTATGCCTAGTAGAAGGATTTTTTGCTCTGCCCCACTCCCCATCACCTGCATATCCTGGGCAGCTCTGGAATCATCTTCTGTTCTTTTGAAAGGCTAGACAGCATTCCAGGATTTTAGCAAGTTGCTCTAATGAGATCCAGGACAGAGCTGAAGAACAGCTGAATAAAAGAGCCCATTGACAGATCCTTAGGTCCTCCTTGCAAATCACCTAAATAAAGCTGCACTAATCCATAACATTCCAGGAGCACATTTAATTAGTACACAAATTTAAAATCAAAAAGTGAGGGTCAACCCAAAACTTAGGTGCCTGAGTCACCCATATGACCATACATATGAAATAAGGGTAGTGCTGTTCTGCTGGCCTGAACACCCCAGGAATCAGCGCAGAAAAATGTGTACCCTAAGTGCAGGAATATTAGTCCTGGCTAGAGGGTGTTATAAGATGAAGCAAGATGTAATGAAGGGATGGATAACTAGGACTGGGAAGGAAAATTGAGGGAAACATGGTATAGTAGACGTGGCCTTTGAGTCCTAAGTAAAATAGATGTATTGTACTTGAATATCTGTATATATGCCTTGTCCCGGTAGGTCCCAGTTGTTCTTGATGGGCTGCAGCTGTGATGTCCTTCATTGGGCTGAAGCTATGGCTAGTGAAGATAACTGGGATAAAAGGGGGTGGGTTGGCCAGTCAGGGAGAGCCTGGAAGGAGTCCTGACCAAGAAGGAACAACATGCAAAAGAAGGAGTCTGTGCTGTGAAGATCTGCAGCCATAAGAAAACACCGAGGAGGTATGGGATTTTAGAAATATGATAACAACAGTGTGGGACTCTAGAAATATAATAACAACAAGTGGTGACCCCGACGAGATGAAAATATGCAGCCTGAGAGCTCTGGAGGAATATGCAGCCTGAAGAGCTGTGGAAGATAGGACAGCTGAGAGCTGTGGAGGTTAAGACAGCCAAGAGCTGTGAAGGAACATGGCCTTTGAGTCAAGGAGCTGTGGAGGTACACGGCCTTTGAGTCATGGCGGGTTATATGTACTGTAATTGTATAATTGTTAAAAGAAAAGGAGGAAATATAGGTGGCCATTGAATCTTAGTATGTATTGTATAAGTGGCCTATGAGTCTCAGTAAAATATGCGTATTGTATAAGTGGCCTTGCCCTGATCCCAGTTGTTCTAAATGGGCTGCAGCTGTGATGCCCTTAATTGGGTGGCAGCTGTGGCTAATGAAGATAACTGGGATAAAAGGGGGTGGGTTGGCTGGTGCGGGAGAGTCTTGGGGGAGCCCTGATGAAGAAGGAGGAACAACACTGCTGTGAAGAGAGGCCACCCAGAAGGTATGGGACTCTAGAAATATGATAACAACAACATGGTTCCAGTTTTCTTTAAATTTTGTGCTAAGGTCTTCTTTAAAAAGTAATTATGAAACTAGCAGAGTGTATATTTGAATTGTTTTGCTTGTACCCAGAAAACAATATTTTCAGAGCTGTCACACAGAAACAGTATTAGAACTTTTGGGATCACAGAAATGGGAAAAATAACAACTTTCTTCTTTTTCCCCATGGACATTTCAAATGCCCAGGATAAGTGTTTATGACACATGCAGCCATTCCTGAAATCAAAGGCTCATTAGAGCTGCAGATAGAATGCACTAATTAAATGGTTAGTTGTAAGTTTATTTTTAACCTTCTTTTTATGTTGATGTCCACAAATGAATAGAGCTAGGGGCTCCTGCATTGCCAGTGCTGTAGAAATCTAAAGCAGCCATGGCTCTTAGAGCTGTACAATAAAACTTGTGTTTGCTGTTTAAGATCTATTTTTTTCATCATCCAGACTAAAGGATCTACTGACAGTGGGCAGTGCTGTTTTCACTTTTCATGTCTGTACTCTTTCCTCTCTGAAACAGCTTTGCTCTTCTTTTTGTTGCTGAGAGAAAGGGAATGTTGCCAGGTAAAAAGTATCCAGCACATCTGTCCTCTGTCAGATGTCAAAAGCATTGCTCCTAAATATTTTCATGTGTTTACAGTGAACAAGTCTTAAACATGAAGGTAAGGAAAGGTGGAATTGGCCAGCCTTGCTCAGTGATGTTCAAAACACTACTTCCAAATACTATGTAGTGTACTTTACTTTTTCCTAGCCCAAACAAAGGATAAAATACCAGGCCTAAAACTTCAGGGTTTTTTTACCTTACTCATTTAGAAGTGAAGTTTGCTCTTCCACGTTAAAAATGTTTCATGTTAGTGTTATGTGGTCAGAGTGTGCAAAAAATCCTCAGTAAAAAAGCAGCCTGGAGTGTGGCTGAGGCAGTGGTTTGTTCCTCCTAGGTTTGCTCTTGAAACTGTGAGCATCTATCCTATTGCTGAGAGCTACCATGGTGGCACATGATGCCAGGAACAGGCAGAAGTGTTTAGTGGGTGGTTGGACTGTCCTTAGCTGTTTACTTGGCTTTACTCCATAGTGTAGAATTAAACCTTCCAGTGCACAGTTTCTCAGTCACAGGATTTAGATGACCAAGAATGTGTAATGTGAAAAATCTCCTTGGGGAGGAAAAGGCAGTTCCTGTGCCATCCTAGAATCAGGGCTGTGTGTTCTCAGTTATCAGCAGTATACTGCTGGAATATGGAAAAGGCATCTCTGGACCATGGAATTTCTCTTCTTTGTTAGACATCCTGAGCTGAGGATGTTCCAGGACAGGTTGTTGTACCTTAGCTGTGTGTGCTTGTACACATTTCATCAGCACACTTGGTAAAGACTTCAAACATATTAATTGCGGTTTTCCACTGAAATGCTTTGTGGCTGCAAGCAACTTGGAGAAAAGTTGAAAATTAAATGTGGGTAGGCAACACTTGGTTCACAGAACCTGGTAAAAGCTGGTGTTTTAAAAAGCTAAAGAAGTTGAAAGGAAATGGATAAACATTATCACAGTTTTATCATGCTATTTGCATAAAATTATGTATCTGGTAGATTCTGGCCTATCAAGACTTTGTTCTAACATATCTGGGTTATTGACCTATATTAGCATTTCTGTTGTCTTAAAACAAAGAAGAAGCAAAAATAGTGGGTTCAGAAATAATGATGTACAGCTGTGTGTTAGTATGGTCTCTGCAAAATCTCTGGATTGGGTCCTTATATGGGAGAGTTGCACCCAGTGATGTCTGTTGTAAGGAATGCTTTAGCTCCTCTGGTCATCCACAAATCATCATGAAAAGAAGGGGAGAAAATTGGCTGTATTTCTCCCAAGCTGCTCTCCCCCTAGCCTAAGCCTAACTTTGGTCAGGAAAAAACAGAGAAAGGACTTGTGACTTTCTTTTCCAGAGTTTCTGTTTACTGGTTTCCAACCACAAGCAGTTTTCCTTTCCATTTTACCTCTGAACTAATCTAAAATTACTTTTCAAATACCTTTGGGTTTTGAGGTAAACAATTCACTTCTGGAGCACCTTTTTCTTTTATTTCACAGAGCTACATTATGCAGTATGATTCTGGAGATCCCTGCCTGTGGTCCAGTCATGATTTTTGGCATGGCAGAGCAGGGCTTTGGAGATCCAGTTCACATCTGGAGCCAGCAGTGTCCTGTCAGCACAGGGAAGCAGCCCAGTATCCTTCAGTGATGCTCACCAGCCATGCTTTCATCAGTGCTTTGTGTTAGCTCCACAGCCACAGCCCCTGCTTCAATTCAACTTGCAAAACTGTTTCTTCTTGGAGAAACAAAAGCAATAGAAGTCAAAGGTGCTTTTAATGATAAGAAATGCAAATGAACAAGTCAAGGGGATTAAGGAGTTTTAATCACACCCTCCTTTATGTTGAGCTTACTGTCTACTGTGGAATTGCTAGAAATCATAAAAATCACTGTCCTTTTTTTTGTGTCTTGAAAAACTCAGCTATTATATTATCTCACTCATCTCTCTCACGGCTTAAGATTACAGCTGGGTATTCTTCCTCTTCATTTTAGAAAAGAATACAACTTGCAGAAGATCCTTTTATTTTGTCTTGCTAGATCTGTGTACAAACAGTTTGTATTGTCCTCAGCTGATGGAGTTTTATGAAGAAGCAATTGTCAAAAACAGGAATGCACAGATAGATTTTCTTCAAATTTTAACTATTACCTGTGACACTCAGGGGAGGTTGCTATACTGTTCTTGCCTCATACAATGAAGTGTTGTTAAAAGTGCCCTGCAGGAAAGAGTAGTGCATACATGGTTTTTGGAAAATGTCATCTTACCTAGGAATTCACACACAGAAAGTGAGTCTATTTTCATGAACTACGCTCTGGGGTGCTTGATATGCTTTTCATTTGTAAAAAGCAAACAAAAGGAGTTTAATATTATAGTTTTGCATGGACCTTCATTGTGTTATTTGTTCCTCAGTAGCATTTCACACAGAAGCAGACTCACAGTTTAAGTTATTCTGATGATGAGTGAACAAGAAACCGTTTCCTACTTGTGAATAAGATTTGCCTTTCAAATGGTTTAGTTCTTCTGCCAACTTGTTATTTAGGAGCATGTCAGTATTGTAAAAAATACTAAAATTAGTTGGCATTAATTGTGCTTTGCTTGAGCAAAAATATTTATTTGTAAAGAAATGTTATTTGCAGAAATGTCCTTTAAGTCTCTAAAATCAAAAAGTTAATTTTGTTATGCCTAAACAGACTTTCTTCAAGGTGATTGAAATTGATAGTAATGTAGTGAATAAATGGTAAACAAAACTGGCTTTATAGTTGTAAATTTCCTTAATAAATCTGGATGCAGTTCTGCCTCATGCCATACACAGTATTTTTGTATACAAAAAAGCAAACCTATCCTGTCTCAAAGATTTCATTGATCAAGTATCAGAGAAGATACTGAGAAAAAATGCAGTTAGGGTTTTTTTTTATAATTAAGCTAATTTTGTATGACTGAAATTGCTTCGGTGATTTTTATTCTACAGCATAATGATTAGTGATGGATTTATGGACCATTCACCAAAATAACATTTTGTACTGAAGGGTTTGGCTATGGGAAGCTATGCTTTGTAATAGCATACAAGGGTACTGAAAAGCATTTTTTTAGGCCAAAAAGAAGTTTTGCTTGCTCTGTGATTATAATAGAGATGGTCTAAACTTTGTGGGAGTAGAGACAATAATTCTGGTCAAGTCTGCTAATGTTTTCCTATAAAATATTAACTCTTCTAACTCTTCCATGAAGAATAAATTGCAATACATTATTTTATATATATGTTTTCTCATTAATTTAAGACACTGTCAGGTTTGTGGTGCAGGATATTATGTTCTAAATTCTCAAGTTAATATCTCCAAATAGTTACTGTTGCTTCTGAAGTTCATTACTGTCTAGTGATTTCTCAGTATTTTGCTGCTTTTCTTAGCATAGCTGCTGGTTGTGAGGCACTATGTGTTTGGTACCAGTATTAGTTTCTTAACCAAAGTCTCTTTGGGTAGAGAGACTGGAAGATGCCAGAGAAGAGATGAAATTAAAGCCTATTTTCATGGGAGCTTGGGACTTCTTTATATATCTTCTTTTAAATTTTCAATCTTCTTTTCATTTAGAAACACATTTGGTTGAAGCTGGATTGACACATTGTGATAGCTACATTTTTTTTCCCAAATCTTGTGAGAGAGAGCTTGATTTGATGACCTTATTGAAAGTTAACTACTGCTAGTAGAATATTGAGAAACCATTTAATAAAATAAGCAAGAAAGCCTATAACAGTCTAAGTCCTAAACTGTCTATAAAATACTGGTTTTGATATAGGTGAAGAAGACTTTGGACTATTCTGAAAATAGCTAGAAAAGAGCAAGAAATTTTACTTTTCATTAAGGAGAATGCTAATTTATCTTCTTACAAATGTGGTTATTTGAGGTTTGTTTTTATATTTTGATGATATATGACTAATACGAAATGTGTTATCTTAACACTGGTTTACATAATCTCTGAAATACTCTGCATCTTAATATTTTTGAAGGTGATATAATTGACAGATGGAATTAGCAGCCAGACATAGGTCCTGTCAGTGTGTGGATGTAGTTTGCTAGGACTACAGAAATAACAGATTTCAACATGCCTTGGCATACAACACGCTATGGATGATTTGCTTTCTTAGGCGCAAGTTACAGATGACCCAGTAACCTGTAAATATCAAAGTGCAGCTTTGCACAGTGTGCTGTGAATGACTGACCAAATACAATCTGTTGCTGACCCAATCTCCTCTGTATGTTAACAGTATGTTGTCACGCTGCTAGTGTGGTATTTCATGTATTAAGTCAGCAGAGTGTCCGAGTACCTTGGTTCTCCATCAGCACTGCAGAGCCCATCTCAAGTCTCATGGCATGTGTGACAGCTTTCCCTTGTGCTAGGTGTGTGTGCTCATGAGCTAAGCTATCAGTGCAGTTTCAGAAGTGTTGGGAACTTGTGATGGTACTAGGCCAAGATATTGCTTTGTTGTAATTGATGACATCTTCAGTCAGTCCAGAGTTACCTACAGATAGAGTAACTCTGGCAGGTTTTTTAAACTTGAAATTAGGCTGTGTGTTTTGTTATTCCTAAGGGATTTTACCTCAGTTTACTCACCATTACATTGTGCTAACAGAATCTGATCTGTTTGCTCATGTATTGAGTGCAACATCACCACAGGTCCTGAAGTTTCAGACTTACCTAAGACTTGACTTTTTAACTTTTTTTCTTTTTTTCTTTTTTTCTGTAGTCTTGGGGCATTATTCGCTCTAGTGCATCAGGGCTCAGGCTCTTTGCTCAGTGCAGAATCAGGCAGCAAACTGTGCTGTGTGATGTGGCTGCCTGCAACCACATATATGGTTGCTTTCTAGTGAAGTCTGTGGGCAAAGAATTTGGGAATATGATATTGAAGCTGTAGGGAGGTGCCTCAGTCTCCACTATGGCAGCAGTTGTTCATTGATCTTGACTTCAGATCCAAGTTTTACTGGTCTCAGGGGACAAAAACAGAATGAAGGTAGATTTCAGGGTTTTGAGAGATTGGAATTTTCTCTTCATGAAAGAGATGTAGGAATGGACTCTTTTGGGAAGTGAGCAATTGAAAGAAAAAGGAAACCAGGTTCTCTGCTGCTTTTTCAGTGTGCAAGGTGCCACGATAGTTCTCTTTACCAAATTTATTTGTTTGACTAGTTAGTCCATTTTCCCTTTCAGTTTAAATGAATCAATAATAGATTCAAGCAAGAAATTAAAATGGCTTGAAGGAGTTAATATTTTTCTGTTAATCATCTCTGTAAAACATCTCTCTTAAAATTCAGTGATTGACCTGTCATCCCAAGTGTCCTGCTTTAACTAGACATGTCACTGTTGAGGCAGCTCAGGTAGCGGCATTGCTCTGTTCACCAGGCGCACCTGCTTTTTGCCATAAACTGATGGCTGCACAATCTCCTTCTATGAGTGGAAGGAACAAAGAGAGTAACACAAGTAGGATGTGAAGAAAAATTTGTCACTCCGTTTCTCCTGCTACATTCCTTGTCTTTTTAGCCAATATGAAGTGCTTTCTGTATGAATTGAGGACTGGGTTTTGGACAGGAAAATGATAGTGACTGAGAATAAAGGGTCTTGAATTAGAGCAAAACAGATTTATTGGAATGCCTCCTCAAGTGCATGTCATCAGGTTATTTTTATGTGCTTGCTTATACATCAGTGTGCTTGTGTATTCCCAGTGGCTTTTGCTCCTTGTCTATTTTGATTCCTCTTCATAGTACTCAAGTCTTCTAGTTGTAGAGCTCAGTCAGGGTAAAGTTGTGACTGCAAAGATAGTGAAGGATAAGTAGAGTTAGAAAAGGAAAATATAACATGAAGTCCTTGTGGACTATGTAAAAACAAACTGAGAGAAGAATGTCTGTCACAATACACTGGAGATAAAAAAAACCCGATTCAGTATGAACTGCTGCATGCTATATTCAAAATGGCTCCAAACTTTATGTATCTAGTCAAATTTCCTCTAATCTCCCAGGGACAGGTTTTTACACTGTAACTTTACAACTAAATTTTATGCCTAAAAATACACCTCCAAATTTTAATATTTCAAACCCCAAATCACCTGCTTCACTATATTTTATGTAAAACAGTATATTGAAATGACTGGTCATATTTCATTATGTGAGCTATTGAACAAGTGTGCATTTCTGCTTTTTTTTTTTTTAAGGAAAAGTATGAAAAAATCTAGAAAGAACTAGTCAGAAAATACAGCCTATAATAATGTCTTCTTTGTGCATTTAAACCATTGCATGTGGGGATGTATGATACCTTATTACAGGGAAAAAGAAGGCAAAGGACTTATAGATGACCTGTGAATCTTAGTAAGATGTGCCTGGTGGAGAATAGGATCCTAACTTCAGATGTCATGACTAAAATCTTAAATTTGGAGCTGTGCTGTATATGCCCTATGAAACTGCCAAAACCCACTGTATAAGACTGAGGAGGAGGGCAAATTACCTGGAAGGTCCCTTTAAAATCTCAAGTACTAACCTGGAGATAAAGAAGCAAGATGTTAAATCTCATGGTTTTGTTGTTTCCTAGTGCAATATATGCTAAAAATCTGCATGGCAGATCAATAAACCTGGAAGACTAAACTGCAACAGTTTCTGTTCTTGCAACAATTATTTCAGTCTCCAAAAATATTTCTAGGCTTCTGTGCAGCAAAGTTTGAATTTAGCTTTTCAGTATGCTAATAGAATAGATGAGACCTGAAATAGATGAGAAACTGAACAGTCTGTGGGGGTTCTGGATTTGGGCCACTGTTTCATTTATTTGTGTTTCTGTTCTTTCCCTGAACTTGAGTCTTTAACAAAGGCAAGGTGTCTGTGTATGACAAATGAAGATCATTATAAATGTGTGGAATTCGATTGAAATCAAACCCAGCAATATCTTAGACATTTGTTATCCCAAAATATAGTCACCAAGTAAGCAGGGGAACAGAGGAGGAGTAAATTTCTACATGTTTGATAGAATTACTGTGATGTCCAAATGTGTTTTGGAGTATATGAGAAGAGGTAAAGAAGTAAAATCATCACCATTCTGTTTAGTTGCCTCTGGTGCTTGGGAAAGGGATTTATTCAAGGCATGAATTATTAACTACATTGGGTGAAGGCTTCTGTTCCTGTTAATATTTCCATTCAATAGCTCTGAGATCCTGGGAGAAAAAGGTAGGAGCTGCTCAGCAGATATCAGATGTTAGTTTTCTTTGTCTGCAGAGCAAAGCTGCTTTTGAATGTTTAGGAGGAGAGAACAAACCTCAGTATCATCTCTGTATACCTCATGTTCTGTGTTTGGGCAAATTGTTTCCAAAGACAAGTAATTGACGGTGGTTGATTTTTGATTTTAGTTTATCTTTAACTGAAGCTTTACTGCCACTGCTTATCATAAGACATGTATGCTATTATTTGTTTAACTTTGAATAATGCAGGCAGAACTTCTGTCCTTGATTTTGGCAAGTCTCATAAAAACCTTTGAGAGATAGAGTAGGTCCTCTTAGAACTCGGTGTCTTCCCTATATGACAAAAGCCATTTTATTTTTCTAAAATAATACTTTTACTAGGAACTGGTATTTTTCAGATACCAACTCAGATATTTCTACTTGAGGATGTTACTTTTTCAGATAATAAGTTCATTTCTTGCACTTTGGTGCATTCCATGTTTTGATGTAAGCTATTCAGATACCTCAGGATGCACCGGTTATAAATGAGTATTTTTTGATGAATATTGTCACTTTCCAAGGTTTCACAGTGAAAAGACTAAATATAAGTTTATAGAAAACTTATAGAAAACAGGAAAAAAAAACAAAACCCACAAAATGTAAGTATGGCCATGGAAGCTCATGCCCACATTGAGCCATCTGCACTCTCACATGGTCAAGAGAAAAAGGCCAAGAAGCCAAGGAGAGACCTCTAAGGAGCCCATTTCCTTATGTCCATTCAATCTATCCCCTTCCCTACATGAAGGGGCTCGGCTGAATGGACATAAGGAAATAGAGAAGATGAGAGTGCAAACTTCTTACAGACATTGGTGAAATTCAGAAAGCTGGTGTTTCTTTGGATAATTACAGTAGGTTTTCAGGAGCTATAAAGCTTACCGTTAATTTACAAAAGGATCAGAAACTCCTAGTGATGTCAAATCAACTTCTCAGCTGCACTTCCTGTGATTATTGCAAGGCAGAGAAATGTGTATTTCTGCTGCTTCTACACCTGTTATAGATGTAACCCACATTTATTAAGTGCTTGTAGTTTTATCTCCTATCTGACCAGTAAAAGGAGAGATTTAAGATTCCCTTGCAGCACCCTGAACTAAGAAATGTTTTCAGATATGAGGAGTGCAAGAACCACTGAGCCATAATGGATGGCAGCTCCTGACTTCACAGACCAAATATCTGCCTGCAGCCATATCTTCACTAGAGAGCTGCAAATGCCTAAGTACAAGATATATATAAATATATTGATGATTTTTGCAATAATTACAGATATGTAAAATGTGTGAAGGCTTTAATTTTTATTTTCATTATGTATTTTCTATACTTCTTGGGAGTTCGAATGTTTGGACGTTGTCATTCCCACCATGGTTACCCTACTCTTTGCTTTGATTATCCATACTTGCATGGATGTGTGGCAGAACGTGACTCTTAAACAGTTTCCCAAGCTACCATCTGCCAGTTGACACCTCAAGTAACTGTGTGCATTCCCATAGCCCAGCATGGTTGTAAACTTAAATGCATTTGCAGCCTCAGTGTAAATGTTAATAGCAAAAAACTCATTCAACCAAAAACCTCCTGTGCTATTATTTCCTACCTTTTAAAACTTTTAGTAAGTACATCTTATTTATATATGAAAGTGTAATTGTGAGCTGGTATGGTGTCTGAGCTGGTGGTTAGTGACTAAAATCAGCAGGACATAATTTTTTGGCTGTGTCCGTGCATATAATTTAGTATGTTGTTGCCTAAATTTTTGTTTGATATGTTGATATCAAGCATCTAAGCATCTAATTCTCATATTTGGATATGGTGATAAGTAGTCAGGTATAGGGCTGTGCCATTAAGAATGTAAATCATCAGAGTGAACATATTATCCAGGTGTACTAAAGGTTTTAAGAAAAAACAATCATGTTCTTTATGTCATTATTCATGTTGTTATTTTTGTTATGATATTAGCTCTCTGTTGGTGATACACCTGTGCAAACAGATGAGCTCTTAGCTGGAGCAGCAAGGCAATCACCTCAGCAGAACAAAATTTAACACTCTGCTTATAATAGGATCTTCATGTCTGATATGCTTTGAGTAGAAGCATATGTTTTGGGTGGCTGTCTGTTGGTGTTCGGTTTGTGGATTTGTAGTTTTTGTGATTTTTCTGAGTGGTTGTGGTTTTTGTTTGTTTGTTTGAAATACTGAAGGGTTCACAATGTAAAAAATAATTTAACAATACTTAAAATACTTGACTCCTTTCTACTCAACAATTGAGAATGCCCATATCAGTTTGAACACCAGTGCAAAACATTGTAAGTAAAATTTCACCATGAGTGGAAAACATGCAAGATTTCATCTGTACCCCTCTCGTTTTCCTGTATATTCCTTTGTGACAAATACTGAAAGATTTTACTAATAGGACTGCCAGTAAATCTCTTACATTTTGTTCTTAACTTTATTTTGGGCTTTCTGGTTTTTGTTTGGTCTGTTTCTGATACTAGCTCCTGATTGTTTTCTTTCCCTCAGGCCATTAAAATATTGCTCTAGATATTGTCAAGCCATAATTCACTAATAATTACTCATATAGCACTTTGTGCACTGCTTATTATCTTGTGCAATTAGCACTAGGATATCAACATACCAAAGCAGATAGATGAATCCAAATTTCACTTGGAAACATAAAACTTTTGAATTCAGCTGCAGAAAACAAAAGACTCGTTTACTGTAAAAAGAACTGGCTTTTGGGAATGATGCTTATCTGCATCACTACTATAAATGTATTTTGTTTTGAAAAACTCCCCAGAGGGTTCATGAGGCTTGTTTGTTTGCTTATTACTATAAATCTGGTTGGGCCCAAGGGTTCCCATTAAACCAGTGTTATGAATACAGCCTTCTGGTGCAATTACTAAAAAGGCTTTTCAGGTAATATTACAAATAAAATTGCAATTGAGTTACTACTTATTTAAACTAATCCAGGTGCTGGCAGAAGTTGAAGTTTTTTACTTATTTTTTTCTTATGGTTTCTTGCATCATGTTGTGTTTTTTCATGCATTTTGAAAATAACATTTCTAGAAGCATCAAAAGATTAACAGAGACCACTAAGCTGAGGCAACTAATAACTGTAGAGGAGAGACAATAATTTCCTCACACTGTGGGTTGGTTTTGTTTGTTTTTGTTGTTGGATTTTGCTTTTTTTTCTTTAACCTGCTGAGTCTCTCTGCTCTGCCTTTGGCCTGGAGTTGTCAACCACATGGTCATTTTGGTGCTGGAGTTTAGATTTCTGCCTTCAAAAATATGAAAGTGAAGTGAGTTAAAGCTCAGCTTTGGTATTTAGGTACCAACAAGCTTAGAATATACCTCACAAAAATAAAACTGATATCTGAGTTAATTGCGTATGTATTTAATAAATGGGCTGTTTCCATTTGGGAAGCCACATTTATAGAAAGAATGTTCTTCTCATTTAGCTGAAAATACTTAACCCAAACAAATTTGTTGTTCATGTGACTGAGCCCCAAAAGTAAAATAAATGAGAACTGAATGAAATAGTTGGATTTCTTCCAGGGAACTTACAAATATATTGAGAAAATTGAATATGCAATGAGAATTAAGGAAGGATTATAAAAATCTATTAAATTCAGTTAGCAGGATAATGAATAAATTTCTAGTTTAATGAAAGAGTAGAATGCTGTCCTTCCATCACTTTAATTAATGTTACTAATCTTTGTTCATTCATATGATACTGATCCCTATTCCGTTAATAAAATAACTTCTGGGATACTACAGCATTAGGAGGATACATTAGTCTGTGAGAAGGACTGTAAGCCTGAGGCAAATCCAGGGAAGACAAATACTAGGAGTGTAAGGCTGATGCAGTTTCCTTTCCATCCCCCAGTTCTCCTAAACTACATGCACATGCTAAGTTCTTAGTCCATCAGCATGATTTAACTGTACAAATCTTTTTTAAAAGTGGTGAACAAAGCAAGATTAAATCCATCTGTTCTTGCAACAAAGTGTTGATGTTGTGGAGATGTAGCCAGGTCATCCAGAGAAACTGATCTTCACAGGTAGAGTTGGGAAATAAGGAGACGTTTGGAGGAGGAGATGGGAACAGCTGAACTGCAGTGAATTTCAAGGAGTATCAAGCCTGGAGCAAACTGAAGGCACAAACTTGTCATGGTGACACTTATGCCAAGCTCTTGAGAAATTATTTAAGCAGGGTTTGGTTTTCTTTCACACATTTTTAAACACATACTAAACAAAGTAATTTAAATTGAGGTGAGTTAAACAAGTAGGAGCATTGTAATTCAGTATATTCTGATTGTTTTTTAAAAGAAAATATGCTGTACTGTGGCAGTATTTCTACGATTGAATTTTTCTAAGAGCTTTTAGGCTGTGTCACCTCTGCATGTCAAGCCTCAGAGCCTGAGGCTGGTGTTTTGAGCTCTGGCACATTGAGCATGTCAAGCGCAGAGCCCCAGTGCCCCGCAGAGCACCTTGCAAGCAGACAGACCAGTAAGGAACAAGATCCAAAAAGGGGCATCTCCTACTTGTTTCCTGTTCAGGTAAGTTGGGCTGGGAGCTGGGGCTTTAATGTTCCCCATTTTAGCTAAAGTGCTTTTGAATAGTTCTTTGGTGCCTCTCCCTTATTCAGGGATTGGTACAGCCAGCCAGTGAAAATAGCTTACAAGCAGCACAATTTCACAGTAAACTGAGTTTGTGTTTTGCCTCAGTATAAGAGATGCTAATATTTTCCAGAGGACTTTCTGTTTCCCCCTGTTTCCAGAAGGTAGTTGAGAGGAATGATCAGTAATTTCCTCTAGAGATGGAGAAGAGAGGTAGATTTTTAGCATTAGAAAAGAATTTACAATATGTCTGAGTTCATTTATTGAACAAATATTTGGGATAAAATTCAATTTTTGATCCTTGATTTCAAGCTCATATGCTGAAGGTATGTCCGAGAGGATGCAGTCACTGACTGTCAGTTTGTCACTGTGAACTGCAATGTCAGCACATGGTGTACTTTTTCCCCCCCAAAATACTTCTTCCTGCTTGTGTTCAATGAATCTGTTTCCACAAAAAGATATTGTTATATTAATTAATACCTTAGTCTCTTCACAGCCTCCTCATAGGCTATGTAAAGAAAACAGAATATTTGCCTTCGAAATAGAATAATAAATTAATCAATTAAATACAATTTAACAAATACATCAGAAAACATGGTCAAAACCAAGCGCAACCAGTTTTTTTCCACCATCTACTTTCTCTTCCATCAAGTGGAACATCAATTTCCACTGCTTCTAGGAAAGATTGAAATCTCAGTTTTTAACAAAACTCTTTCACTAGAAAGGGTTTATGGTGCAGTGAGGTAAGCAAAGAAGAAGCGCACAACAGTGAGAAAAATTAAGTAAACTGGACTTTTTAATGTCACCTTATTTTCATCTGTGATTTTTGCTTTGAAATGCTTTTGTAATGTATCTTCGCATCAGGAAGCAGAGTAGACAGGGAAATATCACACTATTTTGCAAGAACATGAGCTCCCAGAAATGCTTTGTGTCTTGTCAGGTCTGGAGACAACCCAGTGTGTAGAGTTCCCTGCAGAACCAGATCCCCCAGTACAATAACAAAAGCCATTCAGCAGGTAGCTGAGGATTTGGCTGTCTTCATTGTGAGTTCCCAGCGGCTGGCAGGGCAGCAACCTGCAGTTTCAGCCCTGGCCTGGCAGGTTGGGGCTCCTTGGTGTTTGAGCACCACCCTGGCAGGTGCCCAACAGCTCCAGTGTTTCCCTTCTCTGGTATCTGTAAAAGCCACATTCTTAGGCAGATGCACACAAGTAAGTTAGTATAAATTAGCCAGCTTCTAAAATATCATTAATGTGATAAATGAGCAGTTTATCACTATATTGTTTTCTCCGATTCTTCTCTGAAAGCATGTGAAAATATTCATTGGACTGTTGCAGAAGCATAAGCACCTGTGGGATGCTGAGGTTGGAGGCTCCTGACAAAATTGCAGTAGGATGCTGAAATTCTGGGGTTCAATAACAGTGCTTTCTGTCAGTCTCAGAATGCAATGACAGCTTGTACCTCTGGAGAGTGTTGAAGTACAAAAGTGATTTTAAAATGGCATGGTTAAGAGAACCATGACACTGACAGTTGGAAAGGTCTTTAGGTGACATTAAAGCTGTTTAAAGTTGTGAATAAGAAAAGCAGTGATAAGTGGTAAAGCTTACATACATTTGATTTTTTAAAACATGTTACTTTGTAAGTAATTGATTTTGAATGATATTTGTGATGCTGCTTTTGAAGCAAATAAAATTATATGTGGAAAGCTGGAGCAAATCAAGTAAATGTGATCACTGCTTGAAGTCCTCTTCAGAGGCATTTTTTGGTAATAGTTTAAGCTTAAGCTAAAGTGGTTTTCTAATGGATAATGCAATATTTTTGACCTAACAGTAAGAAATGAAAACATTACCCATTGTCCAAAAAATGTCCTAAAAGCAGTATTAGGTATTGAAAGATTGTTCTTGGAGGTTTTTCTCCTCCAAGTGCACTTAAATATAATAATGTGGTATCTTTCATTTGGGCTGTCGGAACAGTCCTCTGGAGCTGATAAAATCTGGAAGTGAGGAGTAGAGCTGTCCTGGTTTTGAGATGGCTGGAGGAAGCTAATGGGAGGAACTGCCACAAACAGTGATGGGACAGCCTAAACACAACCAGAGGAATAACACAAGGTAATAAATGGCATTGGGGGGAAAAGTCATGCACTCTGGTGGATGCTGACGAGGAGCAATCTAGCAATTCAACAGGCTTTGCTGGAGGATTTTGTCTCCTCCTATCTCTGCCTTCATTTCTCTTGACATTGTTTTAAGAGACACAAAGCTTTATGACTACAAGGAGACTTCTGCTCCTCCTAGAGCTGTACTACAGTAAAGAAAACTAAAAGCAGAGTATTGCTGACATAACTGAAGGATCATTTTAATAAACACTTTAGGAGACTGAAATAGAGCTTGAATTTACAAATCTACGCGAGGACCTCTTGCATCTGAACACTGCATCTCGTAAGAGTAAAGATTTTCTTAGGAAGTTGAAGGAAGGAATTTTACTGGAGCCATCGAAATTGAAATACACCACAAAACCTGCTGCCCTTTTTTTTTGCTATTTCAAAGCTGTGGTTTTCTTCTATAAGTAGTACTCTGGGGGCTTGAGAACTGGGATAAAACATAAGCCAGTAAACTCTCTACAAAAATCACTTCAAGCGCTTGCTCAAAGTGGCCATAAATAGGATGGGATTTGAATGCGACTTTAAGGATGTTGCAGAACTTAGCAAGATAATGATGTGCCATTTTTTCTTTCTTTACCTTCATTATTTTTCTTTTCTAGAAGTGTTTTATCTGTGAGTTTTATACAGCAACTTCTAGGGGCTCCCACTTTTTTTTGCCAGAAAAATATCTTTTTTAGAAGTACTGCTTCAGTCTCTCTGCCACAGTCATGAAAGCTGGTCTGCCACATATATGAATTAGGATGTTAACAGGACAAGAGCCAGGAAAATATATCTTGACAGCTTTAACATTGTGTACTGAGAAATAACATGAGATAAGGAAAATTGATGGTAGTATCACATCAGCAAGTAAAAATGTGACTGGCAATTTTTATTTGTATATGCTTTCTGGTTCTGAGCTGTAGAAATTATGCAGAGGGTAAAAAAAAGTGACAACTTGAACAGCTGCCTATTGAAATTCAGTGCTTGATATTATAAAATTTGTAGATTGGTTTCATCCTGTGATTTTACTGGTTGTCATTGTGACATCTGCTAAAAACTCTCATAGATATTTCTAACACATTTCTCTAAGAGCATTAATGGTTCATTGTTTGGTCTTGGTTTTAGAGTTTTTTTTTGTGCTCCTTGCATGTAGTGATTTCACAGGCTCGTTATCAAAGTTCTGGGGACAAAATGATCTCTGGTGAATCTCCCTCAAAGCTAAACCGAGGGTCAGAGGATTGAAAACAGCTAATTGCTAACATTAGGAGCAACTATTTGCTGGAGTCATATTGAATCTAAACAGAAATACTGGATTTAGATGTGCTTGGAAAATCCCAAGTTTAGAAACTGGCTTAGGTACCCTTCTGTCCAACTTGCACTCACAAATGATCATATTTTTAAAGGCTGTGTGCTAAATATCTACCCAAGTTTTGAATTTTCTATAGTTTTAATTGATCCCCACTAATTAATCATTTTATCTCAACATTCAGAATTCTACTTGTCAATCATATTTTGATGTTGACTAACACTTCCTAAATTTCTGAATACTACATTTATTTTGCCTGAAATACATGAATAAAGCATATAGGAGGGGTGGGGGTTTACCAGATCAACAGTATTTTTTTCCTGGCTTATTATCTTTCTGCATTATAATTTGTTGGTTCTGAGTCAAGTGGACGTAAATCTGGTGTTTTATTTGGGACCAGATACTGGAGAAATATCACATCTGAGGATGAAATATCAAGTTGTTTGTATCCATGTCTTGACACGACCAAGGTGCATAAAGCATTGAGTAAAGATAAGGTATGTTGATGGGGTGAGAAGTATCACATGTAATGACTAAGAGCAGAAAAGATCTACAAGAAGGATCGGTAGAAATTGCTCAATAATCACGTATTTCAGACTTGTCTTATAGCTTCTAGAGTCTAACTGGTATAAATTAAGGTGTTTCTCTGTTTCTAGGGATTTGAGCTTGTTTTCTTCCTACTTGCACTTGCTAAAGAGCTTTAAGGCTCAGCTTTGCGTGTCCCCGATGTACAGCAGCAGTGACAGGCCAATATTGCTACTGAGCAAGGAGTTATGTATGACAAGATAAAAGTTATTTGTTTCACTGGATAGGGAAACCCCACAAAGATATTTTGTCAGTAATTAACTTTTTGAGGTCTTCATTCTTGTCCTAATATTTTCTCCTGGATAGCTGGGTATATAGCTCTGTTTCTTACCCACTGCTCCTGGCATTGTTTCATTCTGCCATAAATTCTGCTCTGTTTTTTCTCTGGTCTGTGATGATTGTTCTTCACGTGTTTTTTAATTTGTACTACTTTCCTATCGTAATTCCTAGTGTAATACTAAATTTTACCGAATTCTTCTAGCTTTACAGGAATCTGAGATATTGTAAGCTAATTTTATTGAGAAGGATTCGCTCCCATGCAGTTCATTATTACCTTGACTCTGCGTGTAAACTGAGCTCTGTGCTGCCCTCATTTTGTGAAGTCACCTATCACATGCATTGCAAAAACCTGAAATATCAGGAAGAACACTGGGAAGTTGCCCATATTTAAAATGTAATACAACTGATGATAACCCTCTTTAACTGGCCTCCATTTTTTGATCGTTCTTGAGCTATTATGCTTCACTTGAAGCATATCAAACCTTTGTTACTCTCTGGCACTCTAGGCCAGTTTTAGGATTTAACAGCTAATCTGGATTTGGAGGGGTGAGGTGGCTTGTGGGGTTTTTTTATGTTTGGCTGGGGTTTTATACCTCTTCATTTTGGTGAACCCTTTCTTAGGCAGTTTCTGTGCATCTTTCTAAATTTTATATTGATCCTTTAATATGTTGCCTTTACAGTATTGTTTCCTACTTGAATCACAGTAGTTCCTCAATCTTGAATAATCTGAAGATAGGATCTGGTTTTTTTATTCCTTATTTTTGATCCAAGTCAGAGGAAGAATTCTGCCTCTCCTATATCCTGTCTGAAGGGCAGCCATTTGGCATTGAACATAAGCCTGTATAGAAAAGGTATTTGTTTTGTGAGAAGGTGAGACTCGGGATCTAGGAAATAGGGAAGGTGATGTGGTTTAGCCCTGCTGACAACTAAACACCATGCAGCTCCCCTTGCTCAAGTAGAGAAAAATTAAACCTTGTGGTTGCAATAAAATCACTTTAATAATTGAAATAAAATAAAATATACTAATACTACTAAATAATAAAAAGTGTAATGATAAGAAAAGAGAAATACACCTGAGAGAAATAAGTGATGCACACTACAATTGCTCCCCACCCTCTGACTGATGCTCAGCCTGTCCATGAGCACTAAATGGTCATTTACAGCCAACTCCCCCGAGGATATATGCTAAACATGATGTTTCATGGTACGAAATATCCCTTTGCAAGTTAGTCTCAGCTGTCCTGGCTGTGCTCCCCCCTGGCTTCCTGAGCACCCGCCTGTGGGCAGAGCATGGGAATCTGAGACGTCCTTGGTTTAGAGGAAGCGCTACTCAGCAACAACCAAAACATCAAACTGTTATCAACACTATTGTCATACTAAATCCAAAACATGGCACTTTATCAGCCTACTAAAAGAAAAATTAAATCTATTCCAGCTGAAATCAGGACAGAGGGTTACAGGAAAAGGAATTCAAAGTATAGGGTGTACTCAAGAGTATGAAGAGCTGAATTCCATAAGATTAGGAGAAAGGTAAGAAAATTATCAGAGCACCTAAACCTCAGTGTTAACCCTTGATGTTTTGAACCAAGTATTTTTTGTTAATCAAATCCAGCATATCTTCCTGATCATAGGATAATGATGTAGTAAAGCTTATATCATTGAAACAACTCACCCTTTTTGCTCTCAGGATGAGTACATAGAAGAGCAATTTTCAACAGCAGATCAAAGAACCAATTAGGTTTGAAAAGACCTTAGAGATCACTGAGTCCAATTGGTGACCATGTCAACTAGACTGTGCCACTAAGAGATAAATCCAGACTTCAGACATTAAAATTTAACAAGTGCAAATGAATATACTATCTTGAAACTTATCCTTATATCTGATTTGCTGAATTCACTTTGATTGATTTGACCATGTATTAAAATCTGACAAATCAAAAGGAAAAGCAGAGAAGATGCAAAAATTGTCATTTTACATAGTGAAGCCAGCACTATTTTATGTACAAACATTTATAATTACCAGTTGCTGGAATTTACTTTACTTAACTTGAAGTTGGGTGCCTGAAAGTGGTGCCTTAAAATTGTGCCTTCAACGTGGTAGTGTGAACTGATGTAGTTCTGTTGTTTGCCATTGCACTTTATTCCTGTGACTAAACAGAGTCTGTTTTTACTCATTTGAAAAGTCTCTCCCACTATACGTGATAAGTTCTGGAGGCATAAAGGATGTATTTTTTTCCTCAGGCCACCCTACTATCAGCTTTTTATGAAGGCAGGGCAGCTCTGTCACTAGGAAGATTATTGTTCTTTAGGGTTTTTCCACCTTTGTTTTGTTCTGACCAGTGATTAATTTAGCTGCTTTGTGTCAGAATTGAATGGTGATATGGCATAGGAACTGTATTTACTACTTCTGATCCAGTAAAAATACATTAGTTGAATGATGCTGTAAGGGATGTGATTTCTCTAATATTTAAACACTTCAATCAAGTTCAGCTGTAAATGCTATGGCTCAACAGTCATTAAGAGCTGTTTACATGTTTTTAAAAATAAAAGCCAAACTAAATTTCATGGATTTGCATGGCATTTGGCTTATGCATTTCTCCTGGAGGGGCATATGAAATTTTAGGGCATTTATTTCTCCATCTACCTTCCCTCTCCATTTATTCACCAAACTGGGTTTTTCTACCATCTGTATTGGACTACTACTTGATTAAACAGCTTTATTGCATTTCCTAGTAGCTTATTTTATTGTCATTCAACAGAAATTAGTTTTTACTTATTGGGTGAATACTTTAAACCCAGCAACACCTATGCTCTATGATAAATTCCTTTGTAATTCTGAAGCATGAAGAATATAATTTTACTGGGAGCAGTATAAAACAGTTCTTGGTTTTGGTTATTTAATATTGTTTGTTTGTGTATCATGAAGTAATGATCTTGTTACAGAGTTATCAGGAGTATAAGTAAATTCAAGCTGTAACTTGTGGAGTACTCAGTAGGCCTTTAGAAGCTGTGCTAGTACTGCTTTTGCCAAGATAACTCAACTTATTTAGCTTTGAATCGAATTCACTCTTTTCTGCTTTCATTGCTCTTCTTGAATGATTGCCTTGCACTATGAATATATAGACTGAAGGTTAATAAAAGCCAGTTTATTAGGAGAGGTACTTTTATTCTGTGTGACACAAGGCAAAGCCTGTGTGTGTTTAGTAATTTGGCATTTATATTGTGTAATAATTCCTCTGGAATGGCTGAATCAGACATTGAGTTTAATTTGATTTAAATGAGAAAAAAGTCTTTAAGTGTGGATAAGGAAGAATAAGTTATTGTCTATGTTTCTGAGACAGGTTCTGAAATTAGATATATGTGAAAACAGAAAATCTGTATGTGCTTTATGTGCTGTTGTGTCATTGCTTCAGGCTCTCTTTTATAGACACTTAAATATTCTATTAAATGCATAACATTTTAAAAATATACTGAATGTTTGACATGATGAACACCTTCCTTTGGAAAGTAAGCTCTGGAGATAGAAGTAATATGTTGTCTTCAAGTCCCTCATCAGACAATGTAGCAAGAAGGAGGGGTTTATTTAAGGAAAAAATTATTTCCGGAAACCCTAGTCAAAATCCTTTTTGAAGGTAAAGAAATGAATGTATCTGCTTACCATTAGCAGGCAAAATGAAGGGTGTTCCAGCAGATTGTGTTTTGTACATCTGTTAATGCAATTACTACCATAGTGTATGCGAGCCTAATAAGATTAGATACAACTGTATCTTTGTAAGGCATTTGCCTCTCTGCTGAAGTGGGTTTTGTATTTATTTTTCTTTGTGCTATTCTATTATGAACAAAAAATATAGCTTTCTATAGGTGGAAATAAAACTGATTTTCATCTCAGCAAATTGCTTAATAGTAGTACCATGATTTTGCTTTTATTTGTCATTATACAAAGAAAGAGCACCCATTGCTCTGGGTAAAATTAGAGTTTGAATAAACCTTGCCTTGCCAACAAAACTCAGAAATTTTGTGAAAATCATGGTGATCTTTTCCCAAAAAATGATGACAATAACTCCTACATATGCAAGTATTACCCTAGTCAATTCCTATTTCTGCTTGGCTTAGCACATAAACACAGAAGTGAGTGCACTAAACGTTAATACCAAGCAATATTCAGTGACTTATTCTTGAGCCACATTTAGATGCCTATATGAGGAAATAATTCTTTTTCCTTGTAACACTTGCCTAGCAAATAACATGGAAGTATCATGAGTCTGAAAAAATGTTTTCAAAGCAAGCTTCAGAATCCCTTTCACAAGGAGTCGTTCTTTTATTGAAATACCCCTGTAGGATTTTTCCCGAATTAATAACTTTTGATTTACATTCAGATTTTACTTTTGAGCTTTTCTTCTACTTGTTTAGTAGGGTAAGATGAAATGGATTTATTTAAAACAAACCAGCAAGCAACAATAAAAATGGATCTGGACAAGAATGAGCAGGTCTATTTCGAGTTTTATGGAAGAAGGTCCTCAAGGCAATACAGATGGTGTTCTTTGCTCAAAATGAAGGTGGTCTCTGCTTTCTGTAGCAGTCCAAACTGAGGATTGATGATTTAGTAGCTGTACTAGATCCTAGCGGCTTTTATGTCCTGTATTGCCTTCCAGTACCTCTTTTTAATCCATAGATTGACATTATATCAGGGTGCCCCTAGTGGAGACCCTCAGCGCTTCTCAAATGTCAGGAAATGTGCAACTGTTAACAAAAGAATAGTTTTCATTGACCATCACAGTATTTATCACTTTGGATTTTCTCCAATACCAGTAGTACCAAAGTACTTTCTGGTTCCCCTACACCAATGTTAATTTACAGCATTGCTTTTTATTAATTTTTATTTACTTTCTAGCTCCTTGAAAATCCTGGTAGGTCATGACTTTCAGGGAGAAACTATACACAGAGCAATATACTGTACTTGTCTATTTAGTTATATTCATTTCAAACATGCAAAGTAAATCTCTGAAGACTTCATTCCTTCAATGTACATTATTTTATTTATACTTTTGAGTATGAGTTTGCAAAACTGTATTTTAACCTCAGCATATACTGCTGTAGAAATGGAACCATTCTTTACAGCTTCTTTGAAAAATCAAACTTGGAAAGTTCACGAGGATGAGAATTCTGTCTTTAAAAGCTGTTGCTTTAGATAATCATTGAATGTGACAGGTGTAAAAAATACTGAGGTAAAAAAATATATTGATCTGTGTGTTAACTCTGATAAAACTTGGACATACCCTCAACCTACAATTCTCTACCAAACTGGTCAAAGCAATCTCTCCTAACCCTCTTATATACAATTAACCCTTGAGTGCCTCGTGAGTCTAATGTGTTCATGTACAATTCCTAGTCTTTCAACAAAACCACCAGACCCAGAGCAGACGCCACTTGATGGGAAAGGAAGTAGGGTCACCCCACATCATTAGACATGAAGTTCTGTGCAAAGTACCTTAAAAGTACTTATTTTTGAGAAAGATGTTTTCTTCAGGCAAGAGATGAAGGGTTACTTTATGAACTTTTGAGGCCTGAGGACTGATACTAAAGAGTAACTTCCATGTTTGATCTTGCTATGGTGCAGATAAAAAGAAATCTAGAGATAAGCATGTGGTGCACAGCTGTGAGTTTGAGCTGCTTACAGTTTCTTCCCTGATGTCTGTGGGTGGAAGTTATTTTGGGCAATTACATATGTTTTCTTATCAGGTTCATGTTTAACTGGGGATTGAAATGTCAGGTGTATATAAGGTTTTGTTGACCCTGTAGCTGGAGATAAATCCTCTTGGATTTGTTTTCTCCAATAGTATCTCAAATTAGTCATTTGCTCCAATAGCACCTCAAATTTGAGGGAAAATATGTAGTTGAAAAGCTGCATAACAGGAGCTTTAAGAGAAGAATTAGAGAAATTAGACTTAGCTTTTCTGAACGATAGTGAAAAAAGCCAGAATATTCTGAAGACTTGATATTTCTTAATTTGTTCAAATTAACACCTGCCTGTGTAAGAGGCCTCATTCAGCACTCCTAGCTAACACTCAGATCTTCTTGGTTTCATCTGGAGAAAACAAGCAGAAGAGGTGGTATTTGAGAAAGGCAGGCAAGAGGAGGGAGAGGAGTCCATCATATGCTGTGCAGGCTCACAGCTGCAGAGAAGAGTTCCCTGGGTTAGGTTCTCCTGGCTTTTCTGTTAAGAGTCTGGCAATGCTGGGGCCAAATATGACTAGTTTTAAACATTAAGCTTTCTTGAGTTTTAAGTCTGTCTGGAAAATGCCTTAGCATTCTCTAAAGTGAATTATAGGTGGAGAGATGGTCCCCTTTATTACAGTTATTACACATATACATGTTCAGGTATGCTACAAATGGCTTGGCAGTGTCTCTTCAAGCTTCATCAATCTTTGCCAATTCTATGAACCATTTTAGGGACAGTTTTATTGTACTACCTTTCTAGTTAATTGACTACAAGCTACCATAAAACCTACACATTTGTGTCCATGTATCTCCATATTTTATTCTACAGGAGCTCTTTCATTCAATTTTTTCTGATTGAAACATTTTCATCTTTTATCACAGCCTCAGTAAGGAGAATGTTGTTTGGAAAGGGCCAGACATTTGTTGTACTTTTGCATGCATTATTTAGTAAGTGTTCTTAATGTCTTTTAGAAGGCATCAAGCATACAAAGTACTTTGCAATTCTCAAGCAATCTTGTCAAGAGGAATCAGACTACATTCTTCTCCTGTGTTGTCTGAGAGCTACTTGATCTGTGGATGGCTGTTGTCTTTGTCTGCTGGATATCACATTGGTGTGCAAGCCAAATCTTGCTGACTCCATCAGCCCATCCAGGGTGATTAATAGTCATTGATGATAAGTAACTTGAGATGCTGTAAAGTGGGGGATTACATTCCCTAAATAAATGCATAAATACTTGTTGCCTTGAGATTCAAGAGGGATTCAAGCTACACTGAGTTAGAGCAGATTCAGGATGTCCTTGTGCTGTGGATTTTTATATAGCAGGATATTTACTTAAGCCACATATTTGCATTTCAATCATTCATTCTAAATAGAAAGCCCCCTTTTCAAATATGCAGAAACAGATTTTGTGGGTGGAAGTTTGTTGAGACAGAAGTATCTCCTAGAAAGTCAGGAGTTTATCTCCTAAAATTCCAGATTGGTATGTAGACACTTTCTTTTGAGGAGGGAAAGTTTCATTCCTAAATTACCCTGGCAAGCTAAAGAAAGTAAGGTATGGTGAAATTGTGCTCTTTCAATTCTTGCTCACAAGAATTCTCACTTGCTGATTTATGCTACTATATTTGACTTTTTTCATGTGTGACAGATTTTACTGGAACCTTCTATGAATGTGGAGATGTTAAAGTAAGAGAGTTGAAAATGCTTTCTAGATCTGGATCTCTAAGAATTTAATCTGTTAATTGAGGAGGATTGTTCTTATAATATTTCATTTGTTGCCATTAAACCATATCTAAATCATGAAAAGAGAATAAATTGTCTTGTGTTTTGACTGGGGAAGCCAAGCAGTAGAAGATTATAATAACAATGAAACAAATGCTAGTGAGTTGCTTTCCAGAAAGGTCATTAAAATAAAATGAAAAATTAATTGAACTGTGAATTCCAGATTGGTATTATGATGAAGCTCAGATCCAGTGCAAAGAATAAATTCTGTGTATTAGAAAAACTTATGCCAGGGTTGCCCCCAGCTACACCAATGTAAGAAAGATGTTTTACACTAGAAGGAACTGTGGAATAAGGGACTTGAAATACAACACCACATTAAATATTATCATCAGTGCTGAAGAACTGGGATTTAAAAAGTTTACACATAGTGGAAAATTGATTCATTTAAAGATAATGAGCCAAATTTGGGGAAAGATTGAATTCTCATATGCTGATTTACCTGGAGGCTGTTATATCTGATTGTTTTTGGTATTTGCCCCTTCCATTGTAAAGTGAAACCATGTTGTATTCAGTTTGCTTGGATAACACATAATATAAGGGGACAGTTGGATGCTTCCATATTAAATTACTATTCCTCCAATATAAGCAGAAATGAGATTTAATATGACAGCACTTCCTTAAAACTAATGTAAATTTTTATTCAGTGTTGGAGGATGGAACTAATTTTAAGTAAAACCAACCTGAGAAAAACCTATTTCCAGCTTTAGAAGTTTCAGAAAGCTAGGAATGGTGAGGATATTTGGTATACGATGTGTTTCTGAAACACTGGAACTATAGAGAGTTTTTGGATAATCCCACAGCTGATAAAATATACAGAAATTGTTAGTGGTAACAATCCTTTTTTCTTCCTGTAAAAGATACTCATCACCCTAATTAAGGTCAACCAGCAGGGAGAAAGACAGTCTAGGAAAGACAGAATTTGTGGAAATGTTTGGCTCCAGTATGAGTTGTTATTGAGAGATACCATCTTAGCAGCTGCAATAACACTGAAGGTTCAGCAGAGACATCTGTGGCAGCTCAGTCCAGAAATATCCTGGCACACTTGCAAAGCACCAGCTGAGATGCTGCTGTGGCAGATGAGGAAGCAGTTTGTAAGCCACTACTAGTATATAATTGCTGAACACACGTCCACAGAGCAGACCTCACCAGGCTTTGCTGTAATTCTAAACCAGAGTCCCAGTACTGGTAAAGAGTAAAAGGAAAGAGACAACTGACTTGGCACAGTGGAGGAGCTTCCCAGAAGTTACTCTTGGCAAATAGCTCAAGCAACATGCTGGGATTTGGTATCTGACAAGTGCCAGTATCTAAAATGAAGGAAGCCAAATTATTTCAACAGCAATTGCTTGCTTCACTTGGTTTATGAGAAGCCTAAAAGAAACTTTCTAATTTAACATTGAGAGTTACAGGTTTTTTGTTTTCATGATAAATAGTAAAACAGAGGCTGAGTAGCTAAAAGACCTGCTGGAGGCTCGAGGTCCTCATGTCTCACTAAATGAATACCTAAATGAATAAGTAGTAGAATGTATGTTTCGCAAAAGGCTTTGTGAATTTCACCTCCATAAATTTTTACAACAGCAGCAAGGCCAGTCAAGGCTTCATGGTTTTTCTTACACATAAACATAAAAGATAGGTCATCGGTGTCAAAGTGAAATGAATCAGTAACTAAAGAAGAACTTGATATATTCAATCTATACTGTACTTGTGTATCCTGTTGCTAATATAAATGTTTATGGTATTCAGTGAACAGGACAGTCTTAAAAACACACCTACAGCTTGAGTTATTAAGATTTTTTAGAAAACCAAAGAAAAAGATACTCAGAGCTCTGCACTCTGGATTCTGTTTGACTTTAGAGTTTGGCACTGGAAAGGGGCTTTCCCTGAGGTGAAATGATCATATGCATGTTTATGGGGATGGTTGCAAAACATTTCTCTAAAGCTGCTTTTTCTACACAAAGTGGAGAAAAGTGCTTGGGAATTGGTGATGAGTTCTGACACCAGGAATGTGATTTACTGTGACAGTGTTCACAGGGGTTTTCAGGTGAGGGAAGAGATGAGAATGTTGACTCCGTGTTCAGAAGGCTTGATTTATTATTTTATGATATATATATGTTACATTAAAACTATACAAAAAAGAATAGAAGGAAAAGCTTCCTCTCAGAAGGCTAGCTAAGAATAGAAAGAAAAGAATGATAACAAAAGCCAGCTTTCTTGGACTCTGTCTGAGATAGCTCGGCCTTGATTGGCCATTAATTATAAGCATTTAAGATGGGCTAATCAAAAATCGACCTGATGCATTCCACAGCAGCAGATAACCATTGCTTACATTTTGTTTCTGAAGCCTCAGCTTCTCAGAAGGGAAAAAAATCCTAAGAAAGGATTTTTAGTTAAAAGATGTCTGCGACAATCTACCATGTAACTTTTGCCCCTGCATAGTGTGGTGAGTTGATCCTGGCTGGACACCAGGGGCCTGCCAGGATGATCTATCACTTCCCTCCTCAGCTGGACAGAGGAGAGAAGATAAAATGAAAGGCTTTGGGTCAATATAAGGGCAGGGAGAGTTACACACCAGTTACCATCTTGAGCAAAACAGACTCAGCCTGGGGAAGTTAATTGAATTTGTTACCAACCAGACTAGGATAACAAGAAATAAAAGAGATTCTTAAAACACCATCTCCATCCCTCCCTTTGTCTTGGACTTAACTGAACTGCCAAATTTTCTACCTTACCATCTTATTGACACAGGTTTATGATAGATGAGGGCCGCAGTAACAGAATCACACACTGCCCCTGCTGCTCCCTCCTTCTCAGAGGGATGACACCTCGTACTCTTCACCTACACCAACACACTTATACTTCTCACACAGTTCTCCATAAACTTCTTCTACATGGGTCCTTCCCACATATTGCAGTTACCTCTCCACTAAGGGTCCCTGCCATGGGGTACAGTTCTTCAGAAACATTGTTCCAGCATGGGATCCCTGCAGGTCCACAGGTCCTGACTGAAGCTGGGTGCATCATCGGCTTCCCATGGAGTCACAGCTTCCTTTGGGACCCACCTGCTCCAACATGGCCTGTTCCATGGGCTGAAGGTGGACATTTGCTCCATCATGGACCTCTATGGCCTGTGGGGGCACAGCTGCCTCACCATGAGCTGCACCCTGGACTGCAGGGCAATCCCTGCCCCAGCAGCTGGAGCACCCCCTGCCCCTCCTTCTCCCCTGACCCTGGTGACTGCAGAGATGTTTTTCTCACGCATGTTTATTTTTCTCTTCTCTGGCTGAAATTTCTCTTGTGCAATAACTTTATTCCCCTATTCTTGCAACATTATCCCAGAGATGCTGCCACCGTTGCTGACGGCCTCAGCTCTGGCCAGCAGCAGGTCACTTTGGAGCCACCTGAGGCTGGCTCTATCAAACTTGTGGAGGAAACTTCTGGCAAATTCTTACACAACCCAACCCTGTGCCCTTCCCAAACTTTGTCACTCAAACCCAATACACAGGGTTGTCTGAATGGGTGCTTTCCTGCCCTACTCCATCAGACCACAGTCGCCATTTCTTCTGAAAAGATAGTAGAGGTGTAGTTTTTCACATACAGGATGACTTTTCCTTCCCTAAACTATTTGTTGTTCTCTTCTCCCACCAAAGACACTTTCAATGGCCCTCAGCATCTTTCTCTCAAGGTTGTGTACTTTTCTTCATGTTGTGTCAAACCATCCTTCTTTGTCAATGACCTGAGTTTCTTCCAGCCAGATTTGTCTGCAGGCATAACCCTTCTCACACAGCAAATATTGTGCCACAGTCTTCCTTAACAGCCAGTTCTAGTTCCTGAATGCCTTGAGGTGATGCTGATTAAGTTTGCCAGCTTGAATAAAGCCAAGCCAAATTCAGATCTTATGAGACCTTAGCTTAGTTTGTGCTGACTGACATATGAAAAATGAACCAGGAAAAAAATAATTGAAATAAGCAGGCACACTAGTTTCTGCTGACTGTTGAGGTTCACCATAAAAGCCTTCAAACCCTAGCTTGTTACCCCTCAAGACTGGGGGATGAAGAGATTGAGAGCAACCCTGCTGCGGAGGACTTGAGAATGCTAATGGATGAAAATCTGTCCATGGCTCAGCAATGTGTGCCCAGTGCCCAGAAAGCCAAAGTCTCCTGGGCAGCATCAAAAGCAGTGTTGCCAGCAGGGTGAGGGAGACCCCCTTATTCACTCTGGTGAGACCCCACCTGAAGTTTTGCACCCAGTTCTTGTCTCCTCAGTATAAGAATGAAGCAAACCTGTTATGGTGGATGCAGAGGAGAGCTACATAAGTTATAGAGAGCTGAAACAGCTTTCCAATAAGGACAGGTTGAGAGAGTACTTAAAGAAGGCTTATAAAAAAGATGGGACCAGGTCTTTTAACAGGTCCTGTGGCACTAGAACAGGTTCTAAAATGGAAGAGGTTCAATTCAGATTAGACATAAACACTAAAGTCTTATGATGGAACTGGTTGCTCAGAGAGGTGGTAGAGGCTTGACCTGCAGAAATATTCATGGTCTGGTTGGAGCAACTTTATCTAGCTGAAGATGTCTTTGACCATTGCAGGAGAATTGGACTAGACAACCTTTAAAAGTCCCTCCCAACACAAACAGTTCTGTAATGTTCAGAAGTTGATTCACAATAAAATTTGAGGGAAAAGTGGTCAGTACCTGTACCTGTAGGTATGATATATACCCTCCTATGAAACTTATAGACAGTGATTAGTTTTCTGGTTAATGATGTAGAGAAATCCAACCACATCTCAGGGCAGAGGATGTCTCGGAGCAGAGGCTGCAGTGGGTTGTGAAACAGCAGCAGCATGGATCTGTTAGCAGGACCTTGGCAGAGGTGAGATGTGCCAGTGTCACCTTGGTTCTCTGGAGGGTTTCTTGGTGCCTGGTGAGCTCCACACAGACAAGGACAGGGTGGCTGCCACCGTTTGGAATATTAGCTCGAGAGCTCAGCTGAGGGTACATTTTTCACTACCCATAGACACACACTCAGCAAACAGGTGATGTCAGTGTACACAGGTAGACTTCCTTGGAACCGAAAGGTGCTCTGGAAGGCAAATGCAAAATTGTATGGACTTTAACTGAGTCTGGGAAAATCTTGCTCTAGGGTGTGCCTGCAGTAGGACATTATTTCCATGGCTTGGGTATTTCTGGTTCCACGGTGGTCACAGCTTTATTCTCTCACCTTTTTGTTTCTGATATAACATACCCTTTAGACTTTGAAATATTCACCACTTAGAAAAAACAGGCATCTCAGTTTAGGATAATGCATGGTAAATTCCAGGATAATTTTGTAGATAAAACTTTCTGAGAAGTGTTTGTGCATAACAACTATTTAATATTCTTTAAAATGTGTGTGTGTACTCTATTGTTGTTTTAATAGGGTTGGGGCTGCTAGTACCTTTATTTTCCATTGCTTTTCCCTGCTTCCTTAAGTAGCTGAATCCTATATTCTGTAAAATTTAGGCATGTGTCTTCAAAGAACACTGGCCTGCCTGCATATCAGATATCTGAGTTGGTAGCAGCTGGGAGAATATCAATGAGTGGTACCCTGTGCTATTATAATGTCAAAGCTAGAGTGGGGTGGAGAGGGTTCTTATATTCACAGTCTGTTTAAAAGTGGAATGTATCACATTTTTTAAACTTGTTCTTTCTACTGAAAGGGCTTTTTACCATTTTTCTATTTCAGAGATGAAGTCTCTGGCAAAGAGTAGTGTGAAATTTTAAACAACTTATTTTGAAAAACTATAGGTCTCTAATTATATCCTTAGTTCTTAATTACATTAAATTCTTTATTTAACTCAAACTATTGAGTCGTTTGTTGAAATAACAAAATGTGCCTTTGCAGTTTCTTTCTCACATGGGATAGCATAATGGTAAAACTAGAGCATACTATGCCAGGAGAAGATGGTATTATGGCATGCTGCCATCACCTGTCCATGGCTGTCAAAATTCTTGGTGCAGTGTTTATCACACTGTGTCCATACATTGATGTGCTCTTAGGTACCATTCATGTGTGTAAATGGGGAGGAAAGTGTTGCATGCACTATTTCCATAGGGATCTAGTAATCAGCCATTTGCCTTATGCTCAGCATTGAGGTTCTCATTCTAAGAATCAATTGCAGACCTCAGATGTTGTGATTTGGATATTTTCTTTCAGGCATGGATGGAATGTCTGCATCAGCACTGATCTTAATACACTCAGCAGCTTAGTCAGAAATGAATGTAAGAAAAGACTAAATAAAAACCATGTCCATTCCATTAGCTGCATCAAAAGAAAGTAATCTCTCCCATTTAATGTGTCTTGTGCCTTCAATTAAATCAGATGTATAAACAGTTTATGTGACCTTGGATAGTATGGTGGCAAGAATAACTACAAGTGAGGAAAGAATTAAAAGAGCCAAAGATAATCTAAACTGCTTTTCAGCAGACAGTGCTGACAGCAACACAATAAAAACATCCCCTCCTAGAAAAAATCGATGATCTTGAAAATCATCACAGAAGATCTAATCTTGACTCCTTTTGGTGTGCCAACAATTGGAAGGCTGCTGATGCACTGGGGTTTCTGGGCAGAACTCTTTACTCTGCATCCTGATTATTTGCTCTGTGCCTGAAAATTCCATGGAAAAAACCAGGCTTTATAAAAGTTCATATTTTTCCACCTTGTTTTCTAAATGAAAGGATGAAAAAGTTGCACATTGGTACTCCTTTCTGTAGACCAATTTTGTTCTTCCCCGTCCCTGAAAAGATTCAGCTGTGTTGGAGGACAGGTGAAGCTATGCTGGGAGGAAAAAGAAATGAACTCCACTAATGGAAAATCCAAATGATGTCCTTTGTTTTCATAGTGGTTTTGATAGACTGGATTTGAGGAACAAAGGGATAATTTACATTTGGTATTGCTAAAGATGAAGAATATTTTTTCTTCATTTTAGAAATAAATGACAGTGGTAACTGTAAAAGAAGAGAATGAACAGTCTCTAAAACCGATTTCTGAAAAGTATAAATAAATTTTATTAAAAAATTCTTCAGAGCGATTTTTTCTGTCAATTTTTTTATTAATCTCATATTTTCCAGTAACTTGAACCAAGAATAATTAGATTATAGTACTGTGTAAGAACTTGATATTTATGCTCAAAAATACTGCATATCTTTACTCAAGATTAAACTGCTTATATTTAAGGAAATAATGTCTCAAGTTATAGCATTTCATTATGGCATTCTTCCATATCAAAGCCAAGTTTGCAGCATTTGTATTCTGTGAGTTACAGTATTCTGTATGGTGTTTTAACTTGGTTATGAAGGAGACATACTCATCAATAGGGAAATGGTTATTGCAGTATAAGTAAGTAATGGGAAAAGGAAGATAAATAACCTCCTTCTGACATCTCCCCCGGCCATAATCACCTTGTCCTGATATTCTATTTGCTCTTTTTTCCTTCTACTTTGTACCTTCAGCAATTCATGAGGAAATTTTAGAAAAAGATAATCTTCAGGCTGAGAGAAGATGATGACCACCTTTATGAGATTTATGGAGTTTATGTGTTTTTTGCTCCTTTAGTAAAAAGAAAAAAGGAAAAAAAGTGTCCTTTTTGTAGTGGTTAACACAGAATAGAATGAAAAATCGGCCCAACCTCTTTCTGATTCCCTTTCTACCCTCATTATGAAGATGTCCCTATATTAAGTCCTATCATCTGACTGTAAAAGACCTAAATGTACCCCCCTTGGCACCCACTGTCACACATCTTTGTATAGTAGAAGAAGAGGAGTAATTGGCAATCCTTTCATGATACTTGATTTTCCCTAATGGAATAGTTGTAGAATTCTTCGAGATATCAGTAATAATTGTCAGAATGGGAACTGTTACTGCCTGAAAAGCCCAGGAGCATTCAAAGATGTAATGGCAGCATGGGCAGCCCTTCCAGCATATTTTTCTTGTGCCAGGAACACTGCTGAAGTAGCTGGAATGGCATATGGACATTTTATTTTTTCTTAGTGTATGCAATTGTTGTAACAAAATGTCAAACTGTGAAAAATTACCATTGAAGTTAATCAAAGGCTCTTACAGCAGTAAGACCTGAAGGATTTACCTCAGGAGCAATTTATGGTTTCAATCTGACTACACAAGACAACCTTGTAGTTTTGCAAAGGTTGTCTTTATAATCAAAATTGGCTGCTACATTATAAAAGTGCAGAAATAAGTTTGTGAGGACGTTATCTCAGAAACAAATGTGTATGGTAAAGAATTTTATTTAATTATCAAATTGAAGACTAATCAGGGAAGAGATTTAATATATATCCAATACCAATTGGTCTGTGTGTAGTCACAGTGACCTAAGGTCAAGAGCCATCCTCTGAGGACACCAAGTTTTATTCTTAGTCAAGTAAAAGGCATTTTTGCAAAGTAAACTTTATTCAGCTTTAATTAAAAGCAAGAGTAATCTACATGATGTTTCTGAATTCCATATTCAGATGATGTAAGAGTATAGTTGAACACCACATTTTACTTATGAAATGTGGAATAGTAAAACTATTTTGGTGCAGATGCTGTTCTGGTTTAGAAAGTAAGTTGTGAGTGTGGGTGGTAATATTTACTATTTTCAGACAGTATAAATGCTCAGAAAAAGTCACCTATGATGACTTTTTAAAATGGCATTAAGTGACATTTGGACTTATGAAAAGACTAATTATTTGGGACTATTAGACTAAAGAAAGATCCTTGTGACTGACTGAAACTTGGTATAGTTTGATGATGTTGCCATGTGGAAATATTTCATTTTATATTTTGCTCACTTTATATAAATAGACAGTGATACTTTTGTTATCTATCAAAAGAGTGGAGTATATAGATGTGAGCAAACAAAATATGGCACAAATGTTTTTTACAGACTGTTATCACAAATGTTTTCAGGAATCTTAATTATAATATTAATTTTAAGTAATTAGTGCTCTAGAGCACATGATGGTATTAATTGGTGCAGAGTGGAAGGAAATACTGGCAAGTGGTGTAGTTCCTCCTCCTGATATTCAAGTGCTTCTGTACAAAGGCATGGTGTGTTCTTAGTCTACAGACATCTGAGAAAGTTGTCTTTGCTATTGGCTACTGGTCCTGAAATTTCTCATCTTCAACGATGAGGTTTACTTAACTGAGACTTAACAGCACCGTCTTACCTTTGGAGACCAACTGTTAAAACCAAAAGGTGTGGTGAGGAAGAATAACATAGTTGTCAGCTCAACTGTGAACTTCACTAGCTGAGTGCTTTGTACCAAAGCAAACAAAATGAAATGATATTTTGTTTTTTTAGAATAGAAAGCCTGAATGATAGTGTCAGAAGCAGTTTTCCCAAAGCAACTTATTTATTGGAGGCAAAAAAACCCCAAAACCAACTGACAACAAAAACCCATTCTAAAACTGTAAGCATGAATGCTGTTGAAAGAAACTAACACAGGCATTTCAGTGAGAGAGATTTCCTCCAGGAATCTCAGAGGCAATGGTAGTCTAATGGAGTGTCCATCCTATTGCGTAGCCTGTTGTCAGGTGTCATGGTTTGAGCCTGGCACAAAGCCAGTGCCCCCATGAAAATGCCCTCACCCTGGTGTCTGCTGTGAGATGTGACCAGGAATAAGCAAAACAGGCTCCAGTTTAAACATAAAGAACACTTCATTACCTAAACTACAGGAAAATAGGGAAAAACTATAAGGAAAAGGAAAAAAAAATTGAAAACCTTACAAAAAAGCCACTTTCCTCCTCCCCACTACCTGAATTTCCCAATCCGATACATTCTCCCAAATCACCAACTGCCCAGCCTGGCACCATCCTTTAGTATACTCAAACTTCAGTCCATGAAGAGGAGAGGAGTCCTTCTTGTTCCATAGGCTTCGTCTGGAAACACGCTGAAACCTCGTGTGCTTCCAATGTCACTCGGCACCGCCCGGAAAAGTCCTTTTGCCGCTTGTGACATCTTCCTTCCATGCTCAGTGCTCTCACCACTGGGCATGGACCAGAGCTGCTTCTAGGGCTGTCTTTTAAGGATGCCTTGTCTCACTCCAAAAAGGCACAGTCTCTGCTTTGGGACATCTGTCCTCCCCATATTTTTCCAACCCCCTGGGGCCGAGGGGTCCTCACGATGAACCCTCCTGGTTCTGAGGCACTGCTTCCCCCCAAGTGCAGTCTCTGTGTCACAGGAACAAATTGAGTCCATGGCCACAAGAAAAGTCCAGCCAAAAGGCCACTCCAAATCATCTCTCCCCATTCAATCATCTCCACATTCTTCGGGCCAGGTCCTTGTCTCATCTCATCTCCTATCTCCCTTCTTATTCAGCTTCGAGGAGGATTAGCATTTTTGCAAGGCCCCAGTCATGAAAGAAAGGGGTTAAAACTTTCGGTCTCTGTCTGTCCCGGAGCTGCGGCACTCCCACACACGCTGCCGCTCCGGCCGGGCACTCTTCCCCACCCCCTTCTCCTCCTGGGCCGGCTGCTATCACATTCGGTGTCGCTGGCTCTCCTCTCTCCCTCCTGGGGAGGGGGGGGATGGCTGCCCGAGGGCTGACTCCCTGGGCTCTTCCACCCTTCCATCTTCGAAGGCCTTCTCACCCCCATCTCTGTCCAGGCCCCAGGCCTACCGCATGGCAGCCCCTCCCCTGCCCAGCAGCAGCGGCTGGACAGGGGAGGGAGAACTGACCTCTTCGCCTCGACGTCCCAAGAGAGCCTCCCAGGGCCAGAGCTCTGCTTTTTAACCCCTGTGTATTCTCGGAGGTGTGTCCAAACCCCACTGGCTACACCCGGTGCCAGTATCAAACTCCGAACATCCATTGGTTTGACCACAGCATCCCAGAATTCCCACTTCTTCCTGGTCAAACCACCACATCAGGGAAAAAGAGTAGAACAATATGAGGAGGAGTATGATGAGTAGTTACCCTGAGAGAATGAGTGACAGACATCGTTTTTTTCAGTATCAGAACACGTGTTGAAAATTTAAGAAATAGTAAAACATGGGGTGATATTTTTTCTTATTGCCTAATCAATCTATGATACAGCAGCTTGAGATTTTAAAATGAAAAACATTATTCAGACAAAGGGATTTTTGCAGTAAACATCCATCTTCAGCTCTGCCATGTATGTGTAATGTAGCCTTTGAGAGATAACTTAAGACTGTAAGCAGTGAATAGTGTCATCAGAGTGCAAAACTGTGGAGAGACTGAAAGCTGTGTCTATGTTACAGGTAAGTCAATATACATTTAAACGACATTGCTATAACTGCCTGAAGACAATATGAAAGTATTACTAGAGTCTGGATATGACAAGTGACATTTTTCAGTGTTGAGCTCAAGAAGCTGACATATGAATAGAGATGAAAGGAGGAAAACAGGAAATTCTCCTGTTCATCAAAAACTGGAGAGCACATAAAACTGTCAGCTGTAAGAAGAGAAAAAATTGGTTACTGCCTTCCTTTTCAGTTGTTGCTGCTTAAGAGCCGGCAGAATAACTATTACCCACCATCCATGAAAACACTAGTGGAGTTGTTTTATATTTAATACAACTAGATTTGGTGTCTGGGATCGGGCTGTTTGGGGCTGGCATGTTAAAATACCTGACTAGTACAGAAGCATTCCTCCAGGTCTGCATTGCTGACCATTTCAAAGGCCTCTTTATAGACCACTCCCAGTTACTCTTGTTAGAAGAGCAAAAATATACAAGAGAATAATTTCTTTGCAATCAGTCTTATCTCATTATTTCAACTGAATCTGGAGATGTTTAGGACTTACAGAATATAAAAAAAGGTAGTGAATGTTAGTGAATGGAAAGCATTGACGTGATGTTTTGCTCTGGCTGTATTCCAGGTATGTTCCAAAGCCATCCTATCACTCCACTCCCCAGCTGGACTGGGGAGATAAAAGAAGACATTGTGGTTGCTATAAGGACAGGGAGGTCACTCACTGAGTACCATCACAGGCAAACAGACTCAGCTTGGGAAAATTAATTGCATTTATTTCCAATCAAGTAAGACCAGGATACTGAGAAATAAATACAAACCTAAAACATCTTCTGCCCACTTCTTCCTTCTTTCTGGAATCAACTTAATTCACAATTCTTCCCTACCTTCTCTCTCCACATGACACAGGGAGATGGGGAATAGGGGCCATGGTCAGTTCATCAAACATCTCTGTTGTTGCTTCCTCCTCACATTCTTTGCTTCAGTTCGTGGTCCTTCTCAAGGGAGACAGTCCCACACAAACTTCTCCAACAGCAATCCTTCTCACAGGCTGTAGCTCTTCATGAACTGCTCCAGTGTGAATATTTTTCCACAGGCTGCAGGTCTTCAGAAAAAGGCTGATCCAATGTGAATCCTGCACAGGGTTGCAAATCTTGCCAGCAAGCCTGCTCGTCCACCTTCACAGGTCCTGCCAGGAGCCTGCTCTGGTGCCACAGGGTCACAGCTTCCTTTGGGCATCCACCTGCTCTGTGTGAGATGCTCCATGCACTGCAGGGGCACCTCTGCCTCACCACTGTCTTCACTATGGGCTCTAGCACGACCTCAGCTGTGGCCCTTGGAGCACCTCCTCCCCTCCCTCACTCACCTTGGTGCCTACAGAGCTGTTATTCTCACATACTCTCTCTCCTCTTTGTGTTTGTTTTAATACGGGGATTATTTTACGCATCTTAAATATGTTACCCCAGAGTCAATACCTCTGCTGCTGATGGCTCAGCCTTGCCCAGCAGTGGGTGTCTTGCAGCTAGCTAGCACTGGTTTTATTAGACATGGGCAAAGTTTCTGTCCTCTTTTCACAAAGGAGAAGCCTTCCCCACTCCAAAACCTTGCCACACAAATATAATACAACTGGTGAAAGTGAATGCAGTCATGCAAATGAACTCAAACTTCCTCAATATGACTGGACAAAACTCATGATCAAGAGCTGCAATTGTCAAGTAAATGCTGAAGGTTATTCCTTTGTGATGGAAAACCAAAAGAGCATAGATGAAAAATTTGTTATTTAATGAACCATCTTTTTAAAACAGATTCCTTGAACAAGAGTTGAAAACTGTTCAGCCACTGTCTGTTCAGTTGTGGAATGCGTGGCGCATGAAACTAAGAGTGGTTATTTTCAGTCCATTCGCTGATGAACAGTTGGCTGCATGATTAAAAACCCCCTGATGTTCAGGGGTGTTGTATGCAATCTTAAGATTTGTACCCAGAACTGTATAATCTCCAGCACGTGACTGTTCTTGCTATTTAGAATGGCAAGCAAGTAGAGGACCAGCTGAGATGGTATCAGGGAGTATTCTTTTGTCACTTCAGAAGTGAAACTGCTTCTGTGAAGAAATAAAACTTCAGCTGGTAAGCATGGGAGTCCAGATCTTATTTGAAGTTCTCAGAGGTTCATGGTTAAATTCAAAAGAAAACTTTTGAACTAAAAGTGCTGTACAAGGGGACGGAAATACTGAGCCTTTCCCTGAATTTACAATGCTGAATGTCTCATTAGGGACAATACACAAATCCTTGCAAAACTTGCAGCATGGCAGTTCACTGCCCTAGTCAACAACCTGTAATCAAAAGTATAATCCCATTGACTTTACAGTGCTTGTATCAGGCATTTCACTGAAGCATGGATGTTAAAATTAACACAAGCCTTAAACTTTGAAGGGAGCCAGGATTTGACATTCATTAAAAAGGAAAGTTAGGACTTGGGCACTGAGTTTCAGCATCAGATTCTGCTCCACGAGATTATAAACACAGTGGTTAGGCATTTTTTTCATATGATTAAAGGCTTATATTGCTAGGGATTAATTGCTTTCCATTAGGCTCTACCAACAAAAGACTTTGCTTGGGACCATAATTTGAAACAAAATGGCTGATTTCATATCTTTTTACACATAGAAGAAAAGAGAAATGTCTCAGTAAAGGAGCCTGTACTGCCGATCTGCTGTCCTATAAAAGAGACAGCAATGTGTAGCAACGACAAAAACCTTTGAACTTTGATATCTGACTCTGATGTTATAAAGTCTCATTTATTTTATTGCTTGTTGCACAGCGCCAGTCACATTTGAGATCTCTTTCCTGCTGGTGTGAGGTGATTTTATCTAGTTGTTCCTTTGGGTTTTTTCATATTTTTCAATCACCAAAATGACAAGTGACATAGTGTTTAGTTTAATGTTTACTGCAATAGGTAAACATTACTTGATTGATTCAGTCATTAACAAGGAAAAGCTAGTAAGAGAAAAATGGTGCTAAGGAAACCAAACACAAGGAACCCCCTCAAAGTTGTATGGTGGATACTGTGTTTTGATTGAATTATTTTTGGTCTCTCCTGTTATTTCTGTGAAGCTCTTACATCTACTTGAAAAATCTCATCCAGCTGAGTTGCTTTTAGTTGACAAGACTAATGCATTGTGACACGCAAGCAAGGTTTCTTGCACTTAGAAATTATCGTTTTGTTTGAAGGAAGCTCAGGGCTTTCACATTTCAGCCATGATTGTGAGCGCATATAAAATGTATTCCTCTATGGCAGCAACAAGCATAAAGTTTGGCAGCAGAGGATATGTAAATTCTGCTATTCTGCTAGAGAACAGACATTCTGCTATTCATACAATTTTTTGTCCTGTAAGTCTAACATATCTTCTTGATCTTATTAACATCACTTCTTTCCTAAACTGGAATTTGATGTTTTTTTAAGGGACCTTGGTTTTCTACAGAATTAACTCCCTTGCTCCATAATAATAATCATCATACGACTGAGGTAATACACTGATGGCCCATTTATCTTTAATTTATTTTAACATTACTTCTGAGCTTGGGTAAAAAGACTAGCCTATATCTCTGCTCTGGAATTGCAGTCTGGGAGGATAAGAGAAGACAAGAAATGAATACATGAATAAAATACAAGGATTATAATCTAACTTTATCACCTATTAAGAGTTGAAATGAGCATTTTACTGTCTATATTTAAAAGGTTCTTTTGCTGGTATGTTCTCTGCCAATTACTGTGTTGCAGGTACCACTGGCATGGAGCTTTATACCTGAAGAGTGCACAGAAATAGCTCATTTTTCTGTCATGTAAAAGTAGAAACATTGGTTTGGTTCTGTGTGATTATTTCTGTGTTTTGCCTTATGTGTTTACTGCCCTTCAGTCTCTGAAAATTGTGTGCCCTCTCCTCAAAAGCTGGGACGAGGCAAATATTTTTTGCAGGAACTGAGAGAAAACATCCTTTCGGTTCCCCTTGTGTTTAAGGATGATACTAGAGAGATCATATCAACTCTATAATCTGTGCTCTCACCTAATCAGACGGTTTTGAAAAGAGGGCTAAGTACAAAGGAAGTGCAAGTCGTAACTTCCCTTGGATTTTCAAACTGAAAATGTACCTTTTATTTTTGTCATCTTTGGTCCTATATAATTAACAAAACCTGCTAGGACTTACTCTAAGCCAACCAATTGCTCCTCAGAACTATAGAACATTCTCATATCATGATAAAGAAGTAAAATTTCCAGATTCTTTGTGAGTTACAGTAGAAACCCTGATTTTAAACAAACTTATTTGTGAGACACTACTGAAAACTGGTGTCTGTGGCACTGTTGCAGAATGAAAAGTCTTGGGCAAACTTTAAACTAAAGATCAAGTTCTAAATCTAAGCTTACCTTTGGAGGAAACAGCATGTTATGCAAATAGCATCGAGATTAACCTGATCTATATGCCCAAAGAAACCCAAAAAATCTCACTTTATCCATATTGACATATATTTTGCCATGTTATCTATTCTGTTTATAAAAACTGATCTTAAGTAAATAGACATTTGCATATTAATGTGGATTCTTAGCCTGAACAGCAAAAGATAATATTTTAAAAGTTCATCACATTTTGCCTTATGCTAAGGAAGACTAATCTTAGTATAGCCAGGACACCTGCCAAATACAATGCCCAAGGAAAATGAAAAAATGTTTCTTTGTTATCTTTTGCTTGCCTATTATTTGGTTTGGGTTTGGTTTGACTAAATATGAGTTGTAGATTTCAAATGTGTGGTATTTATGGTCACAGCAAAAGCTTCTCTTAAAGCACTTGGTAGTCCAGCCACACATTTTGCTTTTGAAGAAAAGTGCCCTTTTCCAAACCCAAGGCCCTTTGCCATGAACAATTAATACATTAGCATTTGCTAATAGCTTAGTTAATATTTCAGTCCAGAATTTAGATACTCTGATATATCCTCCAGCCTTTTGTGTTGTTTTTTATATTTCTCAGCCTGAATCAATGTGAAAATCATCTTAACCTCAATGGTTCTGTAGCAGCACCAATGTTACTACCATAAATGCTTAATATTGTATTCCCAAAATTTGCTGTTTAGCATTTCATAAGTGTAAGCATTAGACAAAACCACTTTTTAAAAATGAATAAATAAATTATATTTTCTATTAAGATACTTAAGCTAATCCCTTCCTTGGACTTTATTACTACCTATGGAGACTATATGGCTTTTAGTTTTTAGTTGGCAAGACGTGCTGAATCAATGACAAATTGCACTAAGACATTTATATTGACTTTGGGCTGTCCCTGAGTTATCAGGGCTCTTACCTAAGGAAAACAAATATTTTCTTAAAAGGATTAGAAAACTTATTTCTAAACAACATTACAGTGCTGTTTAGGGACCAAAACCACATTCACCTCATTAAGTTAATAAATCTCTAAGTTGACATTCTTTTCTAGATTAAATTTTGTTTGTTGGAACCAATTTTTATCTAAATATTTTAAGAAGTATTGACTAAAAGATGGCAAGGTGTTCATATTGTGAACAGCTCCCTGGAAAGAAAAAGTATCTCTGTGTTGCTTCAGCATTACTTCCCTGCAGCGGAAGCAAATAAAACCAGTAAGAAATAAATGTCTGTAGCAGAAGAAATCTCACTCAGAGACTTAAAAGTCTACATATCAGGAAGTACAGGGAGCTCTGTGTTCCTTAGTTGACCGCACTGCTCTGACACAGCAAAGTTCTCTGACAGCCTAGATCTGTATGCTTCACTCGCCTGCAGAAACCAAGCTGCAACACAGACTGAGTTTCCTAGTCTAGCCACAGAAAAAGGATGTTAGCGTCCATGTTTGTGTGTAAAGTAATGTAGGTATTCAAACTGTCAGACCCTGGATACTTTAGGAAGGTTTTTTTCTGTAGAAAAATTTTTCTTGTGAGCTGGGAAACAGAAGAGTGGCACCTGCTTGAGAATGAAAACCATGAGCTGGTTTGTGTTTGCCCCGATATTGTTGATTTTTCTGAAGGCTCTGAAAAGCCCTGATCTACACTCGATAATCGGTGTCAAAAACTTTTTCTGCCCTCATTAACTGCTACTGAAGTTATAAAAGGATGAATAAAAGCCAGCCTCTGCTTTTGACTGGCAAGGAGCTGTCAGCCTCTTGCGTTATGAGAACGTACCTGGGCAGCCCCAGGGGCTGGTGCCCAGGGCTAGCAGTGCTTCCCAGAGGGATGAACTAAATGTCGCAGTCTGCAGAAAAGCTGTGGTAAAGAAAAAAACTGCAGTTATCAACAGGCTGCTGAAGATGTGATGCAGAGCCTCACAGTGTAGCTCTTTGTATCTGAATGTTTGTAGTGTTTTTGTCATAAGTTCCACACGGAAAACCTTCTGCAGGTGCTATTTTGCTGTTTAGGGTACACGATATGGGAATGTCTTTCCCATGTTGGCCATATGGTCAAGTGGTATGAATCTTGTGACCTTCTCCTCCGTACCCTAAAAACTGACGCTGCTGACTGGGATTGAAAAAGACTGGAAAATAGGCATCAAGCTCCTGACTGCTATTCTTCCAGTGCATACTGCCCATCTTGTTTAATAGACAGCAGCACAGTGTTATTGATCAAGAATGACATATTCTTCCTCTAGACGAAGGAGAGGAATTTTTTTACCTGGAGAAAGGATGATTTACAATAGCTCAGTTTCATTGGTGTTGTCTTTGTGGAACACCAAAAAGAGAGGGATGCAGAGCTAGACATAATTTCTGTGCTTCTGGCGGGATCTTGTGCTATTTCTCTAACTCTTTGAGTTCAGAGAACTCTTTGAGTTCAGAGACAGTAGGAGAAGGCTGGCCAATAGGTCTCCTTTTCTAGGTTTTGGGTTAGGATTAAGTAGCTCTTGATAATAAAAATTAGATGAGAGCTTCCCTGTCTGAACTACAGTTTATTATTTTTTAAATTCTCTGGTCAGTTTTTTTCCTAGCTGAGAAGTTGTTCCTGTGAATTGTGAGTACAGTGGTTTGTTTCTCATTCCTTCTCTCCCTCAAGAGTGAAATCTTTCTCATTTATTGATTGATTCTTCATTAAACTGTTACAAAAATAAAGAGTTTTGTACTTTTTTCCTTTTCTCTTTAAGTTAAAGATTCTTTTAAATAGGCTGAGCCTTGTTTAAGGATCTGAAAACTGTAAAAAAATAACATTTTCATGTATATCTGTGTACTACTGTATGGGAACATGTTAAGGAATCTGTTTAAAAATTATACAGACAGGAAATCCATCTGAGATCTACAGTGTATTCCAGCATGTAAAATGGGCCTAGAAAAAGTGATTAATCCCTTTAACACACTGTGTAACTAGCCAAGTTGTATTTTATTGGTATTCTAGTCCTAGGAAAATGCTGTGACAATTCCACAATACTAATCTGCTGAAGTTAAATTGACTCCCAAGATTTAGCTGGATGAGTGAAACATGAACATTAAAGTTAATCAGATGCCTGTGCAAAGAGTGACCTAATTATCCTGGATGATGTTCTTGTCTTGTTTTTAGTTTTTCAATCTAAACAGTGAAAAGGATGAGTTGTCTTTGATCTGCCTAGTGTTTGTATACATAGGCAAATCTAGATCACATGCAGCAGAGCATGTAACTGCTTTACCAAATCCAGACTTTCATGCAAAAACATTACCTACTTGAGAACCCTAGGAAAAGCTTAAGGAGTCAACAGGAGATCTTGGAAGTACATGTTACAAAGTCATCCTTTAAAAAGCATTGAAAAATTGCATTCTATTGTTTGCAGCGTTACCAAAGCCCTAAAACCACGCTGAAGTTATTATTCTTCCATTATGTTACTTTAGTTTTTTTAAAAAACTGAGTCCATTTTAAAACTCACAATTTTTTTATTCAATCTGTAAAAGTCTATCTTGGGGTCCTCTTTTTTTTTTTTCTTTTTTTTTTTTCATATAGGATTACAATCACTGCTTAGTAGCAGAATAAAAGCAGATTGTGGTTTTTTTGTTTTCAGTTATGTGATATTCCTCTCCTGATCAGGAAGGTAAAAAAAAAATCCTTGAAATATCTTTTTCTATCTTTTTTCACTGGAGGCATTGTGAGTGCCTGGGGTTTTTGGTTTTTTTTTTTGCTTTGCAGGTCTGCCTAGCCTTCCCTCTAGCTGAGTTGGTTTTCTTCGTCCCTAAGGGGCAAAGAATCCCCTTCCTGAGACTAAATTCAACAGTTCAGTATGTGGTATTTTCCCTTCTAAGGGAAAGTTTCTAAAAGCTAAACCTATATAGAGAATTTTGACTGCTCAGTGTGATCACAGACTTCATCACATATGCCATGATTCCAGGAAGAATGGAATGGAATTGAATGGAATGGAAGGCAGGTCCCTAATGTGATTGTTTTTAATTATTTACAATGCTGAGTGTTTTTTAATGGGACTTATGTACCTCTGCTCCAGATCATTTGTCCATCTCTTGCCTTCAAAACTAAACAAATTGTAGGGTTGCAGCATAGTTCAGCTCTAATACTCCTTCTTCCAGATCTTAAACACTGATGATACTTAATTGGAAGATGTGATGGATATTCAGACTTGACACCTTTTTACTTTCTTTTAGTTTTGTTGCCCAATTGGAAATCTATAATTCTTTTATATGTCTCTGCAATGCTAACAAGCTTGAAAAGTAAAATAATACTTAATAATCTAGTAATGATGTATAACTTGGAAAACAAAGACTGCAACTGTTTTATATTTTACTTTGGGTTCAGATGAATATACAACCCTATCTCAGCCTTAATTTGTAATGGGTTTTCCTCTGCTTTTCAGGGCTTTATAGACAAAAAGAAATTTTCTCCCATTTCTCAAATTCATACATATCCCTCTCATATTGTTTTTTACATTTTTTTTTTTATGATCAAAGCCCTATAAGGAGAGGAGCAGTATCAGCCTCTTACAAATGAGGAAACTGAGGCACAGAGCATGGTAGAGGCCAGTCATCTCTAGCAGGGATGTGCACAGCTGCAGGGACACCAAAGCTTCCAGAGTCCCATGAAAGTGATCTCAGTAGTGGACCAGTCTGGGAATCCTTCTTAAGAAGAGCACTCCATATTAGCTAGTTTGTTTCTATGCTTGCACTAGACTCAGCTGGTTTCTCGAAGCATTATTTACATAAGGATATTACTTAGCACATTGGCTTACTGGAAATGATACCTTAGGACTTTATATGGTGCCTTCTGCTAGTTTGGGACAAACATGAATTCATGCAAATATCTATAGAGAAAGCATATTAAAAAAGAAAAAAAAAAAAAGAAAAAAGGTAAGTTATTTTAATGTGTCTTCCCATGTGGAAATTAGCCCATTCTCTGTGCTGTTGTACAGTATAACTGTTTCCTTTGTATTGCATGACACAGAATGTTGGTTTTTCCCCCTGACTCACTGATACTTGAGAAGGGCAATTACAGTAATATATTTACATTTTTAGGGAAATATAAAAGTGTGTCAAACACAAATATTTCACCTGATTGTTAATGTTCCAAACAGTAGGGTGTGCAGAGCAGTCTTGACAAGAAATGTATGGCTAATGTGAGATGAGTTTTATGGAACTGCAAAAAAAAAAAAAAATCTCAACAGAGCAAAACATATTAATAATTAAAAACAAATACTAGAACATAACTCAGGAGGTGACAGCATATACAGCTAGTGTGACTCATGCAATAAGCTCCCCATATTTATAGCTGGCTCTGAGTGTGGTTCAGAAATGTTTTGAGCACATCCTCACTTTTGTATATCCCAGCATGACCACTTCTAGCTTCTAGTATTTCCTCTTTCCAGCAAGAGGAAATACTCCTAATTTCTTTCAACAAAAGCAGAACAAGTTTGAATTTCCCTTCATAAAAGGTAATAAATAATACAAATACAGATCTGGGAAGAGAATAAATAAAGCCTGGAGTGAGCAAGCTTATCTTTACAGCCAAACTGCTAGCACTGGGATGCTCAGCTGCCTATTATTTTGTACTAGAACATTTGGGAAGCAGAACAGCAGAGCTGAAAGGCAGGTGACTTATTCTCTTTCAAGACCATTATTTGGATAAGGAAATTTACTCCTTGTGCAAATGCTAATGCCTGCATGCTTGAATTTTGTACCCGATTGATGAGGGTAATGCTTTCAAAGTATTATCAGTCCTGGGTGTATTTTCTACATGTTAATTGAGCACTGGTATAAGGGAGAAGAATCTCTGTGCTGTACAGAATTTTTATTTTGACTAGGTGTAAGCCTATAATTTTTCAGCTGTGTCTGAGCAGTACTTTCAAACACATCTTTAAATGCCTTGTAGGGTAATAGAAGCCTGCAGTCTAAAATCATAGTTCTTTTGAGATATTTTGCTAAAAATGGTCATTGTGCTACTATGAAGCAAACAGAGTAATCGAATGAACAACACTCCATTAAACTAAAGAGGTTGTGTGAGTATTCTAATTATTGTGGGCAAAACTGATTAACTTAGTCTCATGATCTGGAGACGTATTTATGCAAATTGCAAGAAAAGGAGAAAGGAATCCTTTCTCCACTACGAACTCATCAGTGCGGGAAGCTCGCAGTGGTGGATTAGTCTGGAAAAATTAGGAGTCAGACTTGGCTGTATTCTTTAATGGAAATATAATCAGCAATATATCTTGATGAAATGTGCACTGCCATCACATAATACCCACTTGGAGGTGAAGTAAGGGCTGGAGGCAGTAGTCCAAAACCATTAACATCCCCCAGGGTGAATATAATGGGATGATAAATGCTCACTGGGAAAGGATTCATTTCAGTTTTCAAATGATTTTGAAAGTAGAACAGAAAGTTAGTAATTTTATATCAATTTAGTCAACCCATACTTTAATTCAGTAATGAACGACTTGATGTCCATCCAACCTCAGTGTATATGTAATGCCTGAGTTAGGTGTTGGCATTATTTTTGTTAGCTCAGTTTCACAAAGGAAGGTGCCCGGGTAGGAATCCTTCGGGTGTACAAAGTGATTAATTCTTCTACAGAACAGCATCAATCGACTGAGTTTCTTTAATGGAACAGAATAGAAAGGCGCAGTCCCTGGACAGATATTTGGGTCAATGGACTTGCCCTGATAGCATCCTTTCTTTTTATTTCTGCTAGGAGTGATAGGGTCTGGGATGGATCAGAAACAAATGTTCATCATGGATATTTTAAAACCCTTTAGTGAAGGAAGGAAATGGCTTGAATATTTTGGTTTTTATATGAGGACGCAGTGCTTTAGCAACTTACTTTTCAATGAAAAGAAAATAATTATGCAAGATATTTGGAGGTTGTATAAATGCTGGGGAATCTTAGTACTTCAATTTACCTACTCTCGCTACATAAATAGGCATCTTGTGGATGACTGCAGAAGAAACATTTCATTTTAATTGGTTCTCTAAAGTGTCATTAACCCCAAAGGATTAAGTTTTCTAGAATATACACTGAATAGGTTACAGCAGAGAGAACAATATAATTGTGTCATTTGATTTTAAACCTTCATACTTTTTAAATCATCCGCCCCATTTTAAGGGATATGAAAACAGAGAAAGCAGTTTCTCTGCTTCTGAATGGATATAAGAAAATGTTTTTGCTTTGTCTGAAGTATTGGGCTTTGAGAGAGATATTAAAAATAAAATTACTCTCTCATGAACTATCTTGCTAATAAATCAGAATCTGATATCTACACTACTCATAACTGAAAAATGGGGTATTTTTTGACCTCTGCTTAGAAAAATTATGCTGCTGCAAATGGATCTAAATTGACAAATATTTATGTATATAAAATTAGTCACTTAGATTTCACCTTTCGGTCATTGCCATATTTATTGAGGAGTTTAGTTCTTCTGGGCAAGTACGTCACGGACTTTGCAGCGTCTCAGCACACCTGAATCCTTGTAAGAGCAAATGTAGCACACTGTTAGTAAAGTAGCAGCAAACACAAGTCTGTGAGTTCTTACCTTTGACTTAAACAAAGTAGAGAAGCTGCTTGAAGTAAGCTGAGTAGGAGTGATGACACTTGTACTACTCTCTACCTCTAGTTTACTGCTATCCTGAAGACAGTCAATAAAATTGCTGGTGTGTAATATTTGTATCTTACTACTACTTAAAGTAGTGTCCTCTTATCAAAATTTAGGCACAACCCTTCCCACAAGCTCAAATTCTCTCTTAAAGGTGTTCTTGTCCTTCTGGAAAATGGTCAGCTTTTATCAGAGATTTAGGAATGCTTTAGCTTCTGGCTAGGTATGGTATGAACTAGAAGCCTAAGAGAAACAGTAATGAAATCTTTTTGCATTCAGAGACGGCATTAAGTGTTGACTCCTAATGTCTGTTATTACAGTGTTGGAGAGAAATGCTAATAATGAGAAAAGATGGAAGCAAACAAGTGGGTTGAATATAGCACGGATACTTAAGTATTTTTTGTATTAGGATAGGTGGTGGATAAATGAGAATCCTTCTTACCTTTGTATGTATGTGTTGCTTATGTAACCAAATGTATTGCATACTGTCAGGGAGTGGACAACACTGCATGGTCTGGAAAAGATCAGTGCATTGCAGGCAATGTGCCAGCAGGCATGAAAACATCCGTGTCTGAGGCATGGACAAAAAAGGCATGTGGTACATCTCAGCTGTAGAAAAGGCAACCCTCGCTGACAGCAAAATCCACAGTCAAACATTACCTGAAAGGCCACTATGCTGAATCCCAGCCTACTTCAGTTCACCTAAAATATACAAATACTTCGGTTAGTTCTGGAGTCTGAGAGCTGAGCGCAAGGAGTGCAAAGATGAATAATCTGAGTGGTAAATCCAGGTGTGCTGCATATTTCTTTCATTTGCTTTGCAATTCTGCCTCTTTCTGCTGACATTGTTGGCATGGTGGTTTTGCTTTTGTAGTTTTTGTACTCAGCTCTTGAACTTGCAGAGATCTGAGAGAGAATAGTTGCAGTGTATTATTAAGTTTAATATAAAGTGTATTATTATTCCTTCACGAGGAAGGAATTCCCTTTGTTAGATATGACTCTCCCAAAGCCTTTTCAGGAGATGCCTACTGACGAGATTTGCAATAGTAGCTGGCATCCATTTCAAAGTATTTGCTTAGGCCCTGAATCCTGCTAGATGACATCCTTTAGTATTGCAACACCATTTTTCCAACAACTGAACTAAATACTTGTCTCTGATATGTCAGAGGTGCCTGACAGACTGCCACTGCTAAATTACTCAAGGCAGGTACCTACAATGACCATTCCTTCTGTTTAGTGATACAGGGAATGTGTTAGCCCTGACTGAGAAAAATGTCAGACTTGTGGGAGAAGCAGAATCAATTGCCTGCAGGTAATGTCTTTCATTAAAGAGCCTGTGAAAGAAATTCGGTCTCCCTACAGAAATTCTCCACCACTATTTCCTATCAAGCCTCTCAGGTTTATCCTAGAGACAATCCTCAGGGAGGACTAATTGTGTGTAGATGTAATGGACTAGAAATCATTCCTTTTTAAGAATGGTAGATGAGTTGTAAGTGCAGTATTAAGCTAGCCTTTGTGCTTGCAAAGGACCAAACTAGCCTCCTGCTGCTCACTTTTCCCAAATTTGGGATATCCAGAATTACAATTCAAATTTTAGGAGGATATTGTGTGTACAGCAACAATATTTTATTTATCACCGCAGGAACAGAAAAATGGTGTGAGGTTTTACATGATCTGCCTTTGTAGGCAAGGGTGACATAGGTTCTTGCTAATAGGTTATTTGGGGTGGATTAGAATGAAATGACAGAGTGATTGGTACTCATAAATATATCTATGTGTTGGCTGCAAAGGAAAAGAGGCATGTAGCTGTTTTAGGAATTATCTGCAAAAATATAGTAATATCAAAGCATAAAAGAAAGCACTTCAGAAAGGGTATAAGGAAAAGAAAGAAAAAGAAAGGATAAGAGTAAATAGCAGAGAGGAAAGATATCATCACGGTGGCTCCAGTGACAAGACTTGATGTTTGCAATTTTGGTGTCTGTTGTTTGAAGTGATGCTCACAGTCTTTATCTGTCAGAGGTGGGAGAAGCCCATGAAACACAAAGTTCAATGGGTTAATATACACTTCATTTTACATGGGAACACCCAGCTACTGCCCCTGGGGAGGCAGTTTTACACTGTCTGAGGCAACACTGCAAATCATGTGGAGTCCTGTCAGAATTCAGGACATCCCTCTGGCTGTCCTAGATTGCCAGGACCCCTGCCAGGGGGCTCAGAGACCCTGGCACAGACCCCAAGACGCCTGTGGTTTTGATGATGACTCATGGAGCAAGTTACCAACCTTACATGAAGAACTGCAAGCCACGACAGTTTAAGCAGAATGATAGTGAATTTATCACGAAGTGAAAAAAAAATTTTTTGGAGTTTTTAGAATGGGGGTTCAGGGGCAAGATGGAGGAATCTAGGTGCGTCCAGCCTTTCTCCTTCTTCTTCTTGGCCTCCATCTTCTGCTGTGATGCTGGCACTTTTAGATTGGTTTAGAAGAGAAGCTCACTGTCTAACATAGGTGATAGGTACTGGAAAGTAATTGTAACCATTGTATTGTAACCATTGTACCAAACTAAAAACCATTAGTTTTTAGTATAAAATTATACCGCCCCAGGGGCAGGCAGAGTGCCTCTGTCTGTCTTGCTGAGCGGACCTCAACAGGCCAAGAGAAAGAATTTTATAGATAAGAAAAAATAAACAACCTTGAGACCTAGAACTGAAGAGTTCTTACTCCTTCTTTGACCACCACACTGGGAAAAGAGACTTTCTAATGTATCTTGGGGTCACTCTGACCAGTTAGAGTCCTGAGAGAGTCCTCTGGTGGAAGGCCCCAGAAAAAAACTTCAGGGGTCTTTGATGGTTTATGACCCCTTCTAAGGCATGAGGGCAGCCTCACTGAGTTATGGCCCATCAGAAGGGATGAATACCTTCAGGCCTAAGTGTGAATGTCCTGGTGCTACCCCAGGTAGAAGTCTTCCACATGAGCCAGGTGTGTTAGAGAGGACATTGGCATTATAAAAACCATTATCCCACCTAGCAGGATCTGCCTTTTCACTCTTCCCTTACCTGTCTCAGAACCCAGCTTGCTGCTAAACAAAGGTTGGTTTGTTGAGGTCATTCTCTAGTGAGGAATGTTTGCTTCCTCTGTCTTGTGCAGATCAGAGGTTTTGCCACCACACACAAAAAACTCTTCTCCTCAATCTCATTTGAGGGGTGCAAACATGCCCTCAGTAAAGCACTTGCTGATTTTGCAGATGGCTGAATTTTTGAGTCCTTAAACATTAACATTTCAGTGTCTATCAGATGTTTACTCATTTGACAAGAGACTATAATAAGAATTGTTGGAGAGCCAGCAAGCAGAGAAGTGGCTGATGTGATTAACTGCCTTTTCAAGTGATTTAGGTTATAGAAGTTTGAGAAAGGCTGTGCTCTACTTATAAAAACTCTTTCAAATTCTCCTCTATTAAAATAAATAAATTCTAAAGAAGAAATAGCTTTATATGTCCTTAAGAGTGTTGACAGTTCTGTGCTGATTTTTTCACAATGGCATTTTGCAGCTGTAGCTTTATGGAGCTGGAGATGAGACCTGGGAGAACCAAGCTGAGGGTAAGGCTAGAGAAAATTAAGAGAATGGGATCTTAAAGTAAAACTTCCCTAGGCAAGTTTCAGGTCTGAAAATGCTTGTTAGCCTAGACTTTACTATGGGAAAAAGAGAAAGTTTTTCAACCAGAGCCACTCTGGTCTGTACCTCTCCAGCCTCATGGATTGGAGAAAAAAGATTACATCAATTTTAGACAGCATATTAGACTTCAATGGGAATTAATTTTTTGGCTGGTCTGGTTTTATTGGTGACTTTTAAAACTGAAGATAAGCCATTACTCCACCAAGGAAGTCCATTCTGTGCAAGGGCATTGAGGGAAGTGTTAATCTTCTGCATTCCTAAAATCTATAGCGCAAGTGCTATTGTAATGTTAATGTTTGAACCAGGCAAGATACCAAAGACTGCTGTCTGCTTATTTCACAGAATTTAGTCTGAATTTAAATTTCTCCAAACTCAAAACTCCAAGAATTTTAATTAGAGACTCATAATTTCTCCCTCATTGGTCTTTCTTAATTTCTGAGCTTTAAAAAGTAGAGGGACTTAAGGATAGATAAATAAATAAATAAATAAATAAAAAATTTTTATTGCATTCTGTTAAGCCTACAAGTAAACTTTCAAAGACCTGTGTTTACAGGTGCAGTGCTGAATTATCACTCAGAGTAAGAAAGACAGCTGAATTCCATATGCACATTGTTATCAATTTTTGAGTATTGAGGATTAATTTACTACCACTTGCCCTAATGTTTTAGTCAAGAGCTCTTTTTTATATAATAGACTGAAGTGTCATCCTTAAAACAAGAAGTTGTAGAAAAGAGAAAAATGTCTCTCAGATGAAGAGGAGAAAAGAGGTATGTGTCACCTTCGACTCACAATCCAGACTTCTGCAGCTGTCCTGTAGTCATGGGCAGGAGTTTAAAATAGAAAAATGGTGACTCAGGAGGAATAAAATTATGCCTTGATGACCCTCCCAAGGATAGTTTGAGTTTTAAGTCAAGGCAGAGAACACTGATTCAAATGCAAGGTGCCGTATCTCTCCCCCGTTGTTGTATATTTTTCCTCTGAGGTTCCTCTTGCATCTGGTTTTTGTAAGTGTGCTGCATTGCTTAGTAAAACTGGGGATTAAGACAAAAATAAAAGTGGAACAGCGATGGTGAGTGTCTTATTTTAAGGAAAAGTTTTTGAAGGGAGAATGTAGCTGAGAATGAAAACATGGGGAGCTGGAGCTCATTGCACCTCCTGTAAAATACCTTCTGCAAAGTAATGATGAAAATGTTTTTAACTCCCAGGACAAGGCTGTGACTCAGCTAAATCCTCCTGTTCTGATCTAATAGGTCTATTGTAGTTCTTGACTGTGAGCCAGCTGTTCCATACAGAAGGCCCAAATTTGTCTTTTAGTAGTTAGGTGAATTTTGCCAGGCAATGGTGTTAGTGAGGGGCTAGTGTGATGATGCAGAACAAATTAGTCCATCAGACTCTTTGGTTTATTTGCTGGAGGTTTTTTTCCAAAGGACAGTCACTTTAAAATGTGCTCCATTTCTAATTATGTGGCCTAAAAGATTGAAGTCATGTAATCAAAATATTATCTTAATTACACTAATTACAGACCCTTATACTGAGAGAAATCTCAGGATATTTCTAATGTGAGCAACTAATTAAGGTCTAGTAGAATAATGACAGCTTAATTGCTTATGTTTGTGTCGAGGTATCAATTTTGAAAAAAACTTGTATATAACCTGTTATAATATGGTTAAAATAGTCATATTCTTAAGTGCACTTTAGATAAAATTACAGTTTCTAAATTGGTTTAATATCATCAGCTGTCAAGGGAAGTATCTTTAACATAGGGTTCTTTATTGAGAGCTATATTTGATAGAGTGTGCTTCTAGACCAATATGAGGTACTTGATTTGTAAAATAAGATAAATAAATGTACCTGTTTAATATTATAATTAAATAACTGAATGCTATTTATTATTATTATATTTATAATTCTATATTTATAATTAATATAATTAATTTAATTATATTAAATAATATGTATTATTATTTATACTTGAAAAGCTACTTTGCCATTTTGAGTTTTCACTAGAGAATTACTTTTGAAACCTTGGGAAGGCAGTCAGTGAAGACAGACATCTGATGACTTGTGGTCACTTATGACTTTGGGAACTGAGTTTAAGTATGTCAGGTCTTTTGAGAAGATTTGTTAATGCTCTCTTTATGCCACAGGATACAGAAAAATTTGAAGAGTCAATATAAACCTTGCTGGAAGGGCCATATCAAAAGGAACACGTGATAAGGAGATAAGGAATCCCTCAGAACTCTGCCTTAGGCTTCATACATTGGTCAGGGGCAAGTTTCCTAAATTGGAGGGGGAGCTGCTGGGTCACTGCCTGCTAGTCATCATGCTCAAAGATTCTGTTCATGCTTAATGGATGAATTAATTCAGAATTTTGGCTTACAGTCTGCATCAAAAATTTGCTTTGGTTTAGAGGAGGAGAAGCTTGAATTTAATTTTACTTTAATTCAGTTCTTTAGCTTTAAGCTGCTTCCCAAATGGACATTTAGTAAGAGGATGAATGAAGAGAGTTTTGGTTAAAACAAAACTGTTTGAAACCTGGTAGTGTCTGACTGTAATGGTCCGTGGCTCCTTTCAGTCATGGTGACAAGACAGGCAATTACTGTAATCTTGGCTTCCAGTAATTGTTGGGCTCTGGAGCTATCCATAGGCTTTAATTTCCGAGTCCAGCCTCTCCTGAGAAGGCCAGGGGTGACATTTTGGTTCAGCTGTGGCCCTAATCCTGCCCTGAGCAGAGCCAGGCACCCCAGCCCATCTGCTTTGGCTGGGCACCAGCTCAGGATCCTCGAGGACTGTGCCTGCGTGCGGGAGGCTGTGCCTAGATGATCCCCCGTGGCAGCCCTGCTTCTCTGCTCTGCACCCTCACAGAAGGGGTTGCAAAGCCTGTGTTGAAAATATCTCTGTGCTTAAGGAGGGTGTACTGGAGTGTGGGAAGGAGTCTACGGCTGACCAAACTTGGAAGGAACTTCTTCAGAAAGGGTCTGCATTGTCTTGGAGCAAAAAACTTTATGCTGTGCCTTCAACTGCTCAGACAGTAATCCACAACCTTAAAAAGAAAAAAAAAAAAAAGAAATAATTAAAAATCTTACAAATCTATGCTGTGAAATAATCTATTTTCTAGGAAGATTAATATGATACAGGCAAAGGCCTCTCCTGCCACAAACTGAGAATACTGCCTAGTCAACTCTGCTTTCTTCTTATGTCTGCAGGAGATTCTGTCCATTTCCACCATTAAGTTGTTTAACAAAGTAATTTTATTTGTTGGAAATTGATGCTTACCATTAGACTGTTTTTTCTGTGAGACTCTTGCAGATTAGCACAAACCTTGCATGTAGCAGCTCTTGGGTGCTGTATATGTGGATGAAAATCACCTACAGAAATCACAGAGTCATAGAATGTTTTGAATTGAAAGAGACCTTTGAAGGCTATCTAGTCCAAATTTGCTGCAATGAGCAGGGTCACCTTCCACTAGACCAGGCTGATCAGAGCCCCGTCCAACCTGACCATGAATGTTACCAGGGAAGGGACATCTACCACTTCCATCACAACAGCCCCTGCTACAAAGGCTGTCCCTGTCTTTCCTATAAGACCCCTTCAACTGGAAGAGCTCATAAAGTCTCCTAAGAGCCTTCTATTCTCCAGACTGAACAACTCCAATTACCCAAGCCTTTTGTCATCTCTTTGAGGTATTAATCTCCAGAATTGTTGAGCATTGGTGAGAATGACTGAGTTTTCCCTTTAAATGGATGTAGCCCTGAAAATTATAGGAAAATACTTGGCATCTCTTTTATGTAGGGATGAAGCCAGGAATTAAGAAGTTTTTCATTAATTTTTAAATTATATTTCAAAGAGGTTCTTGATCTATTTGTCTCATGAACAAGTTACCCCTACTTTATGTAGGGGTGATTGTGAGACAACTGTCCACTCATTATTTCTGAATTAATATTAGTAGATATCACATGGTTTGGAATTCACTCTGAAGCTGCAAAACATTCACTCTGAAGCTCAGCTGGGCATACAAACTTTCAGGCCAGCAGCAGTAGATGATGAAGCCATTCAATATCTCTTTGATGACTCAGGGCAGACATAATGCTGGAAAAGAGGGTCTCTTCATCGTAAGGTGTTCTGTCCACCTAGACTTCCCAAGGTTTTAGTCTCATCTCCATTAACACAGAAGTACTCTCTTCAACACCACATATTCCAGGAATTTCACTGTCACCTTTCCTCATATTTTTGAGTGGAGTCTGTATTTTTGGCCTTGCAATTGAACCAAAACTAATCACACACTGCCATCACTGATTGCAACATTCCTTTTGAAATACTTCAGAGCCTGTTTACAGGTTCAATTTTGTGTCTCTTGGACATAGTCTTGTTGAGTGTCATATCTTCCACACTGAGAACAATTCAGTCCTTAACTTCAGCTTAATCCTTAGCATCGTCTTTCTTCACTGTCATTGTCTCCATGTGTGATGTCTCCTTTCCTTCCTACAACACCTTTCATTACTCTCCATGATCAGAACTGTCTTAAGGAAAAACTGTTGTCATTTTTCTTTCATTTCTTAGACTAACTGGCAATAAAAGCAGAGGCTGTGAGCTGGATACTTTCAGGCTTGATTAGATTTCAAACACAACATTTTTTTAGAATAGCAGCTGGAGGAAACAATAGAAGCTGCAGAGGTAAAGGAACAGATTGTTCTGATAACATGTTTAAAAGTATGTGTATGTAAAAGCAAACAAAGCCCTGCAGGCTTCTTTTACAATGTCTACATCAAGTCTTCTTTCTGAGACTGTGTTTTCAGCTATTCTCAGTCTCTCTATCTGTATACAAAACAACCAAAACTCTTCTTGTCTAGTGTAGAGCTTACCTCTGTACATAGTGGTGGTGTTATTTTGGGACTTCATGGATTTTAGTATTCACAGAAACAGTTTATTCTTCTCCTATATCTTTCCAAATGAGAAAGTAGGAGTGTAAAATTATCAGTGGATAGAACTTCAGCTGTGAAGGACCTCGAATTGACTTGGATGCTAGGTTAAAATCCAATCTTTCATGAATAATTCAAGCTGTCTTGAATTAGTGTAATGGTTGCTTGAGGATATATCCTTGGTTACAACTGGCACATGCAGTTGTCACTTACATACTCAGCTTTTCATGATAGAAATGCAATAGAACATTTTGGAAGTCCTCTGGTGCTAATCTCCTCATCTTATTGAAGCTGTATTTTTTCCATGATTGAAATGAACGTCAGGAATGGGAAGAGTAGAATCATTAATTGAGAGTGTTCATGTAACCCTATGTGGCAGCAGCTCTCTGGCCACAGAGAGCTGCACGTGACCTTCCCAGGCCTTTCTGGGAAAAGCTGTGAGAAGATCAGAGAAAAGAATGAGAAACCATTCTTATCTTCACTTGCTGCTCCTGTTGTTGTGAACATGTGGAATGTGTTATGGAGATTTGTTTACCAAAGGGTGGTTTCTTAATTAGTCAATGGTGATGGTGAGGTGGAGGACCAATTAGGTCTACCTGTATCGTAACCATATATAAAAGCAATGGGTTTCTTGAAAATAATATAATATAATAAAGAGATTGATCAGCCTTCTGTAAATCATGGAGTCAATGCTAATTATTACCAGTTCAGGGATGCCTCGCAACGACAACCCATTTGTCGTTTGCTCCATTTGCAGTGTACATTCCTTTGTTGTGATTTGATGGGTCCTCGTAGTACCAGATGATATGCCTGGCCTTGGTTTTTCAGACACTTATACCCAGGAATCAAATTGCCAGAACTGTTTTTACAGCCACAGCCATATTGCTGTTCACTTACGAAGGACTGTGAAAGACAGCTGTGATGTGAGCAAGCTTCTTTGCAGGCTGGATCCAGAACATGTTCCCTGAGCATGCATTTTGTACCAAAAATAGGAAAGTTTTTCAGAGCTATGTAGGAGATTGCAGTGGCCTTCTGGGTCTCCATCTGGGATCCATGGTCTTTGTTCTATGGAGTGCTCCTGATAAAGTAAAACAGCTAGTAATGCTTTTAGTTGACATTGCTGGTAATCGGAAACCTGGGTAAGCCTGCAGTAAATAAAAGGTTAAATAGTGAGTCTCAAAAAAAGATAGTTAGGATACAACTGTTGTTAGTCCACTTTGAATGAGCCTTTTTCACTTCATAGCATTTCAGTGAGAGGCTCAGCACTATTGGCAATGTGTTTAACACCATGTCTTTTAAGTTTTTTCTTAATACTCTAAATTCAAAATTATGACAACTAAAATTATTCATCCAGTTTACTTTCATCTGTTTGAGTACACTGGAGATTTTATTAGTTGCTTGCCCTCACACTTGTCTAATTTAAAAGTTACAGATAACTGAATATTTCTGTGTTTATGGTCTCTATAGTTGGGTCATGTCAGTTCTCACATTCTGTAAAATTTTAATAAAGGAATTTAGGATGAAGCTTGCTATTAAGTTGTGGGATTAATCCTGCTATTAATATTATGTTATTTTTGTAACATAATATTAGTAATATGTTACTCTTGCCAAGAACATTCAAAACAACAAGTCTGAGAAGAACACAGGGAAACTGTGTTCTCTTCACTAACAGTTAAGCATGGAGTTGTTGAAAAAATAAAAAGTCAAACCAATGTAATTTTCTTCTCAAATTCTCCCAGGGTAAGAGGCATTGTGGTTAGAAAAGAGATGGTAGGTTCCCTGGACCCTGACTTTGCCCAGGTTTTGTACACTGTCTGATCTGACAGTCTCATTAGCAGACTTGAGAAAGATAATGTGGAAGAAATTAATAAGGATGATGCAAGGCAATTTTGAAAACTTTTGAGCACTGTTGGTGATTAACTGTCAAAATGAAAGAAGGAACTGACTGGGATTCTGCAAGGACCTGCCTAGGCTCTAATACAACTCAATATATTTATCAATGACCTGGATGATGGAATAGCCTGTGTGTTATCAGATTTGAAGCTAGGATGGACTGAAAGAATGACAGAAGACAAGGTCAAAAAGGAAAATGATCTCTACAAAACGAAGAACTTAGCTGTAACAAATAACATGCTACTTAAGAGAGAAGAATCTCTTTGTAGAAAAACGAATGATCAATCCTACAGCATGGTCTTGGAGGGGTTCACAACCTGAGAGGCAATCAACAGTTGTGTTGTTGAGGAGAAGGCAAACATCTCCAGTGGTCTATACTGAGAGCTGCATGCTGTCTACTCTGCACCAGTAGGGCCCTGAAGTACAGGAAGGTTCCAAGTAGATATTAGGAAAACTACTTTTGCCATGTATATGTCATGCACTAAAACAGATTTTCTCCACAAGTTACGGCAGGCAGTAAGAAGTTTTGTAAGTAGGAAGCAGAAGGAGCTTCCAATAGGGTGAGAAGATGGACCTAACGAGTATTGCACCATCTGCCCTGCTCTCCTGCCTTTTTCTGGCGTCTCTAAGGAAAGCCTGCAAAAATCAATGACCTGGATCAGGGGCAAGGCTCATGCTAGACATTAACCATAAGCTGGAAGAAACTTGTGCCACAAGTGCTCCAAATATATGTTTTACCTCGGTCTGCTGATCATGGAGCTTCCCAAAACTAGAGTGGAAAAAATCATCCAAAGTTTTGTAGGAAATATCATACGCTGACAGTTCATACATTCATGATGACTAAAACATGACTGAAGAAATTCCCTAAAATTAATTCTGTAATGTTTCAAATGCTTGTTGTAAATGCAGTGAAAGCATAGTTGGAGATTTAAGAATTGAAAACTTGAATTCATGGCAAATTAGGTATTTCTGTAGTCTTGAGTTGTATAGTCAAGTATCTGATGAAACAAGGATCTTCTCTCCCTAATTCTAAATTAAATACTGACATTACTGGAGCATCTAATATCTTTAAATGATATATAGGGCCAATATATTATCCTTTGAATTTTCTTTGCTTATCAAAAGCCCACTCTCTTTTACAGTAACTTTTTATTGCATTATTAGAACAATGCACCACACACATTTTCCATAAAAATGTAGTTGTAATTTTTCTTAGGAAAAAGAATATAACAAAACACACATAAAGCAAAGTTTATGCTCTGTGATTTCAGCTGTTGACTTTGAAATTGCCTTTGGTTGTAGAACTATATAAACACTGCGTTCTGGTGATGATGGCAGACAGTACACCCCAGCACCCTCTTACTGCAAATGACAAGAGAATTGTCCCCTTCTTTCTCACTCCCAGAATGTCTCCTAGTCTGAAGTGCAGATCACCACACTGGTCTGGCTGTATTCACCCTTGCTTTGGTGTCTGTGGGTGAATTGGGATTTAGCTGACTCCTAGAATACAAATAACTCCCCATGACTGCAGGTATGGCAGAATCAAGGGCATTTTAATTAACTGATAACTAACACATCCAGAAATAAAAACCATCAATGCACTTAAAAAGATGATGTAGTATAGCAGATTCCTAGAATTTTTACTAAAGGTGAGAATAATGAAGAGAGTATCTTTAGTGCCACATCGGAGCATTTTGAAAGTTGTGGAAAAGGAGAAAGTGACAGGAATTTTTACTGCTGCTTTGGCAATGCATAGATCAGGATTTTAGGATTTCTGCACTGCAATTATAAAGCCCTGTTGATTTTAGAGGTTAAACAATTAGCAGAAGAATTTCCTGCAATTTTTGAATAGGCTGAAATACTTTTTAAATATATAGAAAAGATATACTGACTTAAGAAATTGAAACTTTTCTCCAGAGTATGTCTTCATCTTCAATCCCTTCTCTTTTAAAGTACGTTTTTTTATTAATGAATGCTGTGCTCCTTTGAAAACAAAGGGGGTTATTTTTGGTACCATCTGATGGGCCTGCCTTTGCCTGGCATTTAATGCAGTTAATTGTATATGTGACTAATGAACACCAATTGATCCCCGGGATAACTGTGACACATATGTGGAGAAGACTTTCATGTCTTAATTGCTTGACCCTGAAATTAGCACAAGCAGGTAGGCCTGAGCAGATACTGAGGCTGACTTGAGGTAAGAGACCACTAATGCAGTCAGTAACATGTAGTGTGTGAGAAACTGTTTTCTTGATTTAAATAATTTATTTCTCTTTCCAGTCAATTTCACTCTTTTATATCTTGTGGCTGGCTGATGTGAGAAGGATACCAGCTTAGTTATTTACCACCTGTAATTTGCTACACTAGAATGATAAAGTTGTAACATAAATTACTGTCTAGTACCAAGAACATAGAAAAAGATAATGCATAATTATAAAATGAAGTATAAACTTCATTGTGGACTTTCTTCATAGTTATAAATAAACTGTTAATTGCCTATATCCCTGAGTATGTGGGGAGGAAGATAGTGTTTACTTTTAATTTTGGAGTTTAAGTAAATTTTATGTTGTCTGTGTTTCAGAAATGTCTTGTGTATAGGTTACATTACCTTCAGCCAACCCAGACAACATCAACAAATTCCAGCCTTTTATGTGAAGTAATTCAGCACCAAATGTCATTTCCAGTCTGTGTCATATGAAGAAAAGGGAGCTGATAGGGGATTTGGGGGAGGAGAGCAGTTCTGTAATAGTTGTGGCTTTGTTAGAGGCTGCTACTTGGTGCTGGATTGCAGTTTGACTGCCTTGCACTTGCACCTTCTTCAGTCAGTTCCTCCAGGAGGTGTGTCACAGGGAAAAAGCAGCCTGTTGTTGGCAAAGATAGTCTGACCTCATTACTGAGGCAGACAGGTGTATTCTTTAATCACAGCCCTAAGGCCTCAGGAAACCCTGGACTTTTTCCAAGATCAACTGGGATTAGCCTAGCTCTTTGATGTTGCTGCAGACGTCCCATGGAGACTCTAGTGGAAGAGGGTGAGTGAATACTGACTGGCTGTGGTCCTGGGTTTCTTAGGCAAGAAAATTATTTGTGTGGGAGAAACTGGACCAAAGAGGAAAACTGTTTCATGCTAATTGCAATTTCCAATGATAAACCTGGAGGTGAGCTGACACTGACAGGCTCTTAAACTAATTAACCAAATAGTCCAGCACCCCATGCTGTGTAATGTTACACAACTATGCATAAACAACTCTGCTGAAGATTTATTCTGACTCCAAACTTCCAACAGGCTCTGCTGAAGTCAAACAGGCTGTTTGAAGTGTCACAATGATCTGCAGTCCTCCCGTCTGATACACTACATGCTTGACTCTAATTAACAGTAATCAAATAAGGACAACCCTAATCAGCATTCAGCAGCTATTACCCTCAGCTTAGCAAAGAGAAAACATAATTTCAGAAGAGAAATAAACAAGAGGTATTGTGTGGAACTATAATAAATCATTTTAAGTGGCTTTGTGAAAAAAAAGTTATTGTTGTAATATGCCATTAAACAAAGAACTAAGGTCGTAAGGGATAAAAAGAAGGGCTTGGGGAGGAAGGAAATCCCATGATATCCAGGGTTGGCTTCCATTGAGTCCTGTTTCTGGAATGCAAGCAGCATTTTTCATCTCTCTTGACTTTGGACTTAGAAAGTAAAGTGTCAGTTATACTGTACTCTTAGTAAATACAGGAAAAATATTATTTTATAAAGTCTTGTAAAATAACTCTTTCTTAAAATGCTACCATACATAGCTCATTGCAGTCTATAAATACTCATGATCTTGTGATGGGGACTTAGGAGGAGGGTTCACGCAGGTATCAGTACCCACCACATCCTGATTTGATCTATATGCTCTGCTTCCTACCTTCACAGGATCTTAAGGACCTTTTAAAACTTTTCAGGGTGGTAGAAAAGTCATCTCTTAGATAATGTTCATCACTGAATATAAGCTTTGAACCATGAGTCCCTGTACCTTTATGCTACACTGCTCCTTGCTGCATGAAGAGTGCCCAGAGAAGAGAAAGGTTCTCAAGAGAGGCCTGTGGTCACTACAGTTACCTGGAAGCTTCTTGTGGTCTAGAAGATGCTTTCAGGAAATCATTTTCTCCTTTGAATGACTACAGATGATGAGAGTCCTGACCTGCCTGGGCATCCAAAGAGCTCGGCCTTTGATTGTCAGTTGTCCATTCCTTGCCCACTCTTCCTACTATATCTGAATAATTGTTTTGCATCGAGTCCTTTGAACCCACTCTCAGAGACATATTGCAGATGCTTAGCTTCAAATTCTTTTTCTCCTTTCCCTGTGTTCCCAAGGACATAAATGGATGCTCTGTGACTGAAGGCCTTTATTTCCTCTTAAGTACCATGAGTTTGTGCATAAATGTAAGCAATTTCTCTCCTGACTGTGCAATTTCCCTTGGTGATGTTTAAAGGAACATTTCTAAATCCTATTTTTAAACTGTTAGAAATAGCTCTCCAGAGCTTCCACTGCTGAATACTAATAACTTTTTATATTAGCATAAAAGGATATCTTCATCAAAGTTCACCATTTTAGGGGAAGGTGGTAGTATATGCATCTCAAGAGGCATGGGGAAGCTGTTCTTAGGCTCAATGAGGTTTTTGTCCTTTTTTTCAGCTTCCATAGTTTGGTTAATGCTAAATTAAATTAAATGCACCAAGGATCTGCAGTGAGTTTTTGCTAATGTGCATGCAAGCCTTATCAGAGGGTGTTAGAGAATGCTGGTTTCTCTCAGATGCATGTAATTTTAACACCTACTCAGCCTGAAAGTTACATTACTTTGTCCCAGGACTTTTTATAACTGAAGCTGTTGTTGGTGATTTTGGTATTTTTACGTAAGCCCATATGGCTGCAAGGAACTGCAGAGAGATGTACATAATGGAACAAAGGGCAAAAAATGGACTGGAAAACCCAGACTGCCGTTCAATATGTCTGGAAATCGTGTAGCTGTAGGCAGAGTTCAATTAAATCATCTTGGGTTTATGTAGGAAAAGGATTTGCAACCACAGACTTGCCCCTCAAAATCAGCTTTCTTCTTTACCTCAAGCAGATAACTCATTGAATAAAACCTAAGGTGATCCTGGTAGGCCAATACATATCCTTCATCCATGAAAGCTGAGCAGTCCTGTCACACAGGGGCCCTGGAAGCTGTATGTGGTGTGCCCTTTTCCCACACCGTGTTGTGCAAGCGTTGTGAATCTCCAGCTAGACCCAAGTGCAACTGAGCAAGGAGAAAGGCATTTCCGGTCCTTCAGTCCAGCCCTTGCTTTCAGGATTCCTTTAGAAATGTGTTTTGTGGGTGATCTGCAGAAGTTGGGGGAATGAGTTGCAATTGCTAATATGCTTGGAATATTTGAAGAAATGTGTATTTCACAGGTATATTACAGACTGGATATTGTCAAATACTGCATTTCTAGGAATCTGTAAGACCTAAACACATTCACTATTACTCCTTCTTCATCACATCACTTGATATTTTAAGATTTTGAAGATAAGTGAAAACTAACCCACACATACAGCATACACATTTTTGGCTTTTTAAATTTCTCCTCCTGCAACCCAGGTGCCTAATGTTTCCAGTCTGAAAGATTTCACTGCAATCTAAAATGTATCTGATGCATGATGCAGTCCCAAGGAGGAGCTGAGGCTCATGTGAGTGGAGTTTCTCTGCCCAGTAGCAGAGCAGATTGCCAGTGTCCCCCTGTCCGCTGAGCTCACATCCCGGTTGAAATAGATGGTGTTTGGAGGTCACGGCACCCAGCTGTGAAATGTGCTGGCACGGAGGGACTGCCCTGCCGGGATTGCCGCATTTCCCAGGCACGCTGCACTGGGGTGGGACAGGGGAAGCAGCTGGATACAGCGACTTGTGCTGCCACCACTGACAAGCTGTCAGGTATCATGAATCAACACACTGTGCTTCTGATCTGTGAATCCTTTGGCTTGAACAAAAAATGTGCAGTGTCTAGTATCTCTCATCACAAATTTTTATGAAGCAGCATGAGGTTCTAGGCTGGATGGAACTCAAGAGTGAGAAATACCGCATTATGGGTTTTTTTCATCTCTTTCTGTAGTTTTTCTCTTTTACGCTGGAGTGATACATTTCCTCAGAGATGAAATATAAAATTACTCTTTGTGCAGACCTGTCAAAGTTGAAATGTTGAAATTGGTATGTAAATATCATATACTACTGTTGCATTAATTGATGACTGAAATGAATAATTTTATTCAAATTGTAGTTTTAATTTTTATTACTAGGGTTTTAAGTGCCTGGAACTGGAAAGCACTTAAACACTACAGCAGCCAGATTCCATAGTGCAATATTACCCCTGTGATTATATTTTAATAAATTAAAGTAAATCCAAGACTTCTTACACCTTAGATTTCCTTACTTTTTCAGTAAGTATTTCATTCTATGGTTTCTAATATTCATAGATTAATATGGGAAAATACCTATGTCTGACACCTTTTAAGATTAAAAATTAACACATTTAAGTATATTTCCTAAAATGCCCATTATATTCTTTCTCTGTTTTCCTCTCTTTATTATCTTTATTATCTTTATTTCCTAATTATTTTGGTGCACTACAAACATTTAATTGGTCTTTGAGAACTGGGAAAACATGGAATTGTTTCTTTCCCCAATGGAGAAAGAGTGCATATTTTAATTTTCTCTGAATTTTACCTGTCTCTGCTGCTTTTGGCCACAAATACATGTTCATTGCTCTTTATTGTTGTATGCCATAGCCAGTGATAACATGAATTGTTATTTCATTGATATTTTAATATGACTCTGTGAATCATTCAAGTTTTAAAAAAATTCAATAACTGCCGCTATCATTCGTATTTTCTTACTTCCTACTGCAGAAATTTTATGATCATAGTCTTTATCCTCTGGAAATGCAGAGGATGAAGCATCTTGGGAGGGTAAATCAATGTTTCTGAAATTTTGAACAATCTCCTGGAAATGTTTCTTTTAGCTGTATAAAAGCCTGAAACACCTGCTTCTAAGAAGCTTTTCAAAGCCAGGGTAGTCCAGGCACCTGTGCCACTTCTCTCAGGTTTTGTGGGAATGCCTCTTGTGGTACCTCATACTTCTCATTTTGCTGGGGTCGGTAGGCCCTGGTGTTTTGCGGGTGTTTTATGCAACTCTGAGTCACTGAGCTTTCATTAGTGTAGGTTGATCAGACATTTCATCCCAAGAGCTGCAGTATTTTGGAGCACACCTCCATGTTTTAAATCTCATAAAGATCAGGTTAAAATAAATCTGCTGCACAGCTTGCATCTACCCTGAATTCTTCCACGGTGGTGGTGTGTTTCTGGCAAAGCAGCAATGAAGTGTCCCTGGCCAGTTGCTACAGAACACAATATTTTCCAGCGTGATAGGGTTATTGCACACACAGTAAGTCTAAACTTCTACCACGTTTCTTCCACCCTTTTTTTTTTGTTTGTTTTTTACTCCAGGGAGACTGCCTCTGAGAATAAGGATGTTGTTTCAGTCTCTTCTGCTAAGGCTTGCCACAAGGGTAAAAATACTGAGTGTGATGGACTGTTTGTGTTCCACAGAGGATGAGTAAACTTTCTCAGGTGTTTCATATGGGCCACTGACATGTTTTGAAATGAAACTGAAATACTGAATTAAAAGAGATTCTACTTAAAGAGGTATGAACCAGTTCTTTTGCATTGTTCTTAAATGCATTCCCAACTTTGTTTGCAAGTCAGATTTGATTAAATTTGATATTTCTCTTAATAACTTTTGTTTGCTTTGATGTAAATATATTGTAGCTGGATAGATTCTGTAACTGCTGCTAAAATTGTGTTTTGATTAAAAAATCCCAGAAGTTTAGATTCTATGTTTATTTTATTGCTTTTTTTCTCTCCATATTATCCATAGTAATATCTGATCTCTTAAGAACTTGACAATTTATCCTTCACTGAAAAATTCCTACCTTCAACATCATAAGGGAGATTAATTTTTCTTAACATCACTCTTTAGTTCTACTAAAAGATGTCAAAATGTCTACACTTCAGAATAAAAGTGTCTATTTTATCAGCATAGCAGATAGTGTACATGCAGTAGTGCTTTCAGATTTTAGAAATGTCACTGTATTTTTATTGTGAATTATCACTGACAGACTTGATTTCAAGAGTTAGAAACCAAGGTATTAAAGGGGAAAAAGTGTCTAAATGAGATGATGTAATCTTAAAATGTGAGTAATTACATGGTAAATTGAGAAGACTCCAAGTAATTCAGTTCAAACTAAGACTCTTCCAAACTGTGGTTATTTTAACACTGAGTTAAGTATTTTGTTCACTTATTTTAAGTTGCATTTATGTGACAGCCTGCCTACATATATTACTCTTCATTGTTACAGAACAAAGAGCATCAACAGTGATGACACGTGGGTACACTTGGGTCATCTAAAATGCCTCAAATGATTTTGTAGTTGTGTATATTGTGTGTGATTTCCAACCACAGAATAAGGCACCCAAACTGTCATACAAGTGCCTACAGTTGTCACGTTTCCACAACAGAGCCTCAACAGGGCTGAGCACAGGGATGTTAATCAGCCATTCTGTGATCTGCTTCCCCTGTCCTATTTTGCAAACTTGCCTGTGACTATTGAAATCAAATCTTTTGCCAGAGATCCACTAATATTTTTTTTTTTTTGTAGAAAATGTCTGGTTAAACAGTTCTTTTCTGTACAGTTCAGCTCTCATTTCAATACATTTCTTAGATAAAATATTTCAGTTTCAGTTCTATGTGAAATATAACAGGAAGGCAAACTTACCCATTTGGTTTCCAATGTAAATTTTTTGTTTAAAAAGTATGTTTGGATAATACTCAAAACTTTGATCAGTAACCTGGATGCTAAGGGATTCAGACAGTACTGGTTTAATCAAATGAATACACTGCTGAGTAATTCAGAAGACTTAATTGTTTTCTGGGCTTGTAGCCTATTGTGACACAAAGATACAGCTTCTGAGAAGACAGCTGTTAAAGGAAGCAATGTAGAATGAAGACATAATTTGAATATTTCTTCACCAGAGTAGTCTGACTTAAACAAAAAATATAACAGAGAGGGTTATGAACTGAAAAGCTTCCCTATGAAATCAAGTCCTAAGGATCAAGAAGGGGAAAAAAAAAGGGTGAAACAGGGAGAGAACTTTCAAAGCATACAAGGGATCCAAAATAGAAATGCCATTTTCTTCACAGAAGAGAAATCCCCACAGAAGAGGGTTGATAGTATTTTGGAATTAAGCCTGGAGGGAATGGATGTTTAGTAGCATCTAATGCACTTTAGCTGGCTGCAGTAATGGTCCTCTGGGCTATAACTTTCCCAAAACAATGAAACACAACATTCTTCAAATTAAACATTCTGTGTGTCACATGCAGTTTAAGCTCCCTCTTGATTACAATTTTAAATGTAAAACCCTTCTCATAGGATTATTTGTGTGACAGCTGTCACAGGTGCGCCTCTAAAACACTGTTTAAAATGCTGCACAGGTTTGTCTTTGCCAAAAACTTTATGAACAGTTTTTCCATTTCATCTGACCTACAGGTCAGAGAGCTGAGGTGCTTTTTTGTGCTAGATACTTCTGCTGTTCCCTGGGGAAATGGGCTCTGTTGGGGAATACATCTCCCTGAGTTTTTGCTGGCACACAATGGAAATTTGGGAAGGGAGAACTGCAACTGTAAATTGCCTGCATGGGAAGTCCTACAAGGGTAAATGTGGGTAATATTTAGGCATGTGACAAAGCTCTTAGACTTCCAAATAGTTCCAAAATTTCAATGGCTTTTGTGAAGCATGTGAGCCAGATACAGAATAACTCTGCTCTGGCTAGACCAAATCATTATTTAAAAATAAATGGGGCTGATAAAGTGTTAGACTGACCTAACAGAGGGATAGAACCATATTTGTTTTCCTCACAGGTCTGCTATACTCTTATCTGGTTGAACCTTAACAAGTTCATTGAGTTTAATCTAGTTTTATTGAGCTCCAGTTGTTTTCTGCAATAGCTTCCTCTGTCTTCTCAGCAAATGTTTATGAAATCTTAAAATAGTTAATTCCATTCAGACACTAAACTATTAAAGAGGTATCAGTATGCCCCACGTGATTTGCTAGACACAGCAGGACAAACTATCGTTATCAACCGTAGTCCTTAAAATGTTCTTTTCATTGGGCTGTAGGGAACTGGAGGTGTTGTGTTTGTGTTTACCTAGGTCTGTGTCTCTTCTTGGCTGATAACAAGCTGAGAAGCTTGTTATCAGCCAAGGAGAGACACAGACCTAGGTAATAGTTGATTTTTCAATCCTTGCTATTTTTGCTTAAAGGTAGATAGCTGAGAGTCCAGAGGCTGAATTAGGCAAGGTACATCTGATGTAAATGGGCAGGGAATTCTCTTGGCTTGGCTTTATGGCTTTGCAGCTGCCCTGCCCGCACCCTCCCAGGCTGTGGAGCAGGGCAGGACTGTGTTGTCTCAACCCTGCTGGGATACCAAGAGACCAGGAGCATCCTGCAGCTCCACTGAGCATCATCTGTGCTCTCAAGGAGTATGAATATATGATTATCTGCGCTACTTTAACAGGACACTTGGGAAATAAGTTTTCACATCTGCCTCTGCTTGCTTGGTTGCTTCTGGAGGTTTTTTTGCTTCCTGGAGGAAGGAGGAGTAATCATGAGATGACAGGACTGGCATGTTTTTTTTTTTTTTTTTCCAACAGTGTATTCTGGATTCTAAGTGTGTTCTCAACATTAAATTCTCTTCTACTTAAGGTACAGTGCCATGTTTCCACAGAATTGACTGTCAAACAGCCAGTTTCTTAATGCTGCTTGGAAGGCCTCTCACACATTATGCATATTTTGTTTGTTGGTTTAAAGTTCTTTAGCAACTTATTTATTGAAAAAGAAAGAAAAAACCAGAAAAAATCCCAAAACCCAATAAAAAACCAAAACAAAAACTCTAAGTTTTCCTAGCACCTGCTACACTGATGTTTTGTTTCTGTTTCAGACTCAGGTCCTGGAACTAACCCTCTGTGTGGATTAGAGCCTTAAAGACTTCCTGATATTTTTTTTCTCTGCTTCATAAAAAATATGATTGATTACAGAAGACACTGACACACAGAAAGAGCTGGAAAAAGTTTTAGCGCTGGTTTTGGAGCCAAATCAAAAACCTCACATGTATTGCTGAGAGTCAGCAGGATTTTCCAGATTTGCAAACTGTAGGATTACCAGAAGGGGAAAAAATATAATGTCTGCATGAAAGCAATTGTAGAGATATTGCAGGCTGTACAAACAGTTTACAGGGTTATTTTCAAAGAATCTGGAGTACATAAAAAGCCTTCAAGTAAGAGCTGTGCATCACATGATTGGTGATTGCACATGATTGCTAGCAGTTGTGCCACAGACATTTGAAGAATCGCTTTGCTCCATGAATATCATGATAGTAAACTACTGTACAGCAGCTGTCAAAATACATATTGATGAATCTTGACAGTCCCTAAGATTGTCAGATCCTCTCTTGCTTTTTTCCAGGAAGTTCATTAATTTTCAATTGATGGTTTAGACCTCTAATCAGTGTGGCACTTAATTATAAAGATGCCACATAGAGTTACCAAGATCCCATTTTTCATTTTCCTTGTCTTGTTTCTTGGCTTAGGTTAAACTCCTGGTAGGAGTTGCTCAGTGTGTATTTATAACTACTATTACTGCAAAATGAGCATAATTTTTCATCAGCTTTGTATCAGTTCTACCCAAGACAAATTATATTACAAAATGCAGACCTTGTAGTCTTGCATCCCTGTGAACACAATGACATGACTTCCAAATACTAACATTCAGGAATTATTCATGTAACACTGTGTATTTATGCAATGGTCTGATTTTAATAAAGTACTATAGAAATCTAACTTTTTAAAAATAAATGAGCAAAACCGACCTAAATACATTAGGGATACTTTATGTGACTATTATTTGCTTATCAATGAAGAAAGGTTTTGCTAAATCCATCTTCTGGTTATTATAAAAAACATTATAACAAATGTCAATGTTTTCTAACACATATATATATGAGAATTTTTCATGTCTACATATTTTTTACCACAGCAAAAAGCTGATCTTCCATGTTGGATGTCCTGTGTCAGGTTTCTAGTGCAAGCTTTGTTGAACTCATGGTGATTTAAGGACAATGACAGAGAAAAGTGATGAAGTTAGAGCTGATCACTTTTAAATATGACAAACTTAACGTACTTTGGAAACAATATACAAACTATCAGGTGCACAGGCTGCTTGTCAAGTTGGAAAAGGTAGCAGCAAGTTCCAAAACCCAATGCATATTAGGAACAATCCTTACGACTTCCAATGGGAAGGCAGTGAGATTGATACAATGTTTTATACCTGTAGAGCACAGATTATTTGGGAAAGGAGATGAAATGGTTGTCTATAAGGGAAGGATAAAGTTATGATTTGAAATGCCCAGTAGAATCGTGATTTATCACTCAGGAATAAAAGACGAAGAAATTGAGAGATTATTTTTGTTCTCTCACTGGCAAGTAGACATATTTGTCTGTATGACTTTACTCTGGTTTGGAATGGTTGTTCAGATTAAGACACAGAAAGTTCAGGGTGACACCAGAGGTTTTAGCAAAATTCTTACACAGTGTTTTGGTGTTTCTTTCAAAATCTGACTTAATTCCTCAGAAGGGTGCCCTGCTGTGTACAGGGGGTATATTCCTCTCAGAGTAAAATGAAGCCTGAGGGTGTAGTTATATAAAACAGATTTTCTTTGGGGATGCTTCAGATATTTACTGGGGTTTTAACAGGAATAGATATGCTTGCCTTTGGGGTTTTTGATTATTTTAGTGTATATTGGTACTTTTAAGCAACCATTTTGGTGGCTGGTCATGCTACATGAGAAATTGATGGTGATAAGGTAGTATACTAAATTTGCTTGTTCAGAAGATGAGTTTCCAAATTTATAAAATAAATTAGTGTAAGAAGCCACTAATTTTCTTCATTAGTTTTGTGAAGATAATCGGAATATCATCTGAATGTGCTAACTTTACCACCAAAGATGCAAAACTTGTTCTTTCAAGACAGGTGATGTAAATGGTGCTGTATTTTGGGTCCTTCTTGGTACTTCTGTGCCTTCCCATATCCAGTTCCATTTTCTGCGTGGGATGTGCCAAAGAAAAGGTTGGAATGGTCTTCTCAAGAGGATAGGATGCAGTAATTCTGTGACCAATACATTTAATTCCTTTCAAAGAATATGAGTTTACATCGGTTTGCATTGAGATTGGGATTGCCAGTGATGGTGGATGACAATTAGAGATCAGCAAATATTATGAGTTGCTAATAATTTTCCTTACTTTTTTATTCTTGTGCCAATGGAAGAACTTTCTGTCAAAGGAGTCAGTGCTTAGCATGATCGTGGCATTTAGCATAATTGCTCAGAATTGCATATCAGCTTGTTCATAAGCAGCCAAAAAGCTCACATAATATGTAGCTCAAAAAATATCTCAAAAGCATGCTTCAAAATCTCCAGATTACCTCTTTTCCCACCTGCCTTAAAACATATATTATCTATCCATTAAAGTTAATCATAAAATGAAGAACACTGGAATGTGTTCACATAAAATGAACATCACTGGAACAAGCAGTCAGAACACAACATTGAGTTCCATTTATCTTCAGTTGTGAGCTGCAAGAAAAATAAATGCAAACAGGGAAGAAAAGGTACCTCAGCAGAGACAAAGCCAAGGATAATCACATTTAGCACTAAAAAATATCTGACGTATTCACAAAATTCCACCTGTGAAAAACAGTCTTTTCTGGGGTTTCTGGCTCCTCTGATATTTGATTTAAGCTGGAATTAATCAGCCCTTATTTCCTACTTTGGGGGAATGAATTATACTTAATACATGTACAGTATGTATACCTGATATGCATGCCAGACTGTATACCCTATTAATTACATCCATTATGTTGATGAATAGCAACTTAGACTATAATTTCTTAGACCTATAAATTTTCAGTTCTAATGTGCTGCCACTTGTAAGTTTGCTGTGTTTGAAAGCCAAGGTAGTAATGTGACAAGAGTGGCTCACCAACTACCCAACCTGTGACACGGCCAAGGGCAGGGGTGGCTCTGGGTCTTGGTGGGAACAGGAGAAATAGCGGAAGGAAAGAGGAAGCAAAAAGCAACAAGGCAACAGGTTTTAAAGACTTTCTGTGAATTAAGTTCTTCTGCTAAAGCTGTTTGTGGTGTGGCAAGCACTCAGGATGGATACATTCTGAAACTGTAGTGCAGCTGGAAATACTTGCCACTGGACTGGTTTTTGTGTGTTTGGCAGGAAGCAATGATTTAGGTTTCATCTTCAGAATACATTTTTATGCAAGGTTTCAAATTAAAGTCAGGAGTGAAAGAAAAGTATTTTATTAACTCATCATATTTTGAATGCTCCTCTCTATCTTGAATGATAGAACAAACCCAAAATATGAAGTGCCTCTAAGAAGGCATTCACAACTCTTTTAGGTTTCTGTAGGATCATTGAAATAAATAGGGCAGGAGACTTTTTCTCCTTTTAATGTCTTTATTAAAAGTGATCAGCTCAAGGTTGGGAAGCCCAATGGGTCTGCAGTCTCCGTCGTCGTCTCTCCCAGGGTGACTCAGAGGAGGAGGAGAACATGTGCAGCTTTGTCCACGACGAACAGAGCTGGGGGTCCAGACCTTGTGGGAGCCTTGGGCATGACCCAGATTTCAATCTGTGCAGCCTCTCTCTCTCCTGGTCCTGGTTTAAGACGAATTTCGTGCTCAGGGTGAGGGGCACCGAAGGTTTTCATCTCTGCAGGCTTAGCACTCTGTTCTTCAAGTCCAGACATCACTCTAAATTCTTAATTTTGAATTGGCTCGTTGTTTTTGGGGTCTTTTTGGTAAGCTCGACACTTCCTATGGCCTGCTGGTCATGAAGTTAATTTGCATCTTCTGATGTCCCCCCTCCCAGTCTCATCCTCTCCCCTCAGTTTCTGGGGAGAAGAGCCATTAACTCAGCCCTAGCCAGGGTCTTTACTGATACAAAAAGAACTATTAACTTCAACGACTTGATTATCATAACAAACAAATAGCACTTTAGCAGAAGCACTGGTCTGACTAGTTTTTGTAACCTTTTTCTCACAAAAAAAAAGGGCAGATTTTTGTTTATATCATCAGTAGTATGCCATACTTATTTGGCAAAAATATGGAGGTCTGATGAGAAGTGGTCAGGGTCTTCCAGCTGAAATTGTTACTGTGAACTTCCATCTGGAACTGTGGGAACAAATCTAGGATGCTTGAGCATGGGCTCTAGTTTTCTCAGTAACTAGGTGTCATTTTCTAAGGAAATAGATGGCCCAAGAGGAGAATTAGAGAGGCTGGCTCTCTCTTTTTTTTTTTCCCATATTCCTTCTCTTTTTAAATATGTGTGGTGAATCTCTCTTGAAACTTCATTTGTTTAGAAGTAGATGGCACAATGCAGGAGAAAGTATCTGGCTGCTCCCAAAATGAGGGGCCTGAGAGTGTGTTTTGAATGCATTTGAGCAAATTTTTGGCTGACAGATTTTCTGTTGGAAATTAAATTTTGACTATAGAGAGCATGGTGATGAATAGCATCCCTGTTTTGTGAATTTCATTTAAGTACTGGGCTTTTTTCAAATTAAATGAAAAATACTTTTTGGTCTTGTGACTAAATGTGTCCTGACTACAATAAAATTATGTGTTTTAACTAAACTGCTCAATAACAAATGTTGCCCTGTCCTGTGTCTGATGCTTATCGGAATCTCACAGGATATGTATTGACCGGAATATAATTTGGCTGCATATCACATTCTCTTACTTGTCGTAGTCAGGACTTCACCCATAGAAAATCTGAGGGCAGGTGAAAAAGAAAGATGTTGTCTCTTGATGACCTGTAAATCAATTCTACCACATTCTTTGGTGGAGGGTTCCAGTTAGGCCCTGTAACACATTGATTCATGGATAAAAATAAACATCAGCAGAAAAAACATGTAATAAAATTAGCTTAATTTTTTCAGGATTCACTGTAGAAAGGGAGTATTTCCCAAAGAGTTCAAAAAATTTCTGCTACTCTAGGATATTTTTCATAATAAAATGTAAATTATTTTAATGTAGGCTACTAATTTTAATCACTAAAGTAGTCTTATTTCCTTTAATAATATTTTATAAAGCATTTTGAACAATGTCAAGGGAATGAGACCATTTTGAGATGCAAATGAATCCTTTCTGGTAATTGTTCATCCTTAGAGGTAGAATGACTCACAGGATACTTTGAGAGTATGAACTAATAATGTTCTTCTCACTAGACTGGCAAGAACAGGTCTACTGTCTTAACACTAACTCCTTGATTTGTTTAAAAATGTAATCAAGTCTACTTCATGCTGCCCTTACAGGGTTTTGTTTAACCTTAATAGGTTTCTCCATTAGAGATTTATGCCCCAAAGCTATAATAATGTATTTTAGTATTGCACTCGAAAGGAAACAGTTACAGTACTTGCATACAGCAGTATATTGAGGACAAAGGTACATTTTACTATTTTTTGAGCAATAAATGTGAAGCATAGAATAATGAGATAATCAGGCGTCCAGTTAGATTGGTGACTGTGATTCAAAGTTGGGTCCTGTCAGGTTTTATGAAATCCTGTAGGATTTTAAATGTTCCCTTGGCTGACTTTTGACATGAACACTGATAGTGAGTCACTGACAGTTTTGTCATGAATTGAAGTGTTGAGTATATTTGCTTTTAGTCTCAGTTTAGTACATATGGGGTTTAAGATCTCATTTAAAAGCAAGCTTCTAAACTGATGCGTGCCAGCACAACTTAGGGACACCAAGCCTAAACCTATGAGTAAACAAAACCAAGCAACAGGAAATAATTTGTTTTTGTCTTCTCTTTTCCTTGACAGAAGTTTTGGACATATCTTACTCCTATTATTAAGGATTTTACTCACTTCAAAGTAGCACTCAGACTTAACTGCTCATAGATTTGTTGTTACATATTGCAATCACCTTTTGGTGAATTGAAGAACTTTGAGGTTTTGTACTGTTCTCTTTTGGCAACCTTTTTCAAAAAATGTTAGAATAACGCCTCAGCTGGAACTGTGTGAGATTAAATGACAGTTGCTGGAACAATTGTGTTTCTGCAATTCTAAATAATAAGGCACAATGGATTTTTGTTGGTTTTTTTTTTTTTTTTTTACATTTTGCCAATGTGGAAATTAACTTTTTCATTACTCTCTTGTCCTCAGGAGTAGCTGCCCCTCCTCTGTTTGACTCAGTTATCTCCTGCAGCAGTTGGTGGGGACAGTGTGAGTCCTTGTGTGTGTTATTCTAACAGGTCTCACAGGTATTTTGGTCTTTCTCCCCCAGAAAGTGAATTTCAAAATTCAGTGAAAGTTCTTGACATTTTTAGGAAGGAATGGAGAGGCAGTGCTCTAAAATATCAGGAAATTTACATTTATATATACACATATACACAGACATTTCAAAGCTATTGCATAAGTAAAACCTTCACTAGATTACCTTCATCTTGCAGTTTTATAATGAAACTCATATTTAAAAAAGCTTCCCCAGAAGGCTATCAAGACACTGAACATGACCTACTAGTGAGAAATTACTCCTCATTTCCCTCCTGGGTGGGGGCCTTAGAGTTATGTGGAATTTTTAGATTTTTATTTTTATGCCTTATAGTTTACCTGAAATTGAGAAAATCTTTGCCATAAATTTAAAAGACAAATAAGCTCTCTACAAAATATAGCAAAGGGTATAATTATATTCTCATCATTATACAGGGGAGGCATTTATGGGTAATTGGTGGTTTACGTAAGCTGTTATGCGTGCCTCTTTTAAGCATAGCTGCTTTATAGAACAGCTTCAAGTGTGGGTTTCAGCCTGTTTTTTAACAGCAAACTCATATTTCTGTAATTGTTTCTGTGAACATCTGCAGCTGATGTCATGGTCTTAAGCTGAAAGGATCTGTCCTATCAAATCAACACAATATTTGTGGTTATCAGCATGATTTTACAATTAGCTTCTAATTAAATGTGGCATTGCTCTCGCCCTTCCAGTTTCCGAGGCAGCACCGGTGTCTGTTTCTGTTGTTGAAAATCCAGCTGTTGTCCTTTGAGGCTGCTCATCCTACCTCAGACTCCTCTCATATTTTCAGCATGCCATTTAGGCTATAGCTTTGCCCTGTCTAGATGTTCTGGATCTACTGACTTCCTTTGCTCAGTATTTACTACAGTTAACAGAATTAAATAGAAACCTCAGCTCAAAATCTTTGGCTTAAAGTTTGTCCATTACTTTTCTTCTAGTTTTTTGCATTTCTGCGTTTAAAACATAGCTGACCTTTTCTTCTAACATTAAGTTGTAGGAACATATAGTTTTGCTGACAAAAGTGATATTTATGTCTAAATATCTTCTCTGATATCTGAGCAATAATACTGCCCAAAAGTTTCAGCAATGGATTCTGAATTTGTTGAAGAATAGTTATCCTGATTTCACACTGAACTACTTGGACTGAGTACAGGATTTTCAGTTGCTGTGTATTAAACCACACAGAAACAAAGCTGCATATGTCAGGCTTGCTATCTGTCAGTATAGGCAGCAGTGAATTACTCACTGTAGGTGAGATAAAAGTGGTTAAAAGATTTGGTGTTAATGAACAGCAATGGAAGTAAAACATGCTTTTCATACTAAGTATTTCATTGTGAAAAAAAAGCAAAGAAACTATGTATTTTTGTTCATAAGCTCTTGAGTACAACAGAAACAATATGACCAAAATGTTGTGGCAATTTCTGTCACTGGCTGTTTTGATTCTCAAAGTGGTGTAGCTATTCAGAGAAGAAGTGTCAAGGAAAAGCAACTGTTCACCCTAAGGCAAAGTGGCTGGGTTAAGTTGTTTAGATTTAGAGGTTTAGATTTTATTCCTACTTGGGATAAATGCAGACATGTAAACAACATCAGGGTAGAGTGTAGGGCAGGACAACTTAATGCTATTTTAAGCACAGTGCAAAACAGGCTGAAGCTGGTGGCCAGGCTAGTTTCTTATCATGAAACTTTTGATTTGTGTGTTCCTAAAAGAAAGATGACATATTTCGTGTGTAAATGGGAATTGCACAAGGACTGCTTTGTAACTTGGATTCTGGATCAACCACTACTATCTAAATAGTATAAAACATGGTAGTGGCTTTTGAGAAGATCCTCAAGGTATTGCATGTCTCAGTGCTTACTGGAAGAAAAAATTTACATATTCAAAGTCTTGTCAGCATCTCTGGTGTGGGTTTTCCTTTCTGTCTCTCCATATTTAGTATCTTTCAACTCAAAGGCTGCCACAAGTCTGACAATGTTCCTGCTCACTCTGAAGGGACAAATGTACTTTGTCCTTTCAGAGTGAGCAGCACTGGGTGAATCAAAAAGTTAATCAAACTACAAGTTTTCTGGTCAAACTACTGTGGTTTTGAATGCATATTCCTATGTCTGAAAAAAAACCCCAAATTGAACTTAATATAAATTTATCCAGTTGTCTGCATGTTGGTTCTGTTCTTGGTTTGTTTTTTTTTTTTTTTTGAGAAATAGTTCAAAGCTGTTGTGTGTTAGCAGTTCTTGGTAAATCCCAAGTGCTGTAAATTCCAACTTCTTTCAGGTACAATTATGATTAAAAAAAATTCTGTGAGGTTTTATTCAGATCTTCAAAATAGAAGAGAGAGAAGTGAAGAGCCATGATTGAAGACAAAGATTGTGATTGAGCAGTAAGTGCATTTGACCATGTTCCTGTGGCTGTTTAAGAAATCTAGTGATTTGGGAGTTGCTTTATTTTAAGAATCCCTTAGCTTTGAAGTCAGTAGCTAGATTCCAAATTACCTAATTTGAAACTTATGTGTGTAACTCAGAGAAGAGAGATCCCAGCAGCTTCTCTGGTGATTTCCAAATTCTGTGAGATGTAATAGTTGAGATGTAGAAATCCATTCTCCAGTCTGCATTCAAACAGTGGTCTTTCTGCTGGGACTGACAAATGAGAAATGTTATGTGCTCTAAGAAGTGAACTGAGTCCTCCAATTCTTCCCATATGTCACTGAGCTGCTGCCAGAAGTTAATGACTTTTAGCCATTACCATTCTGAGCTTTCTTTATAATGAACAAATAGTGACAAGCTACCTAGCTCATTAATCGTAGAGCTATGAAAAGTCATTTTTAGCTCTCTCAGAATTATTCCATGCCTCTAGCAGAAGGATTTTACTGCTTCCAGAAGGCTGAACGATGTTTGGGAAGCAGACTCCTGGAAGGATGCTAGGCAAGAAGACTTCTGTTCAGTGTGGGTTGACTTTTAAATATTTGACTGTGCAACATAGCTACAAGTGAGGAAACATTAACTTTGTTCAGTGCTTGGATTAATAATAATTTCTATTTTCAGTTCCTACTTTTAGAAGAGAAGCTAAAATTATTTTAAAGTAAAATTTTAATAAGTTTTATGGCAATGATTAGTGGGACTCCTGGCATCACATGGGACAGACAGAGGGAGGATGTACTTGCAGGTCACAGATGTGCTCCAAAAGATGTCCAACTTGCACACCTGCACATCATAGGCAGGGAAGTATGTAACAGGGTACAGGAACTCATCCATAGTGAAACCAAAACCCAAACTGCTTCTTGCAAGTACTGGAGCTAGCTAATTTCCAGCTGTGTTTCTAGAGCCACTCCTACTCCTTCCCCACCTTATTTTTCATTATTTTTGCATGTAATATGAGAGATTTCCTTCCTTTGTGGAAAATACTGGTCTAAGCTGTATGTATGCTCTCAGAAGCTGTCCCAGAAGCCCATTTCCACCTGAGTCTGGGAGGTGTCAGTGAGAAACAGAATGGTCCAGGGCTCATATGTGTACTCCACTATCATGGAACCTACTGTGAATTTGGCCTCAAATACAAAAGGAATGTTTAGTGGGAATGCTTCAGGGCAACAGTTTAGTCTCTGTATAAGTCTATGGTGACATTTAATCAACAAGTCTTTGCATCCTGTGCTTTGCAAAGGAGGTAGAGAAGGTGCACAAACTGTGCCAGACTGAATCACCAGCACCAGAAACCCATACCCTGTATCAGATTTTACTTGCACCTACTGGGTTCTGCTGATTTTTTTAAATTGATTTTCATCCAACTAATTGATATGACTTTCAAACACAGTGTTAGTAGCTGAACTTCAGTGCTCCGGCCCCATTGTGTTAGGTCACATTTCACTTCTGTAGCAAGTGGATCAAAACACAGTTCACTGCCAACAAGATAGTTTCTTATGTCTTGCATTATTAATAGCTGACATTACTTAACATGTCAGACAAGGTCTCCTTCTCCTACATGCTCTCACGTGCTTGCTCTCTTGCTGGCATTTGCCATCACTGTTGCCTGCTCTCATGCACTTCCTTGCTCTCCTCATGCTCTTCCTCACTTGGTCTTGCTTCCTCTTCTTGCTCTCTCCCCCTCTCATCCTGTCTCACTCACCCTCACTCTCTCTCATGCCCTCTTGCGCATTGCCTTTTACGCACACTCTCTTTCTCTCCATTTCCCCATTAAGCTGTCAAAGCCGGATGCCTGATTTCCAGTTGCCTAGAAAATCCTTTAAAATATCTTCTCAGTTCATATGTACTTAGAGATGCACAGTCATACGCTGTAGGCCTATCTCTCATGGCCTCAATTACCTTCTACATACTGTTACGGCAAAATGTTTTTTTCTAAAATATGACATAATTAATTGGATTGTAGACTGACTCCCATTTTTCAATATAAGCACCCACATTTCATTCTGTAATTACAGTCCTGGAACACTTTCTGGTTCTTCTTTCTCTTGCGAACTGAAGCTCAGTGTGTATTGTCCATGTGATTTTTGGCTTTAAGTAGCCCCAGTCAACTTTTCACCAGTTTCAGCTGTCTGACATACATAAAAGTGAAGATCTACTTTTATAACGTTTTTTAAGATTTTTAAGTTCTGAAATTTATTTACTTTATTTCTTGTAAGAAAAACAAATGTAAAATGACCTCATTATTCATACTTTCTTAACCACCTTTTTTTCCACCCCAGTAAGCAAAATGAAAGAAGACTAAAGAATGAATATTTTTCCATTTTGTCAGAAATACGTTTCCTTCAAAACCAAGCCATTCTTATTTATTAACATAGGCAGACAGCTCAAAGTCACTTGTGTAGGTGCGTAGGTTCAATTTACTCAATTTACTTCATAAAGTAGGCAGCATCTAATTTGATTTATTTTGTAGAATAAGTCTTAGAAGTGAAATAGTGTTTGTATTCTCAGAGACATGATACAAGTGATTTCTTACATGTCTTTATTGTTCAGGGAATTCTCAGGACACACAGACTGAGGTCCCACACAGTAAACTCCATTTCCTTGAAGCGTCACATGAAAATAAACCATTTGTATATCTGTGATTTTTCTGCCTGTGGTTGTTCATTCAGCAAGTACAGGTTCTGTATGCAAGGGACATACAAAGAAATGGGAAGGTTAAAAAAGGCCTTGCAAAGTATAAAGAGAATACTTTTTCAGCTGAAGTGTGTTCAGCTCACTTAATTAAATTAGTCTTAAGAGTAATTTACAAACGTCATTATTATAAATTTATAATTGAAGGTCAGAAGTTCTAAACCTTGCTTGAAATCTGACTATACTGTATGCATGTGTTTAATTCTAAAGTCCTAGGAATAAATCTTTTGGCTGATTTTCATAGGCTGTGGCCTGATCAGTAGTAGTAATGAAGGTTGTGTTTTTTGCAATAAATATTGGAAAATACTTCTTTTGTGTGATGGGCAAAGAAGCAAGCTAAAGTTGCGTCTAAAGCTAAACTTTGTTTTTTTTTCACAAAACAGATGAAAAAAGCTAATGGGATTTTATATTTTGCAGTTGAGTGCAGAGCACTTAAGACTATCACAATCTGTAAATGCCCCACTGTTATCTTTTTCTTGCTGAATTCCTAAGCATATACATTTTTTTTCTGCTGGAGAGCCACAGGAGTATAGGATATAACCTCAGCAGGATGTTCTGGCTCACAGAGAGAAATAGATGGGATGAGGTTTTCTGATGAAGACTGACTAGAGACAGGTTGATGCTGTTTCTAAATCATTATATACAATTGCATGCAAGGGCAAGCAACTTTCCTTTCATGCAAACATTGTCTTCAGAATATGTCTATAGAGCTTGTAGATAGCTAAAGCATGTTTGACAAAGCCATTTTGACCATCCTTAATGATTAAATGTGGCTATTAACACAAAAGGGATTAAATAATTACATGTTATAACATTTTATATGCAATTACCTTCCAGTGACCCTTGCCTTTTGGCCCAGGAATGTGTGACAGAGGTCAGCAGAGTTATTTTTACGGATATTTTTAATAACTTGAAAAACGCATTTTGTTACATTCCTGGTACTTATGCACAAGTTTAAAAGAAGCACAAGAAGATGTGACTTGGTTTTATTTTATATATTTTTCTGAATTGTGACAGTTGGATATTATCAGTATGCTGTCTGTTAGCCAATATTGTAACACTCTCAGCAATAATTCATCTAGAGGAAATATTTCACTAAACTCTAATTTCTGGTTCTCAAAAGAATTTGAAGCCTCTAGAGTTTTGTTTATTTTTTTTAAAAAACTAACTGTTGCAGTCCTTTTTTACAGTGGTAAGCACAAATGGGTACCTTAAATTACTACAAACATAAAAGCTAAATTGTCTTAACATGAGGTGTTCTGGGATAGATTTTGCCAGTCCTAAACGGATCATTTAATGAGTGCATTAGTTTCTGCTATATTTTCTTCAATAATGCAAGCAAGCAGGTTTTTTGTATTTTTTAATAACTTGATTAAAGACAAGGTAAGTCTTTTCAACCATTAAATATCATGTATGTTCCTTCTTCATAAAAGCAATGAAATCCTGTATTTTCTCATGTGATCAACATTTGGCTGGGTTTTTTTTTAAACCAAACAAAACTATACCAAAACAAAAAAGCACTTCTGCCACATAAAGAGGAATTTCCTTAAGACATTTGGAGAAGGGGGAATAATATTTGAGAGTAATTTTTAATATAACTCTGATGCAGTGCTCAGTCATACTGTGGTTTTGCCTTTTCTATCAAAAGAGTCTGTGGAACCCTCTTGTTCTTGCGGAGTAGGAGATCATAAATGACCTCACAAATGACCCTGGAGTCTGACACCTGCCTGTTTTTCATCCCCAGCGGACTTTGCCATTCCTGAAGCAACTCCATAAAACACAGCAATAGTCTAGCACAGCAAGGAGTGTGCTTCCTAAACAGGATGTCCCCTAGAAATGTTTGCCTTTTGTTTTCAGCAAAATCTTTAAGCAGATGTAGAACTCATGTGTAATTATGCAGTGTGTATTTAAGATACTACAAATATCCTTAAACAACCTTTAATAGGACATAACAGCTGTCAGGATGTGTTGGTAAAGGTTTCACAGAAGAGACTATATTTCAGCTAGAAAAGGGCAAACCTGCCAACTTATTTTGAGATTAGAAGCACAATCAGTGGGAATGTTCCACCAAATGCACAAAGAGATATTGAAGATAATACTTCATCTTCAGATGAAGCATTGCCCTTTCTCCAAAGGAATATCTAATTATTAATGCTTGCCCAAGAATAGCTGTGCTGCTTCATGCGTCTCACCTTTTCAATACCTGCACTTTTAGACTTCGTCTTTAGGAATGGTAACATCTCCCATAACCTTTAGAGTTTAATTTTTGGTATAAATTATGTAAAGAAAAATCATTTATTAACCACTAACAATGGAGCCAGCAGGTCACTCTTGACAGTGACTAATAATCTTCAAAGAGAACTCTGTGATGAAAAAACAATTGCTGAGACACCAGTGGTAGCAAATCAGAAAATTATTAGCACACATCATATTGTCACAGCAAAAACAGCATGACCAAGTCTTTGTTAAGAGAGTAAGGGATTTAAGAATTTAGGGGAGATGCATTCAAAAAGTTTGGCTTTCTCACTGCAGGTAATGGGTATGGATGAAATGGTTACATGTATCAAGGGGAAGAAAGCTCACAATTATCCACCATAAACAAGATTTAGCAGTTTTATCTTCACTTGATACTGATACTTTCTACTGGTTACTTCAGCAGTGCAAAGGAACTTGGGGTAGCAAAGCACTGACATTTGCAGCAGTTACACAGAATGAGAGAACACAGTAAATTCTATGTTTTTGCAGATCTCCATGCCTCAAAAAAGTGTGAGCAGATGGTATTTTCAAACATGTGAACAGTTCTCTCTCCCTCTATAAGGCCAATGATCAGAAAGACTTGGATTCTGGGAGTTTGTGTTCATATTTTTTGTTTATGGGAAATCTTTTATTCCTGCTCTTCAGTAAGTGCAGGAGACTAATGAAAAGCTTTTTCCTATTGGATTTTTCATGAGCTGTTCAGGTATTTCTAAGCATTAAATAGGTGATGTGTTTATAAAAAAATTAAGAACTTGGCTAACCTTGAGAATTAGTAAATGGATAAACTCAATGACATATTTGTTGTCTCCATCCCATCTTTGTTAGCCCTGCAAAACTTTGTCTCCTTTCATTCAGTGTTGCAAGAATATGCAAATTGTAAGTTACTTAACAAAAATTCTCTGATTCTTAGTTAAGCTACAGATGTGCAAGGCTCCAGATGTTAGCTTAAGGCTCAGATTTACTGCAATTTCAAGCAGAAGCTCTCTGCTTTATATAGCAGAAGAAAAAGAAGAGTTTTTTCTTTTCCCCTTAAAGGTCATGTTGTTTTTCAGAAAATGTCCTCAGTATTTCTCCTTTAGTCACATTGGGATATTAACCTCTGAGGGCAGAAGCACAGCAGGCTTCCTTCAATGGTCTAATTGCTCTTCATCCCTATTCAGCATGATGTGCTGTTTCCTACCGGACTGAGGAGCAAAATTGACAAGATTACTATGACCCGTCACCTTGTTCCAGCACAGCCAATTCATGGATATTCATGTTACACTCTGTAAGGATTAGTTGCTTCATCCTCCTAGAAATGGAATTGAATAGAACCTGATTTTTCTGGTTGATCCTGATAGATCCTGATGTCTAAAAGATGGCCAAGAGTAGACAAACTAGTGAAACAATTCATTAGACAAGTGGACAGGGAGATGGACTGGAAAGAAGCTGAACTGCTGGCCTCAGCATATTGTGAGAGTGACTTGAATCCTTGCTGGAGGCCAGTCACTGGTAGGATACCCAGGAATCAACTCTGGGGCCAGTACTATTATTCCTGACCTAGAAAACAGTACAGAGTGTAGCCTGAGAAAGTTTGAAGGAAATATGAAAGTCTGATGGGTGGATCTGATGGTGGATACACAAGATGTCTGTGCTGCTGTTTGAAGGTATCTTGACAGGCTGAAGAAATGGACCAAGGAGAAGCTCATAAAGTCCAACAAAGACACATGCAAGATCTAGAGGAGAATAACTCCATTCACCAGGACAGACCAGGGCCTGAGAAGCAGCTTTGAAAAAAAGGCGCTGGGGAGCCCAGTGGACCAAAACCATTAAACGTGAGGCAGTAGTAAACCTCTTGGCAAAGCAGGTTCTTCTCCATTTAGAAGAACACTGCTAGCAGTTGTGACCCTTGGTTCTAGTCATGCCTGCTGCATCAAGAGTTCTGTGTCCAAGATCTTTCCTCTCCAGTAGAAGAGGAGACATGGATATACTGGAGCAAAGGGCACAGTGACTGAGTACATACAGGGACATACAGAGAGAAGCTGAGAGCTGAGATTGTTTACCCTTAAGTGAAGGCTCAGCACAAGGAAAACATTTTGCTACAGAGTCAGGACACTGAAATAAAGAGAAACTCTACTGCCTGGAAAAGTTGTGGAGCCTCCAGCCTCTGAGATATTAAAAACCAAAGAGTTCATGATTCTGGACAACTTGCTGTATCTTGAGCTAAGGGGTTTGGACCAGGCAATCACCCGAGATTCCTTTCTGAGACAAGCTGTGATTCTGTAAACTTGGTACAATCCAGGAATCCCTGGTACAGTGCCAAATGGAAACAATTGCAGCCTTTTCATGGAGCATGAGGCCAGTGGTTATTTAGCCTGAAGGTAGACACATTCTGCTTTTGCCTAGACTGATCCAAACAAATAGGAAGAGAATTATAATTTTATTGTGCCAGATATATTTTCTAGCTTTTTCCACAATATTGAATCACTTAAATGGAGAGAGAAATTAAGTTTCAAGTGCTGAAAATATCCAATTAACAGAGATTGCTGAGCAACTCTTTTGCAAAGCTCCTAATCTGCAAACACTTTTCTAATCGATAGCTACTTCTTTTCAATATAACCCCAAGGTGACTGCATTCTGTCAGCTGAGAGTGAGATATGGACCTCTTGGAAATCTGGAAAGAACCATGTCTTCAGGAAAAAAAATAATTCTTTTTTTTTTGTTTGACTATACATCTACAGAGTAGCATGAAATTCATCATTCCTCATTTCTTTAATTTATTGGCATAATCATCTCATAGTTGCACAAGATTTCCAAAGCACTCTTTTTCTACAGTTCATGCTATGATTCAAGGGTCATTCCCTGATAAGACATCTCTTGGTGAGTAAATGCTTGCACACCTTCCCCAAATTCTTTGTGTCCTCTCCTTCAGTCATTAACTAAGTGCAAGCCAAGAAGTGACAAGTCTTGAGAATTTCCAGTGGTGCTGTGAGTGGATTGAGATATATTGGCAACATTCAGCAATGCGCACTACAATGTATTTTTGCTGTAGTAAGTTTTAACCTGCATTTCATGATGAGGAAAGCCTCTCTGAACTCACCTGCAGTGTATAGTGGTGTGATTAATGAATATTCATGCAGAAAAAATGGTGTCTGCTCTGACAGACAGAACAGTAATTGGTTTCAGGATTGATGAACATTTATGCTGCAGTCTATCCCAGACAGTGCATGCTGGAAACATTAGCACCCTGCTTCCCTTGACAGAGCTCAAAATGAGTGGAAACAATTTTTTAAGGGTTTTTTTTTTTTTCTGTGCAAATTGTTAATTATTAATTTTACACTCTTTTTCTGCCAAGTCTCTCTCAATGTGGCGGAAGATTACTGTATGTGGTGAATTTCTTAGTGTTGTCTGGGGAAAAGTGTCACTGGTTCAGATGATGCTCCTGACTAGTATGGAATTGTTTTTATTTTATTTCAGAGTGCATCAGAAGTACCTGTTTTTCCTCTATGACCCTGATCAGAGAGACACCAGTGCTCAGCACCTGTCACTCAGGCAGTGGGAGCAGTAAAGCTCGTTCAGCACATTGCTCCAGAAGGGGCCACAGTCACACCAGGTCCCCTGAAATCGCTATGCCCATAAGATAAAGATAATCAAACAAGAGGAACACCAAGGAAATGGCCAAATTCACAGATCCTTGAAGGGGAAAAGAAGAGATGGATAAATTTCAGGCTTCCAAATAGCTTCTCTGTTACATCTTTCATTTATTGAAGAGAGATATCTGTTCAAAAGGTATTGTAGAGAAAGGATTAAGTATTCAGGCAACAACAATGTGCTACAACCTGCAAGACAGAGATATCTGTTACAGGAATGCAGTGGAATTCCAGATTGAAAGGCTGAATTCTTGCATTCAAAACTGAAATGCTGCATATGAAACTTGTTTATTTGCAACGTGTTTTTCTCCAAATGAATCAGTATTTCAAAGACACTTACTAACATAACCTGATAGATTTATGGATGGAACAGGGCTGCTATGGATTTGATATCATATTTCTGTTGTTTGAGAGAAAGTAGGAAAAAATGCCCTGATATGTAAAATTGCTGATTAATATCTAAGTACTTACACATGACAATCATTGGGTAAATCCCTTTATTTTACTGTAGGGATTACAGAGATAATGTAACATACAGAAAAATTTCTGTTAATCTATCCATATAACAGTGGAGATATGAAATCTTTAAAAGTCTGAAGGTAGACTGCATGAGACTGTCCTTAGTCAGCTTATTTTAAAATACAGTGCAATCACATTTAAAACCAATTTAGCTCATTGATCAGGTGGAGGTTGAGAGATGAATAGATTTTTTTTAATCATTAGAGTAGCAATCCTTTGTATCTGACACTTACCCAATGGCCTGCCATGTGCCTTGTGAACATGATTTTATCCGTTCTTGCAGGGCAGCAAAGCTGTATTATAAGATGCTGTTTCTGATAGGCCAGAAAAATACCAAACCCTCAACAAAATCATGTTTTGCAAGTTTACATGCCACACAGCCTTTCTGAACCTTCTTACTTCTCCCAAGTCTGCAATTGAAATATTTTTCTGAAACTTGGGGATATGCACACAAGAATACATAGCTTAGGAGCAGACTGTACTGTGTATGTATGTGTGCCTGGGTCTCTTATTGTAGGAAAAACCCTTTTCCCTTTTCGTGGCTCCTGAGATTTATGCAGTTGGCAAGCATTTCGAGTTCTAATTGTGAGTCGCTGGATGTTAACCCAAACACTCTCTTTCTTTGCTGGCATGGAATAAGCAATAGGGGGGAAAAACAAAGGGATAAAACAGCTTGCTTGGTTATATAAACAAATCAAATTACTACCGCTGCCCATCAAGTTTTTCACTGCAATAGGGACTCACTTCTCCTGGTCAGTTGCTGGTGCCAAGACTATTACATGTTGCACTTATCATCAAATCAGCTTTCTATACTAATTAAGTCTCTTGGAGTACTCTCTTGGCATCTCTTGTGCAGACTGGCTGTAGCTTTGGACACAGGCATAAATATGAGGCTCTGTCTGTGTAAATTCTCAGTACCATTTATTTTGATTCCTGGAACATGAAAGAATAGAGCTTAATATTTTCAGCTTCTTTCTGATACTTTAATTAAAATCAATATCTGTCACTGTGAAAATGGATGGTCTTCCTGGACAAGAGCTATCGGCCTGTTCAGAGAGAATGGAGAGAAGGGAAAGGCGTTGTAAGAAACTGTGAATTGTCTAATTAACCATTAGAAATGACATTGAGATCTTTCAAAAACTAGGCTTTTGCATCTGCTATTGAAAGAAAAGGACATATGGGAGTGAATAGTATTTAAAAATATAAAACTTATTAGGAGCTGTTTGCTTTTTAATACAGTCCCAGAGCTGAATATGGAGATTTTTAGCATTGACCCTGACTTTTGCTGATGCTGTATTTTCAATTGGAATGGGTTTTCAGAGTAAATGGGAATCACACAGAGAACTCTATCACTGCTTAGGCTCTGTTTTGACAGTCTTCATTCTGGGTACTGACCACTGTATCTCCACAATTCAATTAAAGATTAAATTTTTAAAAGTGTGTTTGAACTACAGGTCTAATTTGGGAATAAATGGAATTTATATTTTAAGGTATTGTTTATTGTTTTTTCTACACCAGGTAAATGCAGAGAGTCTTCCTGCATGTGGAATTGTTTAATGTGCAGAAGACATCCCTGGTACAAGAAATTAATATAAATGAATATATAAAATACATCCTGTAAACAAAGCAATATACTCTATTTGGCTGTGTCTTTCAGAAAGAAAAAGAGCAGTTTGGCAGTGTCAGAAAAAAATTTTCATTTCTTCTCTCATACTTTTCCTTTTTAGTTAGACCAATGTTTTTTCTATTCAATTTTTCCCACTAAACTCAGCCTATCAGAGTAACTTTTATGGCCACTTTCTTTAAGGCAGCAGAACTTCCACGAGGGAAGATTTCTTGCTTTAGGATTTGTGGCTGTAATGCAGGAATGGTCTAAAACTGTAAAGTAATATAAGTGAGTCTTGGGAGGGCACAAGTTTGCACTCATTTGAAAACAGAACAGTGAAGTTCCCAGTCAGGCTGTCACAAAGAAACACAGGTTTTAGCTTAGAAAAGAATGCAGGAGACAGAGAACAAATTTGGATGCCAATTAAGAAAAGTCTATTTAGCTTTGTCTGAATCTCATTTAAACTCTATATTAGCCACAAAAAGGAAGTTATTGATTAAAAATTGAGTTGTTATCAAGCAGCTCTTAAGAAGGACACTTGATTTCTCTTTCTGGCTTTCCTGTCATCATCTGTCTTCTCTGTATAGCACACAATTGGTTTTTTTCATACCTACTAAGCCAGTTGGACCATTTGTTGAGTAAAAGCTAAGATTCAGTGTGTTCCACCATGTCTATTTTAATATTTTGCTTGATAGCCAGAGCAGCTTCTGAGGATAGTGCTACTGACAGAACAAAAAATACAAGGAGTGTGGTAGCGTTGAAATTAGAGCTGTCTGGAAACCCTGGTAGCATAATCATTAGTTTTCCTTATTTATTTCTTAAAACCCTGCTTGACACCTTTGTCTGCACGTATGCAAAGCTGCAGGCAGGCTGCTGTACCCAAGTGGCTGGAAATGCTTGTTTTTTCTGCTCAGACTGGCCTCTGTAATGAAATGAAAATGAAACAGCACGAGTAAGTTCCTTTTTGTTACTAAGACAGCAAGGCTTGAAGTAATATTACTGATTCCCACTGGGCATGTGTTGGTGGATGAGACAGAAAATTCAGTCTTATTTCAGAAACCACGTGAATGTGTAAAGAAACTTACACTGAATATGATAATAGATCTGTCCACAGATCTAAGCCCCCATTTGTAAAAAGACAATGGTTTTTGCAATCAAGTGTTATATCAGGTAGCATTTAGTTTGTTAGGACATAGGCTAGTGAAATCTAGACTAACAGTGAGTAGATTGGTGTGAACATGCAGCAATTGCATGTGGCAGCTACCAAAAGTTGAATCAAAAGTCTTCCATTCTACATATGTTTCTATAGTTTAAAACATTTTATCTTCTGCTTGACTGTCTTGTGTCCGAATATCAATATTTCTTGGACTGGTATTTAGTTAGATATATTAGAGTGTCTCAGAATTAACTGTTACCTCAGGGAGGAGGTAAGAGAAGTGTTTCTTGTTAATGATCATCTAAAACATTGGAGATAAGTGAGCAGAAGATGGAGTCTGAGATTCATTCTAGTTTTTTGCTTAAAAACATGCAACTGCATTTTAAAAATTATACATCATTTTGAAAAAAAACCAAATATTTTCTCTTTTAACTGAGCACAATGTGGTGCAGCTAAATCATGTATTACTGGATGTGGACAAAACATCTTGCCATTATGTTTTGGATCTTGATCTTTGTGTTCATGCTGCACTCCTGTGCCTGAGGTTCTGGTTGCAAGCTCGGAATCTGTTTCACTTTTGTGTTTTGTGTGACTGCGATTGGTTGCAGATTTCAGCTGCAATTTCAGCTTAGAGCCACCGAGTGTGCTTGAGCCCCGACTCTCTGGTCATTCATGTAGCAGAATTTGTCTTTCTCCAGTCTGAAGTTGTCCAATTGTCTCATCTTGTTCTATAAAAACTGAGTGCTCAAACTTTTATAGTTGCCCTTAGCACAAGCATCTGGGACCTCTCTGCATGGTTTTTTGCAATGTACATGAGACCAAATGATGGGAAACTGGGATTAGGTGAATTATTCACATTTTTGCTGTTAGGAAATGGAGAAACTGCAGAGTGTCTTGGCACTTCCTTGACTCTATTCAGACTTATGCTGTTGGTATGTTGTACCTACAGTGCTATTCAAGTGCTGCTTTAAGAACCTGCCCTGAAACTGATAGGGATAGAGGTGGGAGCAATCACTGGGTAGGATTAGCACTGCAGGCCACATTAAAGTATTTTTCTGACTAGTATGGTGATTTGCATTTTATCCATGAAATATGCTAGTTATTTATAAACATTCTGTATTTTTGCTAGCAGAATATGAAGAACAATGGATTATTTTATACATCAGAGTGTCTGTGCACACAATAAATTCCCAGGAGAGGGAAAAAATCTGGGGAGCATGGGAAGTCTGGACCAGAATCTAACTAGGGCTTACTTGATGAAAAAAGTCCTCAACAAATCAAATATCTGAAGACTAGAGAATGAAATATCTTTTTGTTACTCAGAAAGAGGAAATTTTCACTAAAGACTGGCTGCTCGCTGACCTGGCGAAATACATGTAGAACATAATTTTAAAAATTATTACAAGTGAAGTGTTTTGTTTTCCATATATTATTTTTCCACCTGGATGCCATTTTGTCTACTGTCAAGGAGATGCAAGGCAAAAACTGAGTTATTGCAGCCATGCAAATGGGATGGCTCATGATGTTTAGCTGGTCTAAAAGGAAGTAAATGATAATTACTTGACAGATTGAGCAATAGGTGTTTTATTTCTTAGTCTCTCTAATTTCATTACTACAGAACATTCTGTTATAATTCAATGAACAACGGCATTCATTGACTTTTGTTAGAAATGTAAAAAAAAGTCTAAAGAATTCAGCAAAATCCATGTTTTGTGCCTTTATGTGTTCTGGATGCTGGTATTTTTCAAGGGTTTTCTGGTAGGGCTTCTTTTCACTTTGTTATTTTGCACAGCTTTTCCTAAATGAATCTTTGTGTCATATAGACCTTCACTGACTGCATTCTGACCTTCTGTCCTTGGAGCTGCTGTAAGGAAAGACACATGTGTTGGTAAGGATTGGACCAAATGTCTACTCTACCTGGAAGTGAGATGCTAAATAGTTTTAGCGCTGTTTTGCAAGCTCATACTAATTATTATTTGTCAGCTCCCCCTGAACTGGATTAGAATTCTGGTTGCATATAAGTTTGCAAGGTCTCTTTTTGTTGACCCTAAGAGCAGCATGTTGCACCTTTCACAAGAAACAGTAAACATAAGCAAGGCTCTTATGAAGTGCAACAAGTCCAAGTGCAAGGTACTGCACCCGCATCAGGGCAAGCCCAGACATGAGACCAGACTGAGAGATGAAGTCATTTGAGAGCAGCCCTTCTGAAGAGGACTTGGGGGTTCTCATGGATGAAAAGCTGGACCTGAGCCAGCAATGTGCGTTTGAAGCCCAGAAGACCAAACACTCCTGTGCTTCATCCAAAGCACAGTGGGCAGTAGGACAAGGGAGATGATTCTGCCCCTCTGCTCTGTCCTTGTGAGACCACCTGGAGATTGCATCCAGCTATGGGGTCCCCAGCACAGGAAGGACATGGACCTGCTGGAGAAAGTCCAGAGGAGGGCTATGAAGACCATGAGAAGACTGGAACATCTCTCCTATGAAGAAAGGCTGAGAAAATTGTGGCTGCTCAGTCATGGAGAAGATTCTGGGGAGAGCTTAGAGCAGCCTTTATGTTAAGAGCTTTTACAAAAAAGAATGAAAGCAATTTTTTTATGGGCAGACAATAATAGGACAAAAGGGAATGGTTTTAAACTTAAAGACAAGATTTAGGTAAGATTTTAGAAAGAAGGTCCTAACTGTGAGGGAAGTGAGAAAGTGGAACCAGTTGCCCAGAGAAGTTTTGGATGTCTCATTCCTGGAAACATTTCAGACCAGATAGGATGAAGCCCTGAGCAACCCGGTCTAGACAGGGAATTGGGAACTAGATGAATTCAAGGTCCCTTCAAACCCAAATCTTTCTATAAAATGACTCTATGACTTCCCAAATTCCCAATTCTAGCTGAAAAATGTTTAGCCTCAAACTATTAGTTTTTATGGGTCTAATCAGCAATAACTACAACATTTTCACAGGATGTTCCTGAGTGCATCTAGTTATGGAGGTTCAACAAAACCTCTTTGGATACAGCAATTTCTGAAGCATTGTGATTCCACCTTCTAAATTAATAGCTTTAATGTGTCATAGCTGTCTTTCCAGTCATCAGCTGCTTTGGAAATCATTGCAATTGATAGCATATTGGGTTCTCAGAAAGCACTTATACAAGACTTTTTTGTATTTTCCCCCTCATCTCTCATTTTATCTGAACCTGTCTCTTTCTCATGTTAATTTTAATGTAAACCTTTTTTGTTTGGGTTTTTTTAAGGCTATGTAGTGTCTGCAGCTCAATGCATTAGCGGTGCCCTGCAATCTGGGGCAGACAAATTCCATATCAGTAATTTAATAAGTCATATATAAAAAACCCAGCATAGATTTATTTTATTTTAAAATTGAATAGGGTCATCTGTGTGAGCAATGTATCTGCCAACTACTGTCATTGTTCTGCCTAGGCAAGCTCATTTTTCTTCATTAGTAAACAACTTAAAAGGCACAGTAGTTGGATGGCTTAAGGGAATGTTATTAGGACACAAAATCTCTGATGTCTTGCCTAAATCCAGGCAGAATAACTTATAAGATATGTACCATCAGTATGCAGTTAGGGGATTCAGCTAAATATATGACTGGTGTTAGCAGGTGACAGTGGAACAGGCAGTTGTCACAGCTGGGAGGTCAGTGCAGTTAAATCAATCACAGACAGGGTGTCTGCAGAGAAAACAATAAAGGTGCAAGCTTGTAAATTCTGACAATCACCAGCATTTGAGGTGCAGGAATTCAGTTCCAAAGTCTTAAAATTTAAGGGCCACTGACTGAAAATCTTAGGCATAGCTGATGAATCTAATTTTTTTCTTCCTTTTTAAACCTAAATTCTTTGTCATGTGGAATGCTTTATGTTTTCTGGTGGGAAACTATGATTTGTGATATATGAAACAATTCAAATAAGCAGTTTACAACAGTAAAAATTAGTGAACAATTTGTTTCGTTTTCCAGTCACTTAATTTCCCATACCATCAATTCAGTAGTCTTATGACAACTAATATAGCACCAATTTGAAAATGTAGTTTAAGCATGGGTACACAAACATGCTGGATGGTGGGGAAGGGCTTTCTCTGCTGAAGAACCACAGCAAAACCACCATAAATTAAAAACATATAATCTGCCTTCATAAAAGCCAACATGAACTTGCAAAGCCTTTCTGGGACCATTAAAATGTCTGTATTTCCCAGCAGAACCCATTATCCTAAGTGTATCCCTGTGGACTCCAAGAACTCCAGCTACATTTGAGAAGTATTTCAAGGGCAACTTCTTCCTCTGTGTCTGAAAAGAGCATTGTTTTCCTCTTTTTCTGAAGACAGCACATACTTGAAATGATGTGTTTAGAGGAGAAAAAGAAGTTATAGAATATACCAAGTTTAATGTCAACACCTGCAAAGCTACTTGTCATGTCAACTGTAGAATTTGGACAATTCTATTATGAAGTAGCTTGAAACACTTGAATGATAAAAATTGATAATAGAAAACTATTGGGGTCATGTAGGCTTCTCAGTATTCAGACTGCAATAAATCTTCCTAGTGCTATTGTCCCTTTTTTCACTGAAGTAGAATGTTTCCAACATTCTTCTCTCTTTTGCTCCAGAAGACTGTTTCACAATACATTATACCTTACTTTTTACCTAATTTCTGAAACTTTTTACTTTGTTGCATAGAAAACCAGAGATTATTTTGTTTGTTTTTATTTTTCTTCTTCTGTGAAATTGGCAATGATGGGAATATGTATTTCTTAGATGAAATTAAGTACCTGAAGTTGCTGAATTAGGCCTCAAGTCTGTTCTGTAGAAATGTCCTTCAGCTTTGCACATAAAGAAATGAAGCGAGTTATAATGCTTCTGCTTTCTTCTTACTTACTCGTTGCAACACAGAATACAATGTATGTAAAAAGTTCATGAAATAGAAGTCAGTAAAGAAGTCTGGGAAGGCAGTGAGAGTTTTTCCTAAAAAGCTGTCAAAACAAGGAGTACAAAGTGTAGCAAGGGCAGAAGATACTTGTCTGCTGTCTTGCTAAAGCTGCAGCTACTTCATAAGCAGCAATTTTTTTCTCAGTGTTCCAGGCGCCAGAATGTAGCCCCTTTGTTGGAAGTTGGCAGCAGGGGTATATGAATGTATGAAGGCTACTTGCAGAAAACACTGGGAAACTGTTGAGGATGTACTTATCGGGCTTTTGGAAAATCAGAAGTAGCTAAATAGTCGTTTTGACTCTGTGAAGTTGACAACACAGTGCTGCTTACACTGTTTCTTAAACTTCCCAAGACTCCCTCTCTCACATACCTCAGAAAAGGATAGGAAGGAGTGCTGGCCTGAGGTTGTTCTCTTCACATTAAAGCATTGGGATTTTTTCAAAGATAAGTGTGATGATGATTGTAAGAACTGTGCTTTTACTTGGCCTACCAAAGGAGCAGAGTAATGCAACCAAATCTCTGCATGAAGAGACTGGAAATTAATATCAAAAATCTGGGGTTTATATTACAGAAGACTCAAGTGTGCTGGTTTGACCAGGAAATGGGAATTCTGGGATGCTGTGGTCAAACCCATGGGTGCTCAGATTTTAATATTGGCACCTGATGTAGCCAGTGAGGTTTGGACACACCTCCGAGAACACACAGGGGTTAAAAACCAGAGCTTCGGCCCTGGGAGGCTCTCTTGGGACTTCGAGGCGAAGAGGTCGCGTCTCCCTCCCCTGTTCATCCGCTGCTGCTGGGCAGGGGAGGGGCAGCCCTGCGGTAGGCCTGGGCCTGGACAGAGATGGGGGTGAGCAGGCCCTTGAGGATGGAAGGATGGAGGAGCACCAAGAGACATCGGGCAGCCATTTCCCCCCCCCCGGCCCCCGCAGGAGAGAGAGAGAGAGAGAGCCGGCGTCTGAATTTAATAGAGGCCGGCCCAGGAGAAGGGGGGGGGGAGTGCGGCGAGAAGGTGCCCGGCAGGGCAGCGTGGGAGTTCTGGAGCTCTGGGACAGGCAGAGACTGAAAATTTTAACCCTTTTCCTGCATGACTGAGACCTTGCAAATGCTGATCCTCCTGGAGCTGAATGAGAAGAGAGATATGAGATAAGAGGGAATGGGCCATGAGGGAAGTGGAGAAGACTCTTGAGTGGGGGAAGAGATGATGGAGTGGCCTTTTGGTTGGACTTTTCTTGTGTGGCCATAGACTGAACCATTTTTTTTCCTGTGACACAGAGACTGCATTTAGGGGGAGGCAGTGCCTCAGAACCAGGAGGGTTCAGTGTGGGTACCCCTTGGCCCCAGGGGGGGAAAAATTTGTGGGGGACAGATGTCCCAAAGGAGAGACTGTGCCTTTTTTGGAGTGAGACAAGGCATCCTTAAAAGACAACCCTAAAAGCAGCTCTGGTCCATGCACAGTGGTGAGAGCACTGGGCATGGAAGGAAAGGTGTCACGATGGCAAAAGGACTTTCCGGGCGGTGCTGAGTGACATGGAAGCACACGAGGTTTCAGCGTGTTTCCAGGGGAAGCCTATGGTGCAAGAAGGACTCCTCTCCTCTTGATGAACTGAAGATTGAATATTCTAAAGGGTGGTGCCGGACTGAGAGTTAGTGATTTGGGGGAATGTATTGCATTGGGAAATTTGAAGGGGGGGGAGGAGGAAAATGCTTTTGTAAGGTTTTCATTTTCCTTGTGTTTTTTTTCTCTTCTTTTCTTGTAGTTTAGTTAATAAAGTTTTCTTTATTTCTAAGCAGGAGCCTGCTTTGCTTATTCCTGGTCACATCTCACAGCAGACACCAGGGACAGGGTATTCTCATGGGGGCACTGGCGTTGTGCCAGGGTCGAACCATGACAATAAGCAACTCGGCAAAAATAATTTCTCTTATTAGAGAAAACAAAGATGAGTGCACTTGCACAAACAGGAAGAAAATAAAATTAAAAATATAGTTTGAAACTTTTTTCTTTGAGTTTCACCTTGTCTAACATTCCATTTTACTTAGTTACTGAAGACGACTATTTCTATTTAAGCATTGAAGATTAAAGGCCAAAGATCAAATGCGCTGTAACAATTTTTAAACAGATTTTTAAAAAGATAAAAATATTTACAAAAGATTAAAATTATTCAGAGGTTATAAGTATTGCTTTAGTACATATTTCTGAGATTACTATTAGCAATATTAGTTTTGACTTTATTATTGGATGAAGAGCTTTATTAACCATATTATCATTATTCTAAGAGGAAAAAGTAAAGACCTCAGTTCTTTTAGCAGTTCTGCTGCTGTTTCAGTATTTCTCAATTTGCTGCTCTGAGTTCTTTGTATGAAAACTGAAGGAATATGAAAGAACTGAAACAAGAGGACGTTTCTGTTTCAGTGGCTGATGGTATGTCAGCCAGTAACTACTGTATCAGTGATAACACTGCCAGTTTACAAAAGAAGAAACAAAAAACAGAGAAAAGTGAAAGTCTTTCTTAGGTAAGGATTTATCTGCCAAATTAATAGGCAGCTGTTGATATTGCTGTAGATTTAAAATAAATGTATCAAATATTGAAGCCATTGGTTGATGAAGTAGGAAGCTGTATGAATGAAGGAAAAAAATACAGGTTTTCTAAGTTGCCTGTTATCTCAAAACAAACAGTGAGTGCAATCAGATTTATGAAGGATTGATTAATACTGTTCTCTAAATTACTTCCTTTATTGTTTTCCTGATAAGCAGTCACTCAAGGAGATCAAATTGTTTAGCCTGGAGAAAAGGAGACTCAGAGGTGACCTTATCACTCTCTACAACTTCCTGGTGGGAAGGTGGGTATAGTCGGGGGGGTTGGTCTCTCCAGGCAACAACTGACAGAATGAGAGGACAAAGTCCTAAGCTGTGTCAAGGGAAATCCAGCTTGGATATTAGGAAAAAGTTTTTTACAGAAGGAATGATAAAGTACTGTAATGGTCTGCTCAGGGAGATGGTAGAGTCACCTGTCCTGGATGTGTTTAAAAAGACTGGATGTGGCACTCGGTGCAATGGTTTAGTTGAGGTGTTGGGGCATGGGTTGGACTCAATGATCTTGAGGGTCTCTTCCAACCTAGTCATTCTGGGAATTCTGTGAATGTATCCATAGTCTGACTTTGTTACAAGTTGGAAATATGCAAGAAAAAATGGTCAAAGTTTCCTAACTATATATTATTTTCTTCTGGGGTGTTTTGTTTTCTTGTTTGTTTGTTTAGGTTTTTGGGTTTTGTTTGGTTTTGTTGGTTGGTCAGGTGTTTTGTTGGTTTTGGGGTTTTTTTCCTGGTGGTGTGTGTGGGCTTTTTAATTGTGAAAAGCTGTTGATGGGAAGAGCTGGCCAGAGTTTATCAATTGTCTGACTACTGTGCTCTCTCAGAACATAAGCTGTTCATGGAGAGAAGTGTGTCTTGACATTCTATTAGCATAGTTCTTAAGAAAGCACTTAACAAAAAGAGGAAAAATCTAGGCCTATCATAGATAATTCTGTTATCTGTGAATACCAGATATTCAGAGATATATCTGGAGCCCCACAGTCAGAGCAACTCACGGTTCTTAATAATGATATATTTCTGTAATGCTTGTACACTCAGAGTGAAACTAGCAAGGTACAGTCCACTTTGAAACATTCTGACGGTGGGACTAATAACCTGAGCTGCAGTTAATTACTTAATTAGTTATTAGAGTTAATTTAGTGTTAAAAGCTTGATGATAACCTCAGAGTCAGCTGTAAAGCTTATCTCTCTTAGTTCTTGCGAGGGGCTGTTCTGAGCCCTCTAGAATCCTGTTAATATATAGCCTGTCACAGGGTTTCCAATGAGCAGAAACCAGGTAATTTTTTTACTAAGGAACTTCAGATTTTTTCAGGACTTCTACACACAAAGTATGTTTTAATAGAAAGTACTATGGCAAAATCTATGGCTTTTTAAATGAGAGGCTTTTCTTCTGCTTTAACTTTATGATTTGGTAAACTTCAAGAATGCAGCAAAGCAAAAGGGCTCCCTAGTGTTCTGGGAGAGAAGTTGGGCTTGTTTGTTTGAAAAAAACAAAAACCAAAAAACCTATAGTGCTGCCTTCTCACTAAAGGACTTGCAGAGGGAACCAGCTGAGAAAAGCTAAGGATGGCAGCATGCTGGAGAGAGAGAGGAGAAGATGTGATTTCTGAGAGCTTTCTTTACCCAGCCAGGAGATGTGAAGAAGCAGTAAGTTTGGCCCAAAGAAGGACTTCCAGTTTCTTTGCTTAATTACATGAGACTACCCCTGCTGTCTTGGAATACCTAAAATAAACCAGCTTGAGACAGCAGTTAACCACAGCAATTGCACCGCTTGTTTGCCTGACCTAGAAAACAGGGAAACAAAAGACTCTTTTACTGCTGTTCCTGACCAAAACCAAAACAATCCTCCCCAGTCCCAAATGCAAGACTTAGACGATTTGACAACCCTCAGATTAAAGATACACATTTTTTAGACAAAATAGTGTAAAATTTTCTTGTGTTGAGTTGCCAAAGAACACTGTATTTTTTTTCTCAAATATTTGTAAATGTGTGTGTGGAGCAAAAGGCATCACAAGGTATCACACGGGTGCTGCTGAGGAGTCAAGAAGCTCAGTCCAGGGCTGAAGTGGCTTTCAGGAGACCATGACTGTCTTCTTGAGATACTGAGCCCTGAACAGAAGAGCAGTGTCTGTCTTTCTTTAGGTGTCTTACCTCGAGGGGAGAAACGTACAACTGCTCCCAAACCTTGAATTGTTAGTGCTTCTGAGTTTTGCTTTTTCTGCCTTATTGGAAGGTTTCCAGATCTGCAGATGTTTGTTAGTTAATTTATAGTTTAATTTCATTTTCACTGGTAAAGGTGACTTAGAAAACACTCTGCTGCAAATGACTACTTTGTGAATAGATAACATTTTGCAAACCATACATGTTGGCTTACCTGACCTTATTTTTAATATTTTTTTTCTCAGAAATAGCAGCTTTGGATGCAGAATCCAACTGTAGATCAAGTCAGCATAGACCTTAAAAGGTAAAAAGATACTTTCCATATTATGTTTATAGGAAAAATTTTTTAGAAATTGTCTAAAGGTTGATAATTTCTGGCTTTTCTCCCTCAGCTTCTACTCATTCAATATCCAACCATTAGGAAAACTAGAATTTTTGAACTATTTATGGTTCTTGATTCTAGGGACTATATGGCTCACTAAGCTTTATAGTTTTGTTACTCGGTGATCTTTTTTTTTTTTCATTTTTAATAACCAGCTTCTTTTTTGGAAGGGGGTGTGGTGTGGTGGGGGGAGTAAGGAGGAGGCTCATTACAATTTTTGATAATAATAAACCAAATTGTGTTGCATAAGTGTTAGCTGGAGTGAAACTAGTTGCCAAATGTACTTGTATGCAAATGTCCTTGGCAGCAGGCTCAACACCACCTTTCACAAACTTGGACCGCCATCATGATGCTATTTGTACAAAGCACCGAAACTCAAGTGTAGAATACAAAAGAAACTGCTAAGGCAGCTGTTGATGACAAAAACTAATTTAATTTCTTAACTATAGCACAGCTTCCTACTCCATTTGCTTTAACACTCAGCTCCTGGGGTCACTCCTGTGAAGGCATTTTCTGTTGTGCCAAGACAAACTACACATAAACCACATGGAGGATACAGCAATTATCTCTTATTAATATATACAGTAACGAGCTGGGACCATCATTTTTGGGTGGAGATTTTATGTTTACTGTTCTGCTGTTTTCTCTCAATGGCCGAACATCTTCCAGTCAGATGTGGAAGAGTAAAACTCCATGGCATCTTGGGATGGAATGACCCACAATTTTGCTGAGCTGCCTTTGTTTTTTTCTCACAGGTTTTTATTTTGTCACAATGCTGTCACAGTCTAACTTGAAAGCTCCTAGTTAAGTTTCAGCTCGTCCCTTTTCTTTCTGTGTTCTTTCTTTATTCTTAATTTTTCTCTTCCAGGACTTGGTAACTTCAATTAAACTCTTGCTAAACTCTTGCATTCTGACTGACATGAGAGTACAGCTATGGTTTCATCTTTAATTTTTTTTCATTAAAACCTGTCCAAGTCACATATTTCCCTTCTTCCACTACATATTTAGGAAAAATTCATTTGAAGTACTACTTATTATGTACATACAAATTATGTTTGAAACCAAGCAGAAACTTCTGATTTCTGAAATTTTAATTGACAGCTATGAGAGCAACAGGGTTTTGCTTATATTTTTTCATTGCAACTGAGAATTCAGTCAAAATTTAGCAATAATAGGCTGTATAGAGCTCGGAAATTGCTTCATCTTTTTGTAATCAGAATGAATTAATTTCTTCTTTCAAAGCTATCTGGCTTCAACAGCCTTGGCTAATTTAGCAAATGCAGTTTTTCAGTGCCCTATAAAATTGATCATTCTGCTTCCCAGCTTGATTTTGCTAGGTCGTGGAACCATGTGCATTTCAGTTGTGACATGCGAAGCTCAATACTTTTTCATTTAATGTCTACTGAGCTTGTGGAGCTTTTTTTTTCTTTTTTTGGCCTGGATTTATTGTTGTCATAAATAACAAAAAGTAAGAATATAATATCACAGTAGGGCAAAAAAAAAAAAAAGAAGTTTGCAGAAAAAAGACAAAAATCTTCCACTTGTGCTCAGTTTTGGTTTTGCGAAGGGCTAATTCTTATAAATCAAGGAAGAAAAAAGTCTTACAACTTTTGCTCTTGTCATGTCTTCAACTATGATTCTTGATTGCCTGTATTTTAATATTAAAAAAGCATAAAGTTTTTACATAGGCCCTAGAACTCTCAGCTCAATTTAAAGAAGAAATGGCTAATTTCAATGCTGTCTTCTCAGGCCATAAATTTCACAGATTATGAGTGTGAATAGCTGGAAGCAATGTTCTCATTCTCTTTAAATTTAAATTCCACTGCTCCTCTTTTCATGGTGACATTCTTGCACTTCTGAATGGGAAAAAAGCAATAGTGGCTGTTGCAGGAAAATTCTCTAATGCCTCACAAAAGAAACATACCTATTTCTCTTGTTCTTCGGATAACTAATTTGGGGTCTTTAAACCTTCTTTTGCATGGTGTTCTCGTCTATTTATATTTTTATGAGTGTCTTTGTGGTTGCCTTCCTTAAAATATTATTTTCTTCTGATGATAGTATAAGATCTTTTCAAAACAAAGCACAGTTCATTTGACTGCTGGTTATCTGTTGGCTGTCCATTGTAATGTTCAAAGCTCTAAAAACAGAACCATGGTATGCAGCACCTTGCTTAGTAGTGAGCGGAAGGATTATTTTCCCTGTATACTTTGCATAAGGAAGCAGCGGAAAAATCATCCGTTAATTTGAGCAACTTTTTGGAACCATTTTTTTTTTCAGTCTCTACATTCTGAATGCTATATAAGACCATGGCAAAAATAAAAAATCTCTTACCTTTAAAAGGGGATGGTTTCAGCTTTGTCCATTATGCTCATATTCTTCCTCAGTCTGAAAGTCTTATCAGTGATAATGCTAAAGGGAGTAGCTTGGCAGCAGGAGTTGTTTAGCAGGATGTTCATAAACAGGGAAACATTCTTTTAGTTTTTGTTAAGGAGAAAAGAATGTGATTCATTAAAAATTTCTCCCAAACTGCTCTTTGCTGTGTTGATCACACTTATACAAAACAGAAGTCAAGAAGAGCTGATCCCACTGTCACATCTGTGCCAGCCCTGAGGTCTGTGGTCACTTAACTCTGTCTCCCAGCTCACATCAACATTTGTGTCACCCTAATCTACAGAACGATCTCCAAATTGGAAGTGTTTAATTATTCCAAGTTGTTAAAGCATGCTGGTTTGACTCCTCAGGAAGCCTGAACCAAAAGTATGACAATGTGACCAGATCAAATACTGTTTGTATTTGTTCTGTATCCTAAAACATCTATCAGACTTTGTGGTAAAGTTTTCATATTCTTGCTAAGTTGTTCTGGACTTCATGATAAGAAATGAATGTTATGTTGCAGGCTTTACATAGTCAGAAATGTCTATGGTTTGGTGCATTGTCTTCACTTGCTATTTCATGCCTTTTTTCATTCAGAGCAGACACATTAATAAATACGTTTCTAATTTAGCAGTTTACTATGCTTGAGTTTCTCTGCTTGTTTTTTGTCTTCTTCCTGCAGAAAGATGAATCTTTGTGACTCCCTGGCTCCCTCCTAGGAGTTGTTTCCAACTAATATCTTCCCTAGTTGTCTTTTCCTTGACATGTTTTGGAAAGGGACTTCATTTTTAAGACTACTGTCATTTCCTGTTGTGTTCCTCAGTGGATTATTTCTCTTTCTTTTTCCCTCTCCCCTGAAACAAATATGGCTGTTTGAAATGTTTCTTTCATGACAGTTCTTTACCCAAGCTTCTTTCAAAATATGAAAGTATTCCTTTTAAATATTTCTCAAATTACTATTCAAAATGTACAAAATGTGCTGTGTCTCCCTTTTGATAATTTTCTGCTTGCTTTTTCCTCATTTTATTTCCTTCTAGGGAGAACTTGTGTTGTTTAAGTTTGAAAGCATCTATTTCCTGACCAGCTGCCATTGTTTCACACCAGCCTTGGGAAGACTTGCTAATTGTCTGTGCAAATTAAGAAGCCTTGGTCCAGATGGAATCAGATCTCTGATATCTGGCTTTTGAACTATCATGTGAACTACCATCAGGTGTGGGCTTGCAGAAAAATGTATCAGGGATATAGCTCAGAGTGAAGTTTGTATCTGCTATTTAGGCATCAATCGTTATCCCTGGTGACTGCTTCATACCACAAAATACAAACACCTAATTTCTCTCTCTTGTAAATCTGAATGGTAGATCTGTGGCAATAGTGTCAAAAATGAACAGCTTTGGTTCATGAATTGAAATGGAAGACTTGTAAAACTGCTTGTAATAGTCTCTTCTGGTCTCCATCCCCTTGCCAAACCTCTGAAAATTCCTTTAATAATTATCTGATATTTTCAATTATTTGAGGAAAAAGAAGAAAAAAAAATTCCTTGAGGATCCAGTGTCCCTTTCTCAAGCAATGCAGAGCAGAGTTATGGGATGCCATAACAAACCTATTTATATAAAGGTCCTTAATAGCCACCAGTAACACATTTAATGATCTGAAACAGTCATTGTTAGTGATGGTTCTTGTAAGCCTTACGGGATCATTTCTGCTGTTCACATTTAAGTGTTAGATGAAGCTGCCAGACCAGATGGGATTCTGAAGAGAGCACAGAACAGACTCCTCCAGAAATTCCTGCTTTCCTGATAATAAAAGATGCCATGGGAAATTATCCTTATAATTTGAGTGTTGAAATTAGATATCTAAAGTCAGAGGAACATTACCAATTTGGTTTTCATATCCTTGTTTTTTTCATTTCCCCATCATTGTGTGCTTAATTCATAGTGTGTCAAATTTGTAGATGTGTATAGTGGCTTCTTAATTCAAGCATAACTGGAAGGTTTTAGTGGTTATTTTTGGACCATCTGGAACATGAACCTTAATCTTCCTAAGTTGTATTTTGAAAGGGCTGATGGACTTATTTGCCAGAGTTTAATTTGACAGAAGAGTGGTTTTATTTGTTCTATCAATTAAAACATAGTCTATTTGTTATCAGTCAATAATATCATTTATGATAAGTACTGTAACTGTTAAATGCATTATGTTGCCCATACGGTAGCTGTCCTGTTGTTGTCTCTCTCTTCAAATATACTTTTTTTTAAATTGGACAACCTATTGCTTTTGCTTAAAGCATGGTAATCAGAAATATAACACTGAAATATAACCAGGAACTCAGCCCAAAGAACTCTGATGAGTGTGGAGGCATAATGCGACAGAACAGAAAGCAAAATGGAATCACTGTCAGAATTACTAAAAACTTATTATTTCAAATTTAACTAAAGAGAAAGGGTTCTTACTGCTATTTTAAATCAATAAAAACACTGTGACCAGTACATGTTCACTAATCCTGAAAAATTAATTTCCCGGCAGCAAAATCCCACTTTGTATAACTGTGTACCTCAAAAAAAAAAAAAAAAAATTGGAAGGTACTGTTTAGAATCTTTCATGGTAGAGGGAATATTGTTTTTAAGGTATGTTTATATTTTGTAGTTTGAAACTTTTCACAAACATATAGTAGAAGTTTATTTTGGTGCCTACAGAAATACTTTGAAGTGAGCTTCCAGCATTGCATATAAGTAAAAAGTAGTGCTGGGAACAACAACATAGATTTTTCTCTCATTCTTCTGAGTTTTTCCTGAGCCTTAACAATGACTATGGATGACAGTAGCTATGAAGTCTCTGTAGGTGCTGCATTTTTCCCTTTCTATTGTGCTATCAGTACCTGCTCTGTACTGACTATTCCTAACTATCAGGAAGTTCAGCCAAGAGTGACTGAGACTTTGCCACTGAAGAACATGCCCACAGTACAGGCCTCACAATTTCTCTCTGTGAAGCTGGTGCTGATGAAGATTTATCAAAAGGGAGAAGGGTGCAATTAGAGGACGCCTCTCCTCTTTGGATGACTCTGGTTTGTAATATATTTTATGAGCTGTGCAGCACGCTTCAACTCTGTGTTCGGGAAAATATGTGAATACCCAAAGGAAAATAGAATTTGCAGTGCTGAGCCTTGCAAAGGGACGTGGGCAACAGGAATATTTCAGCCTTTTAATTTAACTCCTGTGTTTTCTGAAGGTGATCAGTATCAGGGAAATTGCATTGGGCTTTGGTGTGCCAAGCACTGTGATTTTTAGTCACAGTGTCTCACAGGAACTGTTAGTTGAATTTACTCAAAAGTTCTAAATATTTGAAGGAGTAAGCTGCTGACAAGTTAAAATGAAATAGTAATTGTGATGTTACCTTGATAGCAATTTCTGTACTTTTTCTGCTCAAGAAATTGTTCCAAAGCACTTTGAGAAAAGGAGTGCCATGTCAAGTTAACATTTGTTTCAGGCCATGTGCCTGATTCTTCATCTGGAATCCTATTTTCAGGCAGTCTGTCTGGACTTTCCAAGTTATTCAGGCATGAGGTGCAAAGACTTGCATGCACAGCTCCTGTAGAAGTGGAAAGCTGATAGCCCTGTCTGAGGTCAGACATGCTGGAAATGGGCAAAGACCTCCAGAGAGCTCTGCCACTGTACCTTATATTTGGTCTGTGCTCTGCCTTGGTAGTCTTTCAGAGTCACATACTGGATTTTGCATGTGCCAGGTCATTTGCACCATCTGCAGCAGAAGACTGTTGAGCAGAAGTAGGATGGGCACTTGGATAATTGATGTCAGTCTATTTGGAACAGGAACCATTACTGAGGCAGAAAACTCAGGAAATTAGATTTTGGCATTTATGTCAAAGGAAAAGTCACAAGTGGTGCTGTGTCCTGATCTTTAGCAACTCATATTTAAATGTATGTACAAGGTGTAGAGTTTGTAGGCAATTCCTCTAGAATGGTGATGGTGTCCGTATGGGCATTGCAAGCGGACCTCCCATCCTCAACATATATGAAATAAAGTATGTGCTGTATTGTCTCAGCTGTTGGGTGCTGGAATGAGTGGCTCATCTTTTCAGACTGAGTACTTTATATAAACATTCGTCAAAATTCATCTTGTGACTATTACGCATCTTAAGGTTTTCCATTTTGGATCCTGATAAAGGCAGTCTCCAGGGCTGACTGGGGTTGTGGTGGAATGACCAACTGCAGTGCTTATCATCATGACACAATAGCAAATATTTCAGTCTGGCAGCTGTCATTTCCCTTAACCCATTTGCCAGCCAGGTGTAAAATTAACTCAAAATTAATTTTAAAAAATAAAAATAATTAAACAGAAAATAAACAGCTCTATGACAGTATTGTTATGGCTTGACTCTAGACCCTAAACCTCTATCTCATAGTGCAAAACATTCCCTCACAGACCCAGATGTGGTCCAGGCAAAAAAAGAAAGTGTCAGACAAATAGACATAATGCTCAAAATATTCTAGAGTTGACATGGAGGATCTGATTGGACACTACAGAGCAAATTAAGGCAAAAAAACTGTGGGTTTAGTCCCAGTAAGAAGCAGCAAGGCCGTACAGTACTAGTCCATAGCTCATTTCACAATGAGCCTACATTGTAAAATTTCAGAATCGCCATGTACCATGTTCTTCATGGATTAGGTCCAAGCATAAGCTGAATTAGAGCACAATCCACCCAAGCTATGCCAAATTAAAGTCACTGAACTATTATACTCACTGTGAAGATGTTGTTTTATTTTTGGGTTTTGTGTCAGTCATAAGCTGTTTACAGGAGCTTGCCAATTTAGGTTGACATAGAATATTGTCTTCCAATTACAGTTTGGGAGAAGAGTGATAGTGGTATACTGTCCAAAATTTTTTAGAAATACCTAATACTTTTTTGGATGATGCCATTAAAATGTTTCTAATTCTACACTGCTTGGGGAGTTAAATTATCTCTTTTGACGTATGAAAAAAAACCGTTGTGGTCACTGAAGAAACCAGATCCATAAAATCTCTCATATTAATGTGATTTTTTTGTAGTTTCCTTCAGAGATGAGCAAACCAGCAGCCTTTGCACAACACCTGCCACCGCCCAGCAGCCAAAAGGCAGAGGGTGAGCAGATGGGTCTGGAGCCCTGACTGGGCACGTGGATGTGAGTTATCAGGCCTCAGTCATGCATCCCACAGGCCTGTAAGTGGTGGGTCCCCAGCAGAAACAGGCTCCAGCTGTGGCTGTGTTCTAGCAGCAGCAAGAAAAATGTATGTGATTGTGCAGTGCTTTGACTTATCAACTTCTTCAGTTTGCACTTCATCTAAACTGAAGGGAAAAGCACAAATACTAATTGACACACACACAAGACACAGTTGCACATTTGTCTGTATGTATATACACATGTATTCATGTATATATATGTACAAACACATTACACACACAAATCTGCATCATCAGAAAGTGTGGATATCTCATATTGTGATGAGAATACACTACTTGAAGTTTTCACCCATGCTGTTGTGGAGGAAAGAAATAGAATTAAACCCAGAGAGAGGTGAAGAGTTTGTGTTCAAATTAAGGATCCTGGTATGATGGCAATTTTCTGCATCCTACTGCTCGTCTAAGAACCTCTGCAAAATATCTTTCTGTAGAATACCCAAAGATTGTATTAGTGTGTTTAAAATATCCCTTAATGACTCCTGATCCTTTCTGTATGAAACCCAAAAATATTTACAGATACTTCTATCATATTGTATCCTATGTTTTGGAAAGAAAAAGCTGAAATTCAGCTGGCTGCCTTCTCATGACCTTGCTAAATTATCTATAATTTGGAGAATTTAGTTTGTGGGTGAGTTTGGATAATTAAAACATATTCCATTAGCTGAAATGCGTAAGCATTGCTACCTGCACCGTTCTGTTTCAGGAGAAATGGTTTCTCACTTTTGTGGGAAGCTTTTCCTTTCACAGAGGAGTTTTCTAGAAACAATGGCACTAGAAGAATATGAATATTTGAATATCCCTATAAATTTTTATTTATCCATTGCAACATTTTTTTTTTCAAATATCTCATCACTTTTCTGTGGTTTTAGTTACACTGGCTTTCTACCTTTATTTGATTTTTTTTTTTCCAAGAGTCCCTATTCGAGGAGATAAGGATTTGAGAAAATGAGAGGAGGCACTCTGGTTTTGTGTTATAAACTGCTAATATAAGTATTTACCTCTTTTTAACTCTTGATTCTAATCATTATTGGAAAGCTGTCTTGTACCACTTTTAGCATGAAAACTTCAATAGTTCCTTTAGTGGGTGTTTCTCAAAAGACCAAGCTGGAAATCTTGTCCCTGTTATCTCCTAATGAGGATCAATCTATGGTCCCAACAAGAACTGGTAGTGTGCTATGCCATTGCTTCCACCCCAAATTAGCAAACTGTGGAGATATATGCCAGGAGGTGAAAGAAATTTGCCCTGCAACATTTCTCATTTCAGAAGGAAACAATTATCTTTGGAGCTGGTTAACACCCTGTGGAAGTGTTAACTAAGTAGGGCTCACCAATCTGAGAAAGTGCAAAATGTTTGAATTATATTGGCTCTTTTTCCCAAGCTACTCCCACATTTTTCCTGCTTTGTTTAGACATGGGATTTTAACAGCAGAGATAGAAGGACTTTCTTTGCCCCTCAGTGTTCTACTCTCTCTTCTTGTGCTGCTGCTTTAGTCCTTTAAAAGTCTCTAGACTATAAAGTGCAGTCATGTTCTTTCAATATAGTCCTGTGAGAATTAAAAAAAAAAAAACAAAAAAAAACCACCAAAAAAAACCCCACCACAAATTAAAACAAAAACCCAATAAATTTGATGACCAGTGGCTCCTCCTATGGCTTCTTAATGATCTCTGGGCATTTTGACACAAGGTGAGTGGGAGCACTGATGTTTTCAGAAAGCTTTCCCAGTCCAAGCAGATAAGAAACCAGAGTATTTTAAAGGTTTCTGCTAGGAGATGGAAGCTATACCAGAAGACTTAACAGTGCTGGGTTACTTGCCTAGGATATGGGGGCTGAATTGCTATTAGACACTGGGCTTACCTCCTCCCAGGCAGCTACCCTGATATGATCATCAGGGTCTTCTTATCTATGTTCAGGCCTTTGGGGCATGAACAGTTTTCTAAAGAAAACTTTGTTCCAGAAAGCTGTTGTGTTCCCATATGTGTTTAGGTTTGACAGAATGTTATTAAAAATAAAATCTTTCCCTCCCCTGATTTTTCACTTAGAATATAAGGGTTGAATATTTCCACTGAGCAAATACCAAATACTTGGAGGATCACACAGCTCAGCCTTCTGGAGAGCTAAAATCATTGGAGTAGCTCAGGCCAGTGGGCAGCACTGAGTGTATCTTTGCCTTTGTTATGGGATGCCATAACAAACCTATTTCTATAAAGGTCCTTAATAGCCACCAGTAACAGTACAGGGCAAGAAGGAGAAGCAACACAGCCAGTTCAACATGTCACTGCATTTGGTCTGCTTGGTACAGCTCAGCCAATGGACCCCGGGGTGATGGCTCTGCACTGGGGGACTCCTGCACCTTCTGCTCCCTCTTGGGGCATCTCTAACATCTCACCATCTTTCTCATTAAAGAGAGCCCCACAACTGTTAGTTGAGTCAGTAAAACACTTGAGCCTGGACATTACTTGGGCATCAGGGCAGAACTGAACAAAGCATACTGAAGTGCTTACACGTCTCCCAGTTGTTATAAACTTTCCCTTGGCCAAAATTACTAGTTCTACCCTTTTGTGATATTCAAAGCACGTAGAAAAGTGTGTATTTATAACCCCATTGAAGAGCTGCTAACTCTTCTTTGCCCTGCCTCAAAATTTATGGTAACATATTTTCTAACTGCAGCAATTTGCCACCAATCTATACAAGGATGTAGAATATAAAGAACATATTAAAAAGTGGGACTAAATCAATCTCAGATGATTAAAAATTATTATAACTGTGTAAAAGTGTACATTCCTATGAGACATTTAAACTGGAAATGTGTAGCAAATCATGTGGGCAGGAGAGGGAGCTTCCTTTCTGCCCAGACTTGGTTTTAAAAAGGCCTTGTATTTTGAGGGTAGTCGCTATTTAGTAGCCCATGGTAAACATAATTACTCCTGCTGTTTGCCAACAGGCAAATTCTAAAGCAAATCCTAACCAGTGTGTTGGGGCAAAGAAGCATTTTCCATTATCCCCTGTGCAGCTGCAGCAGGATCTCTTCTGGCAGCTGCCCCACTACACTCCCAAATGTAGCCTGGCCTCTCTCCATGTCTCCCCCAGGCTAGAGGCATGACTTTTCTTGTGTGATGAGAATGTTTATCTCAGTGCTACTCAGAACAGGGATTTGCTGCCTCAGTGACCAGAATTTTTTGGGAACTGTCTGAGCTCCTGCTGCCACCAGGAAAATTTGATGCCATGTGTCCTTTACTGTGTCTGTGACTGTTTGCCCAGTGGCTTGGAGGAGTCTGTGATATCCTTAGTTTCCATAACCTCTTCTGCTTTCCTGTTTGTCAACAGTGCTCCTTTTTCCTTTACTGTAGGACACAAGGGTGTTTTGGTGTTGTACTTTCAAATAGTTGAATTTCTGATGCAAATGTCTTGGCCATTTGCACCACTCACACGGGTTTAATTCTCATGAAAAAGAATCAAAGAAAATGTTGTGTGAAAAATGTATCATAAAGAATAGGCAAGGGACACAGTTAATATATATTTGGTTATATTTGTTAATATAGTTTTTGGTTATAGCAGCAAATCAAATAAAATTAAATACCATCTTGATGCTACAAGGTGAAATTTTCTTTCCCCTTCTCCAGTTTCATTTCTAAAGACATATTGTGATTTGACAATTAAAATTTTGTTTTATCCTACTTTTGGTCGGAAGGGGTTAGTGAGACATTTTGATGTCCTGCTCCCAAAAATCAAAATTAGGTTTAGAAAAGGTGGGTGAGGGGTGCATATGTTGTCATACACACCCAAACTCATTCCAATTTTGCTGCTGCCTTAACAGGAAAATGCAAGTTTGTCAGCTGTGTTTGTTTATTTATTATCCTCCTCTTTAAATTAATAAATAATTTTTTTTTTTAAGTAGCTCAGGAATCACGGCACTGTAACATCGTAGATAACAATTATTTAATGGTGAACAGGGTTTGGTCTGAGAAACTTAGTCTCTTATGAATATATCCACATTTATAGATATCTATCATTAATAAGAGGTGGTTTAGGAAGGTATTTATTTTAAGTTCATAGGATTTAGTGTGGACTTGGCAAGCTAGTATCTGCTTTGGATTTATTTGAAGCAGATGTTAAGCAGAGAGAAGAGACTGACATGTCTGTAGTGTTCCATAGCTGTCTGAATTATTGCTAGAATCCCAGCACTGGCACATCTCTAATTTAATACACGTTTCAGCAGTGACTGTGGTAATAAAATCTGAAATGCCTCATTCTCCTTTCATTAAAGTCAGAAGAAAAGATATCTGTATCAATAAGAACAGAAGTGTTCCTGACCAACATGAAAGCATCCTTTTATGTAACACAAAAAGACTAATCGTCTTGTTCTATCTGTTGTTCTATCTTGTATTCTACAAGCTATCTATTGAGGCCTGTGTTTCTTTTCAATCAAATGTTATGCTATGACATAATTCTACATGCCCTCAAATGGCTAATTGCAAAGTTGAGTTACCAAAGGACCATGCCTCACTTTTGAACTGAACAGCTGAACTCACAAGAGAAAGACAAAAGATGAAAATGTCTGAAATGGATCTGGAATTTCGGAAATTAATAAAAATGGGATCAAAATCATGAGTTACAGACTGCAAAACCTATCTGGATTTCAAGGGCAGAGGCCTGTCCTGCACTTCAGTGAACCACAATAGGCATCCTGTCAGGTAGGGGCAGGCAGCATCAGGGGGTGGGGCACAGAAAGCCCCCAGCACGGATTTCTGCCTCAAGCAGGGGCTAGGTCTGCTCAGCATCCTGGTCTTTGAGATGGGGTTGCCTTCCCAAAGCTGACCTGCAGTAATGAAAGGGGCTAATACCACCTCCCTGTGCTGCTTTCTTTTAACAAGTGTCTCAGATTGTTTCAGCTGCTTGCCAGACAAGCATTCCCACTTAGTTTAAAGGTACCTCCGAATAAATGGGGTTAAGTTGGCTTCCAAGAAGACAGGTTTGAAATAAGTGGCAGATAGAGGCCGTTTGTAAATCTGCAGAAGCTAAAAGTTAATTTTCTTCCCAGTATCTGAACAGAGATTATACCACTGTGTTTTATAGCAGAACCTTCTGTAGGGGGTGAAACATGTGCTCAATAGAGCAGCCCACCACCAGGAGTGTGTCTGATTAATCCTGCTGTGCTGTGAAGGGGCATCAATCCTATCAACCCCTTTGGACAGTCTTGCACTTGTTTCAACAATTATATGTTGAAAAGTTACTGTAGTAAGGGTTGAAAATAAAGAGGGCGTTTTAGGAATATGTATTTGTAAATTTGCTATCTTAGCATCTAGTTTTAGGATTTACTTATTATATTGCAAATAATAGGGTAGGCAAGTCATGATTTTGATGAGCTCTAATTACACAGGTAATGCTGGTACAGTTATCAATTTATGAATGCTTTGATCACTTGATACACGGTAATTCACTGATTTAATGCTGTATGCAGTACAATATAACTTCCTCTCTTGATATAAGAATATACACCTCAGGAAGGAAGTTAATTGCTTTCAGAAACAAAAGAGAAATTAAAGTTTGGGGCTAATTAATTTCTCATCTGCAGTTGTAAATTATTTTAACTACATTGTACAGAATATAAGTAGGGCTTATCTGATACTATTTTCATTAGAAAATAGTATCATATAAGCACAGTAAAATGTTCCAATGAGACATTTTTCTATTACAAAAAAAATAATCCATTGAACCTTGCTATGTTCAAAATTATTTACTATAGTGGAGCATGTGCAAAAGTCAAAATTATAAATCAGCACAACTATCCAACCAAAGAATGATAGCATAGCTAGAGAAGCATGCACTCTTATTTTGTTTCTCTTAAGCATATCTCTAAAGAAAGTGCTTTATCAGAAATTTAGGGAATTTATTATTGGCTTCACACTGATAGGATTGAAAAAATGATTAATTGTGTGCCATGTTCATCTGGGAGAGTGAGGAAACATTTTGCCTTAATAACACTTGTCTATAATGGCTTTTAAAAGTTCTAAGTGATCCTGCCAATTTAGAGACTCAAATAGTTAAAAGCTGTCTTTTCTTCCTAAGGAAGATAAAAAGAAGGAGACATCTATGATGACTCACATACACCAAACCTAATTTGAAAAAAATAAAGCAGACAGAAACAAATGCACAGCACACGCTGTGACATCCTGCTCTATTGCAGCAGATTAAGTCTCTCTCCAAATCGCTTTGAGCACTTCTAGAGGGAGAACACAAACATATGTCGATGTTTTGGTGAGTCACTTCCTAGAGACAGGATATATTCTCATCCCATGGTCTGTCATTAGCTGGCAGAGTTGGACAACACTAACACTTTGGAGATATGACTGTCCAGTTTGGCTGCTTGCAGGAATTTTAGATCTGACTTTTCCCTTTAGGTTGAACCAAATTTGTGCAGCTGTTTAACATACAAAAGGGGTGTTCTCATTCAAGGAGGAGAATGGCTTGTATAAATGGAAAGGTTTTGTCAGAAAGCACTTTAATAGAAGACTATAACTAGGTCTTTGGATCCAGAGAAGAATTACTCATTACTGGTACTATGAAATATTTGATGTGAAGAATTTTTTTTTGGCTCTTCCTTGTTGTTTGCATTCTTTCCCTAAGCATTTTTTTGGGTTTGATTTGTTTGTTGGATTCTTTTGGTCAAAAGTCCAAGAAGTTTCAGTGCTCAAAAAAAAAAAAAGATGGAAAGGATGTAGTTCTGAAGTTTTTCACAAGCATCCCATCAAGCTGCCTTTTTAAATTTGCCCTCTCCAGAAACAAATTAAATTTCTTAATTTTTTAGTAGAACTTGCAAAGGAAAACAATATTCTAGTCATCACTGTTGTGAAAGAAAACTATAAAATATAAGCAAAGACTATGATTAAAGTTAAAATTCAATATAAGATAAAAATCTAATCTAAGACAGTTTTGTAATTTGGAGAGTTTGAAGCATAACATTTTGAAGTTCTGCCTTGTCAAAGTATTTTTTGTCAAGTTATACTTAGCAAGAAACAAACCAGAACAAAAATGTTGGTAAAACATACTTGCTAGAACTTCTTGTAAGTATGCTCCTTCTGCTACTGAAATTTTTGTTGAAGGGTTTGGTTTTTTTTAATTCCATGAAAATAATCAGTATAAAATAAATTTTCAACCTTAGAAAGACACAATTCTTGACACTCCTGGTGTCCAGTGGAGAACTTTCTCACCTACAGGGACCTGTGACAATAGTGGAAAGGGCTTTTCCTTATATTCTTGAAATTTAAATTGTGCATATAAATTTTAAGGGCTTTTATCGGAAGGAAAAGTAACTAATTTTTTTTTTTTTCATTCTACAGCCCATTATGTTGTACTGAAACTGTCAAAATTTTAAATGTGTGTGGGCTTTGCCTTTTTCTACATGTGGCTTTTCAGGAGTCTGGCTTTTTTATATTTTCAGGTTTAAAAAGCTAAGCTGCAACAAAGGACAAACACAGGGCAAACACAGAAATAGTAAAAAAACTGCCAAGGAAACGCACATTTTTCATGGCAAAACATTAACATTTTAGTGTACAATAGTAACATTTGTGATTATGTACATGTTGTGAGATGAATTTAGTTACCCTTGCAGAGAGGAGTCGGACTGTGAGCACAAAAATAGCCAGTGATATTTGACTTGAATCTAGAAAGGTTGTTAAGTTAGATTTACATTTCAGTAGAAATTTCTGTGCTCATCTTTTCCTCTAACATGTAAGAATATTCAGTTATGCATAAATCCTCATTATAGCCTTCTGATATAGGAAAATAGTGTCATTTTGCCTGAAGAAGGGAAACTAGCAAAAGGAAAGATTTAAGTGTTTGAATTAAGGGCCTCATCAACAGCATCAATGCTGCTTTTACTTATGAGGCATTGCTGGTGCAGATAAGAGTGTTTATTAGATTGAGTAAAACAGATCTTCTCCCTGGATGAAACTTTTCAAAAGGGGCTATCTGTGTAGATCAAGTACTGGTAAGGAATTGCAAGGAGCTTTGGACAGCCATTCATTAGATAGGTATTTCAGGCTACAGTTGCTAGGAATATTTCAGCTTTATTAGTTTTTTTTGATAAATTTTAACTTACTTGTGTTGATATAGCAATGTGTTGATGCATTGAAATAGCTGGCAGCCTGGACCTTTTTGTCACATCAATGGCAAAAGGAAATTACCTCCTTGTTGGTGTATAGACTAAGCTGATGGTTTTGTCTAGCATCTTTCTTCCTGAACTGCTTATTGGCTGTGACCAAGTCACATACCAAGAAAACATGATGTCCCTCACATTTTCTTCTTTGAGTTATATGCATGTAGCTTAGGATGCCTGTCCGCTTAGGTGTCAAAATTTAGATCCCATGTTTCACCTGCAAGTGCCCCAGTAAATCCACTTGAGTAATTAGAATAAAAAAATGACGGACAGGACTATTTTCTGTTTGACACAGCCTGTAAGCTGAGTGTTCACTATGAGTTGACTCTGAGAAGTTGGACATTCTCATTTTCTCCTTCCCTTCTCTTTCACAGTGAAATGTGTTGGCTAGGAAGCCACAGTGAAAGGGCTGCTAACCTGAAGAAAACTTTCAGAAATGTCCCTATGCTAAATCAGGAGGAAGTCAAGACCTCTCAGCTTGTTGTGAGAAATTGGAGGCAACAGCCTAGTGGAAGAGCTATCACCTGAGACTGGGAAGAAGAAGAGTTAAATTGCTTAAGAGTCTGGACTTGGCTAATGTCACTTGAATGACAATAAACTAATAAAAAGTGATAAAGTAATGCCCTTCACACAGGGTCATTGGCTATCTGAGGACAACATGTAGTGCCTGATTAATTCCTACCTCTGTTTAAGATTCTTTCCAATGCACATTTCCATCTAGAAACATCATAAAATGAAGTTTGGCATAAAATTTTCTCTAAATATTCCCTTAAAAATATTGCATGTATTATTGTTTACTTCCTGTAAAAAGACTATCATAGTACAAGACTTTCTCCCAAGCAAATTTGTTTTATTTTCATTTCAAAGGACTAGAATCCAGAGTGTGGCTTTTTCTTTTCCCTGGTTGATGCGTGTTTTTAATGTATTAATTATTTGACTGATCTTGAAGTGGTTACAAAATTATTTCCTCATCATTCAGATGTCCATGGAGGCTCAGTAGTCTGACTGTGATCACAGACTGTAATGTGTTACCTCAGCAATAAACACCATGGAGTTTCCCTTCTATGCTGAAAAATTAATTATGCAAGAGGATGGAGGCAGCCTAATCTTTTATAATAGTCCTCTTAGGCTCTGTTACAGAAAAACTCTGTTAAGTAAGTAATGCTTATGATGAGCATGAGGCATAATCTGATCAGAGCCCAAAGCCCATTCTCTATCCTGAGCCCTGAGTGTCCCAAAGCAGTGCAAAACATGTCTGCAGGAGGTGCTAGGGCCTCCTCCTGATAATATTATGGCAAAATAGTGTCTGCACTTCTGAATAGCATGTTTCCTAATGATTCAAGTCTGCGGAGTTCTCTCTCTTAATGTTTTTCTCTTGCTTATTTCTTACCTCTCAGATCAGATTCCTAGCTCAACAGGACCAGGTATAACTTCACCTAACAGGCGGAACGTGCTACCAGATATTTTATAAAGATAATGCCTAACATGTAATAGTCAAATACCAATATCAAAATCAAAAATAAATTAATAGCCTCCTTTTCACTTGAATCATAGCTTGATTAGTGTTACTAGCAATGCCAATATTTTACTCAGGTTTATTTGAGCTTCTAAGGAGCAAGACATGAGGCAGAAATAATTTTTTTTTTTTTTTGTTCAGCGTAACAAATAAAGGATTTTAGAACTTAGAGAAATCCCCTTTTTCTTTTATAAATTAAGTTTTCTTCCCATGAGTGTGGCACAGGAAAATCATCTCCACAATTACTGTTTGTTTATCAGTGCTTGCAACTGTGCATGCTACCAGGCACTGTTTAAAGCACATTTAAAGTATTCCTACAGGCAAATGTCAGACTCCTATGAAGATTTGACATCCTGCTGTAAATCCTGCCCCTCTTGTCCCTCTAAGGGGGACTTATGACTCCATGAGCACAGTCAGAGCAGAAGGAGCGTTCCAGCCTGTGCGCTGGCAAGGCAAGAGGGAGCAGCAGAGGACACGGGGAAGCCGTGGCTCAGCCCTGGAGGGGGAGCGCAGAGTGAGAAGCAGCAGGAGAACTGCCAGCAGCACACTTGAAAGCAGAATACAGATATGTTTGTACATGCCATCCTGACTGCTGTCTCCTGACCTTCCTTTCCTCATCCGCCCATGCTGGAATTACCATAACCCATTTTCAGGGCAGACACTTCCTCTCTCCAGCTGGCTAGTCATTTCAGGAGAGCTTCGCTGTATGAATACTAAGTTAGTAGAACTCTTCCTTATTTCCACTTCCCCCTCCTGCTGCCTCCCAGCTCCTGTTCTAAAACTTGGCAACCCTAAAATTGTGACACCTTTTCCTTGGCCATGTTGTGCTCCCTTTCTTACAACTCTTATTTCTTCTGTGGTGCTGCATTCAGCAAGCAAATAAGCTTTTCTAAAAGCTTTCTTTTTTGGAACCTAAAATTTTGAAAACTAAAATCTTCACCAGTTTAGCAGCTCATGCCTTCAATAGCACTAGCCTTCATGATTCACAGAGGTTCAGTTCTAAGAAGGAAATGCATTGGTAGTATAGAGCAATTATTATGTTTTTCAAATATTTATTTATGGCAAGCATTTTAAGATCTTGTGTGCTCTGTCCCTCTGTCTGTTTATGGATGCAAATCTCTTCTCTTCCCCAGTTATTTTTGTTTCATTAGCATCTAGAAGCCTCAGCAATGGTCCAGGATCCTTTAGTTATATATACTGGGGGAAAAAAAGGTATCCTTTGAGGAAATGAACAGAGCATAGCAGAATTCTGAAAACCTTTTACTTGTTATCATCTGGTTTTTTGGGTAAGTATTAAAGGGAGTATGAATGTTAGCTGTTGGAAGTACATACAGGAATTTTTCATCTCGTAAGACTTCTGTTCTAATTTTTATTATTAACCTTGATTCTGAGGGAATGTACATGTTTAGGTGATGCAGACTGTCCTTTTTCTCTTAACTAGAAGTATCACTGAGGTAGCAGCTGCTGTACAATTTTCTGCAGCAAAATGCATGCAGAAATGTACAACATTGATTAGATTATTTCAGTGGAAGTACATAGACTTTTTGCTGAAGACAGATTATACTTAAAATAAAACTATACACACATGCATGTACATATGTACAAATGCTCAGATAAAAATAGTCTAAAAGCAAGAGCAGCCATGGTGATTTCCATATCCAAAGTAGAATTAGAATATATAAGTAAATCAGTTTGACCTTATAGATTATAGTAACCCAGCAACTTAGTAAACAGGGGGAACATGAGTGTAGAAAATGTAAAGAAATGAGACAAAACTGCCCAAAATTAAAACATCAAAACACTTTTTCTTTGGGGGGCAAGCACTGATCCTAGGAATAACATCAACTATTTTATATTATGCTTAGAACCAGCATCTCAGTGGCAGAGCATCACATGTAACTGTGCACAATGTTTGCCCTCCAATAAATAAATCAATGAGAAAATAAATAGCATGACAGGAAAAACCAGAGTGAGGCACATTTCCTCCTGAGATGCAAGCTCATCCTTTTCATAAATTAAGGAGAAATAAGTGGAACATTCTACTGCTGAACAAATGCCTTAAATGATTGCTATAAACAATGCTAAAGCAATCACAGGAAATGTGGGGTTCAGATTGAGGTATTCATCTCTTCAGATATATACCTAAGAGGATTTTTTTATTAATTATACTGTCTTGTTGTGTTTTTAAGTCTAATATAAATAACCTATATTGGCTTGTCAAAAGAAGACTGGAGTTTACCCTTAAAACAAACAACACAAAAAATAAAATGAAAACTCTCATAAACTGCAGTTAACTTGAGAACTTTATTTGCTATTTGGTAGAGTATTGGAATAAGCAACAGTAGAGTATAAGCTGAGGGAAACTGCAGGTACTGAGTGTTTAATCAAAACATAGGTATAGTGTGTTAAATTGGCACATCTGTTTTGAAATCAAACTAGACAAACATTCATCTTTTTGTTTATCCTTTGTTGATTTCTAGACATTTCTATCTGTATTTCTATTCAGATTCACTTTGATGATAAATATATAAAAGTTGGTTGCCTTGTATCTGCGACAATGGCCTGAAGATGCAACAGCATCCCAACAAAGACACAATTAATATCTCTTAGACCATCTGAGGAGAAAAAACCCTCACCAGTTTTTGCCCTCAACAGAAAAGCTGTAGAACTAAACCTTAAAACAGGGGATGAGTGCCTTTGTTTTACCCGTGTTTTGCAGGAGATTTTTAGCTGTCAGATCTGCTGGTGAGTAGACCTGCTTGAGCCTGAGAGCATGCCTGCTTTTCCAGCTGGTCCCATTGATGCACACTACTCTCTGGCTCACCAAGCTAGTCACCTTAGCTAGAAATATTTGAAGGGCAAAGATATTTTTCACTGACATTTTATTAATAATCACATAGCACTTGTATATTGTCCTCAAGATACCAGAACAATGTGAATCCCCTCAGCTGTCAGCAGTGGCTGCATTTAAGGTCAGAAAATGCAAACAGAAGGAGGAAAAATGTTCTATCACAGGCTCAATGAATTGAATTCCATCGATTCTTGTTCCAGTCTGTCCTTAGTTTCTTGCACACAGCCCAAGCCAGCAGCACTGAAGAAGAGTTTCCTAAAAAGAATCACACAGCCAAAAATACCAATGAACTAAATACAGTTGGACTACATACTTGAAGAGAGTAAAAGAGTCTGTGTTACATCTATAGAATGAGGCCTTGATCATCTTCCAGAGTACATATAGGAGATTTAGGATCATCTTCCAGAGTACATATAGGAGATTTAGGTTCCTAATTAAGGCAGTTCTCCACAAGCTTCCTTTATATAGTAAGCATCCTTCAAATCAGTAATGGCAAACCTAAATCAAGAAAAAAAAGCAAAAATCTAAATCTAAAAAGTATCTGTGTTCAGCTACTAAAATCTCTATTCTGCACAATTATTTCATTTATTTCTTATTTTAATGAAATACAGATTATAAATTGTGTTAGCATTTGTCTACTTTGTGTATATACTAGGTTCTGATTTCTATCACAAGGATTCCCTTAGTCTCTCAGGTTACCATTAAATGCTTTTTAAAATGCTCAAGTGACCTGGCTGGGAAGCTGTTCAAGATGGTCTCTTGAGGAAGCAAGTAGGTACTCCCTAATCTTCGAGCTGAAAGTGGGGACAAGTCATCAAGCCAAGCTAGATGCTGGGGAGTTTCCTGCCAGTTCCTTCTGTTTGACTGTCATCACAAGATGCTTAATATCTGGGTATTTGCTAATTATTGTTTAAAATTATTGTTTAACTGCAAATAGTACTGCGTATGGTGCAGAACTTTCTACTTCTCCTGAGTCACGAGGATTCCGGTAAAAGTGCTTTGAAATTGCCGGACAGTGTTCAGTGAATGAGGTCAAGAAGCAATGAATCCAGGGAAGGGCTCTCCTTTGTGAGACAAGCGTGGGGTGAGACATTTCTCTCTTCAGATACTGGTGCAAAGAGGCATAATTGAGTAGAATATTCCTGGCTGGTACCATATCTTTGCTTAAACATTACAGTACCATACTACTTCAGTCAGATAGTATATTCAACATGAATATAGGAAAAGAAACATTCCTAGAAGTCAGGAACTAGTCCTCTGATCTTTTTCCATAATCAGAAATAAATGACAACAAAGAAGTGAACAATCTCAGTAACACAGGAAGGTTTATTCTAGCCTATAACCAGGTCTCAACACAAATGTTAGCTGGGAATTCTCTTACTTGTAATTATGCACTCAGAAAACATTTTCTAGACTTTGAGACAGCTATTCATTAAGCTCAACTTTGAACCATCTTCAAGTGAATTATACATATATCTGGGGCTGTTTGTTCTATCACAAGGTGTGTGCTCTCAAGTCATGTGACCATTTTTTCGTGCTTTTCCTCTTTAAAGAAATTATGCTGCATCAGAGCAGGTGGATAACAGCATATCAACAGTCTTTTCTCTCAACAAGTTTGATGAACTAGGAAATAATTCAGGATGGAGGTGAGGGAGACCATGCTTACCACTGCAAGTTTGACAAACGGACAAAAATCCTCTTAAAAATGAAATAATCAGTTATTTAAAATATACTGTGTGTCTTCCTTCATAGAGAAACATTTGCTTTACTTAGATATGTTAATAATTAAAAAACCCTTCCCTCCTGCTACCAAAAAAACCCAACACAAGAACAATAACAAAAACCCAAAACCTCACAATCCCATAAAGGGTAAAATCATGTGCTTCAAACAGCTGTCTTTTGTTGGAATTGCCATGCCATGGAATAATTCTAACATTTTGGAAAGTAAAGCAGCTTTTTTATGTCATTCTTCTGTTTATACATCAGATTTACATCAAATTCTCTTTATTCCTTAATTCCTCACATACAGCTTTCCACCACCACCACTAGAAAACCTGATCAGCTTCATCTGCTCAAGTCCTCTTCTTTCCCTTCTTCCCTCAAAGAAAACCCCTCAAAGTCTATTCTTTTTGCTGGGAGCTTGCTTGCCAAAAGCAAAAGTCATAAGAAATAGCATAAGTTCTATCTAGGAGTAAAACAAAAGTGGTTGCTGGTCCCTCTTAACTCTTTCAGAATATAATAAATTCCTTGCTGTGGAAGAGGTTAAAAAGGTTTTATTAATAAAATGGGTAAATATGTGCACATATTTAAATGTTTGAAGCCTTCTACTGTTTGCATTTAATTAGTGTTTCTTTCTTAATTATGATTTTACCTATTAGATAGCACTGATGGTCCATTGGCTCTAATATCTTGTCTCTCACAAACATCTGATCTTAGTGCTTCAGAGAAAAGTGTAAAGTCTATGTTAGCTTTAAGAGCCTGAGATATACTCAAAGGGAACCGGCATTTGACTCTGGTGTCTACATTCCTCAGCCAGCTTTGTGAAGTATAAATTGGGATTTATCTTGCCTTAGTAAAACTAATATGCATTAAGGCTACTGCTAGTAATCCATCATCTTGTAAATTCATAAAAACTGGATGAAAGAAACAAAATATAAGATGACTTTCAGGGGATGAAATTGTAAAACATCTTTGTGTTTCAAATTTGAATTCAATAGAATCTGGGGTTTGTGGAGTTTAAGAACTTACAGTTGATTTTTGTACTTTATATTATTTGTAAGTGCTCTGAAGTGCTGCAAATCTATAATCTGTTTTCCTTAGTTTACAAAGAATTTGAAAACACAACCTCTCCTTTGTGAAGGATTTTCTAAGCACTACATTTAACCTGTACTGTATTCAGAAAATCACCACCACAGATGAGGGAATTACTGCTTGCACAGTTACAAGTATTAACTCTTTCTTTTAAAAAGCAAAAATTCATAGAATATCCCATAGAGAGAGAGTTTTAGAGGTATTTGGATATCAGAGTTTGATGTAGCACAATATTCAGACACATAGCATTATTATCTGGATTTTTTCATAGTAGAATATTATAAATAACACATATTCTGAAATTATTTGGTAAAGTGCAGCCTGGCTACAGCCAAATCCATGGTTAGTACAAAAATTTGCTTATTTTAGGTCTTGTTGCTCAGTGAGCCTTTTCGTACATAAATGTCTAAATAAATTTGCTAAAAGCTTGATCTTGTGGATTTCAGGTTAAGAAAGAAATGCTACAAGATTTATACTTGCGTGTGCTCAAAAATTACCCAGAGGGTTTCAACTTCAGTCGTGCTTACCCAGTATGCTGTACAAAGAAAGTTATATGAATCTGTTTATTTTAGATGAACACTCTTTCAATATGACACTCCTGCATCAGATCAATGACAGGTCAGTGATAATGCTAACACTCTGCACTGCAAACCATCACCTGCTTTAGTATTGATTTTCATTGAATATGTAGCTGGGTGGTCAGTTAGCAGTGCTTTTGGAGAACCCTCTAGTGCTATAACCCTATCAACCACTACACAAACTCTCAGAGATATTTGACCTCAGATAAAACTTTACAGTGTATATTTGTAGCTACCACCAGAGTTGAATGGGTTTTAAAATGGATTCGTGTAGTCATGCTAGGCTGCTTCTGAGGTTATCAGTTTAGCAGCTGAGTTTGTTTGCTTGTTATTATTGTGAGCAAGAGCTATGAGCTGCAGTTAAAGATAGAGCCAATCCACTCCTGGTCATAAACCAGCAGGGATAGGCTCAGGTTTTCAGCAGATCTCCTTCCCTCTTCTTCTGTGCATTAACACCAGTTTCTTCGGGTCAAGCAGGCATGTTGCTTCTTAAGACATGTATCAGAAAACAAGGATCAGAAAATCAGAGCTTCTCAAAACAAGACATTTCCTTCTTGTTGGAAGAGACTGCCTTTTAAAAGTACAGCAAATTTGTTGCATGTGTGGTGTCACTTTAAAGTACTGTTATATATTTTCTTCTTTGAGATCACATCTACACTGAGAAAAAAAAAAGAATTCGTAAATGAAATTGCCACCCTCAATTTTTTGCCACCCTCAATTCAGACACAGATCAAAAACCTGTTTTATCTCAGTGTCAAAAGCAAATGTGTGTTTTGCTTTCCTACATTTCCTGCTGGTTAGCCTCAGTCAGGTGTAGCAGACATGCTTCCTGGTGCCTAATTCTTCTACATCGATTCATCTACATCATTTTCTACATCACCTAGACACTCAATCACTCTTCTTTCATGGTTGCAGAGGTCTCAGAAAGGTGCAGAGCATGTCCAGCATACAGACTGAATCTAAAACTATCACAAGGTCTCTGTGGCATATGCAAGTATCTTGAATTGATCTTAATGCAAATGTTCTGCTAGGTTACTCCAGAGATGATGCTGTTTAGCCAAAGCAAGAAGGAATGCCATGCCAGTGTGCTTGACCTGCATTTACCTCTAAGTGCACAGCAAATTCAAGTCCTAGATTTCTTTCACAATCCTTCTATTTAATTTCTTACCTGGTTTTACTTTCCAAAATTTATTTGATCAAAATCCACAATACCTTCAACATATCTGTTGGGTATTTATTTCCTTTTGAGTATGTATCACTGAAAACATCCATTGTGGAGTTTGTGACACAAGCATATTCACAAAACCAAGAAAACTGGGGTTGAGAACATCCTGGGAAGGAGAATGTTGATGAGAGATGGCTGCAGTGAAATGCTGATGCATGAAACCTTAATATTACAAGCTCTGGCAAGTGCATTGTGCTTGGCAAATTGTGATGTGCTGACCCAAGGGTCATGCAGACGAAAAGTTAAACTGCTCATTTCAATCAAAGTAATGAGAATAGGCATGTTACAAATATAAGGATGCCATCAAGCTGCCTTTGTAGCACAATCTACATGTCAATAAAATAGGTTTACATGAGAGTAACCTTCAGAACATTATTCCCTTCCATTGGTGTATATATATATCTTAAGAATAGTTCAACCATAGTATTAGGAATTACTTGGGCTGGCCACAAAATAATTAAATTTATATATGTGGAGATTTCTTTACCAGACTACTCTTTGTAATGGCATAGAGTAGTTAACTCTTGATATGTTTTTTCCTTCAAAAAAGTGTGAAGTATAGCCTATAATCAGGAATTCCTGCATTAAGACTTGCTCCTTGGAGGTATGAGAGAAAGATTTATACTCTAGAATTACTCAAATACCTGGTGGTGGGAAAACTGGTTCAAATATCTATTCTAACTGTTGGCTGTTTATTTAAGCCTCTCTCCTCTGCACCTCTGAATTTATCTGTGGTCTCTGAAATCATGATAACTTTTACTGGAGCTGATATGTCACTGCTAAACAAGAAGAGGCTTATTTTTTCTATTTTCAATATGAAAAAAGTTATGACCAAGTCTGTGATATATACATATAAACCTGATCTTTAATGCAACACTCTGCTTACACTGATTGTGTTCATTTACATTGTTAAAAAGTGACAGAACAACTTACATAAAAAATAGAATAAAATATGTTAAGTCAACCACAGTGCAAATTCATGGTCATCATATTACATGGTTATAGCCCAACATGTCTTGTTTTGTCTAGTGACTTTCAGTAAATGTGTAAAATGTTAGAAATTAAAGTTGCAAAATTCATTGGTTACAAAACATCCTTGCTACATGTCAATATCAAAATATTTTGTGCTATGGATGTGCTAGTGGTCTTCAAAATGCTGTAAGGTATTCAATACAAAATGAAGAGTTTGTACAGAGGATGTTCAATATCTTTAAGGAAAATTCTTGGGTCTTTTAGTCAGCAATTGCAATTGCATTAAAATACATTCTTTGATAAGGCCTTTATATAATGAAGTTAACTAATTCATTAATTGAGATTCAGAAAGTTAAGGGTTTGATATATAACTACTTATTTAACTTTGTGTAACTGGTATAGGACAGGAGAGCTCGTGTGAAAGAGATTATGATTATCAGGTAACACCTATTTGTGGAGTGTGGCAGAAGTATTTGCTTGCTTAAACCAGTGAACTGAAATACAATTTAGCTGTCACTCATCTAGAAATGGCACCTGCCCTTTAGCAGTCTCCTCTTCAAATCCTAGAATCATAGAATAATATGGGTTGTAAGGGACATTTAAAGGCCATACAGTCCAACCCCTGTAATGAGAAAGGACACCTTCCACTGGACTAATTTCCTCAGAGCCCCATCCAAACTGGCCTTGAATGTTTCAGAGGATGGAGCATCTACCACCTCTCTGGGCAATGTGTTATATAACACAAACTTTGTAAATGGGACAATTCAATGCCTATGTACAATGTTGCCAGTCATGGCTTGCCTTTGATATATTCTTATGGAAGCTTCTATATATTGAATGTATGCATATCTAAGTGGAGCATAAAAAAATACCTTGTGCTGTGAAAGAAGGAGTCTGTGAAGGGATTTGGTAATGGGAATAATTTCAGAAATGAAATTGCTGCCAAAATTATCAAACTAGATACATGTATTTTGTTCATTATAATATTGCTAGGGGAAGGAGTTTCTGTGAGAGCCAATAGGAAATTCTGCATTAAGGTTGTCCTCTTGCTTATGTACCTTACTATAAGCACATGTAAATTGCAAATAATTATGCATGCATGGAAACAATATCATGAAAGAGTACCTAACGATTGGTGTCAACTTCTTCCTCCTGTTCAGTACTTCTTCTCATCTCCCAGCAGGCCCTAACTGACATTTCCAGTTTGGGAGCCACAGTTGTTCAATGTCTTCCTGCTAAATTTTGTGAGACATTTCTATGCATAAAGACTTTTGGGGTGAAGACTTTTCTATATGGGTCTGATTGGGCTGATCAACTACTTCTGACCCAGACTGAGTGCCATAAAAGGCTTCCAGCTGTTATTAATTCAAACTCAGCAGCCCCCAGAATCAGCCACGATGTTTAATGTATGTTTTACAGAAGCACTTGTATAAAGCTATTAATTGAAACTATTTGTAGGATCTATTCAGAGTGAGATTTGGTACTGATGATGAATGGCTTCATTGTGCTAGGTCATTATGGTCCTAAGTAATTTTGTTGGTTAGTGCTTTTCCTTTTATACCTAAAAATCAAATAATAATGATGAATTGCAGTGAAATGAAAAAAGGTATAATTGGCAAAATAGATAATTACACCTTGTGACTGGAGGTAATGAATTGCAGCAGGAATTAAAGGCAAAGCTTTACCAGTTAAACTGAATTTAATCTGTCTAAGTAGTGAAATAGATATTTCTGTAAAGCCATAATCTTTTTGGGTTATCTAAATGTAATACAAAGTCCACAGACTATATACCTTTAAACTAGTAGTGTTCAAGGGGCTTAACACTGGAGGTTTGATTACTAACAAGTATTAGGTCATGACCAAAGTGGTTAAGTGCAAAATCAAACCAGAACCAAAATCAGGCCCTGCCCAAAGATGCTAAACAGGCTTTTGTCAATTCTTGTTTGTGCACAGCCTACCTCCAAAGATTCATCTGGCAAAAAAAAGGCCTATTCAGAATAGAGAAATGGCCAGATGATCAATGCACAGCATCCATCAGTAGCATGATCAGAAATGCACAAGTTGAAGTTTGTCAACTGGCAGATATTTGATGTGGTCATGGTTCAGACAAACTGAATATGCAAGGAATGTGTATACTCTTCCTGCACTTTAATATTCCCCCTTCCCCTTTTTCACTAAAAGCATTGAGATTTAAGCCTGTGCTCTGTAAAATCCAAACAGATATAGCTGGAGAAGAAGAAGGATGGATTCGATATCTTATATCTTTGTGAATTGTTGAATCATTTAATGATACAATTGTATCTAAAATTGGTTGGTTTGCATCTTTTTAATGTGTTATTTATCACATTCTTATCACCGTGTGTTAATAAGGAAATTGGCTAAAGAATTCTAGAAGTAGATTAGGTAATTAAATTATTTTGAAAATCAGTCACAAAAATAATTGATTTTTTATTTGTTGCCAAGGGAGGTAAACTGTGCTTCCTTCATTAATAGTTGGGAGGACTTGCTACACAGGAGATTTCTTAAGTATGGATGCTTTGTTCATTTTGACTTTCCCCTTGCAAATATATTAATCTGCAGTCTAACAAAGATTTAAGAATGATCTTGTAGCTTGAAAATTTTAGTCTTTTAGCTCTCTAAACAGGCTTTAGAAATAATTCTATGCATTTCTTAGCAAGGAGCCTGTTAGCTAGCTTTCATTTACATTGTGTGTTCTTTGCTTTTCAATTTCTTTTATCCACTAAAAAAATAAAAATACCTCAGCAATAGAGCTCTCTGAATAAAATCATTCTAGGAGGTGTAAAAGTTTGAATTCAGAGTACAAAAGGGAATGTTTCCCATGTAGGGATTGTGGAATGCTAATAAGCCTGGCACATCAACTTGCTGCAGCTCCTTACAAGTCCTGTAATTCAAAAAGTTCACCTTGAAGTCTGCATATAATTTTGCAATTCATTGTACATGCAAGTTTCATTGTCAATACTGGCATTTTTTTCATACCAAGAATGAGACAATCAGTTTCAGTAGCAGCCTTGTCAACACATTAATTTCTTTTGGTAATTTTTGTCCCAATGTCTCTTTCTCTCCCTCTAACCTCAGTTACTGTGATATAACCTTATTTTATTTTCTTTCTCCTATAACTCCTGCTATTGTCAACACACATTGATTTTCCAGTTGAACACAGTGATTTCTGAGCTTTTTGTATTTCAGTCCAATTGGACAAATCTTCTTTCTTTTACAGCACTTAAAATACTATAAATTTAATAGTTTGGGTTTGGTGGGGGTTTTTTGCGGGGAGGATGTGGGGGTACTGGTTAATTTGATTTGGTTCGGTTTGATTTGTTTGTCAGTTGGCCTGTTTCTGGGCAGCTGGTAAAGGCAGGGGACTCCGGCCCTCTGCACTGCTCTCATGAGAGCCCAGCTGGAGGACCACATCCAGCTGAGGTGTCCCCAGCACAGGAAGGACATCAGTCTGTTGGAGCAATTCCAGAGGAGGGCTACGAAGATGATCAGAGGGAAGAAAGACTTCTCCTATGAGAAGAGTTTGAGAGATAGGGTGGGAGAAGACAAGGATCCAGGGCCATCTAACAGTACCCTCCAGTAGCTAAAGGAAGCCTACAAGAAAGGTGGAGAGAGAGTTTTAACAAGGGCAGGTAGTGAAAGGACAAAGGGGAATGGCTTCAAATCAAAAGAGGGCAGGTTTAGATTAGGTATATGGAAGAAATTCTTTCCTGTGAGGGTTGGTAAGGCATTGGGATACACTACCCAGAGAAGTTGTGGATGCCCCATCCCTGGAAATATTCAAGGCCAGGTTGGATATGACTTTGAGTAATCTGATCTCATGGAAGGTGTCCCTGGCCATGACCAGGGGGTTGTTAACTGGGTGATCTTTAGGTTCCTCCCAACCCAAATCATTATATGATTCACTATTTCTATCTACCCATTGCCTCCTCATCTCCTGTGCTGGATCCTGAATATTTCAGATCAATTACTATGAAGCTGAAAGCTCATTAAATATTTGAGATATTCTGTTATTGGAATATGAATCCCAATATTACCAGTTAGATTGTGCCTAGGCCAGTCTGAGCCTCGCTGCTGAGCCAGAGGTGGCTTCTGTGGTGCTTCACCCCAGAGACACCTTTAGCTTGCCGGTGGTTTCAGCTGGGCACTAAACAAGTCCAGGCTTGTTAGGGACTCCGTTTACCTTAGGAAGAGGCTTCAGGCGAAGGTGAAAAGAAAAAAGGAGGGATTCTGCCGGAGGGTTATATGCAGTGGTTTATTCCATGGTTACAGAGGTCTGAATGTTGCGAAGATCTCCAACAGAATAGCGAGCACATGGCTGGACTCACCTTTTAAGCTCAGGGGGAGGGGAGGGGAGGTGACAGGTGAGCCACCAACCAGGTGGGGGGGGGCGGGTTCTCAAGGGGCGAGGGACACCTAGACAGGCCAATGACCCCCAGGCCTGAGGGGCATCCTTTGAATTTGACCAACCACACGACACCTTGTTGGCATGTTAAGCCTGATTGACAGGACTCACTCAGCAAGGAGTGAGGGGGAAGGGGAACGGGTATTGCCACACCTGGGAGGTGACCTGGAAATCTAAAACAGGACATTACAACACACCGCAACATTCTGTGTAGGTACTTGCCATTAAAAACAAGAATAGAAAGAAAATACATAGATAATGCATGAAACGGTTATAATTAAGCATTAAAATATTTTTGTGCCTCTTATTTTATTGTTCTAGTGGATGTGGAATACATATATTATTTAAGAAAACAAACCAGGAAATCTGGAAAAGTGTTTCCTTGTGAATTTAAATTGAATGTGTGTAATATTTCCAGGGATCCCCAAGGAATAAACATTAAATTTCTTTTTTCTCTTCTTAAGCATTTTTACTGTGTGTATGAGGAGGTATAGAATGCAAAAATCACAGAATCATGTAATAACCTGAGTTGGAAGGGATTCACAAGGATCACTGAGTTCAACTCATGGCCTTCACAGGACACCCCAAGAATCACACCCTGTGCCTGAGAGCATTGTCCAAACACTTCTTGAGCTCTGTCAGGCTTAGTGCTGTGGCCGTTGCCCTCAGGAGTCTGTTCCAGTGCTCAACCACCCTCTGGTGATATCAGGAATATCACCTATTCCTAATATCCAATCCTGGCTCAGCTTCCTGCCAATTCCTCAAGTCCTGTCACTGGTCACAAAGCTAAAGTCATCAGTGTCTGCCCCTCTTCTTCCCCTTGTGAGGATGTTGAAGATCACAATTAGGGTTTTCCCCTCAGTCTCCCCTTCTCTAGACATGCTGAGCAAATGATGAGCAAAAAAATAAACCAAATGTTTAGACAATTAAATATTTATTTAATTGGTATTTAAAGACACATTGTGAGGGAGGCTAAAATATCTTAATCTGACTTGGAAATGAGTATGCATCCAGGTAAGGTGTAATAGCATGCACAAAATAATGTTTCAAGCATTTTAAAAGACTGGAAAGTAAATAATTGGGATCTAGCTTCTGTGGAAAGGTAAATTAGTTTTCTACAATTTTAGTTTCTTTCCTTCTTCTCCCCCCTGCCCCTATCTGTTAGGCTGTCTAGAATGTAAATGGTAAAATTTTCACATGACACCTTCAATAACAGTCTTAAATTTTGAAAAATCTGTATATCTCCCTGGAAACATAGTGTGAGATATAAGCATATAAAAATAATTTGAAGAAAAATGAATTCACCTGACTAAATTCTGTCTGAAAAGCATTTAATCTCTATTTGCTCCTCCCTAGAAGACAGCTGGATATAGGGAGGGAAGATAAACACCCCTGTCTTTACTTCTCAGCAAAATATCTGAACCATGACCAAGAGGGATTGCCTGGAGGCATGAAAGAAATGGCACAAACATCTATTCAATCTTTGTCTCTTCTACCATCACCACTTAGTGCAAATTTATGGTATGAAGTATTTCATGAAGATGACTTTTCAGGTGAGGACTGGGCTAAGGCTGATTTGCCTTTCTCAGCCCACTGGACAGGCAATTGTCAGAAGGTAACCATACCTGGCAGTTGTTGCTGCAGTGCTGAACTGCAGAATCTAATGCTTCATAACTCTACACACTGTAATGAAATTTAAGAACCTCAATATGTAAAAGCCATATTGTATTATGAATTGCTTTCCTACTTCATCAGTGTTTTTCTCAACCAACATCAACCTAGGGGCTAAGAAAAATCTCCTCAGCCCCCACAAGCTGCAGCATATAATAAAGCCTCTATTCTGGCCTTATTATCAAGGAGTGCAAGATAGGCTGGGAGCCCAGTCCTCAGGGAGGCAGGGTGCCCAAAAGCTAGGCTAGCTCGAGGCCTATGCGGGCTAACCCCATTAGCAAGCTTGGTGATTGTCAGCTCTTCAGTGATTATCAGCTCTCTTAGGATCTCAGCTCTTGCTTGCTAGGCAGGGTGCCCTTGGCTAAGGCTGCAGCAGATGCAAGAGAGGAGAAGGGAGGGCCTTGGTGTTCCACAGCGATGGTTATTGCAAGGGAGGACGCAAAGGTCCCAGCAACAGCTCTTCTTCTGTCAAATGGGCTAAATAGGCCCCTTTTAGAGGGTATAGGGGAATCCAGACTTGACCAATAGTAAGGGTTAGGTATAGTGGCCTATAGGGTTACAGAGATAAGCTTTGGGGCGGGAGCCAGAGAGACAGGAACTTATTTGCTGTCTCAGCAGTTCCTATTGTTCGATCCTCCATGGAGCTTTACCTAGGTCCATGGAGTTTACTACAGCAGCAGTTCCTCAGCTTTGAATACTTTTGAGCACAGATCTCTTTCTCCCACCAGAGCTGGGCTTTATATTCTGGCTGCAGTTGCATCACACACAGGAGACAGTTACAGTCAGGCTGTGTCCACAGAAAGGCCTCACATTTTAGGCAAAACACTTCCAAAAGACTGAGGGAGTTGTTAATTGCTTCAAAAATTACCTTTACTTCAAATTGCTTCAAATACCTTTCTGCTGGGCCATGGAGAACACTACATTTGGGACACATCCCAAATGCTGTCCTGATCCTCTGCAATCATGGGAGGTGAACTGTAAAACAAAAAAGGCGCAGAGGTGATTTGAGAGGAGTGTCTCTCTTTAAAAGATGTTGAAAGTCCTCTATTTATATCGCTTGAGGAAATGGAATGTGTGACAGTGGTCACCGGGGTCTTTGGATAAGGGAAGAGATGAGGACTTGACTCCATATTTCAGAAGGCTTGATTTATTTTTTTAAGATATATATTACATTAAAACTACACTAAAAGAATAGAAGAAAAGGTTTCATCTCAGAAGGTTAGCTAAGCTAAGAATAGAAAGGAATGAATAACAAAGGTTTGTGGCTCGGACAGAGAGAGAGCCAGCTGGGCTGTGATTGGCCATTAATTACAAACAACCACATGAGACCAATCACAGATGCACCTGTTGCATTCCATAGCAGCAGATAATCATTATTTACATTTTGTCCCTGAGGCCTCTCATCTTCTCAGGAGGAAAAAATCCCAAGGAAAGGATTTTCATGAAAAGATGTCTGTGACAGGAATGAAAGGAGTGAGAACAAAACAAAAGGGCTAAGTGAAATTATTATGTACAAGAAACAGTAGATTTGTCAGTGGCTCCGAGTACAGTTGGGCTGGAGAGAAGAACATGATGTAAGCTTCAGGTATACCGTTCCATGGCAATGGGGGATTTAAAAAAAAAAAAGAAAATCTATGTAAAATGAAATAGTATGTATTATGAGCAAGATTGTATGTCTTGTTTATAATACCAGATTTAATATACCTGAAAATCTCATATTAATCCTATGCTTTTAAGCTACCATTAATACAGCCATCAAAAGTAAAAATTATATTTGGACAAATCCTCTAAAGTGTATTTAACTACTACTCTTGAAATCTCTGTGAATATAAAAAGCTTGTCAAATTTTTTGCCCAGAAATTGATACAGTAGAAAAGTGTGTTGGATTATAGAGTATTGCACCACTGTAGATGGAATAACAGTGAGCAGCTCACTTGTTAGAGTGGTGTGTCTGACACAGTCCAGGTATGAACACCTTGATTACCACTGGAAAGAAAGCTTGCAGGAATGCAGATTTGTGTTCTTGTCTGCAGAAGATAAAGAAGAATAACATACACGTGTTTGATATAATGGGAACAGCAAAACTGTCTAAAATATTCTCCGAAAGTCTGCACTGCAGGAGCTTATTAAAAAGGAGGTAAAATACATAAATCTGTTTTTACAATGGCTGCACATTGATGGAGCTAGAGTTTTTGGAAGGAAGCTAGTGGAAAAAAAAAGAGAAAGCATCAAAAAAGCGATCAAAAAAGCACTGTTGTGCTGATAGCATGATTCCCTTGTGTTAAGGGAATGATAAAGAACCATGTTTAGGGTGGAAAATCCAGTGAAGGACAGCAATACAGAAACTAAGAGAGGGAGAGAGGGACTTGTGCTTTAACTGAAGCTAATCACAAATGCTGGTTTTCTCTAATTAAATATACCATCTTCTCTTTTATTCTTTTTAGATAGGAAGAAGCAACTCAGTTGCCACATCAGATGATAAAATTAGGTTTTTATTCCCTGACTAAATCTTCCATCTGGCAGCAGTGTAAGTACATCATGATAACAAATATATTCTTTCTAAAAGGTCTCTGACATCTCTCTACAGGAACTCTCTGTCAGATAAAGTTCAAATTTTGATCATTTAGCTAAGTAAATCTTTTGGGTAGGACTAAAAAGCTGAAGTTGTCTTTCTTTCTTGTATAAATGCTACCTAACAATTTTTGCAGTTATTTTTAGACTTTGAACAGTTCAAAAATGTCTTGGCAGGACCACCAAGTTGTAACCCAGACCACAAAGCCGAGCTGAAGACTGCTTTCCACTGGAGTACTGCTGAGGGCAGCAATCCAGCAACTCCGTTCTTTGGCACTGGAGAGGCTGCATCGGGAGCGCTGTGCCCAGTTTGGGGCGCCTCAGGAGATTGAGAAGCTGAGGTACTGGATGGAGCCCAGCAGGGGCACACAGGTTGGTCAGGACAGGAGAACAGAATGGAGAAAGAAAGGCTGTGAGAGCTGGGATTGTTCAGCCTGGAGAAAGGGAAGCTGAGGGTAAGGAGCCCTGACTGCTGCCTGATGGGAGTGTGTAGGGGAGACAGAGACAGACGGTTTTCCACTGCGTCAGGATAAAAAAATGGATGCAAGCTGCATTGCAAGAAATTCACATTTGTAATTGAAGAAAATAAATGTTCATAAAGGATTAGAGCAGGTTCAAGAGTCACCACTGGAGATAATTGAAGTATGACTGGGTGAGATCCAGAGCAAACTGATTTAATTCTGAAGTTGGTAGAAGTTCTTCAAAGTGGGTCCTGCTCTGAGCAGAGAGAGTAGACTGAATAAACTCAAAAAGTCCCTTCTGTCATAAGCTGTTCTATCTTCCTGGGAAAATTCAGTTATCATTCAGAGAAGGAGACATTTTCTCATACTTCAAATGGGTAAGCTGAGGCAGCAGTTACATAGGCTGCCTAAAGTTACAAAGCTATTTAGTGGCATCAGATTTCAGTAAATGTTTGCTTTAAACCTTTCTTATTTCTCATTTGAAATATGCCTTCATATATTTTCTTAGAATCTGTGCTTATCCCAACTTAGTGGGCCAACTCTTTTTTTCACAGACAACTAATCCATGTAGCATTAGCAACATTGAATATACAAGTGCTCATGTACTCTTCCAAGTTGTTTTTTGTAATTGACCCTTGCACATTTTCATTTGTTGCAATGTCAGAAGGGCATAACAGTTTCATTCCATGTGTGAATGAATATAGAAAGGTTAACCATTGCCTTTAAGCAGACAAAAGAAAGCCATGAGTATGCATTCATTGATTCCAGCTGACATCTAATTTTAAAAAATTATTGTTCATATAAATTTGAGGAGAAAATTGAGCTGATCTTATACGCACACAATATATGCATATATACACGACAATATATGTATATATAGATACACATACCAGATTGATTTTTTTTAAAAAAAAAGCCACCAGCATATATGGGAAATGAAAAATGTTGGCTTTAGGGAGATCCTGGGGGAATTTTCCTTCACTGTCTTCAGCCAGGCTGCGTGCTGACACTGATTTCCTGACAGATCAGTCAGCTCCTGAGACACAGGTGCCACACACAGCCTGCTTTGTAGGTGCTATTTAGTGCCTTCTACTGCCTTACAAGTGTGTTAAGATCATCTATGCCAATTCAACAAAACGGTAGGTTAGGGCCTTCATGTTTATCCTTAAAGGCTTTGTAAAGCCCCTAGTAAAGTAACAGCTTCTAGTAACGTGACAGGCATGTTACCTGAATACAAACTAATGATCTTGTTCCTGTGAGTCTTGAAGATTTTGCTTTGCTTCATGTAGCAGTGCTAAATATTTCCAAATTTAAAGATGTTGAAAGTGTATTTGCAAGTCCTACACTCCTTCAAGTCTGTTAAACTGCAGGCCAGGGTATCTCTATGAAAGTCAGTCAGAATTTGTCTCATCCCACTTCTATTTTTAATTGAAAAATTGTGGCTCAAAGCAGAAATGAAAGAGTCAAATTGTAGCCCATTTACTAGAAAGAAGGTCATGCTAGCTATGACGATACATTTTTATTTAAATACAAGAAAAACCTTTTGCTAATTGCTTTCACATAGCGCAGCTGTAAATTCTTTTTTATCTGTCTTGCTGCAGTTTGTGTCTCTGCATTTCTTGTCTTGTTCTGATTATTGAAGAATGTTTTTTCTATACTTTTTGGAGCTCTACAGTGCTGGCATTTATCAAGTGAAGACACACAGCACAGACTTGTATAAATAATGGCACTGGGCCAAGTACAGCTGAGGTGGTTGCCAGCACAACTCCATTGAAGTCAAAGGAATTGCACCACGGGTGAGTTTGGCCCTAGGCTCAGGTCATGGAGGACTTTAACATGACAATTTTCAGTAATGCTTCAGCTGTTTGAGTTAGTTGAGTCTGGGTTTGCTTTTTGGTTGAGTACTGTATTTTGTTTCAAATAAAGGAGCTGAACTTCTGCTGAATGGGGCTTTTGTAAGTGGACTACTTCTGCAGTTTCTGTCCTCAATCTGCTGTGAGTGCTAAATAACTCAATTTCATAAGATATCATGACAATAGTATTGGGGTCTAGTGAATTCCTGGGAAAATGCACTGTGCTGAATATTTTGTGGGGTTTGCTCTTATCTTTTGCTTAATATATTGCATTTTAAGTGCATTTTAAGATGCTGCCTGTTGCCTGAATGCCAGCTCTCTTTTACACTGGTTAGAAACCCTCAAACAGCATTGATTTTTAATGGTGCCTGGTTTGGTTTCTCTTGCTGGCCATCGTATACGTACACTTGTAGTAATCAGCTTCACAAATAAAGAATGAATTAATAAATAACTTCTAGTGTGCAAGGATGGAATAAACTGTGTTAAGCATGTTGTAGTTAGGCAGGTCAGTAAGTTTATAACAGTGTTATAAACACACTAAAAAACCAGAGACTTATTAGAGAAAGCCGAAACAGATTTGGATGTTAAATTTGGGGGTGCATGAAAGAATGGCAAACCGATCCAGATGTCAGATTCATATTGCTAAGCACTTCTGAGCCAGTATCTCAGCATTAAACAGAGGTGCCTGTCACTTGAAATACATTAGAATTCAGGCCTGAATTTAATTGATCATTGTTAGATCATTATAGCATCACATCTTTTTTAATAGTAGAGTCAGATGTCAGAGTCATGCAGTGAAGTGAGAAACTTTGGCATATGTTTAAATCAAGTAGCCCCAGAGATATGTCTTTGGACTTGAAGAAGTTAAGTGCCCACAAAAAGAAAGTAATGTGAAGCAAATGTGCAAATGTGAAGAATCTCAATGATATTTCAGGGGTTTTTGTTTTTAAATATCAGATTTTATGCCAATATTTTCAAGCTTTGTGGGGGAGTACAGAAGACAGAACTAAGATCATGACAGTAAAAATAAATTGTAGAAAACATTGCATGAAGAGGAATTTAAAATGCAATCAAATAACAGTTCAAGCTTGTGCAGCTTTGTGCCATATTTTACATTTCATAAAATAATATTTCTTCCTCAATTAGTGGAAAAAACCAACCCCTTTGGAAATAAAGTGTCATTTAAAATAATAACTCGGTTTACAAGTTTATTACAGTACACCCAAAATTTGTATTTCAATTATTTTAAATTTTAAATTAAAAACTCTTGCTTGTCAGTAGACAAATGTTATATATTATTTTGAAGAAGAATATCTAAATCTAAAGTGCAGATGTAACTAGTTCTTGTAGCCTAGTTAATAATTTGGAATCAATAGATAACTAGAAACACATCTAATCATAACATTGGAGAAAGTGAGATAAAATTTTGTAGAAAAATCCTTGCCTCTTTTACAGAAGCAAAAAAAATCCAACAGAACTATGCTTTTTTAAAAGCATGCTGTAAATAAGAAAGACTTGTTTTATTCATTATTACTCCAATTTTCTCAAACTTTTGCTATGAATATTCTCAATAGAGATTTTTTGGGGCAGGGGAAACCCAACAACAACAAAATACAATCTGCATCTCCTTTTATGTAAGGAGGAGTAAAAACATTATTAAATCAATGTGTTATTTTATTAATGGATAATAAAAACATTAAGGATTAGTCCTGGGGAAAACACATGCCCACACCTGTTCATGTCCCTGGCTCCAATTGCCTTCGCTGTGTGTGCTTTCACTCTGACAGCCCGAGCAGCACGCCCAGGGCTGTTGTGCCGTACAGGCTGTGCACTGTGCAGGCTCTGAGGGTCCCACAGGCACATCTGGCTCCGTTCATCTCTCCTGTCAGCTGCAGCCTGGAACTTCTGTTTGCTCTCACCTTCGCTTTGCTCCACTGGCTGCTGCTAGCCAAACAGAGGAGATCGTGGAGGAAAGGTGAACAGCGGCTCTGACTGTCCCTTCCTCAGAGGCAAAGTTCCCTGCAAGCACTTGGGGTGTAAAGCCTTCTTTGCACTGGGCTCCCAGAGCCTCAGCAGTGCTAGGGATAGCAGGGACACCTTTTGAGCTCCATGGCCATGGCCTTGACTCTGTCAGGGTAAAAACCAATGCTAGACAGATGATTGAGCTGAAATGTAGCATGCTCTGCAGTGACAATTTGTAATGAGGTTTACCAAATTATTTAATTTCTGACTAATATGAATATTCCATTGGAAAGTCAACCCTGCCAATATTAATGGACAGATTACAGGAAAAAAAAACAACTATGTGAACAGTATATAATCTGTCTGTGACAAACTGTAGTAGGTAAGACCTCCAAACAAGAGAAGCTAGGTGGTCCTTTCTTTGACTGAAGCCACTGTTGCCAATCTACTAAGCTAAACACACATTTCACAGCTTGTTGCTTCTTGAATACATTCAACTGAGTTCACTTTGTGTGCCAAGTACTTGTTCAGAATACACTGAACATAACATCTAGTTTTTCTGCCAAAACTGCCTCTGTCAAGCTTCCCTCCTGCATTTGGCCAGCTACAAAAGCTGTTCCTTGCTAGTGAATTCCAGTACCACAAGTGTTTTCCCTGAATAATTATAGTAAGTGCCCTTCTTTCATTGCTTTATAATGTGAATGTTCAAATCCTCAGTTTTCCAGAGGAGACAACAAGGCTATTACTGCCTTGGCTAACAGAAGGCTTGGAAAGAAGGTACAGGCTAATACTTCACTTGCCTTCTGTTACCTCTCTTCTTTAATTTACTCAGTTTTGTGTCAAACAATTCATTAAATCATGTCCTTAAAATCTTTGCAAGGAAGTGGGGAGATTCCTTCTGTTTGTGTTACATGTGCAGCCTTAAAGCAGCTTCCTTTTCAGGCAAGTCTGCACCTGCTTGTCTGTCATCTCCCTGGACAGTCTGGAATTATACTTGCAAATATAATTGTCAACTTTTTCAGGGATTTGAACACAGTGACATGCATGCTAATTCTCCTGTTGCTTCTCAGCTTCAGGATAAATAGCAGCATTTTTCCTTGAATTGTTCAGAGGAACGCTCAGTACAGGGCATAAAGTTGGGTTTGGTCACTCAGGGTTAAAACAGATACTTTAATTAATAACTTTCCAGTGTCTGTCTAGGAGACACTTTTGGGGCTTCTAATATAAATGAGAAAGTGATGCAGCTTGGTTAAGCCCCGTAAAAAAAAAAAGGCTTAGACTAGATAAGGACAACAATTATAGTAACTCTTTCATTGCAAATGTGAGGCAAGTGTATATTTTTGCAGCAAGGAGCAATCTGAAATCATGAGCTCATCCTTGCCAAAGCTGTATTTCTAAGGTCCCTTCATATTTAGGTGCCTAGCTGCAAAACCATGCCAGCAATGCACTAACCCTCAAGTCACAAGTAGTTCCCATTAGTAATTTTTTTTTTAATTTTGAGTCTTGGTTTTCATTCCAAATATATTCAGTTGCCTGACTTACGGAGAGGCAGCAGAGGTTTGGCGCCACAAAACAGCGTTGCTACCTTAAAGATGACATCGGCTCCCCTGGATCCAGAGCTATTGTGTGAGGGTGGGTGACACCTGTATTGGATCTGGTGAGCCCGAGAGGGGTGTGAGGTGCCCTTGCACTGAGGGCCACTGAGTTCTGAAGAAACAAACATTCCCAGCTCCACCAGACACTCACATTCCTTTCCTTGTGCTGGTGCCAGCGGTGGGCTGGCCCTTGGAAAGGTAACTCATGGAGTTAAACCAGCAGAAAATTAACCCTACTAAAAAAAAATTACGTAGTCCTCTGTTTATTAAGTGTTTGAGTCTGCAAGAAGAATGTTGTCACATCTCAAGGACAGCTTGCAGGTAAATCTCCTCAAAAAAGCATTGTTAAGTAATTTGTGATGAAATTATGGGAGTTGCAGTTAGCAAGTTCAAATTTGCTGGGGTCCAAGTCTATAATCATCATAAAGAAAACATTAAGAAACACACAATGGGCCCTGCTTTGGCTTCTAGTATTTATCTCATCTGAGTCTTTTAGTCTGGGTGAGGCAAAGACAGGATTTGTTTATCAGCAATGTATAGATGTCTTGCCATGCTTTAACTGGTTGTCATTCTTCTGCCTCTTTCCTCTGCTTTGTGAGAATGTTTAATTTCTCCAATTATTTATCTTGGCCTTTGCTCCCCTGTTGGGGAGGCACACTTGAATTATGACTTCTAGAGCATCTTTCCAGTAATAAGTTTTGGTTAGAACAGCTCTGAAGATTCTCTGACGCTTCTGAGAAAGATCACCACACCTTGTCATCTTTGTATTTCTGTTTGGCTTAGACAGGGTTTAATGGTAAAGCTGTAGTAAGCTAGATACAAGTTCTGGAGGAATGATACGTTTCTAATTAGTTTCTGATGAATGAAAGCATTGTTAACAGAAGAATATAAGGCTCCAAGTTTGCCTGGTTTTCCCCAGCTGCATCAGTTGTATTAATAGGATTTTACCTTGCCAATGGGACTCCTACAGGTTTTGCAAGCAGTGGCTTCATAACCTAGCTGATGAACTAATAAACAGAGACCTTGGTTATGGTGAATCAGGCATATTTACTGATGAGCAGATTTAGAAAACAGTTCTGCTTCAAGGAACTTCTTTTATCTCCACGGTTCAAATCAAGACAAACCTTATTACAAATAAAAAAGTGAACATCTCATTTTACTGGAACTAGTTTAGACTATTCTGTGAAAATATTATCAGAGGCATTAAATTAAATGGAAGAATGAGAGGAAATTGCATGCTTAACATCCAAGTTTGCGTATCCAGAAGGTGGGAGTCATCTCCTTGCTGGCTGAACTGTCTTGAAGGTTGCAGCCTTCTCTGAGTGTCAGAGTTATTTATGACCCTGAAATAGAAGAGAGGTTAATCAGATTTTTTTGAAATGCATTTCAAAAGGAGTTTTTATCTCACTCAGAAGAAGTTCAATAAATTTATTGGAGAACATCAGAAACAAAAACAGCGCAAGAAACTCTGCTGTTTGCCTACCACAATGAATTCAGTGAAGCAATTATCAAAGAGTTACAAAGATTTGAGGGCCTTTGCCACTCTGGGAATACTGCTGAATTGGCTCAGCCTACAACACAATGAGGCCGTTGCTGGCTCAGCTCCTCTGTCTGCCCCAACCACCACGTACAGAGATTTTGTCTGAGCTGTTTTACATGTGCATATGAGTCACATATCACACAGACACATTGGACTGGTATCACACAAGTGTTATGCACAGCATACTGGTTTCCTCATTCTCTATCTCCTTTTTTGCCCTCTGGATTTCAGTCCGCAGGGTGCAAGAAGCTTGTGCTTTTGCTTTTGGAAGAGAGTTTTTGTCTACCTCAGTTTTATGTTATTTGAGGTATTAATATGTTAATGCATGCATTTAATGCTTACACTCATATTTATATGTATAGACACATGTAAACAGAAGACACATGCAAAATTAGCATTTATAAAAGCTTAAACTCCTTTTTTTTCTTTTTTTTCTTATTTTCCTTTTCAATATAAAGTAATTTATGTTGGAAGTCATATCACAGTAGTGGGCATTGCCAGAACACCTGAGTTTTTGGTTGCCCCATATTATTTTCCTTTTTATGTTGCATTTCCACCTCTCACATTAACTGTTCCAAGAGAGTCTGATTGCCACCATCTTTTTGCAGCGCAGCTCTGTTTGACAGCAGCTATTGAGTGTGTGTTTCTTCAAATTCAGGGCTCACTACTGGCTGTTTAGAATGCATGTACATTCACACCAATGTGTCAGGAAGTAACCAGGGGTGGAGAGAGGTTTTCTCTCTCACACACATACGCAGTTAATCTCATCTTGTCCAGGACCTAGAAATATATTTATGCTTAAATCTTCATGTTTTTCACTCCAAAGCACTTATTTTACCCATCTTAAGAAGAGATAGCAAAATCTAGCTTGCTTGTGTAACTAAACTTGACTGTGTAACTCAGCCAGTGTTGACCTTTGAACACAGGAAATGCCATGGTGAATTTTGCTTTGAAAGGTAGCCACAGGTAATGGGAAATATGGAGATTTTGCTGTTTGCTACAGCAAGAGTAAGCCTGTGATAAAGTTAAGCCTTTTGTTTCTTCATCTTCTCTCCCTTTCTTTTGCTTCTTTCCCTCACTCACCATGCCAGTGAATTTGTACATAGCAAGAAACAGTAATCTGAACTGCAAATTTCACACCAGTTATTGAATATAGGCCAGTATTGGTGTCATGATTTGTGCCTTGCTTGAGTCAAAGTTCTGCTGCCTGAAAACAGCTTTCCCCTAACCATATTACCTCTGTCATCTCTCAGCAGCAACAACAAATAGCAGCAAAAAAGAAACTTCAGAGTGCTTTTTCACCCACAGATTCCCATTTCCAGGCAGTCAGGTATTGTGAACTTGACTGAAGCAGTATATTTTTTCATGGTTTTTAGTCTTTTAGCCCCCAGCTAATAAGCCTTCTTCATTGTCAAAGGGGAGGAAACTGCTAAGCTTGTTATGCATTGACCAGTTCTCTTAGTTCAAGCCCAAGAAAGTAGGTTTTTCAGCATGGCTATACCAGTGCTTTAGGATGGAACAGCAACAAGTCAATGAGGTCATTGTCATCTTGGGGCAAAACTAGTGTTTGCAAAAAGCTTGGATAATTTGATTTCTGTGGTGCTGAAAAGGCATTATTCCCCATGCCATCCAGAATTCAGCTGCTATGTGGTCAGGTTAATAAGTGATTATTCTAATAACTAATAACTCTGCTGGGCTTTCAGACTATTTTAAGAATTATGCTTATTCAGTATTTAAATTGTGGGGTTTTTTTGATATTGTAAGGAGGATACAGATTTTGATTTTAATAAAATTGAACTGGAGATACAGAAACTACATTATTCAACATTTTTGAGCATGGGGTTTTTAAAGAGTAAACAAATAAATTTTAAATAGAAAAAGTTGTATTAACTGCCTCCTGAAGCAGTGGCAGCTGCCCTAGAAAGCAGGTTCTAGAGCCAGAGGAGGGTGTAAGCTAGCTTATATCCACAAGGCAAATGATTTACCAGTGACATAGATTATAGCATGGGCAGGCTATCCCTCTAAGTAAAATCCTATTTTTTCTTTTTACAGGAAACAGGGCCAAATGTGGAAAAGAAGGAAATGAGCACATTGTGTCTGAGTTAGCTTCCCAGGATCAAATGTCCCCCTGCATGAACCTTTGCATGTATTTATGAAATAGTATTTTTCTTTGACAGGGCACAAATGAACTCAGCAGCTCAGTTATTGCTATGCCAGACCTTTATAACATGCTTTATGTGCTTCTCAATATGATTGTATATTTCCTGTCTCTATACAAACCTCTCTATGTGTAAGTGTCAAAACATTATTCTGCTGGTATTGTGGCCAATATCAGCTGGAATTTTGTCTTTTACTTTGAGGAAGAGGGGTCAAATTCATATTTGTTACTGAGAAATGTGCTTTCACGTAATGTGAGACCCTGTGTATCACTCAGTGTTCCTGTGAAAGAAGAAGCATCCCCAAAATCACACATAGTCAAAGGCAATACAAAGACTCACTTTATAAGGTTTGGTCTTTTCTACATCCCACAGTGGAACTTTATGTCTTTTCTGCTCTAAAATCATGTTACTAAAGGACACATGTGAGACAGCAGGTCAAATTGGAAGAAATGCACCATTTAGATCTGAAAAGAGCCTGCAGCTACAATGGGGTCAATACCTCAGAATACAAGAAGAAACATTTTTGTAACAACACTCAATAGAATTTATCATTTCTTTGTAATTTAAACTAGAACAAGCCCAAAAGTAAGGGGTGGAAGGGAAGATAGCGTAATAAATGTGAGAGGAAAAGAGACAGCAGGAAAGCTACAGAGGACACAGGCTGAAATAGTGTTGCACAGAAAAACCCAATTTGGCTTCTCTGCATCAAATACAGCAGGCAGCCTAAGAAAACAAAAAAAAAAAAAAACCACAAAAGTTTAAATGAGCAGGGCTGCAGTACAGTGACTGTCCATGATAAAGTGTGATGGGACAAGCAGAAAATATACCAAGACTCAAAAGATTACTACATATTCTTAAACTTTCTTGTATTTTTCTTGTTGACATGATATTGTCAGAATTTTAATCTGAAAAGGCTTATTTTTCCCATTATTTATGTGTTTTATCTTGAGAGAGTTTTGTTTCACCAACTGGAAGAGGTGTAAGTAGCTGTGATCATTTAGTACCAGCCCAATTTTGTTACAGTGTTAATGCCATTAAGAACATCCCTAGCTTTTTGGGACGTCATGTGGGTCTTTCCAAGGAACAGAGCAGTGGGGGCTGAAGCCGGTTATATACTGAATCATGCAATACATGGGTGTGAAGAAAATAGTCCCACGTATCTTATTCCCTTTCTGCACATCAGAGCCAAACAGGCCAGCTGGAGGCATTTTTTCACCTTTTGTATGCCTTATTTTATCCATCAGCTAAATACTCCCCTTAAAGCTAAAATTATTTTAAAATCATCCGGTAGTAAATGTAACATAGTCACTTGCATGTTCAAGGCCATTGTCCCTTTGTTCCCTTCAAACATAATTGGAGGCCATAGTAGGCACCACTGTAAAAGCCACACCACTTGATGACCCTTTTTTTCCAAATGCATAGCCATTCTTACTGGATTCACCCCAGCAAGGTGCTCTTAGAGTGGTGTTTTCCAGCAATCTGTCCAATTGGTTGGTAACTGCCTGGGATGCTGAGTGCTCCCTGCAGCCACTTAGTACTGATGTTAGGGGCAAGATGCTTAAAAATGCATGGCAGATGGCTCACAGCAACTATGTGAGAGAATTTATCCTCCAGGAAACAACAGTTTATTCCTGTTCTTTTGCTGGTGACTTTTGTCATATTGAGCAAGACAGCAAAAGCTAGGGCAGAATGAAAGATGATGTCTTTCCCACAAACATTTCAAAACACACTTGAAAAGGTTTTTGTTTTGAAAATGAATTATTCACTTTTGCAATGTAAGATGGATTTATTTTGTTCCTTTGGATTGAAAATGGGAAGCATTAATTTTATTCTTTTCCTTCCCAAGACTGCTTTTTGAGTTACTTGAAAAAATTAACTGGGGAGTAGCTGTAGTTTTCCAAGAATCTACTGAATTAAAATGTGCATATATGTATATATGGTGTGTGTAAATATATATGCATAAATTTATACAAATATGTACAATGTATGTAAATATACATATATAAAAATATAGGAGTATGAATGCATGTAGCTATAAGAATTTGCTTGAAAATAGGAATTACCCCAAGTTCAGCTTCTCTCTTCCGAGAGATTCTGAAATGTTAGAGAGAGCCCAGATTTATCAGCTGTGATAACCTTGCCTTTCCATATATAAAGTTTACCTGCATATCAGTGTCTCCTGTGACCTTTGATTAGGAATGTTACAAGATTTCAGATGGGAAGAAAATATGTGAGACGTCAAGTGGATAAATTGGAGAAGGCTCCTGTACACCATGTCATATTATTAGTCTCTCACCCAAGTATCAAGACAGTAACTGTTAAAGTAGAACTGTGCAAACAGTCTTTCTGGTGGGATGACTCCAGTTCAGCTTAAATTTTTGGCTGAGTAATAAATTTTCCCTCTGCGCTCTCTGGGAACAAAGGACAATTGTCCTCTGTGGCAGCTGAACTTTCCACCTCACCTTAAAAGCTGTCAGTGTGTTAACAGATCATACCTCAAAGTCCTTTCTTTCTACAGACCTAGTGTAGACACCCTGAGTGCAAATAACTTCTCCACTGTTTGCACCATTTGGTTGACTTTTAATAAAATTAAGAAAAAAGGCACTCTCTCTGCAGTATGGCTTTTCAGGCAAATGCCTCAGTGGTCTGCTGTGGTGTGTTCTTAAGTTTGTTAGTTGCTCCCCTATTTTCTGTATTAAATGGTTTCTTCCTTTCCCAGGACTTCCTGCTGCTACCCTGTCAGTTAGGTTGCTATGGAAATGAAACTGCTCCTCCCCTGGTTTCTCTTATAAAGTGAAAGTTGTTTCCTCCTTGGGTCCAGTCAATCACCCCTTTTTCTCCTCCCAGGTTTCGAGAATTTTCTTTTCTCTGAGAGTTATGGTTGGCTGTAGCCCCGGAGCCCCTCCTATGATTTATAACAGTTGGTTACTTTAGTATATCAGTTATGTTTCGTACCTCCAAATATGTATTACTATTGGTTAGCTGAGTTTCCCTGCCTTCTTCCCCCCTTTTCCCTTAAAACCCTCTCCCGCCCCCTGCTCGGAGCCATTTACTGGGTGTTTCCCCTCCTTGTTAGTCCTTCTGTAATAAACCGACAGTTTACCCCCAGCAAGTAGTCGCCTCCTAATTTGTCTCTCACCGCGCTGCTCCGAGCTATCACCCAGCTCAGCCTGAGGCCAAGACGCCAAGGGGGGCTGGCTTCAGCTGCGCAGGGGCCCTGGCCTTCGCCCCTCACCAGATAGCCGGATTCCAGGGCCGTGGACGCCCCCGCGCAGTGGTCCCTTCATGCCTTTTCCTGAAGCCGCAGTCCCATGCCCCATGTGCAGCCACTCCTCTTTCAGAGACATGTAACTAAGGCACTCTGTGATAGAGGCCCCAGATTCCGCTTTTTCCAGACACCAAATCTGAGACGCTTAAAAAGTGAGTTCTCAGAGTGCCTTAATGTTGGCAAGGCTCAGAGACAATTCATGTCAGCATGACTTTGTCAGCTGGTCTTTGAAGATCTCATCAGTTTTAAATATCAAACCTTAGGTACACAGACAAGGGATTATTTGAAATTTAGTAAGTGTCAATGAAAAGTTGTGCTTTAGGCAAATAATGTGTTGTTATTAAAGTCCTGTTAGCAGAGCCAGGGTATTGCAATATGACAGCTTAAGCTACGATGCTGGTCCTTTTGTTACTTTGGAGCGCACCCAAGCCAATGTGTCATTCAGGGAAAACTTCTCCTGCTCCTGATATAATGCTGTATGGAGCCATCTGAGACTGAGCCACCCGTTTGTTGACATCTGCATCTTCCTGTTTCAGTTACAGGCTGAACAAAGTTTAGCTATCTAGGCAATTCCACACAGGATTACAAAAGGCAAATGTCAGTTTAAAATTACTCCTTCAGCTGTGATATACGATCTCACAGTAAAATAAAAAGTCTGAGTGTGGTTGAAACAAGAAGACAAATCCACTGAGTTTAGAAGTGAAAGGTGTAAAACAAGTAAATTCATGTTGAGTTAATACAGTTAAAATACAAATGATCAAATAAATGGAAATTTTGTCACTAAAAAGAATTGGGAGACTGGTATTTGTGAGAAACAACAAAACCCCAAATGCCTAGCGTTTTAGCACAAATGGTATATGAATAAAAACATCAAAACTAACCTTATCCTTTACCCTTCAACTACACAGTAAGCATTATGAAAGTAAATTTGTTAAGGGTTGCAACTGGATTAGGGAAATGTGAAAAAGGCAAAAAGGCATATATTTCTCTTCTCTTTTGTTTTTTTTTTACTCGTGGTCTCAAGTTGCTTCACTTCCCTTTGATATAGTCTCAGGGAAATTCAGTTGTTCTAAGGTCAAGAACAGGACTCTCCAAATTTAAGGGAACACCTTGTGTTTTCTGGCATCTTCAGCATGAGTTCAGCAGGAAAGGAACTCCCTAAGCAGGATATTTGCCACTGGGTGATCACACTGGGAATAGATTGTACACTTAGGGCAAACAAGTAATTAAAAACCTGAAGATAATGTGCAGAGGTCTGACAGCCAGCTGGCAAAACCAGGGAGCATTTGGATCTTTGCCTAGAGCCAAGGGGAGCTGTGTACAGCCAAAGCATCTGCAGTAGTGGGAAAGATGGGTGTCTGCAGGTGTGTGGCACCCTCCTCTGCCAGAGGCTGATGTACCAACACCAGGGTCTGTCAACAGAGCTTGGCATGTCAGTGTCAAAGGCCTGGTGGCACAGAAGGAGATGGACTTGGCACCTGGGTGGCTGAGGAATGCTCTGGGTTTTTCTCAGTTCAGTTTTGGTGGTGGAATGGTAAAAAGTAGCGTGAGGTAGGAACAGTAACGCTTTAAAAAAGCAGACCTCTTGTGGAGAGGAGCTAGTGAAGATCTCATGGCTTGGCCCATCAGCATTCCCCATCATTTGGGACAAAGGATTTGGCACAAGCCTTTTGTGGCTAACTATGTATAAATGTGGAAAAATGTGGTTTTGTAAAAAAAATGGGAGAGTTAGAGTTTTTTTAAAAAATACATTGTTAATGTTTAAATTACTTTTATTTTGGGCTAGCAGGTTATTAAACTTCCATTTTCTAATTCTGTCAAAGTCCATTACTGACTATGAAAGTGTACTCCAGAACCAGACTGCAAAGCTCAGTCTCCACATATAGGGCAATAATTTAAGATGCCAGATTTACATTCCCTTAGCATTTGGGAGCATTAGAAACAGCAATAGTTTAAAGTGTTATCAATGGATAAAATTAATCTGTACTCAGTTCTGATACTGCCCAAATCTGGAAGCCTGTATGTACAATGTGTGTGAAATCTCTCCATCAGAGCCTAGTGTGAGGAGTTTTGAATGCCACACCTGAAGGATCCCAAAGATTCAGAGGAAGCTGAAGTGTTTGTAGGTTCCTGATCTGGGAGAAACAGGAAAAAAGAGAAGAGGTTGGTAGTTTTTAATCAATAGTGACTATATATACAGTTTAATAATTCTCAGCCTCCCATAAAATGCCTTATCACCTCTATATAAATTAGAAGTTAACAATTCCTAAAATTAAGTCTCTTTATTTCTTTTTAATTTGCTTTTGATTTCTACTTCACTAGTAAGGACAGTTACAAAACTTTTCTTGTCTACTTCTTCCCCAGCAAAGCAGGAGCTGCTTTTGGGGATCTGAAAGAAAGCATTCTGGTTTTGGCTAGCAAAGCCTTTGTCTCCCTTCACTGCCATGTTTCCCTGGGAAAAGATCACCAGTCTGTCGTAAGTCTTTCAGGAAGTGAAGCAATTAAGGGACATTATAATAAAGAGTTAAAGAAAAGCAAAAACTGAACTGTATTTTAATTCTATGCCCCAATAAACTTCTTCTAATTGCATGTTCAAGGCCATTGTCCCTTTGTTCCCATTTTTCTTCCCATGCACAGCCACATGTGGTTGTAGGCTGTGAAGTGCTGTACTCCACAGCCAGTATCATTTTCACACAGTGTTATGGTCTGTGGTTCTTCTGACTGCCCAGAGATGCTTTTGAAAGTTAAAAATACTCTGTTGCAGTGAAAAATAATGATATTCTAAAAAAGGAAGTCTGACCTGTTTGAGTTGAAATTAAATATTAGGAAGGCCAGGATGAAAGGAGTGAAAAGATGAGCTCTAATGATGAACCTATTACTGTGCCCTGGGGCCTATTGACCCACTAGAGCTGTGGGTGAAGGCAGGATGCCTCACTTTTGGCTAGTTAGAAATCATGTAAAAAAAACATATTTAAAAGCAATGTCTTCTGTAAGCCTGGAGATTGTGGGCTATGCTGAGGACAAGGGAGTCCAGAGACTGAGAAGGATTTTGGACATCTAATTTAGAGGAAGAGAGAGATATTTTAAATTAAGCATTGAGCAGACCTGAAATACAATAGTTAGTTTTAATGGATATTTCTGAAAGAAAAAAGCAAGGGGATGAATGGATGAGAGAAAAAACAGGCCATATTGGCTAGCAGAGGAAGGAGGAGCAGAGCGTGAAGGGCAGCCAGTAGGGGGTAAGGGAAAGAGTGGAAGCAAGGGATAGGGAGTGAGTGGAAGGGGCAGGGAGCAGCTTACCTGCAGGGCTAGCAGCACCTGGACCTGCATTAGCAAATCCTGCTGCTTAGCAAATCCTGCCAGCTCTGTCAGAGGACAGAGCATTACTGTGCCGTTCAGTCACTGGGGGAGTCAATGGGCAACCTCCTCCTGCCTGGATACTTGCTTCCCCAGAAAAACAAGTCTCTTTGTAAATTTTGATGATTATGTATTGCAGCTTGATCATATGCCTTGCCTGAGTATTTCTGCTCTTTGTAAAATCCCAGTTCTTGATAGATGCCTCCATGCAATAACAATGAGCTGGTGAAGCAGCAGAAAGGTCAGTCTAATTTTTATCTAGTTTTGGGTGACTCTGGGGCAGGTGTTTAATGGCGAACTCTTTCCTATCAAACCCAGCCTTGAAACTGCAGTTAATTCTTGACAGAATATCTTCACTCATGTCTTAAAAAGAATTGGAAATTTTATGTTGCAAGCTGACAAGAGTGCTGGGCCTTGTGGCTTTGCATTATCCCACTTTCTTGCACTAAGGAATTTAACAGGTTGCAGTTGAAATATCTCACTAAGCCTTCACCAAAAGCTTCTGCAGCCTTCTTGCTGTGACTCTTGCTGAGTGAGTAAGGATCTAAGCTGGTGTCCTTTCTTAGTTTGAACTGTTTTTAGACTTCTGAATATCAGATTTTTCCTACTGGGTAAACTGAGGCATAAGTCTGGGAAAGCCTTTCACACAAAAGGTCATTTTCTCCCTGTTAGAAAAGATTACTGGAGAGTATGTCATGTTCTCCCAGCAGGTACTGTCAAAGGCTGATGTCTGCCTCCTCACAGGAGGCACAAAACAGTGTTAGATCACAGCTGCCTGAAAGCTTATGCTAAGGAAAGGGAAAAAAATCATCAACTACTTTTTTAAATGCTGCATCAACACTTGCTGGAAAGTAAAAACAACCCTGTCCTGCAGAGCTGACATTTGAGGAAGTGTTGTGCTATTGGTTTTCAGTGGATTTTATGGCAGGAAAAATGTTTTCCCCTGCCCTGTGTTTTCTACCTACCTGTCAATTGCCAGGTTACCTGCACCCTGCCTGCCTTCTTTTGAGCCTTCTTCTGCTAAGACTTCATGTTTTCAAAAACACTTAGGTACCTGGCTTGAGGGATTTTTTAAAGTGGCCTGCAATTTATGATGCTCCTGGAAAGGCAGACCTTTTCAATTTGACAAGACCCATTTGACTATGGGATGCCAGTACCACCTGGAATTAATTTTCTCCTCCCACCTCTACCACCTTGTTTTAAACTTTGCAAGGCAAAGGTCTCTCACCCTTTTCCCTTGTGTCCCCATACTTCAATAGGCAGTAGTGCTGTGTAAGCAGTGTATTGGCCTGGTAAAAATTTCAGCCCTGTATTGGGAGGTATAACAGCTTCTCTTGGGAGGGCCCACTTATTTACCTGCTGCTCAAAACAGAGTAATGAATCTGAAGAACTCTGCACCTCAAATGATGCTTCACTTCAAAAGTTAGAGCAACCTGAGCAGAAAAGTGACAATGGAAAGAAGGGAGCAGGGAGGTAGTACCCAGCAGTCCATGCTGGTGTTGCCTCCCCTCCCCTTGGGTACTTTCTGCACATCATTAGTGCAATATCTGCCTGCCCTGCAAATACAACTGTGATTTCATCAAACACAGAGAATGTTTGGGGCTAAGACCTAGTTTTCCTGCTGACTCCACAACATGTGAAGGCACTGAGTTCACATCCATTTGTTTGCTTGCACTGAGTGTGTTTGGACATGTGATTACCTTCTGGTACACATCTCCATCGTCCTTGAAATGACAGAAAGAGGGGCTGCACAACAAAGAGCAGGGTGAGTTTAATTAGCTAATGCATCACTACTGCAATGCCAATGCCTATACATGTAGAGTTGGTATTCTGATTTCAGAAGTTAAAATATACATTTTTGCTATTTAAATTTATTTTATGTTTTAATGTTTCATTTATGTTTACATTCTTTGTTTATTTTGCACTGGAAAATACTGCAATGCTTACTGGACTGCATGGCTAGTAAATATAATAAAAATTAGGTGAAAAATATTCATTTCTTCTATGGCTTTATTTTCTTTTTATTAGTATTGCTAGGTGAAGCGCAGTCATTAAGATATATATATATATATATGGATTGAATACAAATCAGGTGTGGGAGAAAAGTTTGGAAAGGACTCGACATTTGTGCAGTTCAATAAAGCTTTTGACTTTTGTGAGAGCTGAGTTTGGCTGCTGTTAGGTGCTTTTTTTTTAAAATCCTTTAAAAGAAAATGGAACCAATTTCATGCTGACTGTTCTCAAATGCATCAAAATAGGTACTATTTAAGGCCTTTTCACTCCTTGACCTTGCTGAGAACCAATGTCCACCTGTCTATTTGGAACTACTTTGAATTCACCAATGTATCAAGGGAGACTTGAGAAAAATCTTCATTATTTTAGAGAGCCTTACACTTAGTAAGTGTCTGGCTCCCCAGAAAAACAAGTCTCCTATTTCTGAAGAGCTCACAGCCTAAACAGACATGGCTGCAAGTGGAGCTGACAAAGTTAAATGCCAAAGCTAAGTGACAAAGGAGAGAAGTGGGATGGCAGTGATTTACTAAGACAATTGATGAAAATGTGTGCCTGTCAAATTAGTCTTTATATTTTATGGAAAAAACCCTATAGCTGCACACATGATTGATGTCCTGATGGACTGCTTTTCTGGTGATTAATAAAGAAAAAGGCACTGCAGCAAAGGACAGCTGAGGAGGGAGGCATGAAGAAGGGTAAATGCATGAGTGTTTGCAGGACAGGTAAGTTAAGCAGCATTAGCAGAGGTAAAGAAAATCAGGAGACAGTGCATGGAAGTGAGAAAAGAATCAATCATGGAGATCCAGGATGAAGAGACTGGCAATGTAAAAGCTGGACCACTGGAAATGGCCAGCCTGGTTGGGACCAAATTATCTGCTTTATAAACCTTCACTATACATACTTCTACTGGGGCAGTATTTGTCATCTGTTTTTATGATTCTCCAAAGTGATTGTCAAAGTCACCAAACAAATAATACAGAAAATGTTCCTGGGAAAGCTCTGCCTGTGAGTAGGGTATTTACTACTGAAAAATATTCCTAAAATTCCTTTTCTAGTATTTAAGTATTGATGTGGCCTGGTGTGTGACTGCTCTCACAATTGTGTCACGATTATCACTTTTACTAAGGATCACAATGGGCCATGGCTGAGGAGCCTACAATGTCTGGGTAAGCTCCTGTCAACCACGAAATTCATTTTCCTTGTCTCAGAAAAACACAAATTAGAAAATGTGGTGCATGGCTCATGGCTTCCAGCCCTTGCCTGAATATTAAGCTTGCCATTTACAGATCTGTGATCAATTCCAGATACGCTTTTTCTTTATTTTCTGCTAGAGTTACATGAATGCTTCATTCTTTAACTTGTACAGTCCCAGGACACATGCACTAAGCAAAAAACATTCCTGCTCCCATTACACAAATGGCAAATGAACATACAGAAAACCCCCAGCAGTTTGCCCAGATTCACAGAGGAAATCTATGACCAAAGATTGCACTGACAACAGATCAGTGTAAGTGCAGTGACCAGATGTGGAAGGCTGTTTAATGTGAGGAGGTCTAGGTCAAGTATGCTCTTGCAAGCTGCTCTGTTAATTGCTACTGGACTCAGCACAGGTGCTTGTAAAGCAGAATTTTTGGAATTGGGTAGGCCAGAACACATTCAGATTAGCTTAGGCATGGATTAGTTTAGGCTGTTCTTGGGTTTTCAGTACATAAGACTATATTGATAAATATGAGAAAATAGACTTTTCTTGTATTTTTATGCATTACACAGAAGAGTCCTTTATACATTTATTTACCTAAAAACTGTTGAGTTTGCATCACAATTTGTCATGAAAGTCTCCAGTGTCCTATTGAAATCTGACAGATAAATGAAAAATTATTTAAATGTCTTACATTTTCTGGTCAAGCACATAGAAATTTTTAATTGGAACAAAAGTATGTTAAACTGAATTTTCAAGGAGGTAAAAATTCACAGTTTTTGACTAACATTGTTTCAACTATTTTTTTTTTTTTTTTTAGTTTTTGCTCAGTTGGTCTTTTAGGGGTTTTGTCTTTGATCAGATTCCTGTTTGCCATAAAAGTCTCTCAAGAGCTTCATTTTGTGAACAGAAATTCTATTAAATGTGTAATTGGATTCAATGAGATATAGTTGCACTTTGAGAAGAGTTTTTCTGTCTTCCCTGTAGTTCTAAACTGTCTGTATTGCAGTGATCAGTAATGATTGTGGCTGGTGGGGTAGTTCAGGTTGATGTGTAACCAGGAGTTATCTCTTGCCCGTGGCTGAGGCAGGTGAAAATCCCCAGGTGGATCACTGAAGTTGAATGATCTTCAGCCTTATGGTGCTTTACTTCAGAACCGGGGCTAATCCACTTTGCTGAAGAAACAGGTGGATATAGACACACAGAGTGGCTGTTTGACCAGAGGGAAAGACAGACTTCAGATCTTTGACATTATTCCTAAACAGACTCTGTGAATGATGTATTCTGAAGAGAGAAAGGGATGTGGCCAGATCAAGAAAAAGTTATATTACAATAATCTTTAATGCTTTCAGTTATTTTCCCACAATTTACAGTTCCTTTTCACTTTTACATTGTTACTGACTTAATAAGTTTTTACTTTAGGAGTGGAAAATCTGGTATATATACCTTCAGTGAAAAAATATGCATGGGCATATGGTCCCTTGGCTATGAAATCTGCTTTGAAGAAGCCTATTTCTGACAAACTTCTTGACCAACTCTAAATCCCCCTTCTTCCTATATGCATTTAGCTAGCCCAGAATGCTTCTCTGAGACAAGGTATTTTCCTTGATGCTTCTATTAATATAATGTTGATGTCTTTGGCAAGACATCAACAGAGAGGCAGAAATTGTAGAATGAGATTGGAAATTTCTTGAGTTGGTTGGATGTGAAAGCAGTGTCTCTCTCTTACTCAGAAAAATTTTGTGGAAGTGACTAGACTTGAATGTGCTAGGTTGTTATGAATTTAACAAAGCCCCTAGCCAAGAATGCACACTGCAAAAACAGTCCAAACGCTACCAGAATAACCATCTTGAATGCAAAAGAGGCTGAGCCTGACAGCAATGTACAGCTGCCCATATCCAGATTTAGACGGTACCAGAAGTGATACCTTTTCTACACCCATCACATCACCCCTTAACCATGGAAAGAGCCATTCCCTTACTAAAACATATCAGCACTGCATAAAATCACTCTGAAAAAAATGTCCTTCTCAAAATAAAGCCTTGTATTAGAGATTAAATTTTAATGGGGCTCTCATTTTTTCAAGCAAACCAGATCAAGCATTTGCCCTTTTATTAAAGCAGTAGCTCCAATTATGAGAGCTATAATTAAAGGCATGTCAGTCGCCCAAAGAGTGCTCATCTGGTAGATTATCTAGACCTTTTACTAACAGACTGAGAGTAAAATAACTTCCTAAGGTGTTTCTCCTCTCCCTCCCAACATTCCACTCAGCCAAGGTGGTGCTTGTGGTGTTTATCAAAGATTTATTATCATGCTGGAAAGGGAAGGTCAATATCCATCTTCAGGTGAGGAGGAGGGTCAGCACAAGACTGTGTGGGTCTTGCCTTTCAAATGCCTTGTGGATTTTCACTTTGACTGAGCTACAGCTGCTTCAAAGGTTTCATGCAGTTAAATGTGGCTTGCAAAGGTACCTCTTCTTGGATAAAGGGAGAACCCTGGAACAACATTTAGAGATGAGGCTGGATAGTCCTGATGTGCCTAAAACTCCATGCAGAGGGTAGGAGTATTAAATTATTCCTTTGCTGGGAAAGGAATTCTGTGTGAATTGGAATGTGGTGGCCTAATTGTGGCTTGTCACTGGTTATTTTTTTTAAATAAAAACCTTCACTTATTCTTTTGGCTTCTCCCATTCAGTTACCGATTCAAAATAACTTTGATTCAAAATTTGGCTCTAACAGACAAACTGGTTTCCTACTATATTATCTTTCCTCAAATGTAGTCTTAAATACTACCATATAGCTATTTAGAACATCTTTTCATGAAAACTAAATTGTGTGATGTCATCTTAGGCTTTCTTACCCAATTCTGTCCCAAAATAATGCCTACTTCCCATGTTCTCTTCTTGGCTTGTAGCAAACTGTCATATTTTGAAAGGAAATCACCAGGAAAATGTCTCAGCAAACAACATAGCCAACTCAGTAGCTGATGTGCTTGAAACAAATATTTCTGCCAAAAGTGGCAGGAATTGCACGAGTGCTAAAGAATTTCATGGCAAATTGAGGAATTCTGCTTCACTCTATAAAGATTTGCTTCTGTCATGATTAACGTCTTTTTTTTTTCCATGCAGTAATAGTTGAAGTGAGATCTTTGCCACAAAAAGGTCCCTCATATGCCAGGTCTCAGAGTGTGCAACACTAGAAGTGGAAGAATGAAAATTCCTTGAATAAAGATGTTTCCCAAACACCTGTGTCATATCTGTGTGGGTAGCTTGTCAGGATCCTTTCAAATATTAATCTTTCACTAATTCAGAGCAATGCTTAACAAATTGAGAAGCATCTTCCAGCTACTTAATAGGTTGACTGTGATGTAGTTGATGGAAAAAATATTTGGTATTTTAAGAGCCTTCAAAGACTGAAGAGAGACATAAGTTTAATTCTTCTCAAGCCATATTGATTCTTACCTCACGCTCGTTTGGATTGATCTGTTTAGAATTAAGGTTTGGCACTAAAGACAATTTTAAAATGTCAAAGACCCAGTGTAAAAAAGAGTGAGAAAATGCACATAGAGAAAACTGTCATCAGTATTGAAAAACATTTCCTTTCTTTTTTGTACTGACTAGGCTTCATTTGGTATTTTTAAAAATTGGTTATCCACATTTGTTTGGAAAAATGTCTCATGAGCAGCAGAGGGGAAAGATTCCCAGTTACCACCAAGAAGTGAGGATTTTCTGGCAGCTGCTGAAAGATCACTTTAATCCAGATGAGGAAAAGGGACTTAGTCCCTTTATTAGAGAAATAAACCCTCAATATGTTCAGCTCCTGACCTACAGCAATCTGACAGGGCTGGAATGATGCACTCCACTAGAGAGGGCTACAGTAGTTTCTTATAAAGGTTGTCTCTTTGGCAACATTCGTTTTACACTGCCAAGTTACTGGGATTTGCAGGCTGCAGTGACTGCCTTGGTATTTCTCTATGGCCCTTTAGGACAAAGGGATAAGTTTCAGTCCTATGCAGTCTTTTCTTCTTCTCTCCCTTCTTTCCCAGCAACACAGATTCAAAATATGTGTTGTTTTCTTACATGCCTCCATAAATAGAGCTGATTGCTATTAACCTCCTGACATTTCTGAAATGGTCAGTAATTCTTTCTGTGTATCTGCTTGCAAGGTTGTCTAAGTGTGACTGGCCTTTCTCCTGAGGAGACCTCTCTTCAGACTGCTTTGAATTAAGAGTGGGATACATGTGACATAAGGATTAGGAGGGAAGTTCCTTCATGCAGGAGTGCCTGAAGACCAGTGCCAGTGAAACAGGTAACAAAAGCAAACAGCCTGTGAAGAATGCAGAGCGAGGGGAGAATCAAGAGTAATTTCACCAGGGGGGATTGGAATTGATTGTAATTGCAGAATGGCCTAGAAGAACATTTGCAGTTTTCTTGCAAAACTATTTATAAAGAAAAAAACAGAGGGAGAGTGTGAAGAGCTGAAGAGAAGAGGGTAGGAGGAAACCAGAAGCAGAGATTGGAATATGCAATAGTTGTTTCAGGTGCAGGCAGGGTAAGCAAAGGATCTATCCAGAGCATCTGGAGCCTGATGGAGAAAATTGAGAGAGTGGATGTGCAAATATGCATTCTAAAAGAATTGATGTGCATCTCACCTTTCAAAGATCTGTATTACACCACAGAAAATGACCATCACCATAAAGCTGAGGTGACTTGTGTGGTAATTATGCAAAGTTCATAGCTGAAAAGATATTGACCTGAATGCACTAGCTCTTTGGGTTTTAAACAAATCAACAACATATTTGAGCATATCTCTGAAAAAAAACACCTGAAAACCCATCACTGGTTTGTTTTGGAAAGATGGATACAAGGAACAGCAGAAAATGGCTGTTCCATAGCACAATCTCCTCTTTCATGACTTTAGCCTGAACTTGCAGCTGTTGTTTCCAGAAGAGCTGCTGCTGCTCAGCAGAAACTGGCAAAAGTATTGAATCATTTGGCGATGCAATTGTTTACACCAGAAATGCTGAGCAAAGCAGGATTAGGAAAACACAGTGTTGAAAGACAGGGGAGAATCAAATCTTCATTTTACATTCTGTCAAGATTCCCTTGTTTCTCTTTTTTTCCTCAGATCATATGGTAATGAGATTATTTTATTATCCCAGTGCAAATGTTGAAAATAGAAAGGGTTGGAAAAACTTCCTTTGTATCTCTGGAAAGCAAGATGGGATTTATTCATTAACAAGTTCATCTTTTTATTAGCATTGTATTTTTCCCAGCAGAACAATGAAGTTTGGTTCTAAACCCAAATTTCTTTGAAGGTAAACCCTCCCAAGGAAATTGAAATGGTGATTGTTATCTCTATTCATTAGGATTATTTATTATTTTCATTTTGCTTTCAGCAGTTGAAGACACTTGAAAATGCAAGACGGGCTCCTTGAGCAGGTGGCGGTGCTGGTGCCCGGAGGCAGCGGAGTGTGTGCTCCCTCTAGTGAGCTCTGATCCCCCGGCATCAGCCTGCCCGGGGTTGATCCAGGGCTTCAGCCACAAAGTGCTTTCTTCCTCAGGTAACATTCATACCAATTCTGCTGTCCTGTCTGTGGAAACTGCTTATCCAGGCTGAGTCACTGCTGGAGCAGGGGAATGTGGAGGAATCTAGGTCGGCCACAGGTTTGCTGAGAAGGTCATTGTGCTCTGAAAATTCTACACCTGTGCACAGTGTTTCTGAAAAGTCTTTTCATCATACTTAGACAGCTCTTTGAACCTTCTTTCAATGAACAGCAAGTTTAAATGAAGGAGGAAGAGTGCACTGACTGACTTTATCCTTGTGCAACCCTTTGAGATGCTCAGGTAGAAGGAAATCTTAGTGGAAGACAGTCCCTGAAAGAAAACACTGACAGTGCAGTGCAACTCCAAACTGATGCTAAATTGCTCACATGTAACCTGCAGCTCTGCCATTTGGTCATATTGATTCTATAGTAAAACTTGTTTTGTATATAAATATTGAAGGGGGGAGGGAAAGTGTGCAAAATCTAGTTTTTACTGGGTATTTCTGTATTTGAGTGGTGTACAGATAAGCATACTCTCTTAAGGAGAGCCTGAGATATAAATATCATATATCAAATAAGAATTCACATGAGAAGTAATAAAACTTGCATGTTATATTTCAGACATGATTCTCTTTCATTTCATGGTCAGTAGGAAGGGTATAAATGAGAAGAAAGGGAAATACATGTTGGTTTTGTCCTAGTTTATCCTCCAGCCTTTAAAACATGAAACATAAAAAACAGAGGATCAAATTATTTAATAGCTGTGTGTAATTATTCACAAAGTTATAGATATCAGGGTCTGGGTTTGTGAAGAAAGATAAGGATTCTACTGAAATGGTTTCTTTTCTTGGACAGAAAGGTACCCTCTGACTGTTGTCATAGCACACATCAGTCTTGAATAAGATAGCACAAGAAATATGGGTGTAAGAGGAAAAGGAGTGAAATATTTGTTTGGAATGCCATATGAAAGCCCCTGCAAAATCTGGGTTTGGATAATCAAGTTATGAGTTAAGTCAGGGAAGTAGAACATGACTTTTATTTAAAACATTTCTGCAACAAAGCTGTTCCATAATGCACACAAATCATTAAACTCCCAATGCATTTTGAGTTTTGACCTGGAGGGAAACCAACAGATTTCACTGCCTTCCCTTTTGGCTTCTGAAAAGGGCAAAAATTGTGTAGCCTGCAGAGGAAATATCAGTCTTGGCAGCTCTGCATCACCTATTTCTGGTCAAAGTCTAATGAATGGAAAAGATGTTGACCTCTAAGCACAAATTGTCCATTCATCATGATGCAATAGAAATATCTGAAGTTAGGTTAATAGTCACTAGATTGAGATTTGTCTACATGTATATGTGTGTGTTTAAATCCTTATTTAAAGTCTATAAAACACTTTGGTTATGGGCATATTTTCAAAACTTTGCACTGGAGACCAGGCAGAACCCTTAATTGTTTATGGATATTGAAGATTATGAAACTGTTGTGACCACTGGACTGGATTTTTTTAAGAGTAAAAACTTGTCAATCTCTTTTACTTTTCTTACACCAGTTGTTCATTTACAAAATTCTTCTGCCATGTAGACCTTTGTACAAAAATCAAGCATTTAATAAACTCTCAAGTTTTCTCTACTATCCTTGGCCAAAAATAATTTACAGAGAAGGAAAGTGCAAAAAGAAAGCCAAAAATCTTACTAGGCAAAACTTTCCCAAATTTCAGTAGACATTTCATTCATGTAGGAGAAAACTTGTTCCCCCACACCTCCCCCCATTTTTACTGGCAGGAAGTTCCAGAAAACACAGTTGAAGATCATTTAGTTTTCCCCTCTCAGAAATCTTTACTAAAAGGCACAGGATATGCATGAATGGCATTAGAGTATAAAGGCTTCATGATTCTGACTGCAGACAGTACTTCCATAGAAAAAACTAGGCTTGTCCATGGAAACCAAGTATTCTCCAGAAGAACTCCCTCCTTCCCCACCCCCTTTTAGCCATACAAGGACTAATTGTGGTGTCAGCTGCCACAGGAATGCAAGGCATGTATCTGGTGAATCCAAAGAATAGCAACTGCTGTCAGCAGCATTCCTGCTCTTCATCCACAATTGATGGCACAAGGAGCAGTTTAAACAATCTTTGTCCTGCTTACAAGTAGGGGAGGGGTGTAACTTTTTAATGTGTCTTTTATAAAGCTTTGTTTCAAATACACATATGTTTACATACCTGTGTACATAAGTACACAGTATGGTAACTACACTTATTATTTGGAAGCAATATTGTATTTGTGTTTGCCTACTGCTGATGACATTCTCTAAGCATGTTAGAAACTTAAGATATTTGGGTATACAGTGGTGCGATTTCCTTTTTATTAACAGTAGCTCAAATCTTCTTGTAATGATGTGAAAGTTCTAGTCCACTAAACAGAAGATGACTACTGTCATTTTTGTTTGAAGTAGGAATATTTTCTCTGCTCCCTTAGTTGAAGTGCTACTCTTTGAAGTGTAATAAGCTAGGCAGAAGTCCAACATTTTATCTCAATTCTAATATCAAACTCTGCTTTAACTTGTGAGAGGTGCATGTCTGGAAGGCCACCAAAATTGGGCCCTAAAGCTTCAAGCCATCTGCAAAGCAAGACAGGAGTATAAATTGACTTTTGTAGTTCAGGTACTCTAAACAGAGCCATCTCATACATAGGAAAGAAAGCCTGTGCATAAGTCCAGTCCTGTTGTCTGGACCTCTGTTTCATGCAAAGTATGTACATATTGAAATGCGACAAAGTTAGTAAATAACATTAGGCATGAAGAAACAAGTCCCTGCTATTCTACATTCATTTTGATGCTGTGGTTAAAAAAACCCAAACTAACTAAAAAACAAAACCCAAACCAGCAAACAAACAAAAGCTGTAGATTTTTCTTATTTAGAATGGTCACAGAGCTGAATTTTAGTGTCTTGTTTAGGTAGATCACCATGAAAGAGTGTCCTTGCTGCCTTTTCAGCAGGCTAGAACTGGTTCAAGAAGATGGGAGAAGCAACAACTACAAAATTTTTTTTAAGTTGTGATATTAATTTTTTATGAGTTTTTTTTTTTTTTTAGCTGCCAAGTCGTACTCAACTATATTGTATAAGTGAATGCACTTAGAGCTGTAAGCAAGATGAATGCAAATATATCCTCACAGAACAGCTTGTAAGAACTACCTTTTTATTTCTCTTTTCCTGATTTAGGTGACTAAAGATATCTGTTCCTAGAAGCAATTTAAGAGGCCCAACTGTCCTTCAGACAATTGCTGAGACTTTGAAGTTAAGAAAGTAGCTTATGCTATAATTTTGTTTAGCTATATGCAATATGATGCCCTTTATTCTGAAGAGGTGGTTCTATGGTAGACAAGACTCCAAGACTCTTCCTACATTTCTTGTCTGTAGGCTGCTTCCATTTCCTCTGTTTGGGGGAGAAAAACCTGTACATGGTGATGGGGTAATAATCTTTACACACATGTATTTTGACAACTAATACTTGTAAAATATTAGTTTGTGGACAAAAGTTGCTCTGACAATCTTAAAATGGCAGCCCTGAGATCCAGCATCTTAAATTTCACATGGTGACCATTGAGTCACACAGGAATGGAATGAATGTCCCTCTAAACAAGTAGCTGGTTTTTTTTATATCCATGTACTTCTTCAGTAGTCATTCTAGATTCATAGTGACACAAATCAGAATAGCACTTTCCTTCTTTTTTCAGCTGGGACCTGCTTTTTCACAAGTTACTACTTGAGCTGAAGGTACACATTCATGTGCCATATAAAGCCATTCTGTGCCATATGAGGTCTTACTGTAAAAAAAAAACCCACAACAAAACAGAAGAAAAATCAGCAAACACACACCTCCACCGTACTCCTCATATCAAAGCCCTGTTCCACTGCGGAGTCTTTGAGATTTTGCTCAGATGACAGGTGCAGCTTACATTCATAACTGTCAAGAAACAAAACAGATAAATAAACACACTCTGGCATCTAAGCTTTGCATAACATGTAGTACCATGCTGGGGCTACTTAAAAAATTTAGAATAGAAACAGTTGACTCATTTTATCACTTTAATGAAGAAAAAAAAAGCATCAGAAATTGGAGAGCCGAGTAAAATTTTTGAAAAGTAATGGTTAAGTTTAGAGATAAAATTAAGTACACTTTAAAGATTGCTAAAGGGTACATTCCACAACCTCTATGGTTTTTAGCATAGATTTCATTTCTGGAAAACAGAAAAAATCTTTATAGCCTACAGATAATGTTGACTAGGATTATTAGAAAATATTATTGAGACTAAAAAACATACTATATCTTTGTTGATTATACTATTTAAGATATGTTATATGAATTATTTAATCCTGACATAACAATGTGTAGAGAAAAATATTTTCATTTGTCTTCAATTCAGATCATATTGCCACAGAACATAGCATGAGGGAAAATATTATCAAGTCATAATTTTACCATATTTGTGCCAAAATAGTGAGGTATGAGCTGTAAGAACGACCTTGATAAGTTTTAAGTTTGGTGTTGTACATAATAAAAGTGATAATTAAATGCATACATCTAAATTAATATTTAGAATTTACTTCTTCTCTAAGGCAACAGTGAAATGATGTCTGAAGCACTGTGTGCAGTGTTAGTCATCCAGGCCCAAAAAAGCTGAACTCTAATTACAGCAGGAGAGGACAGACTATTGGAAAAGTTATGTGGAAATGCATTTTCTTTTCAAATGAAAAATTAAACAGGTTGACTTTTTTATCAAGCAAAATAATGACTACAACAAGACATTTCCTGGAATACTTGGTGTAATGTGGGAAAAGAGACATCTTTTTAAAAGGGCAGTGTTGTTGTGAGGATAAATCAGTTGTTAATTAATTTGGGATGAATATTACACAAATTTCCAGCAAGTTGCAGAGCAGTGGGGTCACACATATTTGACCTTACTTGATGAATGAAACAGGGAATTATGAGACTGCATGAAATGAAAAGAGTTGGCAACAACTTTATCCTTGTCTTGCTGTAAACAGAATGAAAACTACCTGCAGATTTATTCTGAATTCAAGGATTGTTAATTCCATTCACTTTCCCTACTTTTTCTTGGGTTACAGCTGTTTGTCTTCTGAAAGAGACTTTTCAAGTTCTAGTGTGGTGAAGCCAAGCCACTCCACACTCAGTGGTTTCAATGTCTGTTGTTCCTGGTTGCCTTGTGTCAGCAGAGCCAGTGGTGTCTGCAGGAACAGTTTGGGAGCTCTCCTCTCATCCAGAGTGTTGCCCTAATAATTCAGTTATGCTGCCATCCTGTAACTACAATTGTCTCCCTTTTTGCTGAGAAAACCTTAAGCTAAATCTCAAACTGAATTGCCTTGAATGTTAACTTGCAGCTTTGTTACAGTTTGAATGCATTATGTCTTTTATGCTGTTTCTGGCAGGGCTTCTGAGTTCTTTAACAAAGGTGGGTGAAGGGTTTCTTCTGTTGACACACATTTCTCTATGAGCAGTCACAAGTGTGAGCTCTTGGTGAGGGTGGCAAAGTCAGTTCAAGTATCTTCTGCTCTCTTCTTTTTAATACTCAGAAAAGCTTTTACAAATTCATAGTTCTTGTATTCTGTCTGACCTCCAGATACATTTTTCCTTCCTGGAGAGGAAGAGACTGCAATGTAGGCAGTTTTTCTGGATTGTTTTTCACTTTGGTAACTTCAACAGTCTCACCAAGAGCACAGAACCTCAGAGAGTCACACAGATATAGTGAAGAAATGCTGAAGCAAAAGCTCAACCAAGTAGCAGAGGAACTTCTTGATCCAGCTTTGGTGCCAGAAGTGTGTTTGTGTAGCTATACCCTTAAACATATGTGTATATGTATATACCATTGTGTATATGTATGCAATTTAACACATGTGTGTCTATACCATTAACATGGTGTTTAACCTCATGTTGTACAAAACCAATTGGATAGCTGACAGTTAATAAAGCAAGTGCTTAAAAAACTGGGGACTGAGCATGTTTCCCAAATCCAGAGATAGGGCTATTCTGGGAGCTTGCTAGAATCTCCCTCTCATGGGTATACCCATCTATTAAAAAGCAGCTGTGTACATTTACATGAGTTTGGTTTGTTCTTGTAGCTCAGGTGGAGGATTCCTAGGTACAGCTTATGATATCCAAGACTGATGGATTAGGTATGGCTGTAACTCCATTAATTTTCACTGGCACTAACAGCCCTCTGAGAATGACCTGGGAGCAGGAGGCTGCTGGCAGGAAAGGCATCCGTCCCATTCCTGGTATTTGTCATATGCTGGTGACAGGCTGGATGGGATCACTAAGATTTGGCTCTGAAAATTAGGGAGAACCTTTCAATGTGTTTGCACTTGATGTTCTTGGAAGATCCCAGTGAAAGACAGACCTGAGCCTGGTTTAAGACTACTTTCTACACAGATGAAGTTGCAACTGATCAGGTTTATTTTCACAGCTGTTCAGCTGTGATTAGGCAGCAATTTTGGCTGTTGGATACAGCAGGCCTTGGGCACAGTGTGTGTAGATGTTTTCTTTTGTAGTAGAGCTCCGTGGGTGGTAGTTTCATGGCAGTCCACAATGATCCGTGCTAGTGCTGGTGTGGGTCTGCCCTGGGAGGATGTATACACTCTCAGAAAGGTAGAGCATGGTTCTGCCTTTGATGACCAGGATGGCCATATGGTCTTCTTAGACATCCCCAGTTCTTTCCTCTTCAGCTACACAAACTAGGTAAAGCAAGGACAGTTTCTAGGAATCTGGCTTAGACCACAAAGAAATAACTGAGTGGGACTGTGAAGCCCTGTCATTACACTTGGAGGCAGGTGGACCTTGGACACCCGATGAGATGCCACAAGCCCATGCTGCTGCATGGGAGAAGAGAAGGACTGACACTGAGCTTCACCCATATCCCACTTTTGGCACAAGAGGAGAGATTTCCTTAGAGGAAAATGTGTCTGGATAGTCCCCAGTAAGAACAGTGCATATAACACCACAAAGAAAAGTAAAGAGACACAGCTAAATTGTCTCCTCCAGTCTTGCCATGGGAGCAGGAAAGTTCCTTTCTATTTTCAATGAAGGAAATATTACATAAAAAATAATTGAAAGGTTTTGAAAAATACAATTTTGTGAGAAGTTAGTGAAGGAAGATACTCTTCTGAATTCACTATTTAACATATTCAGCAGTCAATGTTCAATTCCTGCTCCTAACATTTGCAAGTGTATTGGAGATGTGCTCTGCCAGACTGTAGAAGCAGTTCTTCAGAGAGATCAAGAATACTAAACGACAGAGTTCATTTAAATGAAATGCATTTTAATATGAGAAGAAATCGAATAATGTGTCTAGAAACATAGACCAACATTAAAAAATAGGGGGAAAGAAAAGTAGTGACTCTGAAAAAGAGATTAGAGGGGGCATTGGACCAGTGTGACAGTCCCTACAATGACAAGAGAGGTGGCATGTGCTTTGGAGCAGGGAAAGAATGTATGGAAGCAGTAACATAATTTTATGTGCGAGTACGCAGTAACATAATTGTATGTGTGAGTACAAGTAAGAACCTGGAAATTTTTTCATTTCATACTTTTTAAAAGGATATTAAAAATTGCAGAGTGAAGAAAGCAATTACTAAAGAGGAAGAGAAAAAGCCATATAATGAGATACTTGCGGATCAAGTTGTTCTTTATACTAGAACAGATGGAGAAATTACTTGATTTGTATATAAATGTTTCATGGGAAGAACAAATGAATACAAAAGTGCTTCTAAATTAGCAGAGAAATACACAACAAGAACTAATAGATGGAAACTCAATGAGACAAGCTCAAAATTAAGTATTAGACAGGGAATTTTTATGATTATATTTATTTAGCTGTTATTAACCCGTGGCAAAATGAACACAAATCAACAAAAGCAAGGGTGGGATATCTTCAAATTAAGAGCCAGCTTTGAGTTATTCTCTAAATACAGCATAAATACAAATACGGGCTACAGACAGAGATTCTTTCCACTCAAAACTTTGTTTTAAGAATTGTGTTGTATTTAAAATAATGTAAGCATTGAGGAAATATTCTTTCACTCCTTTGGTAATATCCTGGAACACATTACCCGCACCGTTTTTCAGTTGTTTTCCCTGTGTTTAGCATGGCAACATCTAGTTGCAAATTATTTTAATTGGAGTGTGTTTTTTTATTATTATTATTATTGATGTTAATTGAACTGATATCAGGCTTTCTTCTTACTTCATGTGGTACACTGACTTTCCTTGAGCCAGACTCTTCCTGATTCACAGTCCACCTGGTCTTGTGGCTATTTTTTAAAAGGCAGTGGAAGTAATTGTGAAAGACACCAGAAAAAATAGAAGGGTGTTAAGGTTTTGTGAAAAATGAGAAAAGAAATCCAGAGTTATTTGTTCCTCAGGATCTGAGAGAGATGCAGAATTGCTAAGAACTCTAGAGCTGCCCAAATGCTGTGCCATCTCTCCATTTCTAAAAAGTAGCATAAGCATCAGTTCTGCTATGTAAAAGACTCAGAGGACTGCAGTCTGTGTAGATTTTGGCTGGGATACAGTTCATTTTCTTCCTGGTAGCTCCTGTGGTTCTGTGTTTTGGATCTGTGCTGATAATAGTGAGAATTTTTCATGATTGCTGAGAAGCACTTGCACAGCGTCAAGGCCTTTTCTGTTTCTCTCACCTCCCCATCAGCAGCTGGGCTGGGGAGCATAAGGATCTGTGAGGGGACAGAGCCAGGATGGCTGACCTCGGGATGTCACATACCATATGGCATCATGCTCTACATATAAAGCTGGGGGAAGAAAGAGGAAGGTGGGACGCTGCTGCTTGTTTTCCTAAGTTATCTGATCCATCCTTCTGACGGAGCCCAGCTTTCCTGGAGATGCCTGAACAACTGCCTGCCTATGGAAAGTGGTGAGCAAACTCCTTGGCTTGCTTTCATTGCATGTAGGGCTTTTGCTTTACCTCCTAAACTCTTTCTCTCAATCCTTTACATTTTAACTTTTATTTTTTCCCATTCTCTGGACATCCTACTGAAGGCAAGTGAGCAAGCGGCTGTGTGAGGCCTAGTTGTCGGCTGGGGTTAAACCACAATCCAGACTTAGTTATTGAAATGAAACTGTCCAATATTTGTACCATAGGCAACATTATGTGGTAGTGGATAAGCAGAGTTACATTTGGCCTTAGAGATAGGCAAAATTTAAAGCATGGGCATAATATAATGACAAAAATCTCAGTTACTCAGCCTTCTTCCTCTCCTTTAAGTACTGTAGTCTGCAATGCAATAATTATTTTTCTATCTTTACATTAACAGGCCAAGTTCTCCATCATGCTCATAATTTTGATTTGAAGAGTCTCTGTGCTTTAAGTATTTCTGTTTTCCTCTGGTTCTAGCTACAGTTTGAGCATCTGTCTGGACAGCTTTGGTTTTGCAGTAGTTAAACATCTTGTGACTTGTCTTCAGTTGTCACATTCCTGGTCTTTACAAAAGGCACATATGGGCCACTTAAAACTTTCGTTTAGCTCATTAGTAATGTAAGTGTAGCTTGATGGTATGCCAGATGCTCTCCAGTTCAGAGAAATATGTCTGTCTGAGTGTGACTCTCTCCTATGAAATCTACTTTCTGCAGCAGATTTCCTCAGGCAGATCAAATTTCTTTCACGGCTCTGAAGAACTGATTCAACAACCCCTTTTGTACAGTTTGCAAAGATTAATTGTGGTTTTGTGCTCTGCTCCCAGCCTCAACCCAAGTCAAGCTGGACAGTGAGTACTGGGGCACACTGTGGCCACTGAGAACAGGTTGCTACAGAGATCTCTGCAGAGTCCCAGGGAAGATGGATGAAATACAGCTGCAAAGCACCCTCTTGCAAGGGAGAATCTATTAGGTTTAAAGTGTATGGACAGTATCAGCTGTCTTAGATAGATTTCACTGAACATTTTTTGTCCTTAGCAACATCACCATTGTAATACACCAAGTATGCTATTTGTGAATGGCATATTCAGTGCTATTTTTCCTTCTGCACTTACCCAATAAAGAAGCTTTCTCCATATGCTTTCCCAACCAGAAAAGAAAATCTTTTGTTTATAGATTGATCTACTTAAGGAAATGTTGTACTGCTTCTTGTTTCTTAAGATCCAGAGCTCTACTAGATGGTTTCTTCTGTGCAAATTTCTAGGGGAATGAGTAAGAAAAAGAAATGGACGACAGAAGGAATATTTTAGGCAGCTGTTTGGGAATCTGTGAAATAATATGAGGTCTTAGCCCCACAGGTGTCCGTGTGACACTCCCTATCATTATTTATAACCTTTTTGCTTTTATAAGCAAAGAGGGCAGGAATGTGCAGGGAGATTAAGCCAGCTACTTTCCCATGCCTAGATGTAGTATTCCAGCTAACAGGAAAAGATACTGGGAAAGAATATTGTGACGGCTGTGCATAGGGAGCTGGTGCTCTCATGCCTCCATATGGCATCTACTTTTTGGAAGAAAGGTGGGGAAAGGCCTTTCAGCTTCCAGATTGGTTTGTGCAGAGCCTTTCTAGAAAACTGTAATCCTGGAGATTCTTCTTTCCAAACACCTTCAGACAGGTATTTTTTTTCATTGTATAGAAAAACAAAATGAATGTACAGAGTTCATATATGGGGTTTCACATTGGCTTTTAAAGCTAAAGCAGTGTCAATCTTGATATGACAGTAATTTCATTAATTTTATTAAGTAGATGATCAGTTACAGCTTTTATATCTGCATCAAGATCGGTGAACTGTAAACTTATGTGGTAAGTGGGTGAGGTAGTACCTTTTAAACTATGAAAAAACAACATTAGCTGTAATGCTCAGTATGTCTGCTTATTGTAGGCATAGAATTGAATATAATAGAACTGCTACTTTCAAACATAGCTGCCATTTTCAACCAGGTGGCTATGCTGAACAGATGATTGCGTTTTGTTCCCATGGAAATTTGCACATGTGTTTAGCTATTTATAGTATCTATTGCTGATGGAAACCATCATAACCTGGGTGAGCAAAATTGGGAAGTATAACAGTGATATTTGGGAAACATATATTTTTGACAGCTATTTTCTGTTTACTGTACCTTTTTTTTTTCTCTCTCTACATTTTTCACTACATGGGTTGTCATTCAAAAACCCAGAGTTCACTGCCCACCCTGAAAATTTGTAATTCCTTGACTTCTTTGGCCTCTATCTCAAAAGGATATAACTAAAACCAGGGTAGACACTTCAGTTACTCCAGACTCAGAGTCTTTAAAAGGAGGAGAAAGCAGGTTCATCAGAGTGAAAATTCAGGGAATGCTGTTCCAGGATGAACTTTGTAAGAAGTCTGGGTAAGACTTGTGTATATGTGGCATCTTATGAGCATGAGAAAAGCTCAGAGAGAAAGGTGTGCATAAGAAGGCTCTTGTTGCTAATAAAATGGCTTTTAGCCCTCCTCTTTCAAGCCCTCCTCTCACCTCCTCCTCAGATGAAGGTATGCACAGCAAGGAAAAATCATAATGGATTTTAAATTATTCTGCATTAAATTTTACCTCCCTGAGATTTGTTGCTACCTCCTTGTTACTTAAATGCTTTAGAGAAAGTGCTCTGCAGGCACCAGCTATACTGACTAACTCAGGTAGTTTTTAATTTAACTTAGATAAATATCATACTTGCTTCAGATTAGCCCAGGTTAAAAAATGTTCCTCTTCTAGGAAAGAAAGTCACCTTGCTCAATAGAAGCCAAATCGTTTTGTATTTTTTTTCTCAGGAAGTGTCCAAGTCTTGCTATGAGAAGATTGAGTGTTCCTAGTGATGGACAGTGCCAGAGGAATCTGCTGTGACAGTGACACAGGCTCCAACACCACAGAGCATCATGATGCTCTGATGTTCTAATGAGTGTTTTGCTGGGCTAGCTGGGGTCTGGGGGGCCCAAGAAGAGAAAGGATCTTAGTGAGAGAAGGAATCTCTGCCCACTTCTGTAGAAGTGGTTAGAAGCTGGTTAATTTTTTTTCTTGTACTCTTCAAGTACAAGACTTCCTTGCAGATGGCAGCTCCCTTCAAGAGCTTGGCTGGCTCTCCCAGCCAGCAGCTGTGCTATGCCTACACAAATCCAGCGTGGGCATTTGATAGAAAAGCAGAAAAAAGAGGTGAGAATTTGGTGCATCCCCTGCTCCACTTTCTTGGAAGAGAAAGGCTGTGCAGTGCTAATGCCCATGTGCCAGGAGACTGGAAGCAAAGATAAAACATGCAGGACAGACACTACTGTCACCATCATTGCAGAAATCACGGTCATGATGGACGTGGCTGACTAAATGCACCATCATCCTTGTTCTGCTACATTGTACGTTGTGTCCCTGTACAGCAACACACTCAACATCCACATTTAGTTTGAATCAGGTGTTCCTGATCACCTCTTTGAGGTGAATGACTTTATCATCCCTTCCTACCAAACTTTGCTTTCCCTTGCCAAGTGCTGTGACAGCACATGAACTGAACTCCTGTCAGCTGAAACCCAGCTGAGAGATGCTCTCTAGCAGTTAGTGTGTGCTTTCTCCACAGAAGCAAACTAAAATCTCACAAGATACGCAGTACGTGAATTGTGGGTCCTTAACAACAGATATTTTCCCTTTTGTTCTCTCCTATTAGGATGATTTATGTGCAGGTGTCAGGAACATATTTAAGAAATTAACTGTGTTTATCCAGTTTTCCTCAGAGAACTGATTTATGATTTACTGACCAGCTTTCTGTTGTTTCCAACTTGCCTTTTTCCTTCTCATTGTCTTCCACTTACTACTATGACTGACAGAGTCCAGCCAGGATAGGAATTAAAAAACTTTGGGTCATTGTGTGACTATATGCAAGTGAAAGTTGAATCTTATTAGATGGTCAGTCAGTAAAAATAATCAATTTCTTCTTCACAGATAACATGATTTTCTCTGGCCTTGCAAAATGTGTGCATACTACTTGACTTGATGCACCTTGTATTTCATGCCTCAGTATGCAATGATTGTTTGCTTCTAACAATGAAGTTGAGGATAATTTCTATCAATTTCATCTTAATTTTCCATTATATATTAACAAATGAGATCAGAAATTATACACCCTTACTCTTGTGTTAGTTCTGTCTTTTTAAAGTTCTAAATTGCACAATGCAGCCTAATAACTACTAGCTGCCTACAAGTGCATGCCAAGGAATAAGGATGTAAAAGCAGAAGCACTTGTTTCAGCTTACAAGCTTTTTGAAATAGGAGAAGAAAAAGCCCTTCTGTTAAAGTGTGGAAAACCAGCTTGTTGAAGTGTTATAATCTATCCATGGAAGGATTGGGAAGGATAATTTACTTGAATCCTCTATAGAGGCATATTGTAATCCTTACCAACTGTTATCAAATTAACCATTGCAGTGAGAAATGGTTACAGCCCAGGCAACACAGATAAGGCATGCACACAAAGATATAGGCTTCCTCTGAAGAGATGATAATGCTATAGCCACAATTACATTGTTCTCTAATTCCTGTCAAGCTGCTTCAAGAGTGGGGGAGTCAATAAAACATGCCTATCATAGACTAGAGGCTGATTTGTATTACCCAACAAAAATCAATCAAAACAAAAATTTCATTTCTAGTGGCCTTGATGTAGGTTCCTCAATCATTTTCTCATTAAATATTTCTTGGATAACTTGTGATATTCACTGGGGAACGACTAAGACATTTTACACATGATGGTAAAAGATTTTCTCCTGGTACTATCAGGGAACATTAGAATTTTCTAGGCTCTGAAGCGTGGAAGCTATTAAAGTGTCAGGAATCTGAAGATCCTATCTTTGGCAGTGTAGTAAATATACTGATATCAAAATTCTGTGCCTAATGCTAAAGTCATTAAAAAGCAAGAATGATTTCTTCAGTGAAAGCGCACATTCCTAGGTAATAAATTGCCTTTGGAAAAGCAATGCCTGTCAAACTCATGAAAATTTTCCATTACTCTGTGATCTTCCAGAAAGTGATTGATAAATATTTTTAACTTCATTTCCCATTGCTCTATTTAATGGACTTGCTTGTGCTTGGTTGCTCCCCATTAAGTTTGGTAGGTGTGCATCACCTGATTAGGTTCTTGTTTCACTTAGATGGTTCCAAAGATGTAGCCAAATTACAAGTTTATGGATGGCTAAATCTAGCCACTTGCCAGTTTTATTTTCTCACTCATACATAGGTCATTTAAAGAAGCCAGTGTATTTTTCCCACATCATGCAATAGTATAACAAGTGTATAAAATTGCTACCTCCTCACACTGCACAAAAGACATGATTCTAATAGGACCTGTAAAATTGACTCAGAAAACCTTAGAGACACTTGAGAATCCGGGAGTTATACTTAGGTCAAAGTTGAAGTAGAAAATTTGTTCTTTCTAGCCCATTACGTCTCTGAAGGCTCCATGAAGATGATACTCAGGAAGATTACTTTAGAGGTGAGAAAAAGAACATGCCAGGAAGGATTGGGTTTAAGAGCTGTCAGGAGGACCTTTGGTATCAAACCTGGATTTTTATGCTGGCAGTAGTGTCAGCCCTTAGCGGTTCCATGGACTTCCAGAGCAAACTATGGGTGAGGGTGATGCCTCTGTTTTAGGTAGTGGCAGAAAATGGGAAATTATAGCAAAAGGATATAATCTAGATAGAGGGTCTCTGGGAAAGTGGTCTTCACTGAGCACCTTGGTAATGGGAACTGAGACAGTTTCTTGAGGCTGCCTTGGCTCTGGGCCAAGAGCAGTGTAAGGGAAGACCTAAAATCCCAGATGGACTATTCTGCTGGATATGCTCCACACTGCATGTAGTTCTGCCCCTGTCTTTGTGCCCCAAGCCTCAAAAGGCAGCAAGAGGAAAATGCTGCAGCTCACAAGCTGCTCATACAAATGTCAGAGGATAGAGCTTGAGCAGCTGATGGGTCAACTGAAATCATGACAGTGAGCTCTGATCTAATCTAACTGAAAAGCAGGCATGGCTTCAGAAGAATGGGGTAAGGAACAGTCTTGACTATGCAGCAGTTGACTCAGATAGACTTTTGGGGGAGACTCAAGTGTTTATTTGTGACCAGAATAGGATCATTATAGTACCAAGCCTTTAAAAACATTTCTTACTAATTTTCCCCTTTCATCCAGTGAAAGGATTCTGTACTCATTTTCACCCAACTCCTTGTAAAAGGCTGTCTCTGTTTAATGACTATGTTCCACTTCATCCAAAGATTAATAGCAGCACAATTATTAATTGTGAATCTATAACCTTTTGCCAAGGTAGGGAGAGTGTAACTGCTCATAAACATTAGCTCCAGATGAAATGCCACATTCAAGGTCTCAGCTGTGAAGCTGTGCTTTTAATTAATTTTCAGATTTTTCATTTGTTCTCAGAGATATCACAGGAATCTGGAAACACTCATTTAATCTCGATGGGTTGAACCGTTCTTCCATCCTCCTGGTGATGCATAGATGTTTGTTTGCATAGATGACTGCATTCATCTATGAACCCCCTGGCACAAGTTTCAATAGCCAGTTTCAAGGGCCTTTGAAAACTCTAGGAGCCTTTTCCACAGAATCAGAGGTCAGAGGTACTTGCCACCTAGCAGCAGGATTTGACTACAAAGACTGCCAGCCTAAGGAGTACCAGTAAGGAACAGAAAAAAACCAAACCAACATCTAGACACATTCATGATGAGAGCATCCTTTAACCCATGTTGTTAGCTGTTCTATTGTTTTCTTATTCCTGCTAGAAATGGTTACAGAATAAAAATCTGCAGACTGTCAGATAATTTTTGCACACTGATCAACATTTCTGTGTTGATCTTCAACAAATTGAGATGAATTTTTGACACTGAGTGTTGCAGGGTTTTTCAGCCCCAGAATTTTCTTTTTCTTGGCTGTAGTCCCATCTATTGGAATAGTTCCAGTTTTCTATGATTGATTATAATATAAATAATTTATAAATGTTAATGAATTGGAGAACCCTTCAGCTAAGCAATTTTAGGCATTGTGGGGTGCAAGTAAGTTGCCTAGACTTGTTGATTACTTATGCCCATGTTTAATCATGGCAGATGTGGCCTTTTTAAACTATTTTACAATGTTTTGTATTACATAAAATAGATGAATTCTCATTTTATAATTCTCTTTATAAAATGTAAATATCTAGTGAGCATTTTAAATTTTCTCTGGTGTCATTCATCATATCTCTCTACCTTGAAATGTATTTAATCCTTAGTCAGGCGCTTCTTATTAAAAATTCCATTTTATTGTTCTTAATTATTGTGCCTGTTGAGATTTCACTGAGTTTTTAAATTACCGTACATTGCTCACATGACTTAGCTGCTTTTCCAATTTTTCCTTTCTTTAAATATTCATTTCCTCTATATTCTTGCAACTAGATCTCCTTATCAGTAGGATTTAATTTATTTTACTGGTAATTTTTTCAGGTCTTTTTTCTTTATATATAAAGTGGGGGGACATGGAGGTTTCTAGTAGCCTATCAGTAATTCCAAGTTTATAGCTCTTGAAGTTTTTTAATGGTTCTGGTAACAACTATTCTAAGCAAGGAAGAAATGGCTTTCAAAGTTTTTCCCAGGGTATATATATATAGTGTGATTGACTGTATATTCTGGATGCACAGTGTAGATATACATTGATTATGATTTTCTTCCATGGATGAAGACCAATTTTGGTTAATGCTTATTTCTTTTTTGCCCCTTAAGGAGGAATTCAGATTTGAGTCAACTTACATTGAACAAAACAGGTCCCTTTAGTATGAAATTTGTCTGTTCCTTTTTTCTTTTCCTTTTTTTCAAACTCAAATACTGAATTCCAGTTTTCTGAGATGTGTGATACAATCTTTCAGCTTAAAATCAGCTATGACTTGTTCATTCTGCACATTGGAATTGCAAGTTTAAGGAATAGTTTGTTTTGTTTTCCAGTGGGATTTTTCTCATCTGGGAGAAAGCTCACCCATCTCTTAATTTTACTTTAATCAGTTACAAATTTAAACCTCAAGTGTTTTAAATTTATTAATCTGATTCAAATTAAACAAATCAGTGCTAAGTATAGTGGGCCCCAGCTTGCAATGTTACATTGGAAAATAGAGATACCATGTGCCAACTTAGTAATATGAATTGTTGGTTTATTTTAAAGTGTGTGGTCTTTGTGGAAACACAACATCTTAATGATAGTGGTTTCCTTGACATATTTATAAATTGTAATCAGGCTATGAAAAATGCAACAACGAAAGTCATGGTGCCAGGGACAAGGAAAAACAGGCAAATTCCAGCTCAGTTCCCTCTCCATTGTATCGTGAGAAATCAGTATGTCAAATTTTTGCATAATCCTCAGACAGGCCTGAGAACTACTTCTGTTTACATATTCACAGGCTCATCACAATTGGTATTATATTTCCTTAAAATTAAATAGTAAGGGGAATGTGCTTACAAATTATTTTATATGTGTTGATAATATGGTCATAATCAAATGATGCTGCAGAAAAAGTCCCTTTAGCCTGACTCCAGTCTGATGTGGAGGTCTGTATCTCACAGCTGCCTCTGTGGCGCCAGTCTCAGCTGCCTTCAGCATGCCACAGCTCTCTAAGCCTTGGTAGCAGACAGGAGTTAAGGATACCCTAGTAATTTGTGCTTTCCTGCTTTTTTTTTTTTTTAGTGTGCAACTATTTCAGCATAACCCCTTTATTTTGCTGAGATTAACTTGGCTTGCATTTTTAAGCAGCTCAAAATTAAGCCTAATAGGCACTAGGGCCCCCTATTTTCTTCAAAACAATAGTTCCAAACAAACCCATCAGGGTGTCAGCAGATGAATCTGGGCATCCCAGAAGCTGGAATGTATTTCCTTGACATGTTTCAAGAGCCAGAGGAAGGCTCGTAGCATGACAAGCCAAAGGTCTGTGGGGGTGAGGTTGCAGAGCTCATTTGCTGGCACACAACAGAGCAGGGAAACTGCAAAAACAATCTCCTTGTTCTGGCAAGCAGTTAGAAGTAATCAGGGTGCTCTAACAGGTAGAACACCAAGACCCTTCCTTCTCATTGCATAGTATGGATGAGCCATTCATTTTAATATTCCCATCATTCCAGCAAAGTTTTCTTAAATCTGATCATTTTTTTTCCCTCAGATTTATATATGAATATGAACACTGCTAGCCCCTTTCTGTTTACCATCTGGTCTCAAGCCTATGTGTACACTTTTGTGTATATGTGTACATATAAAAATATACATACACACAGGCAAGCATACATATGTGTATGCACACACATATTAGAAAAACATGTTCCTTTGTGCTTAAAGTTACTGCATATGTAATGTTGTGAGTCTGACGTTTTGTGTGGCTGGACCAATGCTGCTACAACTACATCTTTTCCTTTTATTTTAATAAAATTAAATAATTACTTCTGGGTCTAGGCAGCCATATATCCCTTACAGGCCTCCTAACAGCTGTGCCACCTTACCACCTCCCTAGATTTGTGTCAGTTGTTCTCACAGGCTAGATGAATACTTATACACTATGGCAAAAGTGGGCACAAATATTTCTTTCCTTCTCATTGCAATCAGATCCCAACAGCCTTCTGAGGGATCAAGGTATATGTGAGGTCAGTTTTTTCCTGTGTAATGCCAAGGAACTAAAGCAATTTTCATTTATGCTTTAGGCAAGGGTGACAGTGTCTATCCAAGATTTTTCCACATTTTGCAAGGTCAGAGACAAGGTTGAAATAAAAGCACAGTATGGATATTCCTTTGTTGCTCTCCCAGTCCTAGAAAAGTTCTTGGGGAGGGAAAATAGGTTTCAAAGAGAGTGCTAAGATGTCTGTTTCTGAAACCAGATAATGATCTACTGGTTTACTCTTCTGCTTCTGGAAAATAGAAGCAAACTTTGTGGGTTTAGTGATTATGCAGATGGTAGCCAAGATCCTGCCCTTGCACCCTCAGTGGCAGACAAAGTCTTGATGTTTGCTTTAGTGTTCATAATGCACCCTGCTCTGGAAGCACAGGCTTCTTTTATTGAAGATGAGAGGTACTAACACAGGGTTTTCTGAAAGGGCTGACAGCACCTGCTGATGTTAACCTGAATCTCTTCCCTTTCGGACAGTGAGGTTGAGGGTGTGTTAGTGGTGTCAGTTTGACTTTGAAACACAGTTGTATGCCTGTGCAATCCCTCTAATGTCCAAGAATGGTTTGGCACAGGGTCCTGCTCTGTCTCTCTGTGCTGGGGAGGCAGTGAATACCAGCATGCTGGAAAACAGAACTCTGGGCATTTAAATCTACTCAGCCAGCATATTTGCCTTGCCCTGCATTGAGAAGCTGCTGGTGTACGGATGGTGAACCACTTTCCAGAGTGGTTCCTCTTCTCTCATCTACATACACCCTACATGGGCACCCACTAAGCCAGGAGATGAAGGAGGTGTTTGATTTCCTTGTGAGAAATTAAAGAATACATTCAGCTGAATCTGATCACTACCCACCGAGGAAGTATTTTTTTCACAGAGCTGTCAGCAGAAAGCAAGAGTGTTACATTCAGTTTATGAGCAGTGAGCCTGTTGTGTCAATTATCCAATGTTTTTGGTGGTGGTGTGCCAAGATTATGCATCTTTGTTTGCATGGGCTTGACCAGCTTTCCTGTCTGTGTCGCACTGAGCTTTGGACTCATTTTGCTTTAAAATTTGAGCTTGCTTTAGGCCATGATGAGCAAGAAAGATGGCAGCTGCATCAGTGTCTGTCATTAAAATCTGAGAAGTTGAGTAGTGTGTTGATGGCAGCAGGGTTATTTTCTATTTTTCAACAATGTGAAAGAAAAGTCCGATCAATTATACACCTCACTCCTACACTACTAATGGATGGACAGACAAGGGGCTTTTTCAGCTGGCACCTAGTGTGCTAAGTAAAGTGATTATTCCCTTCAGTTTGATTCCTTCATGTAATGAATGATAAGTAGATTAATCAGTGGGGTAAAATGTGTGACAGATAAAAAATATATTACACACTGTAATTTTGCGTGGATGCCCTGACCCACAGAAGTAGGCATGTGCTGGTGTGCAGACTTGTAGTCACTTCTGATTGTGCCCTGATGTTTAAATAAGTTGTGCTTCCAACTGATTTCTCAGATGCTCTTAATATTTTAGGATCTTTTCAGGGCACAGGAAACCCTTGATAAATCTTCTTATTGAGCCTTAGACCTGAATTTTGTGGGTTGTTGTTTTGGGGTTTTTTCCAAGGAATAACATTCTATTACAAACTGTGATATTTGTAGTTTTCTCCTAAACTCCCAAGCACTGCTTTGGCTTGTGAGGAACTGCTCTCAGGTGACACATAGGGCAGGCAGGTGTCATGCAAACCATCCTTTTAATCACTGGCTATAACAGCAAGGCAACAGCAGAGGCAAGGCTTTCATTGCAAATCAATATTGCACTCATATTAATAAAACACCTGGCTTTTTATTTACATCATGACTGGTGAGGAGGAAAGGTAATAATTTTAATTCTTCTTTTTTCATGGAGTCCGTGAGCCAATGGATTATCAAAACTCTATTTAGTTCTTCGTTTGTAAATGGTCCCTTCTAAAAGCATTGGTAGATTGATTCTGACCCGTACAATATCTTTTCTTCCATTTTCTTATTCTCTTGAATTGTTCTCTGATAGGATGGTCAACAACTCTGCTAATTAGTCCCTCCACTAACTCTCTTTAGGAGTAGAAAAAGTAACATAATTTTAAAAAAATCATTTTATATGCAGTATCTATTTATTTTTCTTACTAATCCAAGAAAGAATAGGTTATAGTCATGGGATATATATTTTTTTAAGTCTATGGATTTCAAATAATTCTTTAAAAATGTAAATAATGTTTACAAGTAACTGCTCTCTTTAAAAATAAATGTTTGTCTGATATCAAAACATGGTGCTAAATACTTTCAAGTTTCCCATTTTGACTGTGCTGGCCAGTCTAATCTAAAAGCTGGCATCCTAAATTCATAAATTTTAATTTATCACATACATAGCTTCTGGTGTTCACTTTCTGTGAATAACTCCTGAAGGATAAAAAATAAGGTCACAGCAAAAAGAATACTTGCATAAAAGGATGGACTTAAAACATCTAACAAATTTAAAACAGGAAGTGTCTTCCACTGGTAACTAATGTTTTGAATTCTGGAAATATTATCAAGGTTGGCTCAAGCTTTATTTTATCATAACCATGTCATAATGTATTATGAGATGTGTGTTATTTTTAGTGTAGTAAATTGTAGCATGAATGAAAGGATGAAATGTATGAAAGGATACAGTCCATCAAAACAAATTTTATGGGATTGTTATATATCATTCTTTTATTTTCATTTGTGTTATTTTTACAAATGTTCACTTGTTTTGAAAGATCAAAAATATAGCAGAAGTTCCTCATGATTGTAGCGAAAGCCATTAGTCCTGTTAATGAAGTTGTAGGGAATAATTTTTTATTGCTGATTAACTGAAACAATTTGTAAGAGGAAAAATAAGTATCAGTGTTCTTAAAATATACATGCAAAGACCTCACAAAATCTGAGTCCCACAGGGACTTTTGATATTGGAAAGGATTTTTAGGTCAGATGAGTGTTTGCTTTTTGTCCACATTCTAGCAGATAATATAATTTTCTGAATTGTCTCAGTTGCTTTCATAATTTTTTTGATCCTGTTAGGTCAGCAAAGAGGGGAATGTGTAGCATAACATCCAGGTCCTACTGGAAGAATCAGTCCTTTGCACCATGGCTGTCTTTGGAATTGAAAAGTGCAGTGGTACTCAGTTTGAGAGTACCTGCTCCTGTCTTGGGCACTTTGTCCTCTGGTAGCATTTGTTTAGTGTCTTTCGGCTTTTTTTATGTGTCCAAGCAAGGAGGAGTCTGACAGAGCCCTTCCCTACATACAGCTTTCCTAGATTAGATTGAATTTTCTTAACATTGAGTGCCTTTTAGGTTGTTCCCAGGCTTCCAAGACAACCAAAAAATGTTGTGTGATGTGACACAGAACCTAGAGATGATCCTTAGTTTCCTGAATCAGTGGGTGGAACAGCCACAGGGTTTAGACATAGGCCATTAGTGTTTTCCATACTGATTATATCTGATTCCACCACCACATGATGATCCACTTTGCTGTTTAGTTGAATAGGGTCTCATCATGTCTCATACTTTACTTAATTTAGTGTGCTTTTTTTACTGTATTCTCTTAACCTGCCAACTTCAGAAATAGTTATCAAGGAGATGCAGCTGTGGTTTTTTAGCAACAGTTTCCTAAAGACAGCAGGTAGAACCAGATGTGCTCATCTGCACATGCATCTTTTATTTAAAGATTTCTTTTCAGGCACAACTGCCTTCCTCAGGTATGAATCAAAGTTAGCAGACTTCAAAGCTAAGCACAAAATGAAAACAATTGCTCAGGTACCTACAACGGAAACCACCTCTGAAAGAAAATGTCGTTAGTATGTGCAGAGTAGAGACAAGTTGATAAGGCAGTTACCTTGCTAAGGGAAAGAAACAAAATATAATTTTGTTCTACTCTGTGGAACATGGAAAGGTTAGTGGAAGAAAAAGGAAATTATACTATGCCATGAAATTAATATCTCTATTTAATCCCTGTTTCCTGGTGACTAGAAGTTCAAGCTGTTAGTTCTAGGCTCTCCTTTGGAAGGCATTTTGGAGATCTTTAAAGATCAGGACTATGAGATGAAAGGTGGTATGGCTGTGAAAAGTGCTCTTTATATAAAATGGAGATATTAAATCTGTGTCAAGTCTTCACACAGCTGAATTCAGAAATATTTCATTCAGCACTTCTAGTTGTTTGAGTGTGTCATGCTGAGTCCCAGAGGATGAACTTCTGAGATTGGAAAGGATCTTTTAGGTCAGATGTATGTTTGTTTTTGTCTGCACTCTAGCAGATAGTGTAATGTATCTTGTTAAATGGGATTTACACTGGCTAAGTCTATTGACATCTCCCTTTCATCTGCAAGATAGCTGTGCCTAAGTGTTGCTGCTGTTGTGCTCAAATCCTCAAGTCTATATTGGGTCTTTATTGACTCATTTCTGAAATTCCATGTTGTTCTTAAAACTGAAGTCAATCTCCTTCACCATGTCAGTACATCACAAGTGGGCAGGAGAGTCTTAGAGCACACAATGCTGCCCCAGACATAAGATCTGCCCTGGTGTGCTGTCCCCATTCTGGAAATATTTTTATTAGAATAAGGACTTTTCAACCCCCTGGTCTGATCTTGAAGTTGAAGCCATTCAACCTGGCATTTCTCATTCTGTGAGGTTCCCTGCTCACTCTGCATCTCTTTCACTAATCTTGATTCCTTAGGCCTTAGATGCTCTGATTGTTCAGAGTTGCTCAGGTTGCTCAGAGCCCCATCCAACCTGGCCTTGAACGCTTCCAGGGACAGGGTGTCCGCATCTGCTCTGGTCCAAGAGCCTCACCACCTATGCCAGAGCCTCACCACCCTCACAGTAAAGAATCTCTTCCCCACTTGTCCTGTCACAACCTGTCTTAGCAAAATTTCACTCTCCAGCTTTCTTGCAGGCCCCCTTAGGTACTGGAAAATGCTGTAAGGTTTCTCCAGACACTTTCCTTCTCCAGGCTGAAAAACCCTGTCTCTCTCCGTCAGTCCTTGTAAGAAAGGTGCTACACCCTCTGATCATCTTCGCCACCCTCCTCTGAAGTCACTCCAACAGGTACACTTCTTTCTTTTGCTGGGAATCCTGGACCTGGATGCAGCAGTCCAGATGGGTTCTCACAAGAGTAGAGGGGAAGAATCCTTTCCCTTGCCCTGCTGGCCACACTGCTTTGGATGCACACCAGGATACATTGGCTTTGCTGGCTCATGCTGAGCTTCTTGCCAACCAGCACCTCCAGATTCTTCTCAGCAGGGCTGCTCTCAACCCATTCTCCTCCAAGCCTATATCCGAGCTTGATGGGACCTTCTTGTTCCTCAGCTGAGTCCTGGGCTCTTCTCCCTTCCAGAAGCCCCATTGCTCCAGTGGCAGGTCTGTTGTCACCACACCTTTCCTGGCTCCATTCATACAATGAATACTAAGGGAAACAGCCATAACATCTGTGACACCAGATAAATTGTTTTAGTTTGTAATTACAATTGGGCGACAGTTAGTGGAAGACCTGGATACCTTTTATTCACCAACACTCATTCAGGAGTTAGCTGTCAGGAAGGTGGGATTCATTTATTTATTTTATTTATTCATTTAATTCATTTATTTCTTATTTCTATCTCTTTAAGAATCTTCCTGGTCTGTGCTATTATTCAAGAAGGTGTGCTCACCTCTAACACCTTCAGTTTGACAGCAGCCACTGTGGGGTATTTCCGAGGGATGCATGGAACTCCAAGGGCTGATATCTCAGTTCAGTCCTGTCTCTGCAATGTGGAGCAGGTGTTTTACTGAGACAAGAGTCAAGGGGCTGTGGCAGGCTGTTTCTCCAAGCAGTAGTGAAATGAGACTACTGAAGTAATTAAGAAGTTGTTTTACCACTCTGGTGATCCCTAGAGAATCTCTTGCCATTTTCACATTAAATAAAGCACAGTTAGATCTGACATATTGTCTTTCTTCAGAGTTCCTACCTGAGATGGTGACAGGGAACAAATTAATTGTGGTTTGATCCAGTCTAATTAACCATCTCAAAGGTGTTGCATTCTCTTGGACGTTCTGATCTTGTTATTATTTTTATTTATTGCAACAATATATAATTCTTAGTCTGCCTTTTGCTAGAAATACAGTGATTTCATTAAACTTTATATTCCTAAGTAAAAGTCTGGGATACACTATTTGAATATGATTATTGAGCATAGATGGTACAACAGAGGCTGGTAGAGATACTTCCAATATAGGTTGGCAAACATTTTTAATCAGGCTCTTACTGTTCTCTTCCTTGGGAAACTACGGTTGTGATAAAATGTCACACCTGGAGCATTTCTTTTTCATTTTTTCCAGATTTTTTTGAGCATACCTGACTATTCTTTCATTACTGCATAACTACTGTTATTACCAATTCTTTAATAAGTTAGATTGAAAATACAAAATTATTTTATTGAAATATTTTATTACAGTTCTGCAAAGATGGAAACCTTAATAATGAACTAACCACTTTGGCACACTCATGCAGGTTAATAATTCAACAGTGCATTAGTTATGCCCATGTTAAAATAATTCCTTTTATTTTGCAGAAAAGGCCTACTCTGACCAACTTGGTAGCTTTATATTTATTCATATGGTTTTTATAGAGCCTGTTGGTATTATAGTGCCTGAAGATGTTATTATAGTGCCTTTGTGTTGCCTTGAAATCAATAATGCATATTCACTTTGATAAAACTCAATTGGTTTTATTTCCATTCTATAGACAGAAAAGTGAAAAATGCAAAACCTGTAATTCTGAGGTGGCCCAGCCTCTGTCCACGGGTTTTTACCAATCTCAATCTGTGACTTTGGACCACTCTTGATGCTAAAGAATATAGAAGTTGAAACAGCTTTTTGTTTTGTTTAGTCCTACTTACGTGTTGTACAAGAGTCCTTCCCTGTGTATCAGGTAAGTTACTCATTTGCTGTTGGAGCCAGGGGTGGAACTCAGTCATCTCTGAAGGTCCTGGTTCCTTCAGCATGCTAATGGAGGTGCAGGGAGCAAAGCTGAACACCAAGGGTTATCCCTGTACCTCGGTTCTGGGCAGGTAGAGAAGCAGTTTCCTTCATCCTGCTTGTAGAGTTTTCCCAGGCGCTGCTGGAACTCTGTGGTCTGCCTTTGTTCCCTCAGAGCAACACAAGAGCTATGACTCTGAAGCTCATTCCAGTTAGATTTGTTATTTTAAATCACTGTATTTCACAACTAAATTCAGGTTGCAAGTACAAAATCAAAAAGGCAAGGCTGAACTGATAAATCAAGTCCAAATATATTGTTTTACTAGAAACCAAGTATTCTGCTCTGTACTAAAATTCTATGGTTAATGTTATTTATCCTAATTTTTAATAATATTTGACCTCAGCAACTGAACTGAAAAATCTGATTTCTAAACACAAAAATGCCAATCATAACATTTTATTCAAAATAATAATTTTAAAATAAACAATTTTATTTAAGGTGGGTTTTTTCCCCCCAGTTATCTTGTTTCAAAAATATTCCTTGGAATTTAGTTAATCTCATGCAATGTTTTGGTTTGCTCAAAAGTGCATATTCCAGAAAACTTTATTTGCCAGAAAAACTTTATTCAGCGCAACTTATTTGAGTTATCTTTTTCTTTGGCCCAATTTGAATCCAGTAAGTGAATCCATTATTTTGCCTCTTTTGGTACCGGTGATGTAAAAAGTGACAGAAAAAATGGATATCTCTGTGGTAGGAGGGCAATGGCTGATTTCTACAGCCAGTGTACCACCTTCTGCTGAAGCTGTCATCTGCAGGCAAGTGATTTCTAGATCCATCTGTGCTATTTGTTTCAAGCTGTTCAGTAGCTTCTTCACAGTCCTGTGCTCGTTTTTTTATGGTACTGTAACAGTAACCTAACAAATCCTCTCTGCCTGCACAAAATCAGAGGATGCTTAGGTTTTAGATGTTTCTATCGACTTACATATTTTCTTAGGTCTTTCAACTTTTTTTGCTTTTCTGAATTTGACAGGTTTTCAGCTCCAGTAGGAGGTAAGCATTCACTGAGGGCACTATAGCTCTATCTTCATTTTTCTGCACTTTCCTACTTCTCATCCTCTGTTCTGCTTCTCTAATTCAAAAATCAAGTCACTTTTGCAATTTCTTTGTAATGTATTCTGTGCAACCCTTGTTCTCCAGCATTTTTAGGAATTCATGTTGCCTTCTTAATTGACCTGTCATTCATGGACTGTATCTGTAATTCTTGGGTGATACTTGGAAACCATTCTGAATTCTGATGAACAAAGCAGAAAATTTCAGATCTGCAATACTTTGGAGACAATGAGCTGTTTGCAGGAAGGATTATTCAGACTGGTTACTAAACTGTCCTTGCTCATCAAACATGCACACATAACTATGCATTTTGAGTGTGAGTTTGATTTGGTCAGCTCAATCTATTACATCAATGCTAGAGTTAAATTAATCTTTTGACATAGACAACTGCAATTTGAGATAAAGCACAACAGTGTTAGTCAAAGGCAAAATACTAGTATAAAATCCTGGCTTGCCTCATTGCTTAATTAGTTTTATAAATATGTGTTTTTACAAAATCGAGACAATGGTTTTGAAGATCTTAGTTCTTTTTTGTTCTATGAAGTTGTAATCCAAGCTTATCTCTCTTTTCCTTCCTTTTTCTCATGCAGAAGTTTTATAACCAGATCATTCTAAGTAACTGGACTTTAAAACCAGATATGTAGGTGGGAGTAATTGCTTCTCAGAAGCTGAGATGATTTTCTAAAATACGTGTTTTTTAGTTTGCTTTTTTACTGTGTGTGTTCTTGACATGAGGCATTTCTGATTGGTACACGACTGTGATAAGTATTCTGCCAAACTTTGCATCTTAAAGTTGCCTATAGCATCCATAGCTATAGTATTCCATGCCTCACTGAAGTTTTCAAGAGTAAACAGGGCTGAAAGAGTTAACATGTTACATTACAGGCCCAGTTATATAATTAAAAGCAAACTGGATGAAGAATCAACATGTCCCTGACATTCCTTCTCCCTCGTCACTGCACATGATCTGTTAATAATAACCTTTGCTAGATCGATCTCTACCAGAATTCTTGTTGTTTGTCCTTCTTTCTGCCCTCAAAAAGAATATGGTAATATCTGTGCAAAGAGTAGCCTGTAGAAGGTTATGGCAGGCACAGCTAGGTCTCCCTTGGAGGCTCTCAAGAAAGGGTTTTCTTGTTAGTGTTCAGATATTCCCATTTAAAGGATCATCACAATGCTACAAGGAGTATCTTGCTGTTAAACAAAACCCCAGAAATTGTCCTTAAACCAGATCAAGTCCAGATGGATGAGTTTTTTTACAATGTTCAGAAATTTAAAATACTGACAAAAGATGCATATGTAGTAAAAAGGAAACAGTTCTGTTAATCTGTTAACCAAAAAGAAAACATCCTCTTCTCTATTAGCCAAACTGTTCACACTGGGAGATCTTTGGCTCAGATTCTCAGGAAGACATTATTTTCCTGCGTGCTCATGGGTATCACTAGATGCAGGACCTTCCAAGTCAATTTCATTAGACTTTGAACTGATTTCCTTGGAGTCTCTACATATATTCAAATGTTGGTTTCCATGTCTATTCAGATCTGCCTCTCCTTTCCTTCCCCATTAAATTTACACTAATGCAATGAAGAAAGAATCTAGCCCTTTTTTCAGGAAACGATTGCTGAACACTTATCCCCTTTAGAAAGACTAAAGCAACTTCTGACAGATCAGGTGCTATCTTCTGAACATAACTGCCTCTATTAAACTTATTAAGGGCAAAATATCTTTCCCTGGTTCCCCAGCTTGCACAGCCTCACAGCAAGCACATTTCACTGCGAATTGCATCCATCATTTTATTATCAAATACTAAATGGACAGATATACTCCAGGCACATAATACCCATTAAACGAGCACATGCCTTCCATTACTGGTGGTTGATTCAGAACAGATACTCTGTAAATCAGCTACTTTAGAATGATACTCAGTGGGTTTCTATTGTGGCAGCGGTCCCCACCAGGGAATAACGAGCATTGACTCCATGGTTGCAGAAGGTTGACCAATTGCTTATTGTTACTACACTATACCATACTCTACCATACTCTACCATACTATACCATACCATACTATACTATACTATACTATACTATACTATACTATACTATACTATACTATACTATACTATACTATACTATATACTATACGTTACTATACTATACTATACTATACTATACTATACTATACTATACTATACTATACTATACTATACTATGTTACTATACTATACTATTAAGAAAAACCCATTGCCCTTGCCAGACAGTCAAAACACATACGTGGATCCAATTGGTCAATGAATCCAAAACACCATCACCAGTATCCAACTGAGAAATCACTCTTTGGTAAACAAGTCTTCATAACACATTCCACATGTGCACAACAACAGGCACAGCAAGTGAAGATAAGAATGGTTTCTCATTCTTTTCTCTGATCTTTTTCACAGCTTCTCAGGAAAATCCTGGGAGAGAGCTATGTCTCTCTCTGCTCAGAGGATATGTGATTACCACAGGTTTCAGACGGACAGTCTTACAGCTGAGGGAAGCCATAGCTGAGGTTTTGGGGCAGGAAGAGTTACAGTGCCAAAAGAACAGCTATTGAGAGACCTTTGGTGCACTTGAATTGCTCTGTTTTCCCCTAATTTGGACATTGATCAACATACAGAATTGGAGCATAGCAGCAAACAATTCATATTTATGCAGTTGCAGAGGCTCTAAGTGTAACACCCCATTTGATGGTTGAGGCAAAAATGCCTGTGACTTTAGTTCCCCTTCACTCCACAGAAGTGAAATCATATTCATTCACAGAAACAAAAACAAAAGGATCATTCCAGCAAGTCATACTCTTGAAAAGGTCAACAAAATGAAATGTCTCGTCTTCATGCTAAACTCTGAAAGATTTCCAGGTTCTCCTGTCTGTGAATTGAAGTCTTGCTTCTGTCTGTGACTCTTCATTTGTAGATAAAAGCTCCTAAAAGATGATTTCACTGTAATTCCTAAATCAAAACAAACTGGGAAATCCACTGCTGTTTGTGTCAATATCTAACACTACACAGCATGTGTGAGTGCATAACATTACTCTGCATGCTGGCATGAGCAATGGATCAGACTACAGAACAATTACCTTTACTCTAAAATTGTGCCTTCTATTATAGTGTCTTCAGTTTTAATGAAGATCAACTATGACAAAGCTACATGGAGTAAGGGAAGTACCAGAGTGAAATTGCTTTTTGGAAACAAAAAGCTATTTTAAAAAGTCACAAAAGGACTGGGGGAGCCGTGAGTGAATTTTCTATCCTAACATTTTGGCATTACTTTGTGGAACCTTGTGCTATCAGCGAGGAATGAAAAATTGCAGTTGACATCTGCACCTGGCATTTGTCTCCATTAACAATTAATGCAGGGACTCTGTTCTCTTGGCTTAGTCTCCACCTGTCAGGTACTCTTTAGGAGAAAAGAGATCAGGGAGAAACCAAATAGATTTAGGCTTCCTTATTTTGAACCAGATTTTCCAGAGAAATCTATAGGCAAGTGTTATATTCTCATTCTTAGAGAAACAATTTCATTGTGGCCCTGCTTGTCTCCTCTCCTTCAAAGCTGCTGTTTCATTCACTTGTCTACTATGGGAATTTTCTGCCTGTCTTTTCATATCAGGAGTTATAAATCAACTGTGGCACTTGGCCCATCATTCAAAGATGATGGAAAGCCTGTGGCATAGATTTGTTTTGATAGAAAGAGCCCACTTCTGTGTCTCTGACACGGGAGGTAAAATGCTGCTGGAAGACAGAGCCTGAAGAGTCCTTTTATCTGCTGTGGGAACAGCAGCCCCTTGATGGAGATTCAGTGAAGCAGGAAAGCTGGAAGGTGGTTCCTCTGCATGTCTCAAAGGAACATCCCACAGTCTGCCAGTAGTGATCCTGTTATGGCTGTAAATGGTTCCAGATTTCCCATCTCCTCCTAACTCAGAGGATAATATCCAAGAACTTTGTGCTGAAAGCTGGTTGTTTTTTTCTTGCATTGAGCAGGAATGGCTGCAACTTAAGAAGACAAAGCAGAATTATCACATCTCCAGCTTTTAAACACATTGATTTTAGAGGTTATCCATATCTTTCTGGCATGTTAGGTGCACAAACTCAATGTCTACTTATTGTAGCTACCAGGAGCAGTCCTCAACTCCTAGAATTGGAGGCAGACTACAGCAGTAACCCAGCTCTGTAGTATTTTTGGGCAATTATCTCCATAATGTAAACCTGGGCCAAATTTTTCCAAGGGTGCTGGAGTATGCTATGTGTCACCCTGCTTTTTTAAGATTTTCCAAGCCTTCTGATGTTGACATTCTTGTAGTGAACTTTCTCACACACTTTCTGTAAATAACTCATTGTGTTGCGTTCCTTTATGGAAGAGGAGAAAGTTGATGGACTGTTGGTTTATTCAGTGTCATTGGAGAGGAAGCTCTCTCACTCTCCAATCCACTGTCACTTTTGGAAAACTATAAATTTTGGAGTCAGAAAATAAACTTCCCTTTTTTTCTTCACCTTGAGAACAGCAGTGTGCACTTGTATTCTTTCGTGTCCTATAGTGACAGCTATGGTTCTCTTTCATGGCTGAGCTATAATTGTCTAACGAAAGGTGATAGTTTGCTGTTTTACCATGGTCATTGGAAATATCTTTGAAAAACAGCATAGAATGCAATAAAAGAAATAACAGACTTAAGTCAGGGCCAAGGCTGTTGCTGAATAGAAAACCGAAAGTTGTTATAGCAACAGATGAAGGAGATTTTTTTTAATAAATTCATGGACTTTAGAACCCTAACATAGATATAACTGAGAAAGTCTAAATGGTACCTCTTAGTCTTGTGTGTGTTTGCTGTACTTGCACTCCAGGCTGACCAAAGCTGAGCGCCTGTATTGCTGCCATCATAAGCCCTAGCTTTCAAGACTCATTGAGGATCCAAGCCTTGGATATATCAGCCCAGCCCATCATCTGCTGTAACTGGGACATGGTTTTTGGAACACAGTTATTTGTACTGGAGCCCATGTGGACCAGGCTTCCATCTGCCCATGACTTACTGTGCAGGCACAGCCTAACTGTGTTTGCCTTGTTTTGCTGTCAGCAGCGTTCTGAAGATCTCAGAGATGTAAAGCAGACTGCTTTAAATGAGAGATGGCAGCTACTGTGCCATCTCTCATCTGGTATGGGGCATGTCTAATCCACTCACTAATAACCAAATGTCACCTGCATGAGCCTGGATTTGAACAGCATTCCTGCCCCTTGTAATGCTAAAATAGTAACTACCACAAGAGTAGGAGTTTTTCTCACACATAAAAGTAGGAGAAGGGATTAGTAACATCCACAAACAAGGTGTAGATGAATACATGTTCCACTAGAAGCCAACCAGATATTTGACCTCAGGTTCATATTTCTGTAAACACATATCTTGGCATCGTGTCATTCAGTTTCTCAATATGATGCAATAAAAGCCATTTCTCATTCATCTCGGCTGTCTTGCTGTGTTATGTTACAAATGATTACTGTTAATTGTGTGTTTAATTGTGCTTAGCATAATTTATTTGCTATCCAGTGATTTTAACTGTTGGACATAGCAAAATATGGTTGTTTTCTCTTCTGCTTCCTTCTGCTTCTCATTTGTGGATGCTGAAAGCAGCTGGACCTGTTCCATGTGAATGGAAATAATTATGGGCATGTACAACAAATTCATTAATCTCAAGAAGGTAAGTCATGTGCAGCTATGCTTGGAGTACTCTTCATGAATTGTCTTCATCCTTCCTGTCCTTACAAAATTCCTTTATTTTAGTTTTCCATCACAAACCTATTCTCTAAGAACCTACCTCCTTTCTCTTTCTAATGGGGTTTGCAAGCAAAATGCATTTCAACTAAAATTGGCAATGATGACATGATGTTTCCTTAACCAAAATGCCTGTCCCAGAGATTCTGGAGGAAAGGGAAGTCCTGAATCTTTCAAATGCAATTGGAGCAGTAGGACTATTTTGTACAATGTGAGCCCAAAGGAGCAATTTTCCTTGGTGTCATTGTCCCTTATTTTTAAGTATATTTCTCCTGGGTTTCAAATGCAGAGCACTCAGGACACAAATACTTTATTTTGTAAAGTTTAATAGTCTGAAAATTATCCACGTATTTCTGCTAGACTCACTTTTACTTTCCTCTTGGTTTTGCCTTTTTAATCCTTGTGTGCCGTTTGTCAGTCCTTTATCAGACTAGGAGTAAACCTTGTTCCATTGGTTCCTGGAGGTTCTGTTTGCCCTTGAAGCCACTGCTGGATGATTCTGTTCAAATCTTACCCTCCAAGGCTCCCAAAGTGCTTGAGTAGGAATCCCCATGAAAAGTCAAGCACAAACCAGGGTGTTGAAGTCAGGCAGCAACAAGGAAGTGCACCATGATGGCTTTCAAAGAGGATAAGGACCATGCATCCAGAACAGTAGCAGATATGTTCAGGTCTCAGTACATACACATTGGTTTAAATATTTCCAGGCCCTTTTAAGTATAAGAACAGAGACTTGTGTGCATAACCCTATGGTACAGCTAATGAACTTCCTGAGGTATGCAGATGGAAGCTGATCCTTCACCTCAAAATCAAATCTGATAATGCCTGCATCACTGCCTTTTAAATATAGTGGGTTTGATCATATCAGGGAATGTTTCCAGCTTATCCATATTCAATTTTATGTTACTTTTGTTTCTTATTTATCAAAAATACACTCTGTGTGAAAAAATGAGATTTTTCATTTTCTTTTCCTTAATAGAAGGAGCTTTTGAAGATGTCTCAGCTCTTGTTCATTGTCATCTGCCACAAAAAAAAATAATGACCAAATACAAGGCAGTGCATACATTGCATCTAACGTGATTAGTCTTCTAATGCAGAGGATGTAAGGAAGAACACTGTCTGCAGGTAAAATGGACCCCATGGTAAATGTTTTAAAGAGTGTTTAGTGTTTAAAGAGTGCAAGGCTACTCTGAAATACAAAAAACCATACAAAATTAGCAATTTTTTCACTGTAGATTCTCGTCTTATGTATATATAGTACTTAATTACCTTGAGGAGGAACTGCAGTGAGACTGCATGGAGATACAGTGCTGGGAGAAGCAACATAAATTTGGTATGGTAGGTTATTATTAAATCTTTACCCCAATCAGATTTTGCAAAGGTGCACTTCAGGCAGCAATTTGAATTATGAGAGGTGAATGGCAGTAGAAACTTAAGAATCTATTTATCTTATAATGCACTGTAGACCTCTCTGCACAATTGTTGTGGCTCAAATCCAGCTGGAAATGAAGCACTACACAGCTGCTTAACCAGGCAAAAAAATGCAGCCACAACAAAAGTGACCTCAGTTAAGAACTGAGTTGTATCTTCTACCCAGTGTTGAAGGGGAGGTCTAGTATTTTATCTGATTTCTAAGTTCATTCCCATTTAACTGTGAAGGGTTTGATGATGGGACAATGAGTTTTCTGTTTGCTGTTGTGAATGGGCCTCCAATCTATGCACTGAACTTTATTAGATGGATAGTGCTTTCACAGACATGCCTGGGAACTTCTGGATTTTATGATCCCAAAGGTCCATCTGAGGTCTATAAAAGCAAAAAACCCCAAACCATAATCTACTATTTGGAGATGCAGATGGATCTTCTCATCTTCTGTTTCCCAGATAATATTTATTGTATTTTCAGTTTGTCACAATTAGGACGGGTCAGAAACATCTCAATTTTTAAATTGTTATAAATTTGCTGATTAGAGTTGCTTTAAAACCTCCCTTTTTTGTGTGTGTGTGTGTAAAATACTCCAGCAGTAGTGCTATCAATAATTATCAGCCCATAATGGGATTTTCACTTGAGAGACAGACAAAATATCAGATGTAGCCTGGAAAATCAGCAGAATTGAAGTGTGGTGGAGAGGGGCCTTACACTGTATGCTATGTATTGCTAGTGATTGGCCCAGGTACCTGCATGCAGACTATTTTGTGCTGTGTGTACATATAATCCTTATTCCTCCTAGTTCCCCGTATCAAACTGAAAAGCTGTGCAGTCTTAGGCTCATATGAATTAAAAACTCTCCCCAGCTTACAAACATTTGAGGATGTAAAACTTCTTGTTTGTTAGCAAACTTCAGCTGCCCTTTCCTGATCTCCAACTCTACCATAACTTACATATCAATGCAACGTTATTTTGATTTGAAAAACCCCTTTAGGAATTGAGGCGTTTTTCTGGTGTCACAGTTCCAAAACTGGGGTATATTAAAGGACTGTGTCAAAAATGCATGGATACAATTCATATATATGGACAAAATTTCATAGTTTTGCTCTCAACATTTTGAACTATTCTGGGGTCTTCTGTGAGGGAAGCTCCCTAGAAGGTCATAAATAAATTTCATAGAAACATTTGAGTTCTTCATTTAGTATTCATTCTTTTCAGCTTAATCCAAAGAACAGATTTGATTCACAGAGAAGAGAATTGTTTTGGCATTAATTTCTAAATAAAACCTGAAGATGGAAAACTCTGTGTGTGTGCACAGATTCACAGTAGGAACTGGGGCAACAGACTATCCTGTAAATGGTCCCTGGTTAAGTATCATCTTCTGTAAAATGGGTAGATAATATTTTGCAAGCAAGGAAAAAAATCAGCTGTTTCAGTAGGGACATACATTAATTTAATTGCTGTTATTGCATATTTCCATAGCATCAAAGTACAATCTGCATTATTTTTCTAGTGTCATAATATTCTTTCCAATTCAATAGCAGTCTTCAAAGTGAAAATCTCAGCTGTTTTCTGTTGTTCTCCCACCTGGGAAGAAGGTTTAAAATCAGTTGTATCAGCAGTTTGTTCTTGCTGGCATTGAGATTATATTTTCTTCCCCCTCCCTAAGTATCCTAATGCCTTCTTCTGTTCCCTGCCATGGCTCCATTCATGAAACAGTCATGCAAAATTAAAGATTCAAGGCTTTCTTGCAACAGGAGTATCCTAGAAAAAGAAGAATGGGTATCTAAACAGCTATGTGTTAGCAACAAAAAATATTCCACTCTGATTATGAAGATCCTTTGCACAAATTTGGTTATGGCAGTATTTTGCACTAATTGACATGGAGTGAAAAAGTTATGTGGGGACAAAAAAAAGTAAGTAATTGTTGATGTGAATGTAGCAGACTTTGTTCAGTTTCTTCGCTGACTTTAGGACTTAAGAGCATGGAACTTCATACTGCCCTAATTAGGATGCCAGGGGAAAGAAATTATTTAGATCTCTATTTAGTATTCCATAGAAGTGGTAAGTCCTATAAGAGTGTCAGTTAGATCCATGGACCTCTCCAGGGAAGGAGGAGAGCTAGGGAAGCATGATGATTATTTAATGCATACAAATGCTGAATAAGAATAGATATATTTAATGAAAATGCTGTGGGGGTGATAGCCACTGTCTTCATTTGTCTACAACTGCAGATGATATGTTCTGTATTTTTCCTCTTTGTGCATGTCTTCTTTGGAGCTGTAAATGTACAATTAATGCAGCGTAGAAATGTGCACTAGCCATATTATTGAAAGTTATCATGGCATTAACTTTCAAAAACGAGTAGCAACTTGAAGTTGAAGCTGTATAAAAGACTTTCCTGTGAGAAATTCCATCATACAAAGCACTGAAATTTATTTCAATATTACTTTATTAGAGCTTTTTAATAACTATGGACAGATAAGCAGGTCTGTCCATTATCTTGGCAGAACATTTGTATTAATAATGTCATTCAATTTCCAATGATTGCCACAGAATATTCTGTCCCTTTCAGGAGCTTAGTTTAAGCTTATATGCAAAAGCCAATCTTCTACAGGGCCCATTCTCTTCTACTGGGTTCCCAAGTCACAGCTGTTTTTTCTCAGCTGGCTGACAGCCCTCCCTTAAGTAATACAGAAAGAAAATAGAAAAAATCCATTGTGGAGCGCATCCATAATACCAAGTTCTGAATGCATGCATGGTAGACAGAATAATAGTCACCTTTTTTGTTTTAAGATAATTCTGCTGTTTATAAAATGTGACACTACGTCATTTTGTAATGCAAAACTGTACCTTCAATTATTTACAGGTACTTCTGTAGGTTTTCTTTTTTTTTTAAGATTCATAACCTGAAGTCCAGCAATCTATTTCAAAGCATAACTTTGCCTCTAAGTGGGATATTTGCAGCCATGATAAGGGATGAAAGAAGAAGATATATTCCAGTTAACCCTTCTCTTCAAAAATATCAAGTGTCAAGTTCTAACACTGAATTGGAAGTAGCAGCAGATTTCTTGTAATGCTGCAGAACTCACCAAAGCCTTACGTGTAATGTTACTGGTTTGGAGTGATATCCAGATTTATATATTTCAAGCAGGAAATATTTTTAGTGGATAGGCAAAGCAAATAATTATTTATGGATATCATTTATGCTACACTGTTCTGAGTTTTATCTCTGGGAGAGCCCGTCTCTGTATTCAGAACACACATAATGAAACAATGAAGAAATTCAAGGTTTGCTGTAGCACCATAAGAAATATCCATTTCTGTTCATAATGAGATTTTTAAGGTACTGCTGAGAAGAATTCAAATATCTATATTGGCTGCAAACAAGTTTTTGTCCTTGAGTTATCTTGACTTCATTTAATTCAAGACAGTTCAGTGTTTGTATTATACCTCCACAGCTCTCAGAATCTTACATAGAAAAGGGCCACTAAGATCCATTGTTCTCCCTCTTCTTTGCAGGTCAAGGCAGTATTGTTCCTTAAATTGCATTTTTATGCCATTTGCCTGGCCTTGGTAAAGCTTTGTTAGGCTGATTTTAATAAAGGACAGCTACAGGAAATGAGCCACACAGAATGAAGATAAGAAGGCTTCCAAATTTGGAAGCTAATAAAATTGGGTTGTGGTATTCATGCCAAAATGTGGCAGGAGTGTCCTGAAAAGTGCATTGGGGATGACTCCTGCTGTTAAGTGTAGAATTGAAAGTAATGATGGCCACTTGTGGCTTCAGGGCATGAAAACACAAGTACTTTGTGTATATCAAGTTTATGACCTTAAGGTTCTGCAGTTGTGCACTGTGAGGAATGAAAACCTTTTAGGATGCTGATACAAAAGTGAGAGAATACTAGGTTGAATTCTTAGATGCATCTGTTCAGGTTCTTTCTCTTGAACTCTGAGTCTTAGATACTATTCACATCGTTGAAAAAAAATGCAAGACATTGTTCTCCTAATTTTAAAATTAAAACAGATTTTGGGTTTTATATGGAAACTTGTAAGATTTAGTTTTTGTCTGCTGACTAAAGGGAAGTGCTTTATCTGAGGGAAAAGTTAGGAATTACACAGCCAGCAGTGGAATGCTGGAAAATTGGATTTATGCAACTGAAGATACCTTTACTTTCTAATTCCAGTGCAATTATTAACAAAATATTAAAAATTAAGATAATTTAGAATTTATCAGAAATAGCTAATATGATAAGTGTTCTGCTCAAATATCTGTTCTTAAAAGCTTTTCTACAGCTTTTTCCGGCTGCAGTCTGTCATCTTATTTGTAAGTTGCAGTTCAATGTGGAAATGACACAGCTGTTAAAAATAAAGAGGTAACAAATATAAGCATTTATGTGACATTAGATGGCTTACCATGATATATGACTCAAACAGATTGGACAGTTGCTGGTTAAACTGTCTTTACTTAAAAATCTCTTCTTTCAATATGTTTTTTTATTAATATCATCATAATTTTAATTTTATGAGCTAGTTTTGAAATATTAGCAATACTCTCCATGCTGCCCTCCAACTCTTAAGGCCATAGCTCCTTCACTGAAATGTTAACTATTGGCATCTTTCATGTGACCCTTTTATTTTACAGTCTCATCCTGTCTTTAAAAACTTTTTCTCCTAGATTTATATACCCTTTGGCTTCCACTTCTCTGTAAATCAAGTGACCCTGTAGGTCTTCATGGTCACCTTTTTGTTCTTTGATAAGCACTAGAAACAAGAAAAACACCTAAAATGCTATTTAAAGTCATCACTTACAGCATGTGAGGTAATACTTCTCAAAATTAACAGGGCTGCTCATGGTTGCAAGTTCCAGTCTCTCTGCAAGACCCCAAGCTGAAATCCCTCTGCAACTGAAGCAGTTACAGACAGTGGGTTCCTCGTGGTGAGGTAACTGTCCTTGTGCTCTCACACAGCCTATGTGAAGTAGTGTCACTTATTTTGAGTTTCGGTCATCTGGAGAATCCTTGATGCATGTTTGCTGAGTTCCTTTGTTTTGCCTTTTTTCTTGACAGAGGGATTGGCTTCTGAGAACAGGATTCACGCCAGTCTGTTAGCACAGCACAACATTCCATATGGCCACACATTCCTCCTCACTGTTTACAAAGGGTGCCACAAATGAGCTGATGTGCTCATCCACCCCCTCTGAAATACTGGGAAGAAGTGAAGCCCTCACTAAGGCAGGATGGGCAGGTGATACAGCTCCATGATGTGCAGCTTCTGGGAAAGTGGTTGGAGTAGGGGCTAAGGGTGAAATGAGAACTTGAAATAGAGATATTGTCACAAATACAAACCTCAGCACTGTATGGACTGCTATGAAGGAAATCAACTCCATCCCAGTTAGAGAGAGTACACACACCAGAAACGTTCAGTTCACAAAGGAAAGAAATGCCTCGTTCCCCAGACCTTGAGGCTATGTGCAGCCAGCTCTACAAGCATCCCTGTGAGATCCCAAACCAACTTGTCAGTTTTCTGCAGCATGTAGGGTTGGACATTTTCTACAGGACAAAATCTGCCCTAATTGGTGACACCTGTGCAAACACACTTGACAGTGGTGTTTGGGTGGGACTAATTTCCTCCTGATGTTTACTTAGGTCATGAATGAGCAAACAGCAACAACATTTCCCCCTCTGTAGTGCGGTCCCAGTTAATTGGCAAGCTAGGAAAAAACAGGGAGAAATTTCTAGTCATGGCAGTCTGTTACAGATCTGTACGATAAAATGAAATATCTTAAAGCAGCTCTTCAGAGAGGCAATCTACTTGGAATACCTTTTTCTCTGTCTACATAGGATGATATATGTCAAGAAGCACAAAAATACTAAACACGTGTAAGCTTGTGAATGGGAATTTGCTGGCTGCAGTTAGACATATAAGTCAGACTTGAAAATAAACCATTTTAAAAATTAATCCTGTGCAGAAGACAAAAAAAAAGGGAGAGTGACCACTGAGAGAGCCAATAATTTGCCTATTGTTCATATACCTGAACACTTGCTATATCCTGTGAATTTCCTGGATTTCCATCAGGCCTGCCTTCTTTGTGGGGTTTCTCTCCAATAGACTTCAACGTAAGGGACCAGAAACAAGGGATACTTAAGATGAGTGCTGCTGGTGGTGTGTAGAAGGGTGCTCTGTGTATTTTTTCTTCCCCATTATTTGAGAGAGAGCAAGCACTAGCTCCTATCCTGGAGCTTTTCCTTTAATTAATTAGTAGTCATTTTAATAAAATAATATCTTTGAGCAGAAATGAGAACAGGGTTGTGAAAACCATGTTTGTTCCAGTGGCTTACAATGAGCTTTTTTTTCCTCCTTTTTCTGATTTTCAAAGTTATCAATACAGCGCCAGTAACTTCATTATACCTCAATTTCAAGCTTCTCTCAATTCCACTGCTTTCTCTAACTCTTGAAGTGGTGTTTGCACAGGGCAGGATGAAGAATGTTACTCATGGTTAATTCTCTTATATGCTTCAGCTTCTCTTATATGCTCTGCAGTATGTCCACTGCAGAGGAATCAGGCAAGGCTGGAGGGACTGCAAACCAAAGCCAAGTGCTGATTGATCTCTGTTGCCTCTTTTCTGTTTTTGTCTCATGCTCTACAGGTATTCAGCTGTGTCTCAGCATCTCCTTAACTTCTCCAAAGCTAAAGAATAGTATTGCATCAAGAACTGTATCAAGAACAGTATTGCTTTACTTTCTTCACCTGTAACTCTATTATAAAGGTCTGCCTAAATACATATTCTTGAAGTCATATCCCTGGTATGTTATGGTTCAGGGAAATGCCTCCTCCAGACTGTGGTGAACTTGTGTCTATTGCTGCAAAAATCCTCTGAGCTGGGAAAATAATGTCAGGGCTGGATGGGAGTTCAAAAGTGAAGTGACTTTTCAGAAGAAACAGAACAAAATGATTACAGTCTGGAAAGTGAAGAGTTTTAGGTTAGTTCTCTGTATGTTCTTCTGACGGTCCTTGAAACCATCTTTGTGTGAGGAGGTGTGAAGAACAATTGCTGCTTCTCTGGGATGGAAATGTGGTTTATTGGGGGAATTATGTGCCAGAAGTTTCCATTGTAACAGCACCGATAAGGGGTGGGATGAAGAGGTTCTTTGAGTTTGGTGGGATTTTGTTTTCCTTTGATCCCTTCAAAACAGTATGGGCTGATTTATTTGTCCAAACTAATATCAGTGATACTCTATTTAGCTATAGAAAAAGTGCAGCTGAAGCTGGCACAGGTATAAAAAAAGTATTGCTATTTTAAGCACCTGTTCATCAAGTGTCTTACCATAAATTCATTTCAAATAGAGAGATTACTAAGTGACACCTTTTCATCATTATCAAATTATATTTGGACAAAAGATGTTGACATAAGACTCACTGACTTTGCCATCAGTTGTGAAGCACAGACCTGTCCTATCCCTGCACATAATTTAAGGCCACAGTTATGGTCGGAAACAGAAAATATTTTGCTTTTATAAAAAAAAAAATATTAAGTCAGCTGGAATGTCAGCTGCTCTTTTGTCTATGAGAAATCTTCTTATCACCTGGAGGAAATAGTTAAAATGTCTCTTGCAGAATGCTGATACTGATCTATGGTGTCTTTTACAAGTGCTTTAAAAAAGGCTGGTAAGCCTGACTAGTCTATTGATGAACAAATAGCACTGTGCAGGATTCTTTCTCCACCTCAGACAGGTTTTTTGACAAAATTATGATTGGACTCTACATAATAACATTTGAACTACAGAAGAAATTATAATTTCCTAAAAAGGACATGAGGATTACAAATGACAGTCCAGAATAATGACCAGGGATTAGCTAATTAAATTTTACCTGTGCATGCTACATTCTGTCTTTTGTTCCTGTTTTAGTTAGAAGACACAGACACGGGTGAGTTGCTTTAGATTAAAATAAAAACTATAGTGGTCTCATCTTCAAACTCAATTAAAAGTAATTACCATTTTTTGAAAACTTTTTCAAGGCAGGGAATTGCAGGATTACACTTTTGCATGTTCTCACAAGTTCCTTTCTCTTGGCATGCAAGCAAGTTGCCAGTCATCGTAGAAAATGTTTTGGCAGTACCTTCCTGACACTTCTGTGTGGGAGGTGTAAGAAGAAATAGGGAGTTCGCTCTTTGCTGCAACTATTCTTTCAAGAAGTGAGATATTTGAGGTGGAGTTGCTTCCTGAGAGCTAAGAAATGGGGGTTGTCAAAGATCTCCAAAGGGGAGAATAGCAAGAGTTATAAAATGGACTTTAAACATAATATTTGTTTAAAATTTTTACTACATGAGCAATAGCCTGTTGTAAACAGACTTATGTGCTGTGTATGATCCCTCTTCCACCCAACTCCAGCCAACTTCTTCAACTCTAGAATCCAAATTCTGTGCTTCAGATGCTTTCAGGGAGGTTTCCTGACTTGTGCTGGGAGCCCTGGGGGACAGCAGGGAAGCCAGGAGTAAAAAGGAGTGATGCCCCAGTCACAGCTGTCTCCTCCTTAATGGCACCTACAAGCCTTGGTAAGACAGCTTTCCTTGGACTCTGTACAAATTCTGCAAGGTCAAATGAAGAATGGATGGTCTCCACTTCCTCTGAACTCGTGGGGACTCCCAGCTGTGTCTGAACTGCCTCTCCAGAGCCCCGTCTGGCTCCATCCTCTCCCGTCCAGGCCAGTGGTGACATACACCAGGTGACAAACACCCTGCTCCTTGTTTAAAAAACACAACCCCCAATTTGACCCTACCCCAGCGTTCTCTGTCCAAACTGTTGTGTTGCATTTTTCTCCTTCATGTTAGGCCCGCAAATAAGCAAAACCTCACAGCCTTTCCCCGTGTACATGATGGTTCCACCATCGAGTACAGCTTGGGATGATGCCACTTCCCATTTTTGGAGTTATTTTGGGGAGGGCCAGAAGCTGGACTTGATTATCCTTGTGGATGCCTTCCAGCTCAGGATATCCTGTGATTCTATGATTTCTTCTTGCTTCCTCCTGCCAGGAAGGGAGATCTTTACAGTACCAGCCACGGCCATGTGTGTAATCCCAGAGCATGACCTGAGCCCTTTTTCCATAAAAGCTGGAGTCTCCTGTCTGGTGTCTTTTCAGCAGGCTTGCCTCCTTACAGCAACTCTACATAAGAAAGGAAGCAGCACTGTGACACAGTGTTATCATGGCTTGTGTAATGATAAATACTCCACTGGGTGACTAAATCACTTGGTCTTCCCCATGATAGCCTTAAGCAAAAAAAAACAAGTCTCAAGAGGAAGAAGAAAATATGTCTTTTAGGGGAACAACATACAAAACTTATAAGTTATTTTCTGGGAAAGAATGCTCTGTGTACAAGATCTTTAAAGTGTGAAGGTTTTAAAGGCATGGGGATGAAAAAGGTAGTAGTCCAAAATCCAGACATTTTATATTGTGAAAGAGAAATATTTTTCAGTCCTTTTAGTTCATTATTTTTTCCTACTTTTTCCTACTTTCTGTGTCTTGAGGCCACCTGAGTTTCCAATTCCCAGACAACAGGATCAGAATCACAGTGTTTTGTGTGACCCCCATTCCCCTCCACCTGCACATGGCACATTTCATCTTTTCTCCTTGCTGCCCTCCTGCTCACTGCACCTTTTTGCATGAGCTGCCTGGACACTTGGCTGTTATCTCACAATCACCTGCCCCACAAACCAATGCATGAAAGAGTTCATCTGCGGCATCCAAAAATGGAAACATTGGCACAAATATTCACAAAAGTCCTTGCAAGGAAATGCAAGGAAATTTGAAATTAAAATTCTATTCAAATTCTATTGAAACAATCTAAAAGATCACTTTGTGCTTCCACTTCACTATTTTCAGCTGCCTCATGCAGACACTTCTCCTCCTCACCTGCTCTGTGCTTCTTTGTGCCCCAGCTCCAGGCTGCATCTGCCAGACATGAACTCTTCCCAGCCAAACTCACTCACCCCCATGGATGCTCTGCTCTCCTGGAAGGAGGCAAACTTATTTTTCAATTCAGTTTTTACTCTCCCTAGCTAAATTTCTTTCCAATGTATTCAGGATTATGTGCTTCCACTAAATAAAAACTTGATCTCCTTTTTGGAGGAGAAGCTCAGGGAGTATTTCTGTTGCAAAATATGACTCATATATAGGGTTTGACTATGTTATTTAACTGTTTCTACACTTACCAAGGAGTTACACCTTCATTTTTCTCTCTTCTTTTCCCAGACATATCAACATTAACCTCTGAATGTGAAATGCGTTTATCTGCCAAAGTTTCTAGTGGATACCAGCTCAAAAAATTGACTAAAACACTTGTCCAAACCACTGAATCAGAAAAATACATGCAGTTCACTACTAACTCTTATCACTAGGCATGATGGTAATCAATTGATTTAGGCTGATTATTGGCTGACTTGAGAGGTGTTTTGGGCTTTACAGAATATTGAGACTTAGGCTTTATTCAATGATGTGTTGAATGACTTCCAGGACTGTACCATCTCACAAGAAGAAATTCTTGAGTCATCCCATGTAGTTCTAAAAATCTGAGGCTCTTTTTGGAAGAATCTATTTCTCTCACCATTATGATAGTACTGTGCAGAGGAAAAAAAAAGTCAGTGAATTTAATTCAAACAATCTGGAGATCTGTGGATCAAAATGAAAGTCTGTCCAGAAGCTGTAGCCTGTAGAATCACTGGTAGTAGCTGTAGTTTCAGTAAGGCTGTTTCAATAAACCATTTTGAAGATTTAAATTAATTTCATATCCTTTTGACTGACCTTGAATGTGTTTAAAGAAAGTATTTCCTCTGTAAGTGTGCTAAGGCCACAAGGTTGAGGGTTAGTGCTAAAAAGCATCTCTACTAGAACATGGAAAGGAATTCAGGTAATTCAGATGGTTATCTATGCATAAGTAAGTAAAAATACAAGTAGCCTCTCTTCATTCAACTTTCAACTGGAGCTCAAGTGACATGTATATCCATGCATGTATATCTGTGGATTGAAAATTTTAATTGTTCTTCTGCTGGTCAATAATGTGAGTGCCCAGTAGGACCTGTGCTTATTCGTCCTAAAAGCAAGGACAACACAACAGGATCTGCTGTAAAAATTGCAGCTTGGCATTCAAGATTAAATATGATTTTGTAGTTTCTAAGAAATGTAATATTTTAAAAATGTATAAAAGCTGTAAAATTAAAATAAATACAAAAAACCAAACTGAAAAAAATTACAACTCTTATTTCCTTCAAATTATTCAAGCCTTTTTCAGTGACATTGAGCCCAGGTAAGAGATGAAAATGAAAAACTGAGTTTCACTCTCGAAGGAGACACTGCCAGCATATTATTATATCTGTCTGTTGTAGGGATTGTTCTATTCTACCTGCACAATCTTTGCACAGATTCATCACCCTCCAATGTTTCTGCTGATGAAGTACCTGTACAAATGCTATCATTAATTATTTCTGGAGGCACTGTCTTACCAAATTAGCAGGACATCCATACATGCTGGAAAAGCCTCAGGCCTCATTATCACCTTGTAATTTGATGACACTTTCCAACCTTTTTTGGAAATTCATGTTCTCACTGTGAACTGTTATGCTATCTTAACTGCCAGCTTTTCTGGGTTTGAAAAAAAATCTGTGGCATTAATGCAAGCTTGGAGATCTCTAAAGCCCACAGTTTAGCAATCTCTTACTGGTCCATTCAATTTAACTTCCAATCTAGGCAGTGGGAAAAAGAAGACAATGAATCAGGCATATATATATATATATATATATATATACATATATATATATATTCACATGTATATAGCCTGTCCTTGAGGAGACTTTCTACAAAACTTTTGTTTAGTCACAAGTTAATAACAATCCTGTCACAAGATAATGAGACAGAAACACAGTCCATTATTTGCATTGGACATAATGATTGGTTGCACATCAAGTGATCTTGTACCAGAAAGGTAATGAATTCACTTCTGTCCTCTTCAGTGCTGCGAGCCTGAAACACACACGTTTCAGGATGTCCAATTTTAGGGGCTGGTAAAATCAACTCTAAATTGATTGACTCCTGATGCTGCAAAACTTGTTCAAGAAGACATATCACTTGTACCAGGGTCAAATGCAAAGGACAGATCCAGTCTTTGCTAGCCAATTTATTGACACAGATGAGCTACTTTCAATCCTTGTTCAGAACCAGAACTGACAATTTCAAAATATTTCTCTGAGAGTTCCCATTCTGGACATCTGGATATTAAAAGCAGTCTCAAGCTAGCAGATTTCAGGGCACATTAGTTCAATTTCAAAAAGATTTAGAGAAAACTTGGCTTGCCCAGGCTGTCTAATGACCTTCTGAGACAGATACAGTTATCTGCTCCTGATTTTCCTGACTCATTTCTTCTAATCAATTGACTACAATGTAGGTGATGCAGTCGTCTTCTGTGTTAATCTCATTAACTCATTAATAGTTCTTTCAGAAGCTGATTTTAGGAGGGTGTGAGTAAATTTTCAGCATGCGTTGGTAACTGCCCCTTCATTTCCACCATGCACTTTTACCTGTTGTTAAGAACTGAAAAGGAAGACTGTCAAACAGGATCCTGTCCTCAGTTGTCACTGTTCCCATTAATAGCTTCAAAGCTTTCTCTGTGGGAAAGAGGGATCCATCTGATGAGCAATTCTCTCAAAATCCTTCAGCTTCGTTTTCTGGTTTCAGACTAGTATGCCTGAATTACAAAAACTATAATTTCAAGAGAAGGGACTTTTTTGTAATTCTCTTATTTTGTAATTGCTGCTGCATATGCTGTCCTTGATACAGTTGACTTGACAGATCAAGGTAGCCTGGACATTTTAGTGAGGCACAGAGTAATCTTTGGTTGCTATACAAGTACCTGTACTTGTACTTGGGCTAGATGTAATCCTCTGGCAATTATTAAGAGAATGAAAATAGATTTTAGCTTGGGGCAGAGAGGATGAGAAAGGATGAGTATGTGTAATCCTGAATAATGAAAGGGAGGCTATTTTCTTATTTGTAGAAAAATTATTTCTGTTATCCACAAAGTATAATATTGAATTGTTTGTACACTTAGCAAAAGGTAATTGTTTCAAATGATTTATGAGTAAAAGCATGAGGGTTTTTAAATTTTTGTTCCTCTTAAATTCACTATTTAAATGTTTTAAATAGGCTCTTCCTCATTATTGCAAGTTCTCTAAATTAAAAACCAAAAGTCAGCACATGTAGCTTTGCTATAATGTAGTTGCTTTATAAGGTACCATTGGAAAATTTGGACTGCATCCTGCCCACAGTTTAACATGGGGCTGTATAAGTCCCAGGCCATCAGGAAGGTTGTGGTAGATCTTTTGGCAGTGAGCCTCCTGCCTGAACTCCATAGCAAGGGTAGCACCATAAATATTTCAACAGAGACACCAAGAGGAAGCAGCACTTTATAGTTCTCAGTGCTGTGTTCAACTAAAGCCAGTTTGAAGTTACAAATAATATATTTTTAAAATATTTCTTCTAAATAACTACCAAATCAGTTGTTTTTCAGTGCTAATCAGCCACCAGCATCATCCATGGTTTTCTTTTTAGTCACTTTCTTTCTGTGGTTGTTTTCTTGCCCTTAGATAGTCCTACCTTCATTTTGAAGATGTCACAATAACTGTTTTCTCACTGCACGTTGCACTGTCCAGCCTTGGATTTATGATAATAGGATTGACAGCAGTTTTAAGGATGTTTTATAAGCCTTCCTTGAGTGAGCTCCCTGCTGCACAGCAGCTTTCAATCACAAGCAGGACATAGTTGAATTATTCAGATAGGATTTCACATACTTATTCAGTTCTGCCATGGAGTCAGTGACTGGCATGAAATCACCTTAGCAGTGGCTGCTATGACCAGGAATAAGGAGGTGAATAGGAAGTGTCACTCCAAGCTGGCTATCCTGTAATGCTTCATAGAGAAAGAAGCTTTTAGTAGTTGACCCTAGAGGGCTGAAATTCGTCTGTCTGTCCCTTCTTCCCTCCCTATCCCTGTCTGGATTGACACTGGCATAGGGAAAGCTTGCTCCTCTTGCGAGGTGGTGGTTAAATTTGCATTATGAGTCTCAATGAGTACTTGTTCTATCTCTAAGGCAGTCAGCTGCAGCTCTCAGCCTGCCTAGTGCTGCAGTGGGATGTGGCTTGGGCTCAAAGGGAACAGCTGTTTGCTGTGTTGCCTTACATTGATCACCTTTACAGATATCCAGCTTGATAACACTCATCTCTCATAGAAGGAATTGCTCCTCTTTTTAGCAGCTGGTGGAAAGTAGGCTCTGCAGGTTTGATGTAATATTGTTTTAAATTCATAGCTCTTCAACAGTCTTTGAGGCAGAATAGTAATTATTGATGTTTGTTTACTTAACATAATAGTCACATACAAATACTGCTTATTTCCTGGCTGAACCTTTTGGGTTTTGGATAACTTTCTATGTTTATATTTTAACTACTGAGCTTGTGTTCTCCTATGGATGGTGCAAAACACTAACAATTTATTTCACACTCTACGTGAAGAGGTTGCAGCAATGCTCCTGCCTCAGGTGGGTGGTTTATACACTTAATCAGCCAACATAAATTGCCTTGAACACAGCTCACTCTTGCTGGCAGCCAGCAGCAGGTGTAGATTAGATGAGTATTTTGTCTCAGCTGTTCTGGTTTAAATTAAGACAACAGAAGATCAAATGTAAAGCAAGGCACAGTATTAGTGTGATGCAAGCTCAAAAGGTTTATGCATTAAAATTATCTGGGACCAGGCTCAATCACATGAACTACAGCAGTGATGAAGTAGTGGATAGAATTTTCACTGAATACCAGTTGCCACTGTTCAGTTTGAAGAAACCATTTCAGGTCATAAAATAAGTGGTTTTTTCTCATTACCTCTATATACTCACCTGCTGAGTTCATAGACAACTGTATCTTAGTACTTATCCCACACTCAACATTTGTAATGTGGGTTATATATAGATTACTTGGATTCTACAGCTTTTTCTCTTCACTGTGTTCAGTATGACTTGCTTTTCTCATTAAAAGAAAGCTATGGAATATTAATATTTTTTTTCAATTATTATTGAAATGACAGGTTTTCTTACTTCTCCTGTCATGTCTGACTAGAGTGAATCCTTCCTCTGTTTCCCTAGCAAAGCAAGGCTCCTACAACCATACTGTCTCCATAGGTACATGTTTATCCCTTATGTCTAGACGCAGTAATTTTTTAACTTGTGGGCTGTTTTCAATTCAACTTGACAGAGTAGAAAAGATTCAAAGGCAGTTTGATTCTTCTAAGATTAGGAAAGATAGGGATACAAGAATCTGGGGAAATGGGCAGGTGCTCTGAGGAAGTATTTGCAGCATGACTGACTTGCCACTCCCATGGGAAGGACACCCTGTAAGGGCCTTGCCTGGCAAAAAGCTGCTGCTGGAGATAGATATCAACCATGAGATACCTGGAAATCCTGATTTCTGTAGTTCTGTTATTTTAGTCACCGTGTTCACATGAGTCAGAAAGAGTTGGAAAATCAGGCTGCCTGGTGGATGTTCTGCATCCATCCAGTTAACATCTATACAGAGACAAACCTGACTCTAGCTTCCTGTGACTCCTCTCCCTCTCTGCCTGTTCCCTCTCTCTCAGAGGAACTCTGTTCTCTCTAGCCTCAGGGATCTCTGGTATTTGTGCGGCTTAGGGTTTTTTTCCTCAAAAAACTTGCAGTATTCAGAAAATAGTAATAAATACTGCTCTCCATTTCACCAGAAGCAAAATGCCCTGAGACCTGTAATTCCACTCCCATGATCAGCACAGAGGTACTTGAAGTTCTCTTTAGTTTAACACTACTCTTTGGTTTAGTCATTGCTAAGGTATTGCATGTGTAGGAAAAGCTGTGCTGTGTAGAAAAAGCAAGGAGATAAAATTTTTAGGTCCATACATAAAGAGGCATTGGAAAAGTCAGCAGAAAAGAGTCCAGCTTTACTTGTGTTAAAGTACTGAAACAATATGTGAAGATAAACGGGTGGCAAATTCACAGGGTAAATATTTTCCCCAGTTATTAATAAATGCAGATGAAGGTGTTTAATATTCAAATGCTGTGAACACCATTTGCTCATTGTCATGAGTGGCATGTATTTGATAACACAAAATAAGCACCTCGTCCTCCACCGCTACTCATGCATGCACAATTCTTCCCATTTAATTCAGCAAGACTAATTATATGAATTACTGACATTAGCTTGAAGCTATGGATTTGCAGATTGAGTATTGAGTCTCTGGCTTTCAGAACAACTCCTTTAAAGGAATTAGTCATGTCTAAGTACAACAGATCTGTCATATTGCATCCCCTGGCATTGTCTGACGTTTTGGTTGCAAAGCCAGCCTTGTGCAAGACTGTCCTCGTGGCAATAGACAGTGGTTATCCTAATTTTATGGCTCTGACAATCCTAAAATGGCTCATAAGGGTTGGGCAGTTACTTCACTAGCTGATAGCAGACAGTAGCTGATAGCACTTCACTTTGCCTTCCACCTCACTAATGGACTTTGTCATCCCCACTCCAGGGATGTCTACTGTCCATCTGCAAACCAGGCCCTGAACTACCTCCATTTTGGTTTAACTTGACATGCAGGCATGAAAACTGCAGTTAATGCACAGACAGATCACAAACCTCTGCCTTGACAGAAACTACACCAATTAGAGAGATGGGCAGAAAAGAGCAATACTTCAGGAACAGGTTCACAAGTGGCATGAGCATCAATGCCTGCAGAGTTGCAACTTCTCTGGGACCAGCAAGATGCTCAGCTGGAGCAGGTGCATCCTTGGAGTTTTAATGCATATCCACTTAAAATAAAAGGCAATGCTTATCCTTACGTTCCTGCACTTTGCTATAAATTGAAGAGTTTCAGTAACTCTATCATGTCTGTGCTGCTACTGAGGAAAACACTGGAATTTTTAGGGTCTGGACCCCTAGCTTATCCAAGACTGACCAGTGCAGAGAAGGCAGGCAGCAGGGACAGGTCATGACTGTGTTCAACCATGAGGTCTTTAGTCTATATAGCACTTGTCAACCCTTATCTTTGAATGAACTGTTCATAATTAAGTAGTGTGACTAAAGATGTGAAATCCTACACAGCAAATACTGAACTTGCACCTCATTTATCTCTTTCAAGTGTTTAATGAACTTTCAGCTTCAGCTAATGAATAATGGCAATTTCAGGGTCATTGTCCTACGCAGGGAAATTAATAACGACCTAAGAATAGTTTCATACCTAGAAGCATGGTAGAGATTGCCAAAAATCCAGAATGTGGATTTCTTTCTAGAAGATCCAACATTATCTTCAAATTTGTTCCAGTTACTGTACAGTCCATATTCACAAAGAATCCTGAAAGCACAACATGAAGAAACTGCTCTTTGGGGATAAAAAGCAAGCAAAACTTTCCCTCCTTCACCTACCCTGACATTAGGTTACCAAACATTTTGTTTTCCTCAACAGGTCATCTTTATTCATGCAGAAATTTTGACCAAGTTTGAAAAAGCTTTTTATTGTTAGCATTATATTAATAACATATAAAAGAAACATGGAAGCCTCATCCTCTCTTCAAAGATGTTATGAAATAAGGTACATTAATTAACAGGAACTAGGAAACTTCCAAGCTCAAGAACATAAAGAACATTTGTCACCAACATTTTCTTTATAGAAAAGGAGCCATGAATGTTTCTACCTTTTCCCATTTCTGTGGAATAAGAAAAAACAACTCACAGTAATAGCTGTGAGTTCAGTTCATTTTGGCATTCAAGACCAAGTACAGAAGATTAAATGAGGAAAGAGAAGCATTGACATGAATGAATGTGTACTACAACACCTACTACTAGTACTTGAAAAAATGGAAATGCACTTGAACTACAGAGGTATACCTGAAGCAAATGTGCTCTACTTCTCTCATCCATCCAAAGTAACCGATTTTAATTTCTTATTCGCCTCTCAAAAACATTTCATGTTTAAGGAAAATACTGAGAAATAAAAACGTGGTTTTCAGTCACAGAAGCCGGAATGTGTGTCTTCAAACAATTTTTTCGTCAAAAGAATATTTTACCTGAACACCAGACATTTTAAATCCAACCTGCTAAAAGTTCATGGTTGTTTTCTTCAACTTATTCAATTTACCATGACTTACATCTCAGTTCTACTTATGAATATAAAATATGCAGTATTTATGCAGAGAATTAGTGTGCTAATTTTGGGTTTAGACCCAAGTGGGAGGAGATATAGTCATCTTATCAAATACATAATGGCAAATACATAACATGCCATATCCTAACATGGCCAGATACAGGATGTGTAGGATTTAATAGCTTGTTGCTGGAGGAGAGTCTCAGACTGCTGTAGATGCTCCATGTAGGATCTGATGTTGTTGCTAGAAAAGATGGAATAAATTACTTTTAGAAAAAAAAAAATCACAGAATTAATTAAAGATCCTATCAATAGGTGTAGTCTTCAGATTTGCCAGCTTTTGCAAATGTTTTCTTCTGGAAGTACAGCCCCTGAACCAGATTCCTGCACAGGTTTTATAGGCTTTCCATTACAGAACTATCAATAATCAAGAAAAATAAGGTTGGAAAGAATTCTTCTATTTTTCCATAATGGTCTTTGTAACTTCTAGCTTGATGCTTCTTTGCTACTATATGGCTTCTCAAAAACTCTAGATGTCAATTCCTGTCACATTAGCACTGGAAAGTTTATTTCAGTCTGTGAGTTAACTAGCCTTGCTTTGAAATCATAACCATATTTCAGTGGGAGTGCCTGCAAATGTGTTTATGTAAGTGGCTTTAATCCTGTCATACAACAATCATTAGGATTATCTTTCTGGAGGCATAACTCATCCTGGAGTCTGCCTGGCAGCTGCTGCAATCACAGCCATCAGGCACATGGATGCACAACCAGTAATTAGACAAAGGGCTTTTGTCTGTCAGGAATTTTTCTGATGGGAAAGACAGTGAGTTTTTCTCAGAAAATTGAATAAAGTGTCTTCAGGTAAATTTGTCATAAGGCAGAAGTGACTGCTGTTATCCACCCATATCAGTATTAGAAATTGTGAATGAATAACCTGGTGCTTCCTTCCAGTTGCCCAAGGGCTCCAGCTGAAGCCTCAGCAGGAGGGAAAGTAAACTACAGCTTTTAGCTATTCTCTCCTACTTTGTTTCTGCTCAGAGTAAGTGAAACTGGTGTCACCTTTCAGGTGAAACAGTCCTGGAAAACTTACTCTGAGAGTCTCCAAGTCAAATTCCTATCTTATAAAAAAAAGATATTTTCAAAAGCAGCATTTCAAAATGAAACACGTTTTCAAAAAGAAAGGTACTTTTAAGTCAATAAAATTCAAAGCATATTCAATTCAAAGTATATTAGAAGTTTACCCATTTTCTCTTCCTGGTTTCAGTCAGACTGACAGATTGCTGTCTTAGTAATTATTTTAAGTATTGAAACTGTAGATTTTTAGTTCTACCTGCTCCTTTAGTTCTACCATTTTTAAGGACTGTGGTATCTTCTCAGGAAAGGTGCTCCACAGGAATAATGTGGGTATTGTGCTTGTCCAGCTGAATCATTTAGTAATTGTTCCCTAAATTTGAAAACAAATTTGTTCCAAAAATGTGTCCAATCCTTAACAATTTCTCTGAGACAGTTTGCAACACTTCGTTTCATGTACTCCTGTGCCAATCTATAAATATTGCTTTTACCAACTGCTATGTCTCATTCTCTGTTTTGTTCTGCTGAGATTTTATTTCACACTGAATATAGTTTTGCTACTGAAATAGATGGCGTTTTTTATCTTTTATTTTTCTCCTCAGGAATTGCTTTCTGTCTGCTTTTTAAATCAACTCCATAGGAAGCAGTTTAGTTTCTGTGGACTTTTAAAAGGTTATATATTCTTTTAAGGCCTTAATGAGCTTTTCCAAAACATACTTAAAAAAGACTCTGCCACAATAAAATGACCACATTTAAATAACCATTAAACTCAGACAGCAGAAATAAATCTTCCTTAGTTTTTCAAGATACAATTGGGTTTTTCACTGTGTCAGGCTATGACACTATAAACCAATTGTCAGAAGTTTTTTAGGGGCCAGTTTTACTTACTCAGGTACACACAGGCTCCGAGTCTATGAAATGCTCTGTTGAGAAACCCCATCGAACCCAGCTGTCGAAGGATTAAAGGCATAAGGGTCCAAGTCCATGTAGTATTGTGCTGTTTCCCTCAGAGCTGCCCATGATTCACTAATCTGAAGTAGATCAATACAGAAAGGAATATTCTGAGCTTTAATACTAAATAAATATTCTCTGTGACTACTGAGCAGCCTTGACCATGTTGATAAATCAGAAAAATTTCCTCCCATGACCCAAAGGATGTATGTTACACAATAATTCCAGACCCATGCTTTCTTTTTCTCAGTAGGTGCTGCATGAGGAAGGAGATACCTGTTGAGCCACAGTATATGCCCACGAGTTCTGGCTGCTGCCTGAGTCCCAGTAGCTCGGAGAATATGGTACATGTCGTTTGAGCCGCAGGAACTGATTCACTGACTCTTCTGTCAGAAAGGGTGCTCCAAGGACACTCGAAACAGAAGCTGATAAATATTTGTAATATCATAAAAATATGTTCGAATGTGCACTTCAATAATACGCTTATATCCACAGAACATGGTTTTGAATCTGTAGTTTATTTAATAATAATCAGAGGTGGTCCTACCTTAGATTCACAGAAAGAAAATTTATTTTTAGGCCTGAAGTTAATAAACCAAATGTTCTAAATCATTATTTTGCTGTTGAATCTGAAGTAAATAAAGTTACAACTTAATTGAGGAACTAATTTATTTTTAATGCAAAATTTTATTACAAAAATCCTCTTAGACTATAATTCACTAGTCTCAGGTGTGCTGAGAGCCTAAAGTTTTTTAAAATAACACAAACCTATGAATGTATCTATGGTTTCTGACCCTCCTGGTTTATATGTGATATTTACTCTCATTAGTATCAACACAGAAACTGCATGCTTGGAAATTAATTTCCGAAGAGAAGATATTGCACTCCTAATCTTGTAATTGCATTGCTTCAGATAGCTTCTGAGGTCACCATAGATGTAGGAGGAGTCCTTACAGATCTTGAAAAAAATATTCTTCAGAAGACAAAGGTCAGAATTCCTCTTTAGCTTCACATGAAAGATCCTGGTACAGAAAAAAACCTTTTCTTTTTAGTCTCAAGTGTTTGAGACATAAATTAATTTTGGGAGGAATTAATTTGGGGCTGAAAGAGTCCAAAATAGCATGTCAGTCCAAATCACACAATTTTTAATGAACCACTGATTAAGATGGAGCTCAGATCCATCAACTGAGCTGAGGCCAGTGTCTGCAAACAGCTGTGCTCCAATTTAGTCAAGTGGGTTTAAATGGACACTTGAGAGCGACCTGCACATACTTGGAACACATGGGCCAAGAACCTCAACCATTTTCTAATATGTCTTAGAGTAGGAGCTCAGCAGGGCAATCTATAACCTCACTCACAGCTCTCTTATGCCCTGATTCCTGAATTTCTAGGGGGAAAATATAACTGGGAGTATCAAATGTTTGCTTTCATATGCAATTTCAATTGAATTCAGTTCACTTGTAATTATTGCTGGCTTTCCTGATCATCCACAATATTGTTGCATTGTTGCATTTTGTTTTTTTAAATAGAAGAAAATGTTTGCTGAATTCATATAGGTAGAAGATATGTGAGCTAGAGTGTTTGCCGGTCCCTTTCACTTTGTTTCTTTTCAGTGCCAAAAATGCTTAAAAAGAAGATGAGGAAGAGTTTGGTTATACAGTAATGAACAAAAAAAAATTAGGATAGTCGTAATCTTTGCTCTTATTACAGACATCAAATAGTACTTTAGAAAAGTTACTTAGCAAGCAATCACAGTCCCAGTAGTTCCTTGCTACTTCAGTTTCTTCATATTCCAAGTTATTATAATCATAAAGTGGAGGTAGAAGTTTTAGGGCAGGGAGTTTTCAAGGAATACCATCTTCAAAAATGTTACCAACTCCATGAAAAAAAGTAAGTTCAGACATTTGGTGGAAGGCTGGGAAAGAAGGAAATATATTTCATGCATATGTCTATTAAGCTGCTATACTTGTATTCTAGAGCTGCACAAGAGAAAACTATGTCTGTACCAAATTTCAACATTCCTCTGGCAATTTACTATTTTCCAGTAGAAAAATGTCTGAGCTGTTGATTTCTCTTTAGGGAATTTGGGGTGGTTTTTTTTGTATTAAATATTTTGTAAGCTCATGATTACATTTCTGGACTGAAATAACTGAACTGGGATCAGAAACTGACTCATTAAAAGGCTTCCATTTTCTTTAAATGTACATATAGTTAGTAAGGGCCATTAAACATTACATTTTATCACCAATATGTGCTCTGGCCCTCCAAATTTTAAATAAGCTGAAAAAAAAAGGACATTAAGCAGCTCTGCTTCTTGTAGGTTTTTTTCTTGCTGCCAGCATCTTCAAAAATGATCTTGTCATTCCACTGGTGGGACAGTGAGGGGTTATCTTAGCTACTGTGGCACAGAGAGCTGCTTCTTCACGGTATTATATGTCAATTTTTAATAGATAGCCTCCTCTGGCTGCATCTGTATCCAACGAGAAATGCCACCCCTAACTAGGCTAAGTATTCACTTTGATTGAAGTGCACTTGCCTGCTCTGAGGAGAGGTAGGTATGCCAGCACTGCTCTTGGCTTCTCTTGTCAATGCTGACACCCAGTTCTTATTCTTTTCTAGCTGCTATTTCATTTCCTGGGAGCTGTCTCTGCAGAACTTGTCCCCAGCTGCTGGGGCACTCCAAAAAGGCAGAAGTACCAAGAGAAAATCATGTAAGAGCCTTTATATATCACCTAATCCTTTAGGCTTATCTCATTCTCTCTTTGTCTTGCTGTAAAGATCACAATAAGTCTCTGAACATGGCAAACTTCACTCACCTCTGGAAAAACTCCAGCGAGATAATTTCTAGCATAACCAGAATCAGCCCTGTTGGTCTTTCAGTGTGGCTGCACATTTGCTTGTGCTCTGGCAGAGCTCAGAGAAAGCAAGGTCTTCACTCAGCTCTAATGTAGACCTGGGGTCATCAGACCAGCTGTCTCCTCTGAATACGATGCAGAATTTTCAGCAAATGAACTCAATTTGCTTCAATTTAAGCTTCTTGGACTGGGTGTAATTTTCCCCCTCCTTTTGAATAGCTTAACAAAATATGGTGGAAGGATTTGCTTTATAAACATGGTATTCCTGAAGGAGTGTATCTTGTAGAAGATTAGCATACAAACTGGGAGATTGGAATTTCAGAGCATCTGATGTGAGACTAGAGGGGGTTAGGAGCAAGTGGGTGAATGGCTCATAGTGCATAAAGTTGAGCTGCAAAAAATGAAGAACTTTGAGTTGTACTGAAACAGTTAACTCACCGTGAAGAGCAGCCAGACATGTTGTATTTTTTGTGTTTTTTTATTATTATTCAATACTGTTTTCCTCTCTTAGACAAATACATTATTTGAAAAGTACTTTTAGATATAAATGTCCCAGTGGGAAAATAGGAGGAACATGTGTAGAGGGTGAACTATTGCTGAGGTTATGTCAGCTGTTACCAGTTAGTGTTTCCTTCCATCATCTCCTGAAGATTCACTCCTCAGTGTTCTCACATGAAAAGCAAATTATACAAAAAAAATTGGTTGTTTTGAGCAAGCAGATGCTTAGCTCATGTAATTATTGAGTTCAGCAGATAGTTTTGTCTATCCTGTGCACCTAAAGACATTGACCAGACGGAAAACTGTTAGTAGTCATTATTGCTACCATGCCTTCTGAGCATCTGATTTTGGATGACTATGATCTGGTATTAAAATTGAGGAGAGATGGTGATACAACCTTGCCATCTTTGTCAAAAAAGAAAATGTGCACTTAATCCAGCATTGAGTATATAAAAAAGAAAAACCAAACCAATGACAAAAGCCTGATTATGAAAAGGCATATCAAATATCTTGGAATGTCCAAGTAATAATAAAATATATCACAGCAAACTGCACTCAAAATAGAAAATCAACCTGGATACATTTTAAATTACTGTGCTTTAAAATCTCTTCATCCTAGACTTGAATGGAAGCATATTTCTCTTTACAAGGATAGATTTCTAGACAGCAATATACTCAGCTGGGTGCAGCCACAAAATCTTCCCAGGAAGACATCTTTTTCTGTCAGCTGAATGTGCAGTGATCCACTTCATCACACAATCAAAAAGGTGAGTACGGGATTAAGTTTTGACACATTTGCCTGCTTAGGGACCTTTTTAATTGATATACATTTTCTTTTGTAGAAGTTAAGTAGCAAGAGCCATTGTATACTTAGTAGTCTGGGGAGAACAGGCAGGCCTCAATTTGCACATCTAATGGCAGAGTTTAATGATAAGAAGACAAATCTTCAAGCTTGCCTTAGTACAGGATATACTTCTTCTTCCACTATCTACCCCAAAGCCTGTTTGTTTTAGCCACATCAGCACTATTTTATAGGTGGTAAGGAGCAATCTCTAGGCTTAGGATCAAAATTTACCCCTGGTGTGCATCTACCACAGGGAAAAGTGCTTTATCTGATTTGTTCTGATATTTGTAAAAAACCTGACAACTATTTAGCAGCACTTCATACACTGTCTGTGCACACTACTGTTTCTTCCTAGTTTCTGAGGACCTGCAAGTTTCTGACAACTTGAAAACATATTGCTTAACTTAATATCAATGTAATTTAAATGTCAAAATTTGGCAATTGCCCTGGCTCCTTTCCTTTAGGTCTAATAACTCTTCTTATTATTGGCTATAGTGACTTTGGTCAAAATCTCAGCTCATGGAGGTCAGGCTGCCAGTCTTATCAGCTCTTTAGGACAGAGCTTGGACAGAGGCTAAACCTGGACAGAGCTAAACTTCAACCTTGCTGAGGTGGCAGGTGCTGACGTGTTAGGAACTTTGAAAAGTAAATCAAGTCTGCAGCTCAGCTGTGTTTCCTAAGACTAGAATGAGCCAGAATGGACCACCTCCCCACCATGTTTCAGCTATCTGACTTTCTAAATCTAAGTTCACAAAGTCAGACCATAGAACTCAGTCTGAGGACTCAGAATACCACAGTGCAACAGCTGAAAAGAATGTGGCAGCAGCTGCTTCTCTCCTCACTCAAGTATTTCTCTAGATTATGTGGCATTCCATGGAAATCAAGACATCTGTGAGTACACTGCATGAAGCAGCTGGATTGCAGCAAAGACAGGCTTGTCGATTCTGCAGGCCAACTGTGGCCCAGATATCACCTTTTTTTTCAGTTGAAAAAGTATAATTGTATTAATGTCTAACACCTGCACATTGCTTTTCAAATTATTTTTTAAAATGTTTGCATGTATGTGTCAGGACTCATCCCCGTATGGGCCACCAATTGTTGGCGTCAGTGCTTGGAACCAATCTGACTGTCACCATCAGTTTATCATCTTACTACAAAACTTTCAGACCTTCTCTCTTTGAGTTCCCATGGGCAGCTCCTCACAACACTGACTCCTTTACTCTTCCTCCTGCACAGCCAGCTGACTCCTTCCTGTCCCTTGCATGACTGCCTTACCTGTACTACTCTGCACAGCAGAGCCAACAAAATCCTAACCTGCTTTTTCATAACACCCATCCTTATTGGACATAGCTGTGACCTATTAAGGGCAGGCCTTTTCCTACTCTTCAGTAGTTAGTACAGCTGCAACTTCTCAGGGATGAGATTGCCTTCAGCACTCTCTATTCTCCTACAATCCATCCTCCCACATGTACACAGGCTTTGTATCCTGGAGTGTTTGGTAACAAGCCTTAGAATAGAATTAAATTAGTCAGATTTGCTAATACCTGTTGACAGCAAGAGTTAAAGTCACTGATTAAGTGCTTCAACTCTTTGTATATCATCCAGTCTTTGAAATTTTGGCCTTATCTGTTTCTATTTCAAGCTTCAAGTAAAATAGATTTTATTCTTTGACAATTCCTAATTTCAAGAACACAAAGAGCTCTCTGGTTCAAGAGATGTCATTAACAATCCTTAGAGCTATAGCATCAGCCTCATTCCCTCATCAGCAAAGGCAGAGAGAGAGAAGTTACAGACACTTAATGCAGAATTAGCTATTGAACATATTCAATATGTGTGATGATGCCAGGGGTCAGGAAAGTTTCCAGCATGGGTAAATAGCAAGACAATTTGGCAAAAATCCTAGATAATCCTAGGGAAGGAGCTACTTCCACTGCAGCAAAGTATTAGAAAAAGCACCAGTCCATTGGTCCACTCAGTGGGTCCTGCTGAGATTTCCTTACTACATCCATTTGTGGCAAAACACCCCCATCAGACACCTGAGAGACTTCAGCAGTTATCTCAGTGCCAAGACATCACACTCCTACCTCATCCCTTGCAGCTGCTCTCCAGAAGCCAAAGTAAAAGGTCCAGAGAGCTATTCCAAGTGCTGTGACCATGGTTTACTATGAGGAGTGATTTATAGCAGCTGAATTGATGGCATGAAGAAAAATAAGATTCTCACAACAGTCTTATAGTCTCTATTTTACTTCACCACCACTTTAACTGTTGCTGAAAGGATTTACAATTAATGAAAAACTGAACTGATTGTGATCAATTAAATTTTTAACAGCTCATTAAAACTAGTAATAAGTAGTTCTGCATGTATTTTGAATAATAGAAACCTGGAAAAGAGGGTAAACAAGACAAGAGACATAAAAGAGAGGAAAGTAAAGTCTTCCAAAAGGAGGGGCTGCAAGCTGCTGCACTCCCAGCTTGGCCTTGGTGACACTATTTGTGCTATAAATGGCCTTCAATGGAAAGGAGGTGAAGTTCAAGAAGATAGGCAAGTACTCAGGAATTGTACCAGTTCAACTACAGATCAGGAACGACAAATATGGGGAAAAGGTTTATAGGTGAGCTCAAACTCGCCGAAGAGACAAAGTCCCTTTCCATCTCCTTATTTCCCTACAGAGCCTCACTGCAGCCAAAACTCAGGTTCATATGGCATGGAAGTGAATTCAAACCATGAGAGATTATACCTGACTGTGGTCCCAATTTACAAAACATTTTTCAGTAATCCACAATTAATCATTGTCTCCCTCATTCTGCCTTAGCTACTCACATCATGTATTTACCACATGTATTGGAGCACTCAAATCTAAGAAATGCTTTTAATGCATGCATGTGGATAGACCATCTTGTCAAGATGCAGGCAATCACTTGGGAAGTCAGCTGTCACTTACTGCCTGCCTGGTTAGTTCTAATTTTGTGAGAAACAAATTAATCCTGCAGCACATGCATCACTGATCATTGACTGTACCAGCGTGTGCTGCTTTGGGAAGAGCATGTGGTAGCCCTGCCCCACCCATTTTCCCTCTGGTCCAAGTTTTACAGGTTGAGTCTTGATTGTAGATGCTCTGGTTACACAGTGCTGTGAAGGACCAGCATCCAGGCAGACCAAGTGCTTTAAAACAATCAGTCTCCTTAAGAAATTCAAGCCAGGTATTCCAGAAATCACTTGTGAAATAGATTATTTTGGGTCCTTATAAAGGCATGTGAAATTGTTTCCTACAAACAATAAATGTTGAGATAAGAATAATATTTAAAGAAGATTTTGTAGAAACAGCATCAAGCTCTTTTTACAATTTTAACAGTTCAGGAAATCATCCTGTAAGAAGGCCTTTCAGTCAGAAATGCATCCTTCTTACTTATACATGAGCAGTAAAAAGCTCAAAAGTAGTCACGAGGAGCAGAATCAAACTATATTTCACAGAGTGTTCCATGCAATCTTGCAGTACTCTCTCTTGCAGCACTCCCTCTCCTGTATGTCCCTGCTGCAGTGATTTCCAGTTAATTCTCTTCCATTGGTGCTGTTCTGGTGCTAACATAGGATTTTTTGCCAGCTGACTATTTAACAAGCATGAAGAGAATGACATGAGATAGGATGCCAAGCACGTACCTGTAAACAGCAGAGCAGACACCAAAATTTGAAACATTTTCCGAGCCATGGCAAATTACTCAGAAAGGGTTTCGTTTGTAAAGTGAAGAGAGTGATACAGTTTTATACTTTGCTATCTTTAGGTTTATAAATCATTTACCAGATACGTGTAAGGGGTTGGTTCAGGCAGAGGGCAGGGTACAATGCTTAGTTCAGATTTGTCCTATATGCCCGTTTGTACACTTTGGACTTTGCAAGCTGAGTCTCTAATGAGCCATAATGGCTCACTATTGTATGGATGGATTTACTTCTTTTTAAGTTTTATGATGCAAAATAGCACATCAGGCTTGTTCTATGAGCATTTAACAGGTAAACTTCAGTCAATCAGTCTTTTGCATGACTATTTTCCCCCTCATCCTGGTGATAGGCACAGGCAGTTTATAGTTTGGTTTGAATACAGATGATGTTAGAGTCTACCTGCTCTGAGAGCAGGGGCAGAGTATGCCATTTATTTCAGATGCATACTGCTTGGGTTAAGGAAATAAAGCTATAATAAAATTGACTAAAAAAAGCACTGAGCAGGGAAGGAGGGAAGAAATTTGGTTTCTGACCTGAGCCAGGCAGAAGTCCCAGGGTGTCTTGTTGCCTCCTGCTGGTGTAAGGACTCTGTAATGTGGGACACTATGAGTTCATGCTGCCTTACCTTTCCCACCCATCCAGCTAGTTGTTGCCTCTTATATACAACTCACCTGCTGGCAGCAGCCATTGTACTGCAGAGCAGTTTATCTTTGCAAGCTCACCTACACCGACGATATGAGAGCAGAGCAAAGCTGAGCTCTGTCACACGTTGGCATGCTTAGATCTGCAGTTCATCAGCACAGGCTGGCGTGTACTCCGAGATCTTCACATCAGGTAATCAGACCCTGCTGACGTTACAGGTCAGGGACCAGGCTTCCTGCTGATGGGCAGAAGTGCTTCATCTTCATTTCCACTATCCAGTCTAGAGAGTGCAGGGAGTAAATGTTTGCTGGGAAGAAAAAGAATATCGAGTTATGTAGTTACAAAGCATAATAGTTTTTTATTGCACACCTGTGGGTAGGAGGGCACACTATTGTGAGAGACAACTGCTCACTTTGAAAATTTAAAAAGGTTTATTAAACCTTAACAAAAATACAAAGGACTACATAAGGGAAAAGTTGCAGTGCTGGAACTGCCCTCATGCATACCACATAACCAGTTAATCTTCAAGATGGATGCACAGTCTTTTATACCCCTAGGGGTGGCATCAGCCAGCCCAGCCCTCCCAAAGTCTGTCAGTCAGTTCTTCTTGGCCATTTATCAGTGGAGACTGCTTTCTTGTAACTCGATTGGAGGTCAGGTGTTGCTGTGCTGCACCCCCTGAGCAACCCCTGAGCTTTTCCATTCCCCACTGCCCCATGCCAGGGACACCTGTGCAGCTTCTTTGTGCCTGTCCTGGACAGCCCCGGCTGTGTGATGGCAGCAATACAGGGGGAAAGGGAACTGTGGGGAGAGCAGAGGGCATCTAAACTACAGTAACATAACTGTACATCACTAAAGCCTCTCTTAATATTCACACAATAGTTATCTTTTAATTGGGAGAGCCAATCATCTCATTACCCATCTATAACAATATTGAACAGCACATCTAACAATGTAATCCCTAACTTTGCTGTAGGTCATGTCACAAATTTTGTATTATTTTAGTATTGTTCTAAAAAAAAAGAAAATTAATCCATCTACCCCTGGTAGCAAAATAAATATGGAGCAGGTGTTCTGCATTCTGGTGCCATATTAATAACAAATATTAATTATCCAAACTTATCATCACCAGTTTCCCCACCTCTGAGCTACTATACTAAATGTTAGATAATAGCCTTTTTGTGGACTAGAAAAAAAGATGCAATGACTGGGATATTTACTAATAGGTGACACAGAACTCTAGAGAAATGTAGATCTCCCAGAAATACGTTCCAGGAAAGCATACAAGTTGTCCTTTCACCTCACAAACTTTGTAGGTCATTGCCTCTACCCTTCCACACTTTTCACTTAAATGACCTTGCATTTCTATTGCAGCTTTCCTCCTACAGGTTTTTCCTCGCAGTTCCTGATATAATGATTGGAAGACCATGTTGGTGTGTCATTTTATATTTATTGCAGTTATATCTTTAGCATGCAACCTGCTCACAGAGGTGGTCTCTGCTGGTGAAATGGCACAGGTGAAGAGAAAAGAGCATCCAGCAACATATTACAGGGAGGCATGCTTGACTGGCAACAAAGACACAAGTCACCTACTCCTCCTATTTCATCTTAGGAAGTAAGAGAAGCAGATGAGAAAGTTTTTTCAGGAGTAGGAGTCGAAAAAGTGGTTAAACAGTTAGAGGCCATAAATCCCAACTGATTCTGAGTAACCTAAGTCCAGGCTCTCAGAACCTAAAAACAACCTTGCTCCCATGATTTCCAAATAAAACCTGGAGAATATGACTTGTCTCTATCCTTTACTGATGAAGCCTTGAGTCTGTTATAGGAAAAGTCCTCCCCGAGAGGCACAGAATATCTTCTGGTAGGGTCAGAAGACATGATGGGGACATTGCAATGCCTGGATTTGGCTCTGAGTTCAGAGCATAAGGCTTTCTCTGCTGTAGAATGGAACAGCGGTCAGCCAGTTAGGCTTTGATAGAAGATCTGGGAAGCAGCTAAATTACAGGTAGCATGTCCCCTAGCACATAGAGATCCATGACACCTGAACACTCCTAGTTTTCCTTTGTTTCATCTTCTATCCTGCCATGTTTGCTTCTCGACTGTTTCAGGCCTTGCTCTTGGCCCACACTGTCTTGTGTAGGCTGCCCAGCTCTGCGTTCTTCCCCTGAGACACATCTTCCTTCTTTTTGTGTGTTTTGCAACTTCACATAAAAAAGACAGTATGCCTGTAAAACCCAACATCTTTAGATTGAAGAATTTATAGATCTCTTATGAGGAGAGTGGCTTTCCAGCGTGATTTTCCTTTCCTCCTTCCTTTGGTGTCCTGTTTCCCATATCCACAAGGGGTGTTCAGCTCTGACGTTCACTCCCTCCCTAACTCCTACCCCAGTCGTGCTGTAGCCAAGTCTCACTTCTGCTCACAACAGCCAGTGTTTTTCCTGAAGCCCTGTAATGTATATGTAGTTTGGGGCTTGCATGCGCCCTATTGGCTCACATACAAAAATTTTCAGAAGACAGATGAGTTCTTAGCAGTTCTTTGAGGCATTATATAGGCAATCTGGATATCACTAAAAACTCATGAAAAGCATGATTTTTTTCATTGAATGTAAAATTTCAGCTGTTAATCACTAACAGATATGCAGGCTGTAATTTTTTGGAAGATTTGTAACTTGGCCCCAAGGCTCAAATTTTCATATGGAGGAATCAATCATTGTATCATTCTCTTATGATGTTGTCCCTCTCCTGTCAGACTTCTACTCCCTCCTTTGAAACACAGAAAGCTTAGTTAAGGGAACTGTCATCAGAATATTCAGTGCAAATTAAACTTCACAACACACATCCTTATCTCATTTGCAGAAATCATGAAGATACTGGCTAAAGTGGTTCCAAAAATTTCAACTTGATGAAGATACCTTATATAGTAAAAAAAAATTTAAAACCTCAGACCAAAATATAAAAGTTCAAACGAGTTATAGGTGAGTGAAAGCAGGATTATCTGAAGCGACATTTTAGGGAATATACAATGCTACCAGACTTACCAAGAAGGAGTAAGGTGGACTTCAAACAGCAGAACTCCATTAGGGAAAGATCAGACCATTTTTCCTTCTACATTTCATAACCTTAGACAGTAAATCACCATTTCAGAGGAACTATCTGTATTCTTCCCGTAATACTATTAATTATTTTTCTTTAAGGAAAACGAGCAAAACCCCAAACCTTAGCTGATTATAAATGAAACCATTTTAGCAAGAAAAGGATTTAAAGAGGTTGGACTCATCTTAAAAAATATCCTGAGGAAGTTGATGGTGACTGGCTATACAATGAGGTCTCGAGCTCCTTGACTGATTATTTTATTTCTTTTTCACAGGTGGAGTGGTAGTAAAATATTTGAGAGGGTAGCTGAATATCGCTAAGATTATTTGTTGTTTCAATCTGATTGAAAGCAGATAACATAGAAAGTTACTGGGAAGGAGAAAGCAGGTAGGAAATCTTAGTTGGGTTGGGAACAAAAAGCTAAAAACTTGAGCTGGAAAATCCATATTCTTTCCCTTCTTTGGCACCAGGTCCTCATCTGCCTAGGAAGCTTAATTCTTTTGGTTCACTTTCACCAGCTAAGTATAATGCTAATCTGTAAGATTTTGTAAACCTCTATGTAACTGCTAAAAAATATAATCTTCTGATATATTTAATATGAAATTCCTCATTTGTTTTAGATTGTGTAACATTTACCAGTTCTCTTTGTTCATCTCTAAGACATCTTTGATTTAAGTAAATATGCCAACACCAGTGTTTAACTTCAGGATTTGTGCATCTGAAAATGCAGTTGTGTTGCTGTAACATCTTTTCAGACTACAGAGGAAAAAGTTGCTATGTAATATTTAAAGGAACATGAAACATAGAAAAACCTCTCTCAAGAAAAAGGACTAGGGAGAGGGAAAAGAAAATAATGACCATTGTTGTTGTGACCAGTGCCCCATGACCTGTACAACCACCACATTGAAGCTCAGGACTTGAAATTAGAGGCAGTAGCTTAGTGTTTAGTGTTTCTTGACTGATTCTCAACACCTTAGTTTTGTAACTACTTCTAATATCCATAGCTGAACAAGTTGCACCACTGAACCCTGCCTCTGATTATTATTTGGGCAACATTTCTTCTGTTACTTTTGTCTTGTGGGAAAGCCTGGCATAATTCTACATCCTATTTCGTGCTTGGTGGAAAGGCAGGAAGGCTACAGTTTTACCTGTTTTCAGTGTGGGTGCTGCTGCAGTTTGGTAGAAAAAATGATCCTTGGCAGGAGTTTTGAAAATGTACCCCATGACTTTCAGTATTTTGGGTCAGTCACTGATTCCAGTGAATGTTTTCTATATTCTGTCCCAGAGCCTCTGAGAAGTGCAAGTCTGGAAAGACACCTGCAATCAGCCTGGCTCTGAAGGCATGTATCTGCACAGGAACTTGGGGCAGCACATTGGTTCTGGCCATGGCAAGTAGTGCAGGAGAGGATGCCTCTCTGATTCATCACTGCTAACCGACTTAGCTTTAGAAAATATTCCCCCCTTGAAGAAATTCATAATTTCCTATTTTTCCAAGGTGATGCTATAAAGGCAGTTTGTATAAATCTGTGTGCAGTGGAATTGAACTAAGACACAAAGAGAGGTCTAATAGTGAACAAGTTAACTGATCTTTTGCTAACCACTACTTCAAATATCTGTCATATTTTGAAGAAAGCCTACTGGCACAAGGTAAGGTATTTAGTACAGCAGGACTGTGCACTTTACACCTTCTGACTTGGATGTGGGCTTTAGTTCAGTTTTTTCTTCCAAACAGCTACAGCTCCACCAGTCCTGCTGCTCTTGCGCTTGAGCACTTTTGTTCCTCTTATGAGAGGCTCGAGTAACTCTCTTTTCATGGTGGGAGAAGGCATGAATGCTTTATCTTGACTTGTCTTCCCAGAACTGCACTCTGCAAAACTCCTACCTTCCAATGGCATGTCCCCCTCAGTTTTCCAGCTCCAGGAGCAGATTGTGCCCCAGTATTTGCACAGCACGGCCATGTCCGAGGCAGAATTCCCACACATGTCTGCACTCCCTCTGGCTTTCTGGGTGTAGATAATAGTTTGGAGCCTTGCTCTTTCCATGACCACAGGCACTTCAAGCCCCCTACAAGTATCACCCACTGGCTCAAATCTTGTAGTCCTTTTCTTAACAGGTGTTGAGTCACCAGGACGCACAACTACTGATTGTGGTTTCCCTCCTCTAATTGGTGCAAAGCTTAAGAAAGGATGCCAGCATCCAGATAAGTGGACTAGAAAGCTAATCACTGCTTTAAATGGTCATCTGCTTTCAAAGTCATGACCTTCATACCCGACTGTAACGCCTAAGAGGCACTGTTGCTGAAATTGCGATGACTGAACTTCTAACATTCTTTGCAGAACATTTCCTATGTTACAAACAGTGTTTTACTAGAATTTCAGCAACTTCATTATGCTTTACAATATGACAGATTTGGTATGTGTTGAGTGCCTCATTTTCATGGGATAATGTGTGTCTTCAATGCAGAGCAAAATTAGAGGAGCAACAAGTACATGGATTGCCTAGATTTTTTTTTAACCATTGAACTCAAGTACAGGTCCCAAGGTGTAACCCAGTGACCTGCTTAGTCACCCTCACTGATAACTGAGACACCGGCCTTGTTCACCTGAATGCAGCTGTTCCAATGTAACAAGAAAATACAGTGGCATCAGAGTGCCCAAGAAAGTAGAGCAGTGTGCAAAATCTCCAAGAAGCTGTCAGTGCTTTATTAGCTGAATGCTTTCTTCCTATTCTGCAGAAGATTATGCAGTCTGGGTGCCTTTTCCTATTTAAACTTTAGGTTTCTACTTTAAAACCTCTCATGGAAGCATGACCTGTGGTTCTCATGGCAGCAGCCAGAAATTGTCACAGCATTCCAGAGAGGTTGCTACTGTCTGATCATGCTGCAGTTTAGATATTAGCTGACAGCTCTTGGAGTCATTCTAATCCATCCACTCCTGATCCACAATGGAAAAATTCAGGCTTGCAAAAACAAAACACACACCCCATGATCCTCTTGATGTAGCTTAAAGCTACATCCAGAATCTTCTGTATGTTTTTCTTGTCTTTCTGCCAGCAGTGATGTAGGAACTGTGGTAGCTGCAACTTGAAACAATTTTAAATGCAGAATTTTACAAGCCCCTCCCCTCTTCTGGAAATTAATATATATTGCTTCCCCTGAACAGATTTGGGATGGTGTTTATGAAGTCAAGATGATATAGGCAGGGCAGGACCTGATGAATCAGCTCCCTCTAACATGATCCCTTGGAGGCAGAGCATGTGAATATAATTTCTCAGCTAAAACAATAAAGCTGTTGGGAGTGTCCTGTGCTGCCACCCCCTTTTTACTTACGTAATGCCACAATTTCTAACAGCTATAAACAAACAAATGTTTTAGTTTGTCATAGAGTCAATTTTTATTACCTCTTAAAAGCTGAATGACATGCACCCAGAAGAAGTGACTTTGATATATAGGACTGAGCATCAAGCCATAGCCTGCATTCTCACAATCCTGTCATACAACTGGGAAAATTAGTGTCCCAATAAGAAATAAGAAAAATTCTATATCTAGAGCAATATAAGGAGCATTTTAGCTCTGTCACAAACGACAGTAGAATTAACTGCCATTGGTGTGACTTATGCCACGGGTGTATTTAACACAGTCAAGGTAAATCCTTGTACTGTGAAGTCCATCTGTTAATCTGGCTTCGATCCCTCTGTCACCTACTGTTGCTGAAGGTGGATGAACTGATCCTTATGTGCACTTGGAAGATAAGACTTGGCTTTAAATCTCACTGTGCTGGTAAAACATGTTTAGATGCCCTAAGAATGGAGCTACACAGGTATGAAACATGGTTAGATCTCACTAATTACAGTAACACAAGTCTCATAGCTCCAGCTCTTCATAGATCATTCTGTCACACTATCACAAAAGGAAGGGGGTGCTGTAGTAGATAAAAATAAATATATTAGCCTTACAACTCAGTAGAGAGCAGCCCTGGTAATTGCAGCACCATTTTGAAGGGTTTAATGGATGTACAGAGTGCAGTATAAAAAAAAAAAGAACAGGTTAAAATGTAGTTTGAGATAGAGGATTAGATGCCTTGGTCTGCATTTTGCTGCTTAGAAATTCCTAACAGAACCCTTTGAATTATGTGTTGGAATCACCACAAAAAGCAACTCTTACCTGACTCAGTATATCTAAAACTGAGGATATTGCTCCTGTCTATTAACATGGCACAGTTATTTAGTACTGCTAATTAATTCTAATTCTTAAAAACATTCAAATTGATTTATTTTAGCTCTACTCATTACTTCCATAGTGACTGCAGATATGTTCAATAATTAGCCATTATGTTTTTAAGGATATATTTTTCGTATTTGTGGGATCAGAAGTGACTACTGTAGTGAGGAAAACATCAACTGTCAGCTGGTTGGTAAAAGCTTTTTCAAAATCAACCATGCATTACAAAAGTGGCACAGGAATTGATAATCATGCCAATGAAGTAATACAATTCAAATGTTTTGGATTTCAGGTTTGGGGTTTTTTTCATTATTTTTTAATGAGAAAAAGTATTTTATTGAGTCACATCCTCCATGATTGTGTTTCCTTTGCTATTTCAGCAATGACTGATGTCTGTGGCTACTCAACCTCAAGAAAATACCAAAGACATTCTCTGCATTTTATAGGAAAAGTAATTGTTGCAACTTTATTATGATTGCTTTGATTGATCAAAACTACAGTAATTATTAGCACTAAATCTGGGAAGGTATAATATACTTTGGCATGGTGGAGATGCAGTCTCTGAGCCTCACATCTTAATTTCCTACACATACACAACAAACAGGAACACAGAAATCAAGGTTTATCTATAATCTCTTGCAACTGTTTCAGTAAAAAGTGGCCACCATTCATTTCAACTGACATGCAGTAGACACCATATTTAGCTGCTGATTCATGTTGACTTGCCCTTTTAGCACAGTTCCTCAAAGGAGCATCTCTGTCCAACATGTTTCTTGTCTCCAATGACCAAACAGCATATACCTCTAAAACTCCTTTATCGTGTGTGCCAATTTATTGTTTTCCATTTTGTTATTATGATAGATGAATTCTTTAACATAACTACCAAGAATACATGAGAAATTCCACAATGTGCAAGTTACTTGCTGAAGTTACTTCATGGCATGAGAGCACAATAGCTCGCTAGCAGTACAGGGGGAAACAGTAATTTTTAAATTGTTTTTGATGTAAGTTTAAAAACAACAAAAATAATTCCAAGATTAATTATGTCAATTTTCTTTTTAATAAAAACCAAAACTTCTTCAAGAAGCAAACCACTATTTTTTAAGTCATAAGATCTAGAAATTTACACTTTCAAAGTGCATGGACGAAAGACTAAAATATCATGTCAAGATAAAAGAAAGTACTGAGCATTATTTAACTTTCACAGTAGAGGATCTGTATTTAAACAAGTGGTGGGAGAGAAATTTCTTATAACTGAGTATTTCCAGAAAGTCATTAAGTAAATGTGCCATGAAAACATGGTAAACAGAAATAGTGTTTTGACAAGGTGTTAATTCATCAGTGTGCTTGATGAGCTCAAAGACTGAAAAAATTGTCCAAGCTTCTTAATGCCTTCCTGGTATTCTGGAGGCAGGGGAGGAAAACAAAGTTCATTTGAGATGTACTTGAAAAATAAAGGATAATATAAATTAAATTATACCTAAATAACTCTCTGCTTTGTAAAAAGCTAGTGTTCTTCAAGTTGCGTGTTGTCAGGCTGTATCTTGAAGATCATAAGTGAGACTATCAAATGAAGCAACTGGAGAGTGTTTCCTGCTGTGCCTTGCCTCTTGTCACTGACAAGCCTACAGAAAACACCTGGGCTTACCTCTGCCTTGTCCCATTCCTAAGAAATAAACGTAATGCCTTGTAAAATTTTTCTACTGTCCACTTTTTCCCCCTGACTACATGCTCTTGATGGTGATGAGACATAAGGGAGAAGATCTGTTAAAATATGTCATTAGAGGATGGGATAGGAAAAAGTAACTGTGATGAATACGTCTTTGTGAAATCTCTTCTCTTTGGATCTGACCAGACTCTCACAGCTGGAAATGTGAAACTCCACCCACATCAGCATCATTCAGGTGTCAATAAAAAATATCAATAAAGCATCAGCCCTCAAAGGCACCCTCAAATGTCACATCATTCCGGTGATGCTGTACACGCATCTCTGCAAATTTCCTTGGCAAGTGTTCGATGTCTCTGATGCACATTTACTGAAGCACTCACCATGGCATGAAAATCAGATTGAAATATCAGGATCCTAAAAGCTGCATAGCAACATCTGGAAGGCCTAAGGGCTATTTTATTGTAAGTGTCCCTAAGATGTTTAAGCCTTCTGAACTTCCCATTGCATTAGTGGTGTTCTCTCCTTCATTTCTCATGAAATATTCAGTAGCTTGCCTTCTAAAGCTTTCCACCTCTTAATCCTCTCATTGTCTCTCTTGATATCAACCTTAGCTGCTGATGTGACAGCTTTTTCTAATGTATATATGTGAACTATATGGTTTGGATAAAAGCCAAGAAACATCTTGCCTCTTGGAGAATTGTAGTAAACAGATATTGCATTAAGACCTTGCTACTCAGAGTTAAGAAAAAAAAAATCCTAGCAAACTACTGCCTGAACAACAACTTACTTCTACAAACCATGTGAAGGACACACAGTACTCACAGCTCTTGGTCACTCCTGAGCTTCCGCATCCCTGAGCTTCCCACAGATGGGTAGCAATGGCTTTAAAGTTTAAATTACATTTATCCCTTGGAGTGGCTTTATTCCATTCCTGCAAATGACTTGTTAAAACAAAAGCCAAAGCTTTTTTGCCTTTTTGTTCTGTATTTTTTATGCTTTTTTCTTTTGACAAGGATTTTTATTTGGGAATCCCTCCCCGCCTGGAAGAGCCAGCCACAGAGCTTTCTGGCACTGCTGGCCTTGATCAGTGGCCACCAGGTGCTGACAGGGCCATGATGCAGGGTGGTTTGATGTGTTAGATATCCATGTGCATCCCAGCTGCTTCCTCCTGCTAAAGCTGGGCCAGTCTCTGCTTGTATAAGCAATGCCATCCATTTACTGAGGAGAGGCCCGGGATGGTGCACTTGGAAGGAAGCCCAACCTGTCTTCACTCTTGCTTCCCTCCTCCTCAAAGGGGAGAGACCTAATCATCAGTATCAGGACTGAAAGGAGGAAATAGTTCTCTTTCCTCCACTGTTTGCATCTCAAGAGGAGGGAGTGAAAGGGGAAAGGGTTTGTTCTGATTACTCCTGTGTGGGAGAGGGCTTCAGCTCCAACTCCCCTTGCTAACACACTGTTAGGGTTGACATCTATCCAATTCCTCAGAGGTGATGTTTTTTGTAAGTCGTAGAGGGATTTTGAAACAAAAATAATTTTAAATAGTTCTGTGGATTGCTGAGAATTTTAAGACCTTTGAAGCCATGTACCAGCACAGGCTGACAGCTCCCCCAGGCAGCCTGGTGTGATCCTCAGGCACTCTGGGGGCTGCGGCTGAGGAAGGGGCAATTCCTGACATCCTGCTGGCTGGGGCACCTCAGTGTTGAGTTAATGCCTTCAGATTCCTCAGGGGCAGCCTCTAAGGCATGGTGCCTGTGTGTTTGCAGGAAACCTTCTGCCCCTGCATAGAGAATCCAGCTGTGCAACAAGAGAGGGGATAAATCAGACAGCCCAAAAGTTTCCCTGAGACAGGCTTTTGGTTAAATATGTTCTGGTTCTCTTCTTTGGGAATGTCACAGGGGAATTCAGAGAACTTTCTTTGGAAGAATACTCAACTATTTTTTTTTTTTTGAGAATGTATAAGTTAGAAGGATTCATTTTTCAATCTAAAGGTCCTGTCAGTGTCTTTGTAGTGTTTGTTTTCAGAGTGACCAGACTTGACATATTCACTGGTAAGCACAGTGAGCCCCTTCATAGGGGAAGTGACACTAATTGCCCCTGGGAAACATATGGAGAATGTACTGGTCTGTGACCAGATCTTCTATTTAACACTCCTGCAGGCACTCTGTCTCAGGAGTTGAAAGCTCAGCTTCAGAAATGTCAGGTGATGACATTTTCATTTCCCTTTGAAAACTATCCCACAGTCATATGGATCTTGCCTGTTAGGAACCCTTTTTTCCCTTTTTTTTTTCTCTAAGCTGTTTTGTGCTTCAAATAGAAGGCAAGCAAAACTGTATGTTTTGCATTTGTGTGCAAAGCTTATTTCTTGTTAGTATGGACATCAATGAGCCTGGAAAAGTACTATTTCTAGGTGAACTGTTTTCCACTCACCTTTCTAATCTTTGTCATTGGTAGAAAGGAATGTCAGCTCCACAGAGCTGAGCATTCTCAAACATGTTCTGCCAGTTACTTTGCTACAAACTGGAGTTGAGCTGATCTGATTGATCGCAGCACCTTTTTCTGACAATAAAGATCCAACTATAATTTTTTGTTACTATTATTTTGCTATCACTTTTGCTAAAACTACTATTACTGTTGTTATTATTGCTACACAGGAGACTTATAAAACAAGTTTTTTTTATAGCTTTGTGATGTCTCAGAAGCTAGCCTTCATTTGTGCTCCTCCCTTCTTCCACCATGTGTGTCATTTTCTTCACATGCTGTCAGGAGCATCAGATGTGGTCTTGAATGGAGGCCAGCGTTTGCGTAGCTCTCATCAGGTTTGAAAGGGACGCCATGGAAAGTTTCCTTTCTGCACAGCTTGCAACAAAATGAAATACACCCATATGTAAAACACAACATTAGTAAACAGCACATCAGAACATTTTATCAGCTGTCCTCTGTGGGTGAAAGGGAAAACTTTCAACCAAAAGATTGTTAATTTCCTGAATGGTTTGGTTTTTTCCCCAATGTGTAGAGGTGAACTAAAAGCAATAGTTATCATGTGACCTCAAGTATAGTAGTTACATGAGTCCTGAGCTGCATAGGTAAATTTCTCTCCGCTGCAGAGGTAAATTTCTTTAAAGCTTTGGAATACCATACACATAGACTCATTTACTATAAAAGGAAAAATATTTCTAGATCAATGAATATGTGTACATTGGTTTTATTAGAAGAAAAAAAAATCAATATGAAACTGGGGGGATTGCTTTTTGTTGTTTCTAAGATGACTGTGCATTTTTTTAAAGGAATGTCTGATTGATCTTTAGAGAAGCCTCTCTGACTTGCTTTAAACAGTAGCACCACCACATGTCAGGAAGTGGTCAGAGGTGCAAAATACCATATTAAATCTTAATCCTCTGATTAGGAGATAAAAAACCATAAAAGTATGCTATAATGAAAATATTCAGTACTTTTTGTTAATTTGATAAAAACAGGATATTAGTCCTATTTGCAAGTCAGAATAATTTTCTAGCTAAATATCTTTCCTATGATTCTTCTTCCTTTGTTGTTCAGTTTTAAGTAATTTCTTATACAGCAGCTGTAAATTGTATAAGGGAGCAGAGAGTCCCCCCTGACTGCTGCATTGCCCTCTCTCCAGAACCCATATTTCATTACTTGGTTGCTGCAGCCCTTGCTGTGTTGTCCTTTTGGTTTATCTCTGCATGTTGCAGTCCTCTGGAAGAAGAAGTAAAATGAAAATCTAGCCAAAACCTCTAGGTATGTAAGAATTAAATTTGGGGCTCGCATGCTCTCTTAGAGATGTAGCCATAGTGAAAAATCAAAAGAGTACTTGAGAGCACTCTTTGCTCTGAATTCGCCAACTCTCTCATGCTGTACAGCTATTGCCATGGAAAGATGACCTGCAGCAGTGCAATTGGAGCATTAAAAAAATTGTGGTATAAATGGATGTATATGACCTTTTGCTTTGAAGTTAGTGAGGGAAGAAGCTTGCAAGGGATTCTCATTTACTTTCTGAAAAATATGTGGAACTTTAATTGAAACATGATTTGAGCATTAACTCATGTGCTTAATTGTTACTGAGTTGTGGCTGGCACCTAAATTCCAGTCCTTGTATTTTGCTTAAACCAGGTAAAGCGGAACCACTGAAGATCAGTTATCTGGACAAGATTATATATTATCTAAATCCAACACTTTAAAGGAAACTGCCGTCAACACCATCTCTCTGCAAGAAAAGAGTCCAGACAAACTTGCATCACCACACATTATAGTTTTCTACATGGTCCCACACAGCTTCCTAAAGTTCTTTATAACAAATGGCTGTCATGGTGGTAACTTTCATTAGTTTGAATTCTCTGTGGTAAAATTCTGTGCCTAATTTTGCCACTGTGTTTTGCAGTCTCATGTGTGAACACCATTAAAGTGTTCTGGTATGACAGTGCTCTCATTCACAGGTTGGTCCTCTCTGAGGAAAAGCTACGTGTTGTAGTAGGGAGTTCTTAGCTGTCTCAAAAGTGTTCTCTGGATTTCTCTTGCTATGTCTTTATTTGTATGTCTCTTTTTAGACATTTGCCCTTTTTCTAGTAGCCAAATAGTGTTGTAATAAAAAAGTGTCTTTGTTATTTGATATCTCTACCACTGTCAAGTAAATAAGGCAAAATCTATCTCCTGGTACCTTTAAATTTGACACAGGCTGAAAATAAGTTGCTCCTAACATGGTGTTGCCAGGTATTTTTGCAAGACAGGGGTTTGTATTTAAGCCTTTAAAAAACATCAAGTATGTGGATTTTCCTAAGAAACAGAGCTCTTTGCTATTTTCAGTAGGTACCAGTACCTCCCAGAGCTCCTGAATCTGCATGTTCGTGTTCCCCTTACCATGGGACAGCAAATCAGGCTGGTCTCTGTGAGGCCACTCAGCTCCCTGATCTCAAGTATAAGATACTTGCTGTTAACAGTGATCTCCCTATGGTAGAAACGGGAATGCTGCCCTTACCTCTTCTGAAGATAGAAAATCAATATACTCATGCTCCTGAAGTATCCAGAGCATTGTGCCAAATATAATGCAAATATTGGCTAACTTGTAATTAAATATTATATATATGATATGATATTATATGATATATTATGAATAGAATATTTATGGTTTCATATAATTAGAGGGTGGATCCAGCCATTGCCACTTGGCCTCTTGTCTCTGAAATTCTTCTCTGGCTTCTGTTGGTGACTTGGGACAGGTGGAAGGGTGCACATGTTGGCTACACTGTTGAGCAGGAGGAAAATGTGTTAGATTCCCACCAAGCTCAACAGATAGTAATATATCAGAACTCGAGTTCTGATAACTGCTCAGAACTTGAGTTCTGATAACTGCTTTGTTTTGAAGCATCATGAGCATGAAGAAAATTACATTTTTGAAATTCTGTATTACAAGTAAAATTTGAGGTATTATCTGATGAATGCCTTATAGGCACAACTCAGTAAATAAAAGGCTGTTTGCATTTCAGACGAAGCAAATTATTTCATTTATGCTGGAAAGCTTTCAAAATGGACTTGATACTCCAAGATTATTAGCTACAATTGTCTCCGATCTTAAAACGTTGTTCATTTAGTAACAAATTCCAAATATCAGGCAGAACTTAGTACATGACTGTGAGTAGTCAAAAACTAATGCGTTAGCTAACTCAGTGCTCAGATTACAGTTGTGGCTAATAATGCAGATGAGTACTCTGGAGTCCTTATTTTCTGATTATCTCTAAGGAATCTCTTAGAAATGTATTTTTTCTAATCATCCTGCTTCCCATTGTCTTATAGGTGTTCAGAATAATGATGTCAACTGTTATTCATATTCTTGCTTTGTGTGGATGGAGTTTCTAACTGATCCAGGTAAGAAAAACAGACAACTTCCTTCACAAATTCTGCAGGGTGGCCTGGGATTGAAATGGTTGTTCTCTTCTCCAGAAACATGCAAGGAGCACAACAGCACTAGTACTGCAAATTTAATCTTGACCCATCAAAGTGCATCAAATGTATTTCCACATTTTTTAAAATAGAGTAGCATCTTGATAACAAGCTTTTAAGAGTAATCAATTCTTTCTTAATTTTATTGCATGTGAATATTATTCTTTGAAAGAGAAGAGACAATGACATAAATACTACCCTTAACTGTTTTCTCAGAAAGCAGATCTTAACGAGGCAAATTGCTTTTCCTTATTTGCCACATAAGCAGTTTGGGTAAAGCTTTCAGTTAACTGTCTCTTCAGTCTGATCAAACTCAAGGGTATTTAAGTGAGTGATGTTTCTAAATCAACATCAACATTTATATTGTTTTGAAAAGTGCTCTCACTAATGACCCTTCTTGCTCAAAGGCTGGCTCACTGTCTGCTGTTTGAGGAGGGAAAATCAAATGGATATAATGGGCTGTGTCTGACCTTTGTGCACCAGAAAAGAGAAAGAAAGGTAGTAATGCAAAGAGTAGTATGAAGTCTTATACTTTCACAAGAATTTATTTATATTTCTAGCAAAGACAAGAGAGAGTGGGTCTGTGTACCTGTGAAAACTCCTGGGGAGCAGAAGTCTGAAAAATAATTCAATCTCTCCATAGATGAGACTCAACATCCTTGCAGTTCATATGCTGGTATGTTTAAATGCCTGTGAGTAAGTAGTGGCCACCAGCAACAGCTGTTGGATATTTTCTCATACAGTCAAAGCTGAAGTAAAATACCCAAAAAATTTTCAGCAAGTACTCTCTATCTGTAAATGCAGATTTGCATCTGCTGAGGAGAGATGTGATACCAGCACAACAATAAAAAAGAAGGGTCAACATCTTTATGCTATAAAAAAACCCTCAAAGACATTTCAGGTGTTTTAGGGGAAAAATTAAAGGACAGAAACCCTAAAATAAACATCAAATTTCTGTAAAAGAGTTACCAAGGGTAAGAAACTGTGACTGAAGAAGAACAATTTCTTATTAGCTGTTCTTTCTCTGTCCTGCTTCATGTCACATGTTGCAATACACAATGCATGGATCTAAATTCAGATGTGCTTTATATGTGTTTTGTGTTGCCTTTGGTAACTTTCCCACTCCAAATATATAACTCCATAACAAGGGGCTTGATAAACTCTTTCGAGAAAGGACTGTGGATAGCAGCAAGTGTGATCTGGGGTGTTCCATAAAATTTTGTTATAATATAACAGTTCATGATGACAGTACTGAGAGTCAAAAAAGATAAGGAATATGGTATATGTTCCATTTGGGGCTAATCTATTCCTGGAAGTGTGCTGTAGTCGTCTTCGTTGGTTTTGGTTTGTTTTTGTTTCTGTTGTTTCAATTTTGGCTTGGTTTGGGTGGGGTTTTTTTGGGTTTTTTGTAAGGGAAAAAGGTTTCTTTTGCTGAAAAAGTAAATTGTCTCTCTCAGCTGTTTAGTCATTTCTCCTTGAGGTAATGAAGTAGTGCAGCAGCTTCAAGCATTCCAGATATCCTTGTCTTAGTTAATGTTTTACAGATTTTGAGAATTTGGCAGTGAAGGCCAAATAGCAGTTAGACTGTATCAAACATTTTAGAAGAACCTTCCAAGACAGCACCCCTGTGAGAAGGACAGTGCTTTGAAGTGATGTCTAGTCATGCACTTGATTTCTTATTTGCACTTATTCAATGAGTGTACGGTAGAGAACAGATCTGAACCTAGCTCTTTAGGCTGCAAGGTTACAACAACAAAGTAGTTCAGGCATTCTGCTGCAGTTTTGTAGCTGATATCCATCGGTTATCTGGGTTATCAGGTAATTTTGCTACCTTTTTCAGGGGTAGTCCTTGAAAAGATCTCCACAGAAACAGTAGTCAGCAGCATATATTTCAGAACTATTAATCATTGTCTTGAAATGAAAACTATTAGCAGATTTCTCTGTGTTTTTATTTTCCTGAGCAAAAACTCATTACAAATGCCACTCTTCTCATCCTTTCTTTTGTGAGGCTAAATATCTTGAGAACAATTCTTTCAGTAGTGATTTCTCAAAGAAATTAAACATTCAAGAGTAAGAATGTTTATTTTCTATTTGTGGAAAACTAGTGCATGGGGTATACTTTTAATTATTTTAGGTAGTTGTCCTAATACTTTTAGAGTGACTAAATGCCAAAGAACCAATCACAGATTATGTTAGTTCATTGTGTGGAGATGCCACTCACTTTTAAATAACTTTTAAAATACTGAGGCTGAATTGATGGAATGGTTTGGTGCCTTCTGTGGTGCAAAAAGTACACAAGCTCCCATTTTAATGGTGATAGCTTATAATGATCTAAAAATATCATTTATGTGCAGACCTTTTAATGTGCAGTAACAATGAAGTATCATTTATGATTTCATGTAGTCACCACTTTTTATCATGTTCAGTTCCTTAATTTTCTCTGGCCAGGTTTACCATTGTTAAAATACATCCAGGAAAAGCCACGCTAAGTGGCTCAGGCTAATACAACAGAAATCAGCCAGATCTACTACATTTTCGGAAGAATTCACGTAGATGCTATGTAGACATTGAGGGCTTTTTTTGCCCTTCACTTGCCTTTGGTACTGTGTTTTTTTAATGTCTTTACATAGGATGCAAGAACATTTGTTTCAGCTTGTGCCTTACACAACTGACAGAAATTCTTGGGGTTTTTCCCCTCACCTTTACAGTTCTGATTTTACAAACACTTAGAAGTTCTCCATGATTTTTCTCAATTTCTTCTCTCATTGCCTTTGCCTGAATCAGCACAGGGTATTAGCCTAGTTATGGTGTTCCATAACATCTAAAAGAGGCAAGATTTGGAAAGAGAGATTAGTGTGCTTCCTCCTCCCCAACTTTACTTCTGCAGCAGTAAACATGTATTTACATCACTAGTGACTTACCTAGCAGGACTGTAACCTGGAACTATGAGCTTTTCTTCCATGGTTTTGGCTGAACTGAAGTAGACCTTAGAAAATAATAGCCTTCTATGTGTGCATTTGAAAAATGAATATATTTCTCTAAGACCTTTAATTTTCTCAATGTCTTAAACTTTGGGGCAATGGAGAGCCCAGCTATATACAGAAAGAATTTGAATGCTAAGCTGCTGGGCAGTTGGCATGGCTTCATTGGGCTACTGGGATCATTTCTTCAGCAAACTCGGCATGAGCATGGTCTGTTATTACAGTAAGCTAATAACACCTCTGGAGGTGAAAAATAACATGGAAATGGTGCTACTTTTTAACAAAAAGGAATATGGAGGCCTGGTTGTGAAAATGAAATTAAGTATGGAGACAGTAACAAGGTTTTGTTGTGGAAAATAAATGGGACAGTATTATGGCAATACTCAGGCATTTTTCAGCAAGGTTGGATGAGCAGTAGAGAAAACATTAAAAATAAATAAATAAGTAAATCTACTGCCTATGTTAGCCAGGATTTTTTGACAAGAACTACCTAGAGGTTAAAAAAAGGTAAGCTCAACTCTTAAAAAGGAGGAAGCCACACTGGAAATAGGAAATATTTCAATTAGTGATCAATCTTTGTATTTATTTTGGTGGTGCTTTTGTGTCTTCCGGTTCATAAGGGTAGTTTCAAACAGTTTTTTAAAGCACCATCCTCCAGTGATGCTTTAGAGGAAAGTTCCAAAATGCTGGGATTTTTTTTTTCTTTAGAGAGCATGTCAGACATGTCAATAAATCCTGACTCTCAATTCTTAGAAAGGCCAGGTTAGACTCTCAATTCTTAGAAAGAATTTCTTAGATATCTTGAGCTGAGAGGGAGAAGAAATAGACTAAACAGAAAGGCCGTACCTGGTGACCAAAAGCAGCTGTGAAAAAGTGCAAAGAATTGAGGCCCTGAAAGACAAATCTGAGGGAAATCTGTGGCAGCTGCTGGTGCTCCCTGTGCACAGTGTCCACGCTAATATTTCATGCTTTGTTGCAGGTTTCAACAGGGAAGAGCAGTGAGCACAAAGACAGGAAGAAAAGGGGGCTTGATCTTTCTTTGGTCCTGGAGCAGAGCACCCTGAAATGGGTGAGGAGGTCCCTGAAGCCACACTCAGTGGGCAGCAAGCACAACCTCGTGCTTCGTAGTTGTCCAAGAACTGCGACCAGGTAATGGCTAACAAAGCAACATTAGCAGGGCAGAGGAACAAGTCTGACTCTGTCTCTCCCAGCAACCCATGCTTCTTTCCAACTTGTTTTTCACTGCAACTCTTTTCACACTGACAGCAGTTCCTGCTGATTTAGTAACTCTGCTGGACAGCCATGGCTTGGACCTATCCAGCTATCATTAAATCCCTCCAAATGGTAAATTTTCATGCAACATAGCCCCAGTAGTCCATTATAGGTCTTGTTTCTAACCAAGCACAGTGACTGTTTACTTCTGTTAGATTCAACTCTAGAGAAAATGCTCAATTGAAGCTTCCTTACAAGGATCTGAGCAACTTACTGCGAGGAAAATTTACAAAATCCTCTAAATTTACACAAAACTTGTGGAGGTCACCTAGGACACTTCAGTCTAATAACTCTGCGATGATTGTGTCTTCTTCGCTTACTATGTGCTTCATATTCACTATATAATAGAGTTTTCACTTTGAGATTTGCAAATAAACTTATTTACATGTTAAAACATTTCATCCTTTCAGGATGGCAATCACTGGAAGACTAGGTAGTTATTATTGTGTTTTGACCCACAGATGAGCAATTCCTTCAAGCTGAGAAGGCAGTTGCAAATCACTTGCCTTCTTTTTTTTTCTCTAGGCTCAGGTGAGCAGATTTGCATTATTGTTGCACTCTTGGGTATTTTAATTTTCAAACCAATGCATTTGAAAGTTTAAATAACCTTTTTTGTCATGGTGGAAATGGACTTAGATTGTGGGGTTACTTATAATTTAAGTAAAGTTCAAATCACACTGGCAGGCAAGTCTGTTTAAGCATGACCATCTGTGACAAAAAAAAAACCCTTGGCAGTCACTGCCACCTAAGGCAGCAAACATGGTCCAAAATATCACCTTAATACGCCCTTCTTTTTTTTTCCTTGTCTACAAAGTGTATTAAAGTTGCCACATAAGAATATAGGTCACTTATGCAGGTCTTTTCAAAGGGATCCTTAATCTTTTAACACATCATTTACACAGAACTGCTCCTGAAATAAATCCTTCTATACCTAATTGGTGGACAGATTCCCACTTCTGCTGGGACCTGATCCAGCTCTCAGATGTCAGCACAGAGATTCTGACTAAGTGTACAAGCTGAAGCAACCCATTATTTAGCAGCTAAGTTGTTGATAAAGGCCGTTAATGGAAAGACCGATCATTGGCCCTATCAGTCTGTACCACAGGTACATATGTAAAATGTTGCTGAGTCTTGTCGTGGAGGTCTGAGTAAAAGGGCTCTGCTAACGCTTCTGATTTGTGTGAAATGCAGCTCAGCCAAAAGAAGATATCGGAATTTCAAACCCCAGAAAAATGGCACAGTGTGGTCCTGGGTTTTCTGGGTGTTCAGCCTATGTCAGATATATTCAGGTCTAACACATAAATGCCTGGTGGCACAGCTTCTGTAAGAGTTAAAGTCTTTAGGAAGACTTGCTTCCAGTCCTCTTTGTTTGTGATAAATTGCAAGTGTTGGCATGCTGTTCCCTGTGTGATGTATGAACAGCCCTGATTTTTATCTTGATCTGGTTGTCGGTTTTTTACCAGGATTAAGTTTACTGCTGTTTAGATGCACATTTTCTTGCATCCTTTGTAGCTGCAGAGTCCAGGAGTAAATTTTTCAGTGTTTAACCTTGACCTTATTTCTGTCTTTTCAAGTTAATGGTGTTTGGCCAGTGCTCCTTCCCTGCCCACTGCTTGTAATCTGCCTGCTGGCTGCAGGATGAGGTGCAGATTGTACCTGTCATATACACAGCTGGATTTCATAAATGATTCACACCTATTTTCAAACAGGTGCACTTTTAATAAAATTCCTTGTAGTAGGTGTTTTATAAACTCAGCAAGCCCAATGAGTCCAACAATATAAATCAGAAAAGACCAAGACTCTAAGGGGTTTTTTTTTATTATGACCTTGCCTGTCCTTAAACCTAGATTTCAATCACAAAACCTGCCTTTCCAGCTCAAACTTCTGAAACTGGATCACAAACTCGTGGCTTTCCTCTTTCTTGTCTCATGTTTTCCCAGTGGATTTACTGTCACAAGTAATTCTTGCTCTGTGCCTTTATTTTTGTATCCCCAGTGAGCTTGACTAAGGGCTCTTTTAAGGAATTCTTTTGCTTGAGGTATATAAATTTAAATATTTGGGTTCTATCTAGCAGTGTTAGCATTTCTCCTACTTTTTCTTCCAACTGTGATAAGTGTTTATTTATAAGAACTGCTTAAAAATAATAAAGTAATTGTTTCTGCTAGGCAGTTTTCCAATCAGAGTTGTAAAAAACTGAATTTGTGGGTTTTTGAGTAAATTCAGAACTTATCCAAGTATTTGTGTGAATTTTGTAAACATTTATAGATATCTATAAAATAGATATCTAATGTCAACTGCTGAGCCCAGTAGAAAGCAGCACACATAAAACTTGAAACGTACACTTGGTGTGGGGAGCAATATCAAAGCATAGGTGACATTTTGGAAAATGCTGAGCAGAAACTTATTGGGATAAAGTGGTACAACAAAGACTTCTGGCTTGAAGAAAGTGTATGTTCAAGAGCTGTGGTATTAACATAGTGAAATCTTTAGCTCCTGCCCTGAGGAGTTGCTTTTCATTGCTTAAAGTGTCAAGGTGGCTGCCTGCTAAGTATTGTCAAAAAATGAGTCGCTGCAGGTTTCCTGCTTTGAATTGGAAAGCACTCTGGATCAGAAAGGATTGCAGGAATCTAAGCCTTTCAGTTTCTTCAGCATAAAGCAAGTTAGCTGATGTCTTCTAGATGACCTCTAAGAGTCACTTGTAATTCTTCAGCAGGCTGGAGCCCCTGCTGCAATGCCACTGCAGCTCAGTCCACATTGTGATCTGACTCTCCTGGAAAAATAACTATCCAGGGCCACCCTGGCTGCAGATGCTAGCAAAGTAATCCTAGGTAAATATTAAAATACTTTTTAGGGACCAAAAATCATTCCTGCTGAAAATAAACTACAAAAATTGCAATTCTTCTGTTCTGAATATGTGGAATAGTGACAATATTCACTTCTCCCATCATTTTTGGAGTTGTATCAGTTTTTAGCGTGGTAATAATTTCATTTGCATGTTCCTTCTTTGTTCAATCACTTTTTAAATATTAAGCCCATTATCTTGGTTCTCAGTCATATTTAATTGACTTTTCTATGATTTGTTCTATTTTAAGTACCTATTGCCAGTTCTCTTTTTTTATGTATCATATTAAATTTTCCCCTTTTTTGCTTCATTTTACTATGAAATCAGAATCTCCTCAGATCTTATAATGTGCTGCTACATTCTTACATTTGTTACAGATTAAGAAAGGGATATTAGAATGAAATTAGGTCTAATCAACTCTATATATTACTTCCTTCACTCAAGAGTTTAGAGCTTTGTTCAGTTCATCTTTACCTGCTCTTTTTTTTCCTCTAGCAATGTGTGCTATTTCCAAACCCTTTTATTTAGTGAGGAGAGGTAAAAAATATCAATTCAACTGATTCTTGATTGCCTTTAAATCGTAAATTGTTTTTGTAGCTTGCTCAGTAGTGGAAATGTCACAAAGAGTCAGGTGAGTTGTTCACGTCAGGTAAATTCTATCTGCTTTCCATGTTCTTCAGCTCCTGCACAAAACATGTCAACTCAGAAGAGTCTGTGCTGAATGCTGTTGCTACTGTTCAACAACTCAAACACTCAGGTTTGAGTTCCTGGCTTTTATATCTCTTTTTCTTCATTCACTGATTCCAAAAGAATCAAAGATGAAAAAGAGGTGGTGCATGCTACAAATACCCAATTTTTAAGTCTTGTTTCTTTGCATCCAAAGAAATTGCCATCCTCATCCATTCTTGGCTCTTTCAAGACTGGCATCCTTTGAGCTATGTTCTTCCTACACCTGATGTTCCTGCTGGTTTGGGATCCAAGTCTGCACTTCAGACTGTGTTTGTTAAGAAAATTCCTTCATGCAGACAAGTGGCAAGCAAAACACTCTATATGCAAGACCAAGATACTCACAATTGTGTCTACCTTTCAAGGAGTCTGACTCCACATTCCCTACCCACTGATGTAAATGTTTTCTTTTTAGCATAACTTAAGTTGTTTAATTACAGCATGAAAACATTAGGCATATGTTCAATTTCCAGCTATTATCAGTGTCATTTCTTGTTTGGTTTATGTGCCACAAAGGTTCTTTTTTTAAAAAACATCATTTTGTTTTGACATTCCAGGTTCTGCATATTTTGAGCTGTGCTGTTGCCAGTGCTCTGTGGGTGTTTGGTCTCTGGGAACCCTCTGGACTAAATAAATGCCTCATGATTCACACTTTATATCTGACATATTCTTGAACACTTCATTGCTTCAGGTCCAATATTATGTTCTGCCTGCTTTCAGACTCAGAGAGAGTCATTCTGACTAACTATAAGAATCTTTCAGGTAGCATGAAAAATTTGTGCTATTCATACTCCTGTTGTGCTGTGCTACCACATTCCTTTGTACTTTTCTTAGTAAGTGCTAAACACTAGTCATTGATTAAGAACTTTTGCTGCAACATTTTTCACTTATTTCTCCCCTGTCAACGTGGTCTTAAGGTGTAGGAAATACTTATCTGAACTTACCTGAACAGTAACCACAATTTCTGGCTCTGAGCTACTCTTTGTTCCCATAAGGCACAGATAGATATTTAGATAGATAATAGATGTATAAAACGCATTCATTGAAATTGCATATTTGACTCATGCTTACTGTTCTTAGATTGATGATATTAATCTTTTGCTAAAAGCACAGCTACAGATTGTATTTTTTTAAAAGATTTTTTTTTAATCTCCCCTGCTATTCCTCCAGCTCAAAATGAACTTCACATTTGGCCAATCTTTTCTTTAGTTTTTGTCATCCACAAAAGAAGTACACCAAAAGGGTGAGCAAATACTTGTTCATTTCATGGTCCTTGAATAAACAGACTATCTGTTGCTTCACCAAAAACACTAACTAGAGCAGCAGCATCCTTCTGAAGTGACAAACCTTGACTTTTGTGCTAGTCAGTCACTATAAGAAAAGGCAGAAATGAACTCTTTAAGAGTTTCAAAAACAAGCTGCTGCTTCAAACAGGGCACGTTGATTGACTTCCATGACTTTAGTATGCATCTGATATTACCTGATCTTGAGCAGGAGCACAAGTGCAGATTGGGACACCTGTGGCAAATCTGTTCCAGGGTCTACACAGACCCTCAGGTGCTCCAATTCATTACACTGACTGAGTATACCCCTCCCAATCATTTCTTATTGCTTCAGTAGGTGGAGCTGTGACACGTCCAGATTCTCCCTTGGCCAACGTGTGCCATTGCTGGTGCACTGAGCACAGCATCTGCCTCCCAGCACTGCATATATTTATCCCTTTAATTCAGATTGGCATTTTGCATCATATCTAAATTGCACATAAAGAGGAAATTCAAGTTCTGCGCTCATTCTCCTAGTTGGGAAAAGCAATCAGTCTCTGTTTCTAACATGCAATCATCAGCTCTTTGATGGCTGTTTTCTACCGTTCTAAAGAACACAAAACATGTCTAGGCTCAATTTTGATACTTTGGGTTTTGGGGAAAAATAATCTCTAGCACAGTACATTTTTCTTATTTTTCCAGTTGCTGGTTTGAAACAGATTCTTTGGAGCAGTTGAGAATTCATGAAATCCTCTCAATTTTTTTTCAATTTTAGAATCATGTCAAATCCACTGACAATTGTTAGTTTTCACATTCTCAAGCAGTTTACTCTTTATATTGCCAATGAAAGCTCTTTAAATAATAGGACACCATTGTATAAATGGACATTTCTGATAATTTTTGCAAAATTGCTCTTAAAAATTCAGTGCTAGTGAAAAAAAGAAGAGCCTGGTAATGAGACTAATTCACTCTTCAAATGTTACAGCATCATTTGAACATTGTCACATCATCTCAAGTAAATCTTAATTCTAAAAACCCTTTTCCATTTCAATTTTCTCTGGAAAGCTTTCTGCAAAAGCAATGAGAGTATCCAAATTAATTTTATAGATCACAAAATTGCTATTTCCTTTTAGAAGAAGAGCTGTCTTCTGCAGATCTCCTGTATGCAAAATTATCTTAATGGTTTCTTCTTTCATCTTAGTATTCTCCCTTGAGCACTTAGAGTGCTTTCTAGTTCTCTTTGGTTGCAGCTCAATATTTCAAGCAGGTATCAGAAACATTACAGATTTTGGCTTCTCTTCTTTGAGACCTAAGAGCGTCTCTGATGGGGGCTGGCTGTTCACATCTTTTCTCAGTGCACCGTATAACCCAGCAGTTCCTACCATTTTTCTCCACATTTTCTTTTTCTAGGGTTTTCTAAGGTCCATGAGATTTTCTGCCACTTCACTGCCTCACCCATGGACTCTCCATCCCTCGATGTACGGAGGGGCTGCTGCAGCGAGTGTCTCCAGCCCTGGCCCTTCATCCTTGTCCTATCTCTTGGGCACACTGCGCTTCCCAGGGGCAGGAGGAATTCAAGGGGGTCAGAGGGATGGAGAAAGGAGGATTCATTTGCAGATTTAGTGTCTCTCTTGGCTAGCCTGTGTTCAACTCCAGGGTTTATATCCCCAGCAGAGCTCAGCAGTTTGTACACTGACATGTATCTTGATTAAGATGTGCATGCCCTACAAACCTCTAGTATAAACAAGGACTAGAACAGAACCAATCTTGTATAAAATACCAGCTTTTTCTTGTTAGCTCTTGTACAAGATTTTTCATGATCTCTAACAGCAATTATACATTCATTTTCAACTTGAAATATACTATCCCATTTAGAAAATGTAATTATTGACACTGGTGTTATCCAAGACACTTCATTTGTCTGATCAGCTGAGTTATCAGGTTGACTTAGCAAATCCATTTGTATGAATCACAGAGAAGCTTGGAGCCCTGGTGTATCAGTTTACAATATTTATTGGTACATGGGCTGGATAATCTGGATGCAGAAATTATGATTCCTTTGCCACAGTCCTATGCAATTCATCATACACAAATACTTTTGAAAATCCCTGTGAAAATAGTACCACAGAGATGAGAAAAAACTTGTGGATTTTACATTGAAGTTGAGTGGCAGACCACATTTGGAGGAACTTGCTTAACATTATAGCTAGCAGGTGCTGTGCATTGTAGAGCCATTATGTGTTATTGCTTTGTCAGAAGGTAAATTGGTCAAAACTGCGATAAACCATTACACAGGCCTTAATGTATTAAGAAACATTGTATGTGCTTGCAAGTATCTTGAGGGGCCTGTAAAATCCACCCTTTGAAGAAAAAAGATTTAAAGCTTTGCTGTACTCCTTCCTAACATGTATCCCTTCACCTCAATCATCAACAAAAAGGCTGCAGTAAATGAAGTCAAAATGCAGAAATGTAGCTGAAGATTGATATACAGTATCAACCTGCTGGCACTGTTTTGTTCCCTTGTGTGCACTCTCACATTGCTATTTAGCATGAGCATGTGGTTTACAAAGGTAAGCTAAGCTTAACTAACATTAAAACTCAGTAACATTTTCTTGACAATCTTCACACTTTATTCATAGATCTCTACACTTCCACACTGATGCTGTTTAAAAACAGCATCAACAGTGATAAGTGATCACTGTTTAGGGATACCTTCTTTTAGAGAAGAATCTTGCTTCTCAAGTGAGACTGTGGCGATTGTTCTTGGAACTGGTAAGTGCCAAAGAAGGGGAGAAAGGTTCCGTGTAAAGCACAAACAGGAAAATTAAGATTTACAAAATATATCAGTTTGTTAACACATAGAGTTCTTCTGTATTTTTTCTGTTAAAAAATAAGAAGCAAACTTTTCACTTTCATCAACTGATTTCTCCATGGCAATGGACCTGATTTTTAATAGCTGCAATGAACAACTGTTTTTTCTATGGAAGCACATTTATTTTCTTTCCTCTTTCCCCATCACTTTTCTCATCTTTAAAAACAAAAACCAAACACACAAACAAAAAACCCCAAGAAACCAAAAACATAACAAAACCCAAAAGTACCTTTCTTTGAAACGTGTATATCTATACATATGCACACGTGCATAAATTACAAATAAAAAACACGTTATTACTTCATAATTACAGAAAATAATTGAATTCCAAGTTTCTCAGAAGAAAGAATTGGAAAACAATAATTCTCAAGTAACCAAAACAAAGTCATGAAATCCCTTCTCTAGGAGGCAGCCATCTTTTCATCGGCACATACCCAAGTCCGCCATCCCATTCCCCTGCACTTCCCCTCTTGCTTTTGTAAAAAACATTCATCAGTCAGCATGCTCCTAAGGAATACTTTGGGTTTACTGAAAAAGTGTTTCCTGATTGCTGTAGGTTGCATTATTTGCTACTCCTCCTGCTCTAGGTCTGCAAGCGAACTGCACTTTCTCACTCAGACTGGGGTTGTTGTGAGACATCCTGAAACGTGAGTGGGGAAACACACTGCTCAGACACATCTGGGTACTTGTTGGACTTGTCCATATGGCTGGGGCTGGCAGGGGTGGCAGTGCCACTCTGCCATCTGCAGTGGCTGCAGTCACACAGCCCCAGGCAGCTCGCGAGGACCGGGTGCCGCCAGGCAGTTCAGCCACGCTCGTGGTGGCTTGCATGCCTGGAGGTGAACAAGAACAAGCACTCAGCATCTCACAGATGCGAAACTAATGACTTTTAAATCTAATATGGCCAAGTTTTCATGCCAATTATCAAATGAATGTTCCTATTTCCTGTAAAGATGTGCTTTATAATACTCGCAGCTACACTTTAACTGACTATGTGGTGCCGGCTGTCTGGGCAAACAGGCTGTAAAAGAAGCTAAGTGCCAATTAAAGCTTTGGGAAGCAGCTCTTTTGCACAAACCCAGCGGGGCACTGTAGCGTACAAAATATTGCTTATACACATCCTGCATTTCTGCCTTTCATTTCTAATACACTGCAGCAACACCTGGCTTAAAGGACCTAGGATATTCCTGTGGAAAATCAACAATGGCAGACTTTTGGAAAAACACTGTGTTTGTTTTTAATTTAATTGTTACAAACCATATCAAGAACAAGCTGAAGGAAAGGTTCTTGACATTATCCCTCTGGAAGACTTAAATGATAGAGGAGATCAACAGAGCAGTTTTCTGTTAATTACGTTTTACTGTTACCAAGCTGCAAGTAGCTTTGGGATCAAATTCTGTCAATCCTCCAAAGCAAGATCTTAAGCAATTGGGCTGATTCTAATTCCCTAAGTTTACATGTACTGAATTTCTTATACTTCCTTATGTTTAAATAAATTATGTTGTGGGAGCGAACAAATAAATGGTTTTTTCCATTTACTTCTTTCTACAGTCTCCTGTCTCTATATGTACACTCTGTAGTTTCTCTAGAGATGATAACAGCAAGACTTTTTTCCTCTGCAAACATATACAACTTTGGTGAATTAATAAAACATGGAAAAGGAGGACCAGCAGTAGATACAGGTAGATAAACAATTGCTAACGATGGAAATAAATTACTTTCTAAATTATTTTCTCATACTTTTTCAATATTTGGAAGGACTCTGCCATCTCTACCTGTGTTTTACAGTTTATTTTATATTTACTTGTCAAATCCATTGGCTTTATTTTTTCAATTTTTTTCTCATCTTCTCATCTCAAAGGACTGGTTTTGCTTTTTTTTTTTTTCTTTGTGGAGAGAAAATTCCTTCAAGAGGCCAACATCAATGTATCCTGCTGTTACTTTCAGCTCCATCTCTATGAAAAGGTGGGAGCAAAGGCTTGGCAGCCTTTAAACTTATTTTGATTTAGTTTCCAGTGTACAAACATTAAGAAGAAGAAACAAGTCAGCTTTCTGAATAAGGGGTAGCTTTGTAACCAACATGAGATCCAGACTGTATTCTCTTTTACAGGAGAATGTAACTTGCTCTGTTTTACTTGATGCAAAATTAGATTTATTTTCCTCATTCTTCCCCTGAAAAAAAAAACCTGCTCAGCTAGTATCTGTACAGGAAAACATAGAAAAAATGTGTCAGGAACTTGAAGAGAAACAAGGACAGAATGCAAAATATGAAAAGATTGGTTCTTCCATTTAAGGGACAGAGAAAAAATGTTCTGGGATAACTGTAATGCATAAAGAAGGTAAAGTCTCACATTCTGGTTCAATTTGTTAGACGTGTGGGGGAAAAATATCTTCTGTCTCTGGGAGATTAATTTAAAACTATGTCAAAGTGGGTTCTGGAGCCCTGCAGTGCAGCTAAGCCACTCAGGACAGCAGTATGTAACAGGCAAGGCTGCTGGTAGTTTATAAAGCTGGGGGTTTGGAGAGGAATATTCTGCTGTCTGATTCCAGTACTGGTATATCCCTGTACTGGTTTCTGGGTGGAGCTTGTACTTGCTTCTCCACAACATCCCGTTAAAAAAATGATTTTTATGATTATGAGCTTGGCTCGTAATTCCTAATGTTAGGAATATTTTTGTTCATTTAGTGTATTCTTTTGGAAAGCATGAAGGAAATAGAAAGCCTCGATTGTCTTTCTTGGCCAGGTCATCTTCAGAGTAGATCTCAGATATCCTTGGGAATACCACATGAGGACACCAGTATTCTGTAGGTACGCTGAGCCCTTTTATCTCCTCCTCAGCAGAGTTGTGCCTTTGTGTTCTCTGCAGGAACAACTGAAATCCAAAGCTATCACATTTATCTGTGAAAACTCTATTTATCTTCCCTTTCAGCCAAGTGCTTGGATTTTTCATCAAGATTGCAGTGGGAATTCTATGATGATTCATATTCTCTGTATCAGTTACCAGTATTCAGATGCCTCTGTTTTTTCTTGCTATCAGAAAGGGTAGATTAGTAATTTTAGTAATAAGGGTAGATTACTAATTTCAATTAGTAATTTCTTGCTTTTGTTATTATTTTCTCTCACACAATGACAGATATTCAATGTCAATGAACAAATTCTTTCCAAACACAGCATGGCAATTGCCATTAAACAGGAAATATGTAAAGCATTTTTAAAAAATTATAAAGAACAGCCTGTTCATTTTTCACAATCTAGAAAATTATGGAAGTCAAATAAGTGCTATCAAATATATGGAATAAATGTAGAAAACAGTTTGGGCAGATATTTAAATTGTAACAACATCAGTGGGACCAGAATGCATGAAAAATTACAACCCAAAAATAAATCACAATCCTAGCAAGGTTTATATTTCGGAGTTTTTTAATCATTAGACCTTGCTTAAAAACTTACATGTGCTTTCCCAGGAAACAGCAATTTTTATTTGGTGACAAGACATTTACCAACATTGGTAATATCTGAAATTTGGGGTATCTAAAATTATGCCAGGATAAAATAATTTGTAGGAGAGCTAAAAAAGAACTAACTGGTTCTCGTTTTCTTCCAAGTCAATCTGCCTACAAAGTTGTTACCTCTGATAATGCTGTTTCAAGTTGGGATTTTTTTGCTGGGTAAAACCACAGGAAATATCTTTGTTACTTCCTCACGCTCCAAAAGCTCTTCCTTTCTCTCATTTGCTATACATTTTCATGTTTTTGTTTCATTCACTGCTCTGAGTGCTTTGAGTTCCAGCTGGTTTTCCTTGGGTTTGGAGCTCCTGTAATAAATATGGTGGGTGTGCTTTTGGATGTACTGTGAGCAACTCCTGATACACAGACTTTTACTGGCAATGCAGCCCCTCAGAGTCATCCTGGCAATGGATGCAGATGGAACACTGGGAGGGCACAGCCACAAACAAGTCTGACCACTGGGCCCAGATGAGCAGGGTTTCTTCGGTTCTTGTTTTTCATGTTGTTTGGTTTTTTCTCTCTGGATGTCATTGCTAATTCATTAAATACACTTGGTGAAGTAGAAGGGGAACACAGGGAGAGGATGTAAGTCAAAAATAGTACCCACGGCAATTTCTGGATAATTTTTGCATGCTGAGCATAAGTAGTAAACAGATAACTGATGTACTTGCTGTGCAGCTGTCACCTTGTCTGGGAATATATGTAGGGGCAAAGACCAGTAAATGCCCGAACACCTCATAAGAGGCATATCTGGTGTAGAAGGATATTAGCAATTCAAAAGCTAAACTGGGATCTAAGAAGGGTCATTGTCTGGTCAGCCAGTTTATTTTTGACCTAAGCTGTCTTTAATTTAAGAAACAGAAGGACTGGGATAAGAAGCAAGTACAAACCTAAATGGGCAGGCAGCTGGCTGCCGGGTGATGTTGAAGCTGAGTCACCCCTAAAGGGCAGCCCACCTGTACCCTCAATCAAGACAGGAGAAAGTAAAGGCAAGAATGAGAGAAAGCACATCCTCCCTGCCCATATGATGCTTAGGTATCAATGAAATCAAGCCATTTCTGTTACAATAGCAAAGAAAGAAAAACGAAAAGCAAATAGAGAAATATGTAAATTTTAAATAAAATCTGCCTATGTATGCTTGTAAAGTATCCAAAACCCTTGGTTTGTCCAAGCAACAGCCATGTTTTAAAGGTGGTAATCTGGTTTTTGTAGTATTTCTTAATTCCAGTGTGTATTACAAATTTATGCAGTATGATTTAAATCCTGAGCTTTCTCATAACAATTCAGGAGTGAAAGCAATGAACAATCTTAGTACGGCTTTCTTATAAATAAAACATGCTACTATATTTTTTTTAGGGTCTTAAGTCCTCAGGTCTACGCTGGTGACTGATATAATCAGCTGGTTTTATGGTTGTGATATTTTTTCAATAAAAGCCTGAGTTTGTCACTCTTAAAAAGGAAATTTGTTCTCTTTCAGATAGTATTTTTCTCATAGTTTGGGCCTTTTTCATCACCCAGCTCTGCTTCTTGACAAATCTATTTTCCTCATCCTTCCCTACCATCAAGAGTGTTCTTTTGGGAAGGAGCTTTTGGCTTCCTCGGAAGAGTTGCTGTTTTCTATTTCAGCTTAGGTTTCCCTTTTCCCTCCCTCTTCCACCTTGGGCACAGAGGTGTTGTTGCAATACTTAAAAGTAGTATCTAATAGATCAGGTTTGATAGAAATCCCCAAAACCTCTATGAAAAGCTTTTCGCCCAGTTCCTTCCTGAAATATCACTGATGTGGTTGTTTCACAGATTTGTGTGGCTAAAAGCTCTCAATTGCTATTATTACACAAGTAGTCTCTAAAAATAGGCTTTAGTCTTCCTATTTCTGATTCCACTAACTAAACACAGCCGCAGTCTGTTTCTCCAGCGGACTATCTTTTTCCTCTTGTCCATTTTCTCCTGTTTGTTTGACTTTGGAGGTAAAAAAAAAAAAAAAAAAAAAAGAGAGAAAAAAAAAAAGTCATTGCCATGGCCTCAACAGCAGCTGGGAAAAAATGGGGTGAAGGAATGAAATATTTCCAGTACTCCAATGTATAAATCATAAAAGCTCAAGTGGGATACCTGCTTACTTCATGCTAGTGCATCAGAACCCACTTCTGGTGACTTCCCCACAGCTCTGACCCTCAGTGTCTGAGAGCCCAGACATCACCTGAGCACATGCTGGGATCTCAGAAACAGTCATGTGGGGAGGAGAAGTTGCTACTCGTCTTTTGAGGCTGCCAATACCTCTGCAGCATTACGGCTTGTTTGCTTGCTGCTTGTGAGATTCAGAATACTGATGACAGTTACTGAATTGTATGAATCACCTGAAACGCAATTTGGCTTTGGTAAAGCATAAAATCAAGCAGAAGTCCCTGCTTCAAAAGATGCACAGGGGCCCATAGCTAACCTGGTTAGATGTGCAGCACCCAAGGATATTTTAAGAGGAGAGAGGCTGAACTGGGGCAATGAACTAACTACCAGTTCTGCTGTCACAAGGAGCAAGGGTGATAATTGCAGGGCAAACAGTCACACAGGGTGTGCTGTCTTTATTTTTTCCTGCCTGTCTTTACCTATCATGCTGTGCAGCAAAGCTGTGGACTTTTTGTGCAGAATACAAACTGGCAGAACTGTCTGGACACCCAGGTAACTTGGCACTCAACTCTATTCACCTGGGACCAGGGCCAGTCTATTCACCTGGGACCAGAGCAGAATTTTCAGCAGTTCTCAATGAACTTCAAACCCAGAGTAAGAAAACAAATTATACTTGTGTATGCCGTGTACACTTATCAACACTTCCTGTACTGTGTGCTCCACATGCTTCACCAAAACAAAATTGTCTCATTCTTCTGAGACACATTCTGTTGGAGACAATGAAAGGATGAGAAATACTTTCTGGAAGTTTACTCGGCTCTGTATTTTTTTACAGTAAATCTCCCATTGTTTCCTGTAATCTTGAGATTCTAAACAATTTATTTTCCAAACCTAAGTGCCCATGGATAGGTTTATAAATATTCTGGAGTTAAAATATGTAGGTTTTAAGCTCTAAAATTAAATATATGAAGCATTTACATAATTCAGTACTCCATTATTATTAATTGTTTTTATACTGACACGCCCATTAAATTGATGAGAACTCCTCAAAAATTTGTTTTGAGTGCCTCAGTAAAGTTTTCCCAGAATTTAAATGCATCTGCATTCAGAAACCTTGCCTGGTCTGCCTCTGTTTTTCATCATAGGAGACTGGAATATCTTTAGCTTCAAGAAAAATTATTTCGTTAAAATGTAGTTTGAAAGCTCCCATGGCATTGGAGATTTTTTAGGAAATGTATTTTACAAATTGATGCTAAAGTATCTTCTTTTGCTTACATTTGTGTCTTGGGGTTTTGACAGGTGGGAATGTCTTTCATTCTGAAAAGAAATAACAACACATCTCTGGAAAGTGCTCTACTATCTATACATCTCCACTTCTATTTTGCACTAGGCACTTAAAGCATGTTTTCAAATTATAGATATGCAGGAGATCACAACTTACCTAGTGGAGTTTGATGCACAGGTGACACTTCCTGTGCATTTAAGGACTTTCAGAGGACTTAGCAGAAATGAGATAATCAATCTTGCTGCAACCCTTAAGTAGGTAGTTAATTGGAAAAAAAGACAACCCTGATGCTTCTTTGGCCTCTGGAAGAAAGCTCTTGCAGGGCAGCACAATGTCACACAGGCCTGTGTCCTGGCAGCTACTTGCTTCAGTTAGCCTCTTGTCCAGGTGTGCTTCTTGACATAGATAAAATTTGGATAAAATACGTACATTCTTCAACCATAAACTCTGAAAACTACTCAGACATGTGTTGCAGAGTTTTGATCAGACATGGCTTATAGAGAGGCCATGATTACATACAGCTGATTAAAAAGTAAAAGGCAGCTGTAAGCAGCAGGTTCTCAGGCTTTTCCCTTAACAACAATAAACACCATGTCCTTGAGTAAGTGATGAGAAGGGCATGGTGGAAAACATGGAGGCCTTGAGAATGGTAAATAACAAGTCAACAACAGGATGAGAAAAACAAGTATTAGCCTCAACAAGAAAACCACAGGTATTGACAGCAAAGGAGGGGTTGGCATGTAACCTGTAACCAATGATGAGCTCAGGTTTTGCAATATGTATGAGCTTAATTAACACTACTATAAAAGTGTGTAAACTGGATCAATAAATCGGAGTTCGATGCTGATAAATTAGGATGTGGTCGTCTCCCTTCACTTCGTCAGACATGTTGCTCATGCAGAGGATAACTGGCTGGTTTTTGGGTTTGGTTTGGGGGTTTCTTGAATGCAAATATGGTAGCTTCATTCTGGAACATGTTTAGTTTTTAAGTGACAAATGGTCTGTGAAAGCCTCAGAGGCAACTCAGTATTAATGAAGCCAGGCAGCAGAAGTCCCCATTGTTGCTCATAGTGGTGAGCCAACGTAACTGGAACTATAAAAAGTGAAACAGAGTTAGAATTTCTCCAGGTAGAACCCCTAAAAAGTCATAAAACACCTTGCTTCTGCTCTTTCCAGCACCTCAAGAATACACTACCATTCTCTCATTTGATTCTTCCACATATATTTTATTTCTTAATGTCCTCTTCTTTCATTTTTTCATTTCTGCCTAAAAATTGTGTTAATATTTTGTAAAGGCTGATTTGCTGATTTCATTTTTGTCAGTTTTTGTTTGGTCAGTTCTGAGGACGCACAAAGGACTGCAGCAGTTCAGAGCATCACTGTATACCAGGACTCATTACTTCAAGAAAAGAAGAATGGAGGCAAAATATTTAATCTTAGTCTACCCATCTAAATCTAACATTAATCCTCATTCTAAACTCTTCTTACAAGCATCATCTTACAGAAGTGTGCTCCCTTTAAAGTTGTCTCACTCTTCCTTGTGTACCAGGGGCATGCAAGGCAGGACTCTTCATATCAGCAACACACTGTGAGCAGAGGCCTTGCCAGCTTAGCTCAAGTTTAATTTTTTTTCTCACAGCTTCCAGCCATCCCATGGAAGTGTTTATTTTACAGATGGGTCAGCTTGACCCACTAACTTTATAGTAGGGAACTATTTCTATGTCTCAGTTTCTCATAACTCTGTTAAACAAGTGCTGCACAAGTCATTCTGAAAAAGTGAGGAGACAAATGTTTCAAGCCAAAAGTTTAATAAGAGGTGCCTTCAAGGAGAACGTTCTGTAACAGGGTGGGCATTCTTTCCCCTCAATGTTTCTGAAATACAGTATTTTCTTGTTTGTCTGTTTTCGTGAAGACTACTGTAATAACAGTACGAGCGAAGAACATGACATTTAGATGGCCTTTACATGAAAAGAAAAAAGACAAAGATAGTGTATGAAATTTTAAATGTCTATGTTATATATGTTTCTCTGTTCAGTGTAGAGTCAAAAATATAAAATTATTTTCTTTGTCCATGAAATATATGTATTTTCATACACCGAAGATTGAAAAATTGTTGCAGAAGAACTGAATATTTGACTTGTACTTGCACTTAAATGCTCAGCCTGTGTCAGTGGCAGAAAGTCTCTGCTGTACACAGAAAAGCTATTGATAAACATTAAATGAACAGGACTCACCAAAATTTGCCTTAGATCAGAACCTCACACTGCTCAATCTCTAAGCAGCATGCAAAGTACTCATTTTCAGATTCAGAAAAACACAATGACTTGAATAATGAATTACAAGTCCTAAAATTTAGTATCTGTCTGATTTTCCCAGGGCCCTTGAATTCAAATGCAATTGATCACCTTCTGAAGCAAAACCAGTGGAACAGGAAGTTAGCTGGAGCCGTCGAGCTGCTGCTTCCACAACAGTAGCACAATCCTTTGTGCATTTCTGTGACTTTTGTGACACTGAGAGTGTGGGAATTCAGTGGAGTGGAAATGAAAGCCAGCAGTGTGAACTGCAATACGACAGCAGACTTACTGGTAAGGCATTTCTCAAATTGCTTTAAGATGTTGGACTGATAATTAGAAACATATTGATTTCTCTCACGTAAGAAGCAACGTTTAGAAAATATTCTCCTTCCTTTATTACTATTTAAGTCACACAAAAACACTATACAACAACAGATTTATTCAGTTTTGACCAAGTAGGAACAAAAAGAGTGTAAGCATTTAAACTACTACTAAATATCAATGAACTTTAAAAAATTATACCAGGAAAAATAAATCACATGATTGAGCAGTTTTGGTTTTAAATTTGGATGGGTGATGGAAGGAAATTATTATTATTTTGAGTAACACATATTAACTATGCAAAATCCTGGCAAACAATGGCCTCTGTAAGCAAAATCATACCCACATATCATTATGCTCAAATTGTTTTACGGCCAGAAGAAGATGCATGTTATGTGTAATGCCAAGAATTTAAATTAAATCCAAATGGGAAAATTAACTATCTAAGTAAATAGTGTTTGTTAGTCCACTGAAGTCATCATGGAAAAAAATAAGTACTTTAAAAGAAAAAGTATAGTACCACAGAGCGGCTATATTCATGCTTCCTAGTATCTGCTACTTCTGGTATTATGCACAGCCCTCCTGTGCCCCTTGGGTGATGAAGCTTTCAGAAATGAGGGGATCATGCAGCTCAGATTTTTAGCCATGAAGAGTATGATCTTTTTTATTTCTCCTGTCTCATGTTGGGAGTCTTTTGAGTAATATTTCTGTGTTTTCTAACGTGTCATGCACCCTGCTTGCTCTTTACTGAGTAGCTCATGGTGCAGCTGCACTTCCTATCCATGGTCTATTTCACACAAACCGCAAGTTTTTTCTCCATTCTCTTTGTACTGCTGCAGGAGGCGTTGCTCAGCTCTCAGTCTGCATTTCTCGAGCTGACCATTGGTGACTTGTGGATAGCGCAGGTGCTCCCGTGTGAAACTGACCCACCTGTGTCCATCCCATGCCTGCACTTCTCCAGACCATCTCCTGTGCTCCACTTGCCAAGGTGCTCTCATGCCATGTCCTTTACAGACAGTATCTGCATAAACTATTGTACCATAGAAAGATAAGCAAAGATAAAGCAAATTAAGCATAACCACACGGTCGTTTCGAAAATTTCTATTCTAGTTAAGCTAGGAAATTGCAGGCAGCTCAAGAAAAGCTTAGACAAAGTAAACTTGGAAAACGGCTGTCCTGAGGCCTTGCAAACTCAATACTGCTGCTAGCACAGCAATACACTATGTACTGGGCACCAGGGCTACCCTGCACCAGCTACGAAATCATGTATGTCTGCGGGTTTTCGGGGTCCTGGCTGCTGCCGGGAGCCCCGAACCTGGGGGGGTGCGGGCGGACCTCTCCTCGGCGCGTCCCGCCGCCATCACACACGGTCCCGGATGACGAAATGTCGGCGCGACCAGGTACAAGGCAGGGCGCGGAGACTCCAGCGTTGTTCCAACACGCTTTTAATGTCGGGGAGTCTGAGGGCGCAGGCGGGAAAGGAAAGCGGGGTACACGGCAGCTGAAGGGTACCGGAGCCGGGGTGCGGAACCCCGAGCCCGGGCGGGAACGGAGTTTATAAGGGGTAAGGGGTAGGCGGGACCGGGGGTGCACTTCGACCGCTAGGAAGGGGGTACAGAGGTATAGTGGGGTGACTGGGATACCCCACTAAGGAAACGGGGAGAGGGTGTTCTTTAGGGAGAGAGCCAATGGAAAGGTGGGGAACAGGGAACTTTCTGGAACAGAGGGTGTGAGTTACATATGATTGACTACTTCATCCCAGGGTGTCCCAGTCTCATAATCTTTGTCCCCTTCCCTCACATGTGTTGTCTTCATTAGTATTGTGATTCCTGTTTGGGATATTGCTCTTGGAAACACTTTGGAACTACTTCATTTCATTTTTTATGTGTAATGTCATTTCTATGGTGCCATATTTTCTCTTCTTGAAGGGTTTATCGTCCTAGTTCCTGACTTTTTAATGAGAAGCTGACAGCAGGTTTCAGTCATTCCTACTCCAGGATGGGCCATCATCTCTCACCCTTCAAGTCACGGCACTTCATCTACCCCAAGTGTTACCCATTGTGCGATGTGGCAGTAGGTCAGGGAATATGAAAAGCAGGCTCCTCTGTGATGGGCTACACTGAAGGTTTGCTTTTGTTTTTAACAAGAGCTGTTTGCTTACATTCATCTTGATACGTTAAATTAATACAAGGTCCAATAAATGATTAGTCATGAAGAGTGCAGTTAAGCATATCATTCAGAAGAAAGGAAAAAGCAAAAAATGGGGCACACGGTTAGACATTAGATTATTTTGTATTACAATAATTTACAACTGCTATACAACATTGCAATAATTTGTAACTGCTTTAATTTTCTCTCTCTGGTTGTCTCCTGATTTGTGTCTTCCATGGAGAGTTCAAACATACTCCTCTAGTGTAGAAGGTAGAGGTTCTAATGACTTGTGCAAAAAATCCCCATGGTTTTGGAGGAAACTAATCTTTCAATTCATCACTTGAGTCCTTTTGATGATGTTGTTCCTCCACTAGCTGCCTTCCATATTGCCGCAATAATAAATTACATTCAGTAAAGTATGTGTAGAAACTAAATGTTGAATGACCTTTTGTGTTTATGATTTGCTCTGTTATTGCACGTACATGTTTAAATGTAGCTATTGGGAATAAAATACATAGCATTTTTTGACTAGGAACAGCTGACGGCAAATTCCCTCAGATAAGTTCATTCTCATGATCTAATAATTGGGAGTGGTTCTGTTCCATCTCTGCAAATATATATCAAATATTTATGGCTCCTGTTGGATCCAGCTTAACAGTGAACTTAAACATTTGAGTCGCTCAGTTTTTTCTCTCATGTTCATAGTTTCAGATCCCAGGGCCTCATCCTGGTGAGGGTGAATGGATATATGACTGAAAACCAGGCAGCTTCATGGGACCTTATCAAAAAGCTGTTCTGTGTGGGAAGTGGAGGAGACACACATCCCATGGAGAGAGCTGGAGACCCTTTCCTTTGAGCAGAGGGTACAAAGTCATGTTGGAGACCTGAATGCATGGTGTAGTTCTAGTCTGAAAATTAACTTGGCAAACAAAATTTCAAAGGAAACCTTGTTTCTGGTAGCTCTACTAAAAGAAACTAAGCAACAAGAGAAAGCTGTTGTCTCTGTGATGCTCAACCAGTCTCTTCACATCAGTGCTCTATTCTGGTTGTATAATTTTAGCACTATCTTTACAAAAAAAGTGGCTTTTACCTGCCTGCATTGCAATTAACAACTAGCCTTTCTTGCAGATACAGTAAGCAGTGGTACTGTGCATGCATCTGAGAATTGTATGCTTCCTAGAGCTGACAGCTAAAATTAAAAATGCCTATTTTATAATTTGATGTTAACAGGAATGATACAAAGTGCATTCAGAGAAGGATCTATTGTATAAAACAGAGCCTTTCTTCCAGTCACTCTGGAGAACACGGTGTGAGAACAGTGCTCTGGTTTAAATCATTAAAGATAACTTCTTTCTCATGTATTGATTGGCTCCATCCTGTAGTTGTGACAGACCAGGGTGCTTACTCTTTTTCCTCTGAGCACTTTGAAGAAACTACTACATTTGACAAATAACCAAAAAAAAAAGGCATCTTAAAAGATGCCTTTGTCAAAAGCAACTGGAAAATCTGCAGTCACAGGTGAGCTGTTACTTGAAGATTATCCAGCTTTTGTCTTTGAAAAGTTCTGCTGAACTCAGTCTGGATTTGAGAACTGAGCAGTGGATATTTTTTGTTTGTTTTCTGGGCTCCCTTCCCTCCCTATCTCCTGGGAAGAAAAGACTAAAAAACAGAGTGGTTAAAGAGCTTGTGGGCCACAGGTACTTGCCCTATGGCAGCTATGGGGTACCATCATCTAATTAAAGATTATTTGTTTGAACGCACGTTTTGTAAAAAAAAATTACAAAAAACTCTAAATCCATCTGTTTTCCACAAAAAAATGTTCTCACTGTACAAACATTAAAACAATGATACTACATTTAATATATTAATGTTTTTTAAGTTTGCCTTAACTCGGGGGTTTTCACACGGGCATTAGGAATCTGCAATCAGCTGCTGTAACCTCTTATCCAGCTACAGTGCAGATGCTTATAACATCTGAAATAATTATACATTATTGCCAAACACCAAGTTTGCTGGGAATGAAACAGATGTTGACAAGTTTGAAGGATGAAGATCCTCTTTTTCCTAAACCTGAAATACAGAAATCAGTGTTTGCTTTAAAGCAGCACAACGTTTAAGGAATTCAGGTTGTTTAAGGAAGAGGATATATTAGTAGTTTACAGCCAAGTTGTCTCCTAAATGCTGTTAAGGAATTGTTTTCCTTAGTCCCTGGAAGGAGTGGTCAAAAGTAGCTCAAACTCAAGTATGTCATTCAGGATGTTGAACCTAAGCCCAGCATATGGTTTCCAAGGAGAAATCTTGCATTAAGAACTGTTGCATTAGATCAAGGGGCAAATGTTTGCTATTCACATGAATTTGTGCCACAAAACCGTACAGTTTAGTGCTTCTTGAGATGACAATGTTCTTGGTCTCAGAAACAAACTTCTAATAGTGTGAGCTAGGACATCTGCTTGTTTCTGCCATATTTAGGGAACAGAAAATTACTGCTTGGTCAAATTATCATTTTGTGATGCATAACAGCATTCTTTTAATCCTGATTTCCGAATCTGTCTTTTCTTGAGAGAAAAAGACATCATAAGACTTTCCTTAAATATATTTGATGTCTAATTGCCGTCTTAACAGTTGAAATTTTCCTTATGGACTAGATATGCAGTGGTTGCATAGTTCTAAAAATTATGTGGCGTGTTTATTTTTAGACTACCTCATTCCATTTTTCTGTCACATTATGCTCTTTTTCAAACTATTCCATTATTTTTCAAGAAGAGGACTGACAGAGTTGTTGCTAATGATCAGAGATGAAGGCACAGCACCTCAGGTAATTTCTGCCCTTTGCTAGGTAGCAATAAAAGGACAGAAAATTGTTTCACGTTTTATTTGTCTTTATAGCCCCACAAGTGTATATTAAGCTGATTTTGTTGATTGATAGGAAATCAGTTCTCCTGTGTCCATTGTGCTGTGTGCTCACAGGCTGGGCAGTGCCACACAAAGCCTTCTGCCCCGCGCAGCAGCTGGAGCTGCAGTTTGTGCCATGGCACCAGCTGCTCTTCAGCTGCACAGGGAGCACCTCCAGAGCCTGGGTCTCAGCACCACAGCCTGCTCTGTGACAGAGAGACAGTCATTGGAGCTTCCTTCAGGAAGAGGGACTTCTCCACCCTGGGGTTTCCAGAATGGTAAGCGGTCTCTTTCCAGGAGCCCTATTCATTGCTGGGACTCCTTTGTTCTTTGTCTCTTTGAACATGTGTGGTAGCTGAAGGTGGATTTTGCACATCATTTCTCATATGTTTGCTTTCTTTCCAGCTCTTAGGTAAAGTAGGAGTTACTGAGTGCAGCATTCTGCCATTCCACAATGCTTGCAGGTGTTCTGCAGGGTATGGTTTGATGTCTTCTCACACTCATTTTCTTTCTCATCTCCATTCACTCTATTATGTATCGCTTCAGAAGATCAGGCTTTCCTTCTACAGCATGGAGCCTTCTCTCTTCCCCACTGTTAACTGCATCTTATTTTTCAATTTCTGATTTTTCAAATTATCCCTTTTTGCCTGTCCTCAGATTCATAGCCCATGTGCTTTTTTTCTCCATTGTGACATCTATCTACCTGTTGCTTCATCAGATTTTCCATTAAAGTCACTTTGTTTAGGGAAGTTAGTTCTGTTTAGGATTTCACCACTGCACTCTGGGCAATATCTGTTTGGTTGACTAAGGATTTCTGACCACAGTTTATCCAAGAATCAGATGCTTGGTCACATCTCAAGTCTTGCAAAAGTTGCCAGCCAGAAACACGCTCACATAAGGATGGTCACTAGTTGTGTGGATTATCTTCGAGTCTGTTTTTAACAGAAAAGCTGAAATCACTCCAGCTACAGGAAAGCACATTGACTCTACCTCTCATGTAAAATTATTTTTATTTCAGAATTTCTCCTTTAGTTTGCCAAATGCACATGTCTTCTTAGCATTATTTCCCTAAAATTTCCTTTAGGAATGTTGCTTCTCACCAAGTTAACCAATGGGATTACTCTTGTCTTCATCTAGTTTTCTTTTTTTTTTTTTTTCCCTGAAGCTTCTCTATTCCAGCATTGAGTATCTTTGCTTTTGTTGTGCATATCTTCTATATCTTGGTATTTAATTGCCCGGTAGTGTAATCTCTATGTTCTATTTAGCCCAATGTTTTCAGTTCTTAGTTAATCCTGATTCATTTATGCCAAGTTGTTCACTGTCCCAGAAGAATTATGAGACAAGGATTTGGTAAAGTTAAGAGTTTAGAGCATGTAGAATATATGAATGTACTGACGGTCCATAAATGAGGCAAATAAAGGTTTCATGAGTCACCATGCATTAGCTACCACAGAAATGCTGAAACTTTACTTTAAAATTTAATTTGATTCACTTGTGTTACTGCCTTACTGACTTTTTTTTTCCCTTAGAACATCTCACATTTATCTAAACTATATAAACTGTTGGCTTTTCAGTCTGAGGGCAGTCTCTAGCTCCCAGAACTCCCTCTCCAGAGGGTAGAAAGGGTACAGGCATTGGAGCCACCTCTGCTGAACTGAAAGCTTCCTGCTATGAAGGTTTTCTTTTATTCCTTTAGGACAGCTTTTTTATTCCATATTCTATTGTACCTTCTTTGATTGAAATCCCTTGCCAATTGCTCTTGAAAAATCTAAATATAACTCCGTCCTTTGAATTTGCCTTTATCTTAGTGGTAATACCTTGCAGTTAAGATAAATGTTTTTTTCACTGTACAAACGAATAAGGAACAGCACTTCAGTTGTGCATGGATCCAAAGGAATTTTGACAAATGTGTGCATTTTATCAAGGTGGCTTTATACTACCTCTTTATACCACAAGTCTTTTCAAGTAAAACACCATTGCTTTCACCAGAGTTCCTTTTTCCAAATTCTCTCTCAAACTACAAAATCTTTTGAGGATTTCCAGGTGAAGAGGGGTTAAGCTCTTTATTGCATGCTTCTTGAAATTAGGACACTTAACAAAGAATAGTAAATTAATTCCAAAAATGTAGTGATAGCACAATGCAGAAAAGTAATGCATAATATATACTTTTCAAAAGGCAATGCTAACCTTTATTCTTAGGAAAGAAAAAAGAAAAGAGAAAATAGGCGTTGTTACAGGTGGTTTAAGTGGTACTAATTTTTTTTCCCAGAAAGGAAGTATAAATGCATTCATATATTTGAGAATTTGTGGGGTTTTTATGTATAAACATAGTTTAGCTATTTTCTAAAAAAGGAACAGAAATTTCATGTAAAAAATTTCAGCTGAAAGCTGTTCCAGCAGTATTACATATGGCTTGCCTTGTTTCTGTTCTCCCTTTAGAATTCTTTTATAGCATTTCTGGGAGCAGACTAAATGGTGAGAAGGGCCCTTGGGCTGAACCAGATCGCAGATTTACCTGTAGGATTTTGGCCTCACACTTACAAAATTTATATATGCATTTATTCCATCAAGAAACTCCAAATATAATTTTATGCTGAATGACCACTCTTACAAAGCCAGTATTCTTTGTGCAAAGAACATTATGGAAAAAATTTCTGCACATAACGTGTTTTTTATGTGTTGAAAACGTATGCAAAATAGCTCTTAGGAATCCCGAAGTGAGCTATAATTTAGTGTTGAACTACCGTGATCTATGAAAATTTACCATGCAAGCTGCTCATATTAAAACACATTTTTATTCCCGTTTTTCATAAGTAGTCTTATTTGATAAATTTTCATTCTGTTCACCCTCCAGTCTTCTGGAGAACCTGCCTAACACCTCACCTCAAGACATTTGAGAATTAAAAATGAAGGGACATTTCATATTTTCATTTCTAAGTTTCCTAAAAACAGAAAATACACAGTTCAGGTGGTAACACCCAGGAAATTGTACATCTGCAGTTTGTGTGTTTGCCCTGCACAGAGTAGGGAGAGGTGATTTGATATTACCAGAGCAGGCTGAATGATCTCTGAGACCTCCTTGGGTGTTCACAGCTGAAGTGACCTTTTTTTTCCACCTGCTTGTAAGGGTAGTTATGCATTTGGAAAGGGGGCTTTGCAGCTTATTTCTGTAGTTGTTTCTTTATGCTGCTACATCAGGGGGCATGCTGAATCTGAGCATTAACTTAAAATGTCAGTAGCTAACCTTTTGAACAGTCATTCAGTAAGCCTTTACCATTTAATGACAGGCATATATAATGAAGTGCCAAAATTTCACGCACCTTTTTCCTAGAGGGCTTTTCATTATGACCACAAACAGCTTGCTCTTTGTTCTGGAGGCAGCAGAGCTCCAGGAACAAATGTATTTCTTTGTTTGGTTTCATGCTTTCTAACAAGTACTTATGAAACAGTGCCAGAATAAAAATGAAAATACTCCACGAACACAGTTAGCTTTTGGCTTAACATAGTGCAAAATAGAAACTTGTCCCCAGAAAAGTCATGCTGTGTCTCACAGGGATAGTGTACCTCATTGGAAACCCATTTAGTGTTAGCAGGGAACTAGAAAAGGTCAAACTTTACACTTATTCATGAATTATTCTGTAAAATCAAACAAGGATAATTCTTAAGTAGTCTAACCAAGCAGAAGTGGTGGAGGTCTCAGCATAGCTGGCCTCTTCCCTTCTCTGAGGGGCATGTGAATGCTCACAAAAGCAGGCACAAAACTAATTTTACTTGAGGGATCTGTTCTGTCATTTCTCTGCCCAGAGAACGGTAGGGGGAAAAGGACCACATGCAAAAAGTGGGTTCTAAAAGGTGTAGTAGTCAGGATAAAGACTTTCCATCTCCAAAGAAAACTAGATCACCTGGATGATAAGCATATTGTCTTTTCTTCTGGAACCATGAGGATCATCCCACACTTCTGAGATGCAGTATTGCAGTCTCTCATTCTCCACCTTACCTTTAGCTCTGCAGAGTGTTTCTTTTGTAACCAAGCAGGTTCAAATGTGCTTTCAGAAACACTGAAGATTGTGCAAATACTGTCAAAAGTGATTTGCAGACCTACTTTGAAGTAAAATATTTGTTGTTTCTTTGTGAGCCCTGCTTGGTGGCTGGCACACACCTTGTGAGAGAGGTGTGCAGGTGAGAGCCACACAGGTGTCCCCCAGGGCTGCCTCCTGGGCTCTGCTGTGCTGGGTTTGTGCAGCTCTTGAGCTGCTGGGCCACCATGGCAGCAGTCACTTGCTGCACTAAAGCTCTGTGTGTTTTGCGGAGAAAAGAAGAAACCTCACAACTTGTAAAAGTTGTAAAGCCCGGTATGCTTTTATTACGACGCGCGCCGGACGCAAGACTCCCCAAAAGGGCATGCGTACCCCTGAAGATTTCAGACCTCCTTTTATCCCCCTTCCAAATGCATATGCATACAGTTTCACAATAAGTTCATACATATTCATCTTGCATGACACTTAGCACTAATTCTTCTTTATCGGAGGAATTCCTAGGTCGGGGGCAGATTGACCTCGTGGTTTTTCTGTTTTTCTTTCTCTGTCTCCTCGCTGTCTCTGGAACGCGGCCTCTCCTTCAGCTTTAGCTCCACAGACCCTTCACCTCTCCCAGACACTTCACCTACTCTGTCTCATTCCCCCCTTTCCTAGGAAATAAGTAAATTCTTTTACTTAAGGAAAATTTCCACGACAATAAGTGTCTTTTAGCGCTTTACCATGTACATTCGACAAAGAGGTTAGTACAGCTATTCGTTGTAGCATCCTACAGTTCCAAATTAACAATATAATAGACAATCCTAAGCTTATCCCAACTAATATTAGTAAAACTACAATGGGTGACACAACTTATTAAGGACTCCATTCGCAGTTGGTGACCATCCAAAGATCACATGCCACCAGTGATGAGTCATATCTTGTCTTATTCTTTGTAGAACCCTGGTTATCTCCTTTGTATCATGTTGGACAGTAATTAAGGTTTTCTTTCCACTTTCTCGGATTTCTTTCAAGACTTCTAATAGGTCTTGGTGCTTAATTAATTGTTTTACCAATGTAAGGTTCACCCCAATAGGGGTAGGTGGTAGTCTGTGATACATTGTGTAATTGGCTGTAATCAGCTGGTGGGATGTTACTGGTACCAAATACGAAAAACCACACCCAATAATCTTAGCAAAATTACAAATACAAATACAGAGATTAGAATGGTTTCCACTAGACAGAATAACATCATTGCTATCAATTTGTACAGCAGCATAAGCAGTTCTCAAACATACACCCTTTTCCAGTATATACGAGCACAGTTTTCTGGTCAGTGACTGGATGAATTTCAAAGTGACAAATACTCTGTTCAGTGTCCAAACACATCCTAGGCATTAGCAGTATTGCTTTCACAAATGAATCCCATTTGTTCTCTAGTAATGCAGGATTCTAAGTTTACTACCTGCCACTTTTTCATTCATCTTTTTGTGCCCACACTCTATGTTCTGAAGGATAGAGTGTTGTTTCTTCATGGTTTAATCTTAGGGCAATGATGGGATGGATAACATAAACAGTGGCATTACATATGGTAAGCACAAAGGCAGTGGCCACATTAGAAATAGGATCATAGGTGAAATTCACCATAATCCACCAGGATTAAAACTTCCTTTCAAAATCAATTGCATTATCCCATTCAATTTTCTGAATTTCAGCTGGAAAATTACCTTCACCCCTTTCCTATATGATCAGAGCTGCTGTTGCTTGTATCCATAACTGTGCTTGTATACAACTGAAAGCTAAAGACACATTATCTTGAACTATACTAAGTGCTTCTACTATCAATTTGTGGTCTTGGTCCCCGGCCTGTTCATACTTCTTTACTTTGGCAGTATTTTTGAAATCTGTCACTGGCTAGTTCCTAATGCCAGTAGAGATTACTATAAAGGCTGCTTCAATTTTGTTAGGCTACCTGCTGCAGCAGCCAGTTTATTCATCAGTATTTCTGAATCAATTCCATTTAAAACTCCTAATCTTGTCCCTAATATGCCAGTTAGATGTTTGTTATGGGGAACAGGAACTGCTTTCTGTCCATGATCATCCCTCCCTGCCAGAGGGATGTGCTGGGCTCCTACTACAAATTCAGACACACTTCACAAGTGTATCTGACAGAGGTTTAGGTCATACTTGAGACAGATGTTTGTTCTGAAATGTAGAGACTTCAGGGAATCTTAACTTCTCTCTCTCCCTCCAAAGCACCTGATTTCCCAGATGTGTGGCAAGCAGGAATGTCTCTCCTGGTCACCCACCTTGCCCTTAGCTAAGATCAAGCTGTGGACTGTGTTCAGGGCAGAAGATAATGGAGGGGAAATCTTGAGAGAAAAGCCTAAATTCATTGCAGTGCCTCAGAAGAAACTGGGATCAGGTTTCTGCTATTTGAAACACTCAGCACAAAAGTGATGCTCAAAATCCTACAGCCTGCTGCTGAGCTCTGAGGGGGTCTCTCTCTCTCTACCTCTTTTAAGCAGAATCCAACCACCTCAGACTGGGACAATCACTGATCCAAATCTCAGTAGGAAAAGGGATAGCTATAAATAAGGAAAATCACCTTATAAGGCCCGCTGTGGTAAAAAGTGCAGTGTCCACTTTGAATTCAAATGAAAATCTGACAGTAACTTGAGCTCAAAGGCAGGTCACTTCTACAGGCTGTGTCAGGGTGAAATTACACCAACAGTCTGATTCACTTAGGTCATCACAGACTTCCTGGTGCTCATATACACCAGGGGAGGTTCAGACACTAATTACATCTGGTCTCTCATAAGCCATCCTATTGATGACTAAGCACTTTACTTTGATTTCTTCTCTTCAGATTCCTTGAAGTGTTTACAGCTCCTGTTCTTGCTATTTTTACTGCTCACATACTTGATTCTCGTGGATTACTACAGTAGATATGTTTAATATAAACCTTCTTTATCTCAAAAGGTTTTCCTATGGATACAGTATACTGATTAAATGCCAGGGACCAAGGCCATTCAGCATTGCTTTGGGTAGAGGTACTCTCTAGTTCTAAAACTTCAGTTATAATTCCATACAAAACAATTCTGTACACTAAAGTATGAGCTACTCCCGACCGCAATATACTCATTTTGCCCGAATAAGTTTTAGTCTCAGTTCATTGTCTCCTGGTGTCACTCCTGAAGGGGCTTCTGGGCCTTCTTCACCCGAGAGTGATGGATCCAGCATTCTGCTCCTTGATTTTGATTGCAGTGAAGGTGGTGAGAGGTACTTGCAGTGGTCTCTCCCACTGTGGTTCCGAAGTCTTCTCTGTAAGAGACTTAACATATACATCAACCCCAGGCTATCCAACTCCCTGCTCCGAGTTCCAGCCACAAGTTTCTCAATTACTCTGAGCTGTTTGCTTAATGCCACCATGTAAGTGGACATTCTGGACATTCCCCTTGTATTCTATTGTCTTCTATAAGGCATTCCAAAAGGATTCAGCATTCCTTTAGCTCAAAAGGTTTAGTTTGAATTTGCAATAGTGCTAGTGGAAGAGCTTCTTGCCCCAGTCTTACGATTTGCTGCTTAATCAAATGATTCATTCTCTCCCCCTGGCCGCTTGATTGGGGGCAGTATGGGGTGTGAAGTTCTTAATCTATGCCCAGATGGCTACTAATCTGTTGCACTATTTTGGAAATGAAAGGTGATTCTTTATCTGAGGATATTGTGGCTGGAACTCTGAAGCGTGGTATTATCTCTTGTAAAAATGATCTGGTCACCTCTTGAGCTTTGACAGTTCTGGTGGGGAATGTTTCTGGCCACCCTGAAAATGTATCTATTAATACCAGTAAATACTGATACCCCCTTTCCTTGGGAGTTCTGAAAAGTTGATTTGCCACTGCTATACAGGCCCATGGCCTCTCCCAGTCTGACCAAGTTTTGGCCCGGGGGTATTTTGAGGTTAGTCTGGAGGCAAGGATCACATTATCAGCTCACCTGAGTGATAGTGGCATATAGATTCCTGACAATGATACAACAGCCCTTTCAATCAGATGTGTGTTCTAGAAAGCCTGTGGGAATTACTACTTCAAAGTCAACACTTCATTCCAGTGCACTCTGTATCACTCGCAGCCTTGGTCATTTTGAGAAAGGAGCCACACTCTATAAAAGGCTTTAAGTAATTAGGCCCTAGGTGTTTTCTAGTGCCCTTCCTTCACTAGTAACTACGAAAATGGGAAGGGATTACTAGCTCTCTTTCAATGGTAGCCCACCCCTTGCAGTTGTACGTCTCTTTTGGTTAGTATTATTGTATTATGGCTTACCTTCGAGGAAAATCTGTACCTCACCCTTTGCTGCTTTCTTTGCCTCTCCATCCGCCAGCTCATTTCTTTCCTCCAATTTTAAGCTCACTCTCTGGTGTGCCTTAATATGCCTTTTCAGGTAACTGAACTGCTTCCAGCTGCTGGATTGTCTCTTCTTTCCCTGTGAGGTCAGCAGTCCCCTCTCCTTCCAGATGGCTCCATGTGCATGCACAACTCTGAATGCCTTTTGCTGTTTCTAAGGCATGGGTCCATGCATTTATCTCAGCATCCTGTGCAGAGGTACCTGTTGGTAAGGGTCTAGACTCTATTACCTCTCTGCAGGTAGTCACTGTGAATTTTGCAGTGTCGCTTTCTTGTCAGTGAACCAGGTCTCTGCATCGTCCAGAGGAGTGTCCTTTAAGTCTGGGCGGCTGGAGTAGGTAGCTTCAGTGGTCTCTAGGCAATCATGGTGTACTGCTTCTCTTTGATTCCACTGAGAAAAGAAGCTGGGTTGACAATATTAGTCACCACTATCTCTCCATCATCTTGCTCTACCATGATGGCCTGGTATTTCAGAAACCTCTCTGGTGAAAAGCCAGTGGCCACCCTTTACTTCCAGTACTGCAGACACTGTGTGGGACACTAGCACAGTCATTTTTGTCCCAGGGTAAACTTGTGTGCCTCTTGAATGTTCAGCACAACTGCTGCTACAGCTCTGAGGCAACCTGGCCATCCTTTGGCTGTTGCATCTAGTTGCTTAGAGAGGTAAGCAACTGCCCTCCGGTATGGACCCAAGTCTTGAGCCAATATTCCCAGAGCAATTCCTTGCATGGAAAAATAGAGAGAATGCTTTACTTACATCTGGAAGTTTCAAAGCTGGAGCCGACATGAGGGGACTCTCTAGCTGGCGAAAGGCCCGTGTGGTGTCTCTTGTCCACTGGAGATCTCAGTTCCCATTGGCAATAAGAGCATAGAGGGGTCTGGAGAACAGTCCACAATTATGAACCCACACTGCCATGCCTAAGAAGGTTTGGAGTTCTTTCGTTGCCTGGGGTTCAGGGTTTGGCATAGGGCTTCCCTGCCTTAAAGTCTGCTGCTCAGCACTCACTTCTTACTCCAGGTAGATTACCTTCTGTTTCACTACCTGTGCCTTTTTCTTTGAGACTCTGCATCCTTGGAGTCCTAGGAAATTCAAAAGGCTTACCGTCCAGGCTTCTCTTGCTTCCCTCGTCCGAGTGGCTACTAGAAGACCATCTATGTACTGCAACAGCCTCCTTTCCTCTTGTGGAGCTTCCTGGGACTCTGGGTCCTTGCAAGCTGTTCTCCAATCGGAGTGGAGAATTTTGAAGCCTTCAGGCACATGGACTATGTGAGCTTGTGTTTGAATGCAAAAATGTTCTGGCTGGCTTCATGGATAGGGAGGCAAAAGAAGGCATCTCTTAGACCTAAAACAGTGAACCAGGTTAGCTCAGGTGTTAAACAAGTTAGTAAGGTCTATGGATTTGCTACCACAGGGTACAAATTCTGTGTTATCTTATTGACAGCCCTTAATCCAGTACTACCAGTTATTGGACTGATTCCTTCCTTACCTTCCTTTTGAGGGTACTACTCAGTTCTCACTGGTTGTGTTCTTTCATTAAGCTTGATGGGGGAGCATCCCATGGGGGAGCATCTTTCACTCTCCCTGGTGCAGCAGAGGCCCATACCCTTGAAAACACTTATTTACTTATTCTAATATCTCCTTACTAATGTCTTTCTTAATTTCAGTGTCTGTTAATATTAAGCCTAACATCTTTATATTATTTGCCTCCAGAGTAACCTTTCTCATTTGAGAATGTTTAGCAAATTGAGCGAATTGTACAAAAGCTTTTAGGTACACATAGTACACGTTACTTTAAAGGTTTGCAAAAGTATGCCTTTTCAGACTGGCCAGTTGTTCATTCCCCACACTACAACATAAACATTCTCCACAGGTACTAAAGCTTTATTTAAAACTGAACACATGACCCTTGTGCTGACAAAAATTCTTCCCTTTTGGGAAGGTTACCTTTACCCCTCCTCCCTTACCTTGGGAGGAAGCCTTTACAAATCATATGTACTCATTTTGCGAACTGTGATTGCTTCGCATTTCAGCGTGATAACCCTTGCCTGATTTCATATGTTGCTATCTTATGCTGCATGCTGAACAACATGTTTGATTTGCTTTCTCTTTGCCTTGTTTTCCTTTTCAGGGCCAAGACCAGAGAGCAGTCTGATCTCACAGTCTCTTTGTCATTCTGGGTGATTTCTTAAAACAAAAGACATTTCAGCATACAAAAACTATCCCATTTATCTTCCTATTATAAAACAGTACTAACAGCAATGAAGCACTATAAATCTTTTTATTTTCTGAGCTGCTCTTACTGGCAACCTCCTCCCAATGAGCCCCTCCCAAAAGGGGCTAATTTAGGAACCTGTTTGCTCTGGTCAGTTCTTATTATTTATTTCTCCTTGCCCTATCCCGCTTCCATTCAAACCTTTTTACAGACCTTCACAGTAGTTTCTCAGTTTTCCTCCTATACACACAGCTCCAGGTGGCAGGTATCAGATGTGATTCCCACACACAAGCTCTAAGACCTTAGGTTCTGAATCCGCTTGACCAGAAACCTTTAATTTACACTCGGGGCGTGTACCCTGACACTTATTGGAACAGCAAAACAGCAATACCAGTGTTTCTCGTAAACACCGCACTGCAATAATACCTGCACATCCAGCTTTTGCCCACAGGCCATTCCCGTGTTCCCTGGGGAGACAGGGCAGCCAGAGCTGTCCCTGTGCCCAGGGCGCAGCCACTGTCACCTCACACAGCCTGCTAGCCTCTTGATGTACCAAAGGCTCCCCAAAATTGCCCGCAAAGGCAGGCTATTCTGTTTATTACAGAGAACTTTAAATCCTTTCAGCAGATTGTTTCCAGTAAAGACTTACTGCAGTACCAACCGAAGTCTCATAAATCTCATAAGTCTCATTAACTAATTCATCTCATTCATCCCTTCTATATAAACTCTGTTTTACAAAATATCAGTCTTTTCTAGTTCTCTTCTTGCACAATCTAATTAAGCATTGTGTCTACTTACACTTGTTTTGCTGCTTTGCAAAAGGGCTGTGCTAGTCACAGCCAAAACTCTGATATACCTGCAGACACAGACACACGCACCCCCCCCCCCCCCCCGCCTTATCTCAAATTCACTAGAGCCAAGGCTTGAATTGCTGTGAGGGGGAGAATTCTTGGAATTCTTTTAACTCACTTTATCGAAGTTAAACATAAATCACCGTACTATAGCTCTCCTATGTAAAATGCTACTCTTGTTGCAACAAAATCTTAAAATCTCCACAAACACCACTATACAATCTGAGAATCAAATTACCACAATGCAGCGGAAGAAAATCACCACACAAAATCACTGGGGAAGGGCATATTTCTCAAAGTGCTCACTTTTCTCAACACAACACAGCACACCATAATTCGGCATTTACTCAAATCAATTTTTCCTGGACACAATCAAAATAACAGCACACAGTCTAGAGATCAAGTCCAAACATCCAAGGCAAAGGAACTCTCTGAGCTCATACTCACGGTTAAAATGTACCAAATCTACACAAATCACTACATTCAAACACGATAAATACCATCACTGACATTCCTCCACTCACTTCTCTGCGGGGCACTTCTCTCCCTGCCCCCGCAGCCTGCTGCAGCCGGCGCCTCTGGCCTCACTCGGCTGCTTCAAACACGGGGAGTACTGACCCATCCCCGCACTGTAGGGCACTGTAGATTTACTCTCTTTTATACACCATACACATATCACCTGCACGATCACAAACACAGTGCACTGGCCACACACATTAACCATACAGCAACACAGTGTCCGGACATCACACACACACACAAACAAAACACACGGGCTCACCAGTTCTGCTCCATCAGAACTATGAATCCTCAATACACACATACACGGGTTCACCCGGCTTACCCCCAAAGCCGCTAGCGGTCTGCTCCATCAGAACGACGAACCCGGCCTCTAATACAGCTGCTCTATCAGCTGAACCCCGTTTCTAATACAGCTGCTCTATCAGCTGAACCCCATCTCTAATACAGCTGCTCTATCAGCTGAACCCATGAACCCAGACGTCTCTGGGTGGTTTACTCCCTTTCTCTCCTTCCTCCCCCCCCCCTGGGGCCCCATACATACCGTATTCTCCTCCGCAGGCCAGCGGGTCGTTGTCTGTCCTCGCAGGTGGCAAGTTGAGACAAGCGGAGCCCCACCAGGAAAAAATCCTGGGGCGCGCCATGGAGGTCCGTCTATCCCCCCTGCCCCGCGGGGACAGAGAACTCCTGCCTTGGCTCGCCAAAATGTTTTGCGGAGAAAAGAAGAAACCTCACAACTTGTAAAAGTTGTAAAGCCCGGTATGCTTTTATTACGACGCGCGCCGGACGCAAGACTCCCCAAAAGGGCATGCGTACCCCTGAAGATTTCAGACCTCCTTTTATCCCCTTCCAAATGCATATGCATACAGTTTCACAATAAGTTCATACATATTCATCTTGCATGACACTTAGCACTAATTCTTCTTTATCGGAGGAATTCCTAGGTCGGGGGCAGATTGACCTCGTGGTTTTTCTGTTTTTCTTTCTCTGTCTCCTCGCTGTCTCTGGAACGCGGCCTCTCCTTCAGCTTTAGCTCCACAGACCCTTCACCTCTCCCAGACACTTCACCTACTCTGTCTCATGTGCACTGAACACTGAGAGATCACAGCAAGAAAAACCTCCAAAGGGCATTTGTCACAAAGCAGGGAATGATGTAAGATGGCCCCACGTACTGATTCTTGCTTGTTTTAGTTTCAATGAACAGTGAGTTTCATGAAGAAGGAATTTTTCTCAGTATATTTTTAAAGGATTCTTTTAAAAATAAAATAAAAACAACTAAAACAAACCCTGGGTTGAAAATGCTTTTGGAGTGTGTACAGTAATTGCTTTTGTGCTTTCTTTTCCAAGAACATGAGAAACCTCATTTCAAATTCTGAGGTAGTTTTAATAATTAAAGAACCACTGATTTTTCCCAAGGGATCATTTGTGTGCACCGGCTAGAGTGTCACTGAAACACAAGTTTTTCCTTTTGTCATTTGACAGACAGAGGCACATGGAAGAGAAAACACAGTCAAATAAAAATAAAAATTAAAAACAAAAATCTGTTCTGTTAAATACCACATAGGGAAGACCAAATAATCAGATCAAACAAAGGGCAGCCTCTGGCACAATTGCAGGAACTTCTGTACTCAGTAAGTGGTATTTGACTTTATAGGAAGAATTAATACATTTAATGTTGAGCTGGTTTGGTTAGGTTTTAATGCATAAATTATGACATTCCTTAGCACTTCAATGGATACTAACTTCCCTGGAACAATCTCTAAGTCCCCCAGAAATAGGTGTATGCTGCTTTTGCTGTTATTACATGCCTATTTTCATGTAACTTTCTATTGTTTCACATTTGCTGCACATCTAAACACAAACGTAAGGTTAGCTCTAGCTGTTTTTATCATAGTGGTTGTTCAGGTAAGCATTAACATGGTAATATGTTAATGCTCAAGCATACAGAATTAGATGTCTATTTAAAATGTTCTCTCCTAAAATTTTCTCACCCTGTATACTGATCTTAAAATTGTAAACATGGTGATTAAATTTTACCGTATCTCATTTCTCAGTGAAAAGTTTTCTTGTAATTATAGACACTGGCTATATGTTTTAACATCTTCATTTTTAAACCTGTTGGTAGTTCAGAGCAAGATATGGATTTTTTTTTTTCTCCCATTGACAGAGGCTGTGTGAAATTCCAAATTCAGAAACACGTTTGGTGTGTCAGCAAGTGCTTTGGAAAAAGGCATTCATTTGCTAAACCACAAATATTTCCACTCATCTTTTAGTTCACAAATGATGATGGAGCTCATCTTCTGTAATGGTAATTTTATTACGGTGATTGGATCAACTCAGGATTAAAGCCTCTTAGATTTGTCAGTAACCTCTGCAGGTCATGCTTTTGACAAGGGTACCAGTTACATTGTTTATGGAAAGGTTTGATTCCATTAGAACAGCTCCATTTTAGAGATAGTTACTCATTGCACTTTGTTACCTTTTTTTATTCAGAACAAAAAATTAACTTTTCTTCAATTAGATTGTTCTCACATGCCCTCAAGCATCAAAAAGATAGAACCACTTTTATTTCACATGGCTGAAAACTCCACCCACACACACATCTTGAAAGATTAAAGACAGGGGAAGGGTATATGTGTGAACTAAGAAAATATCTTTGCCTTAAATAGAGACCAGGCCTCTCTTACTACAGATTTCATTCTTTATGGAAAAGGATAAGAATGGTAATGCATATACAATTGGAAAAAAACGTGGTGTTAGGGCTCCTAAAATTCACCTTGCCCCACATTTCTGTGTTGTGCTAGAACAAATAGAATGTCAGAGAGTACTAAATAAAGCTGTATGTTAATACAAGTCTAAATTATCAGGAACAGCATGAGTAATGCTTTTAGTTAAACTGGCTGGGATAAAAATGTCTTGATGCTGTCTTCATGCTTTAGGATGCACATATTGATCACGCAAAAATTTATCCCCTCCCAGCCCATTCTTCCTCCTTTCAGTGTAACTTTATGGAGTATGAGCATGACTGTTTGCATTCTGGTTTGTTTGTTTGTTTGCTTTTCCCCATTGTTGACTCCAGCTGAAGATTACAGGAAATATTGGTTTAACCTGATAAAATAATGCCTAGTCATATTAGCAGCAAGTAGTAGAGAGGCATCATGTGGCCACATGTGAACTGATTAGGCTTTTATTGGTTTTCTGATTTCCTGAAAAAGAGGTGTGTCAGATCTGTCTTAACAAGATTAACCTGTCATTAACCCAAGTGCTAAGAAAAAGAAAATGGCTTGCCAGCCAATAAGCTGTTAATAGAAAACTAATTTTTTTTTCCTATAGCAGTTAATCAGTGAAATGTAAAAGCACCCAGTTTCACTCACATTTTTCTACAAAAACTGCAAGCAGGGTGTTGCACCTGAAAATGGTGCTTTAAAGAGATGCCTCTCTCTTGAAAGCTATCCACTTAAACCAGAACTGTGAACTGGGATTTTTTAGCATGGAGTTATGTTAATTCATTTTCCAGAAATGTAATTTAAGATCTCCTCCATGCACCCCAGGCACAGAAGTGCAAGTCACACGTGGAAAGTCTTCTAACAATTTCAAGGCTTTTTCAAAAGGAAACATATTCTGCAATGTGACACAGAGAAGGAGACATCCCAGAGATTGATTTCAGATTGTGAAGGCATTCAACATGCATGTTTTTAAGGTAAAAATACCTCCAGCCTAGCTTGGCTGCTATGTAATTTTGCAGGTACCTCTTCCCAATCTCAAGGAAATCACCCATTTTGTGAACCATGGATGCAGCTAAAATTGATGTGAAAAACAGTGGTCCAGAAATTATCTGTGTGAGGAATTTCTTTAAAATGCCAGAGCAGTTCTATGGTAACAAATTGCAACAAAATTGAACACAGGGGTGATGCTAAACCTCCTGCTGCTTAAAGAAACATCTTTTAAACTGGTGTTTTATTGTGCTGTACTACCACTACAGGTTGAAAGCATTTGTGCAAAAATAGTAATTTATCATGGTTCTTGTAAACCATGACAAAAGGCTGTGCTGTGGCAGGAAAAGTAACATGGATGGACTTTCAATGTCTTAAAGCCATAATACTCTTAATATGGTGACCAAGCACTCTAAATCCCTGGCTTGGGATATCATTTGCCTTAATTACTTGTGGATCATCTGTCTTAAAGTGATGACTTGTTCTTGAAAACATAAGGTTGGTGATGCAGTGAAAGCCAACTGGCAAATCTGACATATAACTTCAATTAATATTTTCTTACAAGTAGTTACACAAATATAAACAACGTAGAAAAATGTAAAACCCTCTAAATAGCAGGTTTATCTTTTCATCTCTCTCTTTCCCCTCCTTTCCAAATTAAAAAAAAAAAGGTTAAAAAAAAGAGAAAAGTATTGATATAGTATATGAGGGCGAAAGACATTTAATACATATTAACATATGTATTAATAACATATGTATTAATATGTATACTTAATATATATTAACTTCTATTGGAAGAATGGAAATGGAAATTTTGATAGCCAAAGGCCAATATCCAAAATTATGAAGAAATGCAGGGCAAAGCATAAGAAGAAGTTAAATCAGGTAAAGCTTAGATGGTATGAGCAGGTTATATTCATTGATTTGTTGTAGTATTGGGATTTTTAGAGCACAAGGAGTATTTAAAAAAAAAAACCCTAATGTCATTTTTTAACTGAAAAAAAGAAATCTGCACCAATTTCTGGCAATTTTGGTGGAGAAAGAGAAGAACTTTCAAATCAAGGAGTAATAGCAGTATATATGGATAGCAGGTTTACATTAGGAATTAGCAATTAATTTAAGAGCAGAACATTCCTGAGTTGATTGAAAGCAAAATAATTCCATTAAGCTAAATGTCAGTAAAGCTGAGTGCTTGTAGTACACAACTGTTTCTCATAAGGGATCCAAAGTTTGGCACTGAGCAAGGCACCAAGGCTGTGTTACACCTATTATCAGACCTTGGAATTTATCCATTTTGGGGTGATATCACAGGAAACTGTTTAGGTTGCAGTCCTTTTGGTCAAGATGAACCATTGTTGTGTTAGTTTTGTTTACATTTTGTTCCATGTTTTTCCTTCAATTGAATACTTGACTATATGCAAATAAATTAATTTTTAAGGGGGAGCATGCATGATAGAATTGCAGCATAAATTAGTATCATCCAGCCCGATTCTTGCAGATCATACCAAATGTTACCAATTAAATTTCCCACCACTGTATCCTTTCTGTAATAGATGGCCTGTTCTCCTGATGTGGAAACAAAAGTTGAGTCTGTACACAGTACTTGGTGCTGTGGAGAGCGCAAAGACATCTTGAGGACACTTTTTTGTATTACACTAATTGGTTTTTTAATTGAGCAAGCATTCACCAAAACACAAGTTATACCCACCCTGCATCATTCAATCTTAATCTGTCTTTAATTCCTGCTTAAATACTATTCTGGTTGTCCTATAAATGATGAATAGCTATAAACTCACCCCAAATGGCTATGCTTTAAACATTAACTTCTCAAAATTACTGCATCATTCTCCCCAGGTATGCCATCCCCACAATGCTTATATTTTGTGATGCCGTGGGAGTTTCTTTTAGCTCTTTATCACTGCCTCAGTTTGTTACACCTCTTGCACTGCCATCTTCCATTCCTTGCCTGGTTCTCTGTACAGAGTCTTTCTCTCATTTTTATGTTTTAAGCCACACAAACTCTGGCATTTTGGCATAATAAAATAAGGTAGTAATTTTTACTACTATTAAGCCCAGACTCTTTGTGAAAACTGGCCTGGGTTTTCTTAAGTTCCTGGATATCTGGCAATTTCACATGCACTGAGATCAGTCATTTAATCTGTCACATTGAATAATGTAGGATAGGTTCGATGGATAGTTTGCAGAATACGTATTATTCCTGTTTCAGAACTAGCTGAAATGTCTGATAATCATTATACCATGCTTTACCTCATTTTTACGTGTTCAGATAGGTAGCTTATTACTTTTAACGCTTCTCAGTGTGCCTGAGTGGTGACAGTAATAGCTTCAGCACTGCTTTCTATTTGTAGGAATGTGTTGTTAAGAACTGGAGTAAGTTACATCTGTCCTGATCCTTTCCTTCCTTGGAAAGCATGACATTGCTTCCTTTCCTCATCCCTTTAATCATCTGTTGGGCCTGGTTGGCAGTAGCTGCATCAACACACTCAATGGCACAGCTAAGCCTTCTCAAAACTGGATTGAAAACTCACTGTGGCCACCAGAGAGAAACAGGAGCAGTAATTGCTCTTCCTCTTGCTGGGCCCTTTTCATCCCCTGATAGCACCCTGCTCTTCAGGAGCTCGCTCCCAGTTTTCTTTTCTTTAATTCTGGGGGATTTGAGGTGAGTTTGGTGCTGGATTTGGTTCTCTGTTGTTGTGTTTGGGGTTTTTTGGTGGGGGGCAGAGTGTTTTTTTGGTTGGGTTTTTGGGGTTTTTTGGGGCTTGTTTGTTTGTTTGGTGGGGGTTTTTGGTTGGTTGGTTGGTTTTTTTCTTTAAGGTAGAAGTTTGCCTGTCTTGTTTTGTGAATTAATTATTCTTGACTTTCCTTGACTTCTACACCACACATCTATCTCCATGATTGACTTTTGTAACCAGTCTGATTTCATTGTGTTGATAATCAACTTTCTCTTATGGCAAAAAATGTTTCAATACTGTACAAAGACACCACATAAAACTGACTTTCTGGGGCATCTCTACTGATTAGCAGCAGTGCACGTGGACAGAAGATAATCAATGCCAATTATGCTGTGAAAAAGAATCTACTATTCTCAGATGGTAACTCCTATCCCCTCTATAATAAAGGCCTGCTACTAGCCCTGTTACAAATCCCTTTTCTTCTGAAATTTGTAACAGTTCTCTAAGATAAAGTTTTGTATAATAAACCTAATATCCAAGAGCAAGTGTGAAATTACCCACTCACTTTTCGGTAGGGAATTAAACAGGGCAGTTGAAGCAGTTCTGCGCTCTACAGAAACGATGGGAAATTGTACGCCATAGGTATCTCAGATCAAACACGATTTTCAGCTTCTGTCTCCAATAGACAGCCTGCACTCCACTGACTGCTGCAAAACCAGTCTTGTTTCTGCTTCTTCCTTTTGGACTTTGCATGTCCAAGGGCAGAATGAGCAAAGAGACTGACCTGGCACTGGGAGGTTCAAGCTGCTTCTCTCAGATTTTCACAGCAGCTGTGAACACCCTCATTAGTTCAACCACATCTCTTAGATGTCTCTATATCTGCTTATGATGTTATTTAGTAACCATCAGCAGACAGATATATTTAAGATAAATCAGTCAAAGCACTTGCAAAATGTTTAATCTTTTTCACCAGATCTAGTAAAATGCTTTGTGTGTACTTACATATATATATATATATATATATTTCTTTGTTCTATATTGTGGCCAGCAACTGGGTATCCACCAGCCACTCTCTCACGCCCTCACCATGTCCATCCCCCAGAAGCTCAAGGAGAGACTAGGAAGAGAAAAAGTGAGAAAAATTTGTGGTTCAAGATAAAGACAGTGTCATAATCTGTTTTATGATAACAATGAGCTGGTGTTTGAAATGGTATTGATTGAAATGGGAAATAACGAATACACAAGTATTTATAGCTCAGCTCCACCATTTTAAACCCATTAACATCAGTGGCCCTGCTTCTGATGAAAATGGAAGCAAAGGTGAAGTAGGATGCAGTTGCACTTGATGAACCAGTAGCATCTGACTCTTGTTAGCTACAACTTTGTTTTTAATCAAAGGTAAGGTAAGTTAACACAAAGAAAACCTGAATTTATGGCATTTTATAAACTTTGCTTCAAGAGGAGTCTGAAGACTTATTTTGGAACAAGGCTTTTCCTAGATTTGAGTGTTATTTTAACTGAGTCTTATGCATGGGATTTTGCCTTCTATACCCACTGAAATGATTATTTTATTCTTTTAAAAATTTAAATCACAAGTGCAGTCAATGTTGAAAACCTAATAATAATTCTACACGCCACATTTTTTCTGTAAATAAATGCCTTTTGATATAAATTATATCTATAGAGTTCTTGTTTATTCTTATTCTTCTTCATTTGCTGGTAATTCATTTTATAAGTATTGGGTTAAGACAATAAATCTGACATTGTTGATGGAAAACAGCCTCAACTATTTTCAGAAAAAAGAGTTTAAAAGCAGTGATTAAACACCTATTTTCTACACTTTTTTTGAAAAAAAAAAAAAAAAAAGGTTATTTCTAAGACCCTGCTACTCACCTAGTGTGTTAAAATCTAGGACTTGTCCAAGGCCTCAGATCCCTTAATCATGCTTAGTTTCAGTGGTACATTTTTAGCACGTAGTTAGAACAATATAATTGCTACTTTATGCAGCTGCAAGAAAATGTAGCTGCTTAACTCCAGTGTGCCAAACGCAACACGCAGTCTTGCAAGGCTTGGAGCAACATCTGCTCTCATAAATTTGCTATAATAAGGCTCCCTAGGCCAGACTGTTAGATGTCTGACCCTACTCTTGTCACAGTGTTAAATGCAATGTAGCATTCAGCCAACTATCTTGTTCTTTTTTGAATATCCATCATCTGTGTGTAAAGACATGTAGACTGTGGCTGTGCAGAGGTAAGATAAATGGAAAAGGCACTTCAGTAACACTAATGCAGGTGCTAAAATAGTATTATATCACAATGAGGCAGTATCTGGACAAATAATTTTCCTGTAGTACCTCAATTATTTATCTTTATGGTATTTTGAACATTTTCGATTAAGCTTATTTCTCAAATAATGTAGTATTTCTGAAGATGGCAACAGTCAGAATATTAGGGTGGTACTGAAATACTAGATGTTTTAGTATAAAATATCCAGCACTTTTTTAAAATCCAAAATACAGAACACTAGGTGTTTTTTAAAAGTTTTTGTCTGTTTAACTTTATTTTTGTGCAAAAGTGCCTACTCATGAATAGTCAATGATGAATTTTGTTAATTGTTTGATTTTGCATGTTTAAGTTAATTCATTTCTAAAGTTTCACTCCACTTCTTATTTGCCCTTTAGTAAAATTTACAACTCTAATTCACTCGTCTCCCTGCTAGAAAAGCACCTATCTCCTGCTGGATGAAACAGTATGTTGAAGGATGACTTCTGCTCATCCCTGACTGATACTGAACTCCTTTGGGCAAAACAAACTATTTAATCTACATTTATCCAGCTTGCACTGTGTGTTTTACACTCTACCCTGCACAGCTAGGCTGTCAAGGATTCCATGCTTTTCCAAGGAATATATACTCTTGTTCCCAAAGCACAAGCAAACTTTTAATACCTGAGCTATTTTCACCCCACTTCTTCCAAACTCTTCCAACCCTTTCTCTTCTGGAGAAGTATTAGTACCACCATCGTTTGGAACGGCTCAAACCTACTTGAATTTAGCAAGTTTTCTGTCAGCTCTTTGCTTTCACTTGGTTGTTATGCCTAATTTTGTTCTGCCTGGCTGAAGTGGCTGGGATAGTCATCCCTTGCTCCCTGCTTTCTGGACCAGGCATGCTTTAGGGTTGTGCTGCAGGGTCGGAGAAAACCAGAGTTCCCCAGCACAGAGCCCTGGGAAGAGAACTGTCAGCCCAATGGAGGTTTCACCTGATTCCAGAGCCCTGACTCAAAAATAAGGATGGCATGGTCTCCCTGATTTCAAGTTTTATTTTGACACCAACTGCGGTAGCTGTAGCCTGTCAACAGCTAAGAAGCCATAAGAGCTGCTGAGGAAGAGAACCTCTAACTGTTGTGTTGTGTTGGTTTGTTCCGTTCCCCCTCTGTGTTAAAATGGTTCTGCCCTGGTTCTCCCTCCCCTCCCAGTTACTGCCAGTCACCCCAGTTGTTATCACAACCATTGTATCCATTTTGAATCCCTCTCCGATTTCCCTGGTACCCCAATGTAACCCTTCTTCTACCCCACCCCGGTGCTCTGCCAGTCACTCCCTGCCACCACCTTTTTCTCCAGAAGCTTCTGTCTGGAGCTCGGAGCGATTGGTTCAGAGGCCGGGGCTCCACCCTCGAGTTGTTTTCATTAGTCTTTCCTATATGTCAATCCTATGTACCCCACACCCCCGTGGATTCCCATTCACCTCCGACCTGGTTTCGCCCCTGTACTCCCTGCCCTTTATAAGTTCATGTAACCCTTCGCTCTCTCTCTTTGTTTGTTGGCCTCTTGCGATCCCTGTTAAGGCCTGGACTTGCCCCAAAGGGAGAGCACTCTCTTATTCCTGTCTCCCGCAGCCTGCTTTGGGCCTCGTCCGCGCCTGGCAAGGCCTGCAGCCATAGCGCTGGGTGCTCACCTGAGGCGCTGACCCGAAGCCCGGCTGTCGGGCTAAGTGCCCCCCGTGCTGCCAGCGGTTGCTGGCTGGCTAGCCTAGGCCATTCTGTCGAGCCCAACCACTGCATCTAACTTTGAGTTCTTCTTCTTCTTGTCTTTGCTTATTTAGTATACTGACGAAGTCTGTACCATATGGAAGCTGGTGCCATGACAGATTCATGGGATCTTGGGGTCCTCCTCTTGCATGTCTAGGAGAACACTGGAAATGCCAATCTCTCATCCAAGACAAGCTTGCTTATGCAAATATTTTAGAAATCCTGCTGTGCCCACCTTGTGTGCAGATTGTTTGCAATAATGTTCCAGTCTGCTTCAGAGCCTTGTGGGCAAATTTGAGCACTGTGAAAAATATCCAGAACATACTAAACCTCTGACCAAGTTTCTACCAGTCTAGGACATGTGCCCTACAATTTTACTCTAACCAGAAATTCTCAGGCACTCAGTGATGACTCTGGAATGTGATTTTGTAACACTATGCTTGGGTCAGAGTTAGTTTTGAGGGCTTGGCTGTTGTTTGTTTCTATAGGAGCAGTGCTGTTCATCCGTGTGAGCAGTGATGTTAATAAGGGAACTGAGAGATTCCTCCCTTCGCATGCTGAATTCCTATTTTACAGCATTATATAACTCTAATCCCTTTTCAGCACTTAGCAGGATGAAAGTGGTAGGTATTTGGCACTTGTCCTGTCGCTATCTCTATAGTGTACTGGTGGATTTAGCAGGGTGAAGTGAGGATTTTCATCTCTTACTGCCTCTTATGTACATCTCTGAAGCCAGTAATAGTCATCCCTCCTGTGGGTATTCAGGTGTTTAAGGGACAGAAGACTGTTCCTTTTTCTGGACAGTGAGTTGAATAAGCTGTAAGTAGTTTGTCCTTGGATGAGGGAGGAAATATTTAGTTTAGTGCTGAACTCAGCACTCGGGAAGTTGTGTAAATTTAATATGTAAGTTTTTGGCACGTGTTGCATTTCTACCAGATTTGGTGGAGGAATGCGGATTTGAGAGTATAGCTTTGAAACATTGCATTTAGAATTTAAAATGGGTGCATTGTGGCAGCAGCACTGTCTAAATTGTCTTTGTTACTCTCACTTTTTACTGCATTTTTAATTTGGCTTGTGATGCACTACATGTTTTACATAGGCATTGTCATGGTTTGAGCCTGGCACAGAGCCAGTGCCCCCCATGAAAATGCCCTCACCCTGGTGTCTGCTGTGAGATGTGACCAGGAATAAGCAAAACAGGCTTTAGCTTAAACATAAAGAACAATTTATTACCTAAACTACAGGAAAATAGGGAAAAACTATAAGGAAAAGAAAAAAATTGAAAACCTTACAAAAAAACCACTTTCCTCCTCCCCACTACCTGACTTTCTCAATCCGATACATTCTCCCAAATCACCAACTGCCCAGCCTGGCACCACACTTTAGTATACTCAAACTTCAGTTCATGAAGAGGAAAGGAGTCCTTCTTGTTCCATAGGCTTCCCCTGGAAACACACTGAAACCTCGTGTGCTTCCCTGTCATTTCGGCACCGCCCAGAAAAAGGTCCTTTTGCCGCTTGTGACATCTTCCTTCCATGCCCAGTGCTCTCACCACTGTGCATGGCCAGAGCTGCTTTTAGGGTTGTCTTTCAAGGATGCCTTGTCTCACTCCAAAAAGGCACAGTCTCTGCTTTGGGACATCTGTCCCCCCCATATTTTTCCAACCCCCTGGGGCCGGGGGTCCTCACGAGGAACCCTCCTGGTTCTGAGCCACTGCTTCCCCCTAAGTGCAGTCTCTGTGTCACAGGAACGAACTGAGTCCATGGCCACAAGAAAAGTCCAGCCAGAAGGCCACTCCAAATCATCTCTCCCCATTCAATCATCTCCACGTTCTTCGGGCCAGGTCCTTGTCTCATCTCATCTCTTATCTCCCTTCTTATTCAGCTTCGAGGAGGATTAGCATTTTTTGCAAGGCCCCAATCATGAAAGAAAGGGGTTAAAACTTTCAGTCTCTGTCTGTCCCGGAGCTGCGGCACTCCCATACACGCTGCCGCTCCGGCCGGGAACTCTTCCCCCCCACTTTCTCCTCCTGGGCCGGCTGCTATCACATTCGGTGTCGCCGGCTCTCTCTCTCCCTCCTGGGGGGTGATGGCTGCCCGAGGGTTGACTCCCTGGGATCTTCCACCCTTCCATCCTCGAGGGCCTTCTCACCTCCCATCTCTGTCCAGGCCCAGGGCCTACCACGTGGCTGCCCCTCCCCCGCCCAGCAGCAGCGGCTGGACAGGGGAGGGAGATCCGACTTCTTCGCCTCAACGTCCCAAGAGAACCTCCCAGGGCCAGAGCCCCCCTTTTTAACCCCTGTGTATTCTCGGAGGTGTGTCCAAACCCCACTGGCTACACCAGGTGTCAGTATCAAACTCCGAACATCCATTGGTTTGACCACAGCATCCCAGAATTCCCACTTCTTCCTGGTCAAACCACCACAGGCATAAATACCAAATTGACTCACTTGGCAGATTTGTCTCATAAGACTGTCTGGTCTGTAGTAAAAAGCAAAGTGTTAAGTTAGGTTCTGAAGACAGAAGCAGTAAGTTTTAGATGTATTTAGCCCATTTACTCCTTGTAAAGGGAGTAAAGGGGCCCTACTGCTCCTTGAAAAAAAGGAGCAGTATAATAACTTCTTAATTAAAGATTATCAACTTGTGAAATAAAAAAGTGGAGATATGAAGAAGTTTTAAATGTAGTAATGAGTAAAATCGTGACATTTCTGTTCCAGTGAATATAGCTGCTGTGGCCAGCTATTTCATTAAGATTGTTAATATAATGACTCTAAGTTATTTTCTGAGGAAGAAAAACAGTTTCTTAATTAGAAAAAAAACGTTGAAGTCACTCAAAAACATCTTAGTAATTTTGACAGAGGAAAAACTGCTGTGTTTTGTTTTGTTATTCAGTAAATGCAGTTTGTAGAAAAGTGAGAGCACGCTGCAATTGAACTGTCAGATTCTCTGTCATGCAATAAGCAGACTCTTCAAATGTGTGTTATAAGCATGATACGGCAGCCTTGTCATTATTAAGTGCCTGAAACTGAGCAGATGCCCAATAAAATTGCCAGAAACAGCAGTGGTTCCCTAAGGTGACTTTTCTGCCAATAGGGAAAAATGCACTAAACCAAGCCTTTCAACACAATTCTGTGGGGAAAAACAACAACCTTTAGGCCAGAAGCAAAGGCATCTGAAGTGCTACCAGTGTCAGACTCGTTGCAGGTAACACTAAGTTTGCACGAAGGTGATTTCCCCTGCTCTCAGAGTGCAATGGCATAATAATTCAGCGTGTAAGGCAAGGTCTCGCACAAGCTTGCAATACAGTTTCTAGGAGTGTTTAGCCTCTCTTTGTCATTTTGGTTGCACTTCATTTATTGAAATGACATCATTGACTGCTTTGCATCCGTCTTAAGGCATTCAGTAATTCAATCAGAGTTATTAGGCAATGCAGATTAGACAACATGGATATTCTGTCTGAACGAAGTTCCTCCTTCACCCCTTTTCTCTGCTGTTACTCCTACTCTCCTTGCTGAACTCACAACTACTATGCAAGCAGAGCCTTGCGTAAATACACCCTAAAAAGTCCAGTGGGAGCTGCTGCAGCCCCACAGCAGAAGGCAGCTCTTCATCACCCCTTCCAAAGATGGAGACAGAGCTGTGGGAGGGGACCTCATCCCCAGGATGACAAGTGACTAAGTCACATGTCAGATCTGCACACACTCTGGCACCAGCATGGTTTTACTGCTTTCAAATCTCTTTCTGTGCTGCAGCTTCTTATCTGAAATGAAGGAATTGTTGAAACATGAAGTCTTTCCATCATTGAAGTAAAATTAAAGTAAAAAAGCTTTCTGCACTACTGGCACTGTGTGGAAGACACATTGATGGTGTCAGATAGTACAGATCCAGTGTGAAGACACATGGCATAGCAAAAAGAGTTGGCCTGCTGTCCAGTTCTTTAATTTTAATCACAGCACATTATACACTATAGTGCCCAGATGGTTTGGTTTCACTTTATACAGCTGGTTGAAAAAAACCCAGAATTAATTATCATCAAATTGAGAAGTTTTCAGCTACTTAAAAGTGTACTAAATTAGAAACTGCCCATTAAGGACATTTTCTGCTACATCTTCTGGTGGAATGGTGTGCACTGATGACTTGTAAGCACTTTGTATGTATGATTTTAATCTTTCTCCATAAAAGCCCTGACCAAGTTAAAAGAAGTTAAAGCCTTGTGGAATATAAAAGCATTGGTTTCATTTGTTGCACAGTTTGTTTCCCTCCACTGTATGAGGGCATAGCTGCATTACAAAGTTCTTAGTGAGATGCTCTGACTGAGTGACCATGGCATGACTTTCCTGGTCTTGGTGCTTTGGAAATCTTTATTACTGATGTGTATTTGCTTTTATTGTCATTGAACTTTTCAGAGATCTGCTGTTGCTTTTTTCCAAACATAGAGAGAGAGAACTGTTAAGAGAACAGTTTTCCTGTACACCTGGAGAGGATCTTACATCTATGTTTACAGTCTGGGAACCAACAGCTACTTGATTGTATTCACTGAGAATGCAGAGCTCCTGTTTCATGGGAAACCATGGTGACCCTGACTGTGGCGTTGTCACAATTTTTCCAGTGAGTTCTATAAGGGAAGTGAGTGGTTTCTCCTGTCTTTCCATGCAGTCAGGGTCTGATTTTGTCCCCATCCTCAGCTGCACTAACACTGTGGCTGAAGCAACGTACAGGATGCTGGGGGGCTGCAGAGTGGCCTTGATGAGGAGGGCTGGGGATACCCCTTGCTGAGCATAGCCTGTTCCTGCTCATTCCTTGTGGGCTGACCACAAGGCACAGCTGAACCCTGCAGCCACAATGGCAGTGCCATGTGAGAAAGGGCCAAATGCTGCACAGGGAGTGAGGAGAGAGGGGAGGGTGCGAAAAATAGACCTGCAGACACCAAAGTCAGAAGAGGAGATGTTCTAGGTGTCCAAGCAGAGATTCTCCCTGCAGGCATCCACACTGGAGCCCATGGAAAGGACCGCATTGTGGCAGGTGGACATGCCCTGAAGGAGCCATGGTCCATGGAAAACCCATGCTGGAACAGGTTGATCCTGAAGAGCTGTAGCCCATGGGAAGGAGCCACCCTGCAGGAAAGGAAGAGAATGCAGAGGAAGGAGAGGCAAAGAGGAGCTGTTATGAACTTACCACAGTCCCCATTCCCTGCACTACTTGGAAGGAGGGAGTAGAGGCGTCAGGAAGGAGACAGTGAAGTTGAGCATGTCAAAAAGAGGGACTTTGGGGAAGGTTTTGTTTTGTCTTTCTTTCTCTGTTTGGTACTTTACTTTAATGGAGCAGAAACTAAATTAATTTTCTCCAAGTCAGGTCTGTTTTCCTCATGAGAGTAATTGGTAAGCAAACTCCCTCTCTTTAGCTTGACCCTTGAGCTTTTTCATTTTCTTTTCTCCCCGGTCCTGCTGAGTAGGTGGAATGAGAGCAGTTGGGTGGTATCTGTCAGCTGGCCACAGACAACCCACCATAATCACCGCAGAAATTGTTACGCTTGAGGAGTCACTCTGGCTAAGTACAGCTACTCAGCTGGATTATTTTTACCACTCCAAGTTACATGTGCTTAGTTGTCATGTTTTGCCTCTGTGGACAAATTGCCACCCGATTGTTTTACAACTGTGCAGATAGACAATGAACTCAGAAGACAGCACTGCAACACCGTTCAGAGAAGCTGCAGCTCACTCTGTTCCCATTAATAAATTGCTTTCCTGCAACTTCTGCAAACTGCTAATTCAATTTAGAATTAAAAGCTTTCAAATACCTTTAAGGTGAAAAATAAAGATCAGATATTTGCATGCAAAGTTTGAACTGCTTCCCTATCAAGGACTCAGGAATTTTTTTTCAGAGACCTTTACTACAGTACTGCAGACTTACTATTTTTAAATACTCCAAGGTCATCTTTAAGGCATAAGAGGACAAATCAACTATCATTATTCACCTGCTGATGATAAAGAGTTAATTTGCTCAGCTAGGGTTTCTATACCCTCCTGAATCTAATTACTGTTCTCCCTCTAATAGTTCAGTTGTTTCTTCTTTACAAATTTTTTTTATTCCTTTTATACACACACAATACCTTGTGAATGTAAATGCTAATTATTTTTCTTTCTAATTAAGATTCCTCCCGAACAGTTAAAATCATGCTATGTCCAGGTAAAAAAAATTCTTTAAAAATGTGCTACTGAATGGGTGTTACAATGCTTTGTGGATGCTCTTTCCAAGCAAAAGAGTATGATTTTATTTGTATTCTTGAATTTATTAACAAAACTGTATTTAATACTTCAAGGAGGTTTCTTAAATTATGTGAAGTAGACAAACAGGTCAAGCCTAATTCAGAAAACCTGAGCATGGCTTTAGCTTTCAGTTGTTGTTGCAAATTATTTTGGCAGTCAAAACTAGCAAAAGAGTAATGAAGACAAAATTTATTTTACTTAACTGGTTTTTGTGATTTTTTTTTTTCTTATTTGGGGCGGAGGTTGAATACATTAATTTCATTGCTAACAGCCTGGAAAATTGGTTTCAAACTCATTAATGCAAAGCAAGGACTAATTTTCAGTAACTCTTCACACTGAGAGGAATTGCTCTAAGAGGTGTATCTTCTGTTTTAGACAAATCAAATCAACATGGTGGTTTTTAAGAACTGTGATAAAAGAAAAACTAAAGGGTCTATTAAAGGGTCTGTTAAAGGGTCTTAGTTTAACAGTTGAGGGGAACCTACCTAGTTTCATAAACAGAATATGAAATGCCCACTACTTAAGCTAAAAAGTACATTTCTTTTCATGAAATTAAACTTTCAGACAGCTTCAGAACCCCAATCTGGTTCCCCCCCCCTTAGTTTCTTTTCAAATTGTGATTGCAAGTTTGAGCCAAATTTTTCACAGCTTAGAGTTCAATTGATTTGCTCTTAATAGTGAATGCTGATATTATTACCTGTTCCATGATGATAAAAGCACTTTAAAAATGAAAAAAATAAGTCTGTAATAGATCAGCAAAAATGTCTGGAAACAATGATCTTTGCATTCTAAACGCTAACAGATTTCCTTGCGTTTATTTTAATTGCACGTGTTGATTACGCTCATTAGGCACATACATTCCTCCTCTGAATACACTGGGGTTGTGCCTTCTTACTCATAGAGCCCAGCTTCTCAGTGAAAATTCTCTAATGTGTATTTTTATCAGTTTCTCAGACTAAAACACAAAGCAATACTCTTTGTCAATACTCAGTTAAAAGAACACTCGAATAAATGTTGTGCCTGCTGGTATTTTTTCATATCTTAAAGTTTGTCAAGAATTGCAGCAGCCAGGAACTACCTTGAGATTGCTGTGGCAGCATGAGACAACTTTAGAGCACAGTCAGAGCTGCATAGCACAGTAGTGACGAATTTCCTCTTGAGGAACATAAACTATAAAAGATTGAAAGACCTTTATGCATCTCTTTTTTTAAATTAAATTCCATGCTGGTGTTATTTTTGTGCATTTTCTCTCAGGATGTAATATCAAATGCTAATAGTAAGATAAAAATATATTATTTTCCTTTTTGTTTTCTTTGTCCTATCCCATTATTATACTTTGCTCTCAACTCTTCAGGGTCCTTCTAACAAAAAAATACAGGACTAACAAAAGTTACCAGATTCTTTCAGTCTGAACTCACTAATGTAAAAAATTGGCATCATGGCTGGCGAAAGGTTTTGGGTATGGTGCAAAATAAGTTACTGGAATCACACAAGTCCATTCTGCATCAGTTGCTGCTGAGCATGCATGAACCACGGAAGGACCTTACAGGCCACTCTTGCATGTCCTCTGTTGGGAATTGTTAACCATGCTGAGTTACCTGCTTGTCATTCTCTACATGCTGAAGAATATTTATAGGAGTTCTCAGTAGTTCTCACTAGACATATATTTTAAAGGGACTTTTGGGTTGCCTATATTCCAGATATAAAACAAAATGGTCTGTTTAGATTTAAAAGATCTCATACTGTTTAAAAATGAAAGAGAAAAATTCTATCCATCACCATATCCACAAAGCAGACTCTGCTTGCAAACTGCAGCAAAGCTGTGAACTGCCAACATAGCTTTTCAAGGAAAACTTAATAGTCTGAGGGGAAAGATGGCAGAATTACTGAAGTCCCTTCACAGGGTATATTACATTAAATTACATTTAATTTTGAAATATTTCTTGTTATTTAACAAAAGAAGCAAAATGTGGCTGATTCTGGGCTTCCAGAGTTAGTAGCATGTTTGGTTATAAGCACAGATGCACACAGATACCCATCTCTGGGTTTTTCATAGGGAGGCATCTTCTGCTGCACTGGATTTGAACATGCTCATGTTTCCCACTGAATCCATGAGGTTTATGAGAGAATCTGGTGCTTTGTGTGCCATGAATTCCTCTGCCTCTTCACCTTGCACTAATTTTGCCACTTAGATAATCCCTGACTCTATCCCAGGGAGGGACTGACAGATTACATGCAAATTGCTATCAAGTCAAATTGTAATGTATTAAATGTCAGAATTCATTTAAAGGTGGTGCAAGCATGTTATATATGTTCTTCAAATTGAGTTTATATAATCACTTACCAAATATTATTTGTTAAATTGTTTCATTAATTTCATTTGGTGAATTTTAAGATATTTATTTCCTTCTGAAGAAGAAAAGTTTTTTTATCCTATCTCTTTTTTTCTACTTAGGTAGAGGAAAGGGGATGATTGCCTTTTTTTTTTCTTTTTTCTTTTTTTTTTTTTTTAATACAGAGTAGTGTGTGTTGTGTAAGAGTCCCAGAAAGATTATGCTGTCACCTTAATACCTTGTAAAGGGCTTTAGTAGCATTAGAATATTACTTAAGTAACCTTAACAACAATTCAGAACCAACTTACAAAACCAATTTTAAAAGGCATCTAATGAAGTTTGAGAACCACAAGAAATTATTATTAATTATAAAAAGAGAAGAGGAAGAATTAAAGTTTAATTGCCATCTGGTCATCTCAGGGTAGGCTATCACAACAATTTGTTCTCTTACTAGTTGATATCAGTAGAACCTTGCTGTCCCTTTATGCTTCATGACTTTGATAGCAGACAGATTTCTGCATAAGTAGTTCTGTCATATAAGAAAACACATACAGGACCTAAAACAATAACAAGGCATACAGCTTTATTATTGTGTAATCAGGCTTGTGTATTTTCACATACAAGCACACTATGAAGCTTACAAGCAAATTAAATCAGAAAATGTCCTAATAAAGAAGCATTAAACCTGTGTGGAAAAATTATAGGAAGATGCAAAGAGAAGCTGTAGAGAAAATATAATTTACAGTAATGCTTTTATGGTAAATATGCAATTTGCAAATAAACCTGTTTATTTACAAATAAACCTGGGTACAGTGCAGGTTTGCCTGCATTGTACCCAGACATCCATCTAAGACATATTTCGGAACACCATAATTTTTCCAGAATGATTGATCTTTAGTCAGTCAGTCAGTCTGACCACCAGCTGGATAAAGGTAAGCCAATTAAACACTCTCTGGGTCATGTCTGGTGTAAAAATAGCCACACTTCCCTAGACAGGTCTAAGATACTCAGGTCAGCTCTCCTGTGTCTGCTCTCCTGTCTCTGGCAAAAGCCCGGAGATATGCCAAGGGAACAGGCACCCCTCAGCCACCCTCTCTGCTTCCAGCAGCCTATGGCCACTCATTCAATGAAGAGATTCAACAAATGAGTTAAATGGGCTTTTCCTGCCTGAAATTAGCTGGGTTTTTTAAACTCGTATTTACTTTTAGCCCCCCATACCACCTTGTGCTAATCAGTTCTAAATTATAATTGCACTAACATTCTTCTTTTTTTTTTTTGGTTTTTTTTTAAGAAATCTAATTCTTTCTCAAATTGTTTTGCAGGAATGTTTGAAAGAAGTCCAGAAAGGCTGCCTTGAGGTTAAAGGAAAATAAGATTTTCATTTCAGGGACCTGTGGGTTTTAGATCTACAGATGAGATCATTGCCTGTCACTGTAGTAAGGGGGTCAGATAAAACTTTTAAATGGTGCTGTCTTCCTACATATGTATCCTTCCTATGTATCTTTAAGTCCAAATGTTTTATTCCTGTGGCTTGCAGAGACTGATAGTGCTAATATATAGCAATGAGAGAGACTTAGTGTGAATTTTGCTTTGGGGAAAAGCTGGGGTCAGAGTTTAGTCTCTTGAAGCTTCTCCCTATAATAGATGTGGATTTCTGTGTACTGATATTGTTGTTCTCATCGTCTGCAATTCTTAAGTGTCAAATGCTTCATTTAACTTTCCCCTATATTTTATAGCATCATCCGTAGAAAACTTGAAATTTCCTAGATACAGCCTATCACACCCTTAAGGCTTTTTACTTCATAACCTGTGTTAGTAGCCTTGAGTCCCCATCATCACATATGAAGGTCTAAGAACCATCTGCAACAGGGCTAGGAGGTTCCAGGTGACATTTCCAGGTGGTTCTTGACAATCATATTCAGAGGCAAATAAGCACATGCCTATTTGAAAGAACCACTGCTCAATAGTGGTTCTGGGTTTCAATAGTGACAATGGGTTTCCATGTGTGTAACCATTGATACTGGGTTTAAGTAATTGGAACTAAATTTTGTTTTTTACTGTAATCATAAGTTCAGTTTTTTCTTTTCAGGCCTCACATTTCTGGCAGAATTTAATACATAATTTTTTTCATTCCTTCTTGGAGCACCTTGCATTCAGCCCTTTGACAGGTGTTGGTTTTCTTTTCCATCTGCCTTTCCTCGCTTTTGTATTACCTTGCTTGCAGATCGACAGAGTGAGTTCCCTACCTCTACATTCTCCCTCATTCCACTTCTGGGCTTTTGTTGGAGGGTAGTACACATGAAAAAATGTACTCCCCAGCTAACGTGGATGTGGACATGCAGTAGGTCTGAGAAAATTGGGCTTTAAATAGAGAAGTAACTTTTCCTCAGAGTGAAAGTGAGGATATTAAATGGCTAAAAAAACCAGTGTTGCCAGCCTAGCCCTTCTAATCTGTGTGCACTTCATCACTATAATCCCTTAGTAAAGCTATTCTGGCAGGAACATGGCCAAGAACTCCTTGAAAAGCAGCTTCTTCTCCTACTTGCACCTAATTCTGGCTTCCATGTTTCCATTTTAGTCTGGTTCATTGCACTGCTTCTTGAAGTCTTCTCATGTTTCCTTTTAATTATTTTAAATAATGAGCTTTGCTGATAAGCATGTAACACTTGTTCATATGCTTATTTTTTCAAACATTCCACATTAAAATTTGATGGGTTTTTTCAGATTCATTGATTATCATAGAGTTATTTAAATAAAATGTAGATTTTTTCTGACATTTTTACCTTGTCAGAAGGACAATAACAACAGAGTTCAGAGAGTCTTCCATGTCATCTGAAGGAAATATTTTTTTGCACATTTTCAAGGACTGAGATAGCTTATTTCTTAATATTCCCATTTATGCTGTTGCTTTTTTCAGAAGAAAGTTTGAAAATGAATATGTACAAAATAATTGTCTATGGCTTCTGAAACCTGTGGTTCAAAGCTTTGATTTTTTTTTCCTTTGAACACTGCTGTTATTTTGGGAGGGCAAGGGAGCGGGGCAAAAGAATATTGAGTAACATTTGAGTTTTTTAAAACTTCCCTTTTCATTGAACAAGAAATTTGGTAAATACACACTTGGAAAATTCTGTTTTGGCATTTCCAATTCCTAACTATTGAAATTTAAATTTTATGAAAAACAATAAAAGACTGAAGATTGCTATTTTAAGCTACCTTTCTTTTGCTTGCTGTTCTTTGTTATTTAAAGTATTAATATTTAGATTATAAATTTAGATTATTGTTTTAATATTGCATTCTTTGCCTGCTAGGGATATTTTGAAGTGACATATTTATAAATACCACTTCACATGTTTCGGATTCCAGTTCTATTCAGTATTTCATAAAGAAAATCCCTGCTGCTTCTCAGTATTGAAGGTCTTGATCTTATAACTGACAGGATGTTAGTGGGCAGCTATTTTTGCTCTGGGGAGACCATTAAAAGTGATGCAAGGAATGAGTAGAGATTAGAAAAAAAAATCACATTTTAATAATAACTACAGTTTATGTCTCTGTTGAAGTCTTCCAGGCATCCATGTGCACTTTTTTCTCCCTCCTCAGCAGCATTGCCTTGACTAGCTGCAGACTCTGGCTTATGCAACATAGGAGCAAATTTGTGCTGAAAGTCTGTTCCAGCAATAGTCCATCTTGTTGCCCTTTTACACTGAAGGCTGGTACCTGTTTCTGAAAAATATCTTGCAGTTCTGATCTTACATAAGTAGAACATCACAGCTCTTTATTTGCCTAAAAGTACTGGAGGACCACATGCCACCTGCGTGGCGTGGCCCTAAACCTTGTGTATCAGAGGCAGCCTGCCCAGCTGGCTCTGCCACCAGTGCCCACCCCATGGAGGCACCCCCACAATCTCTGCCACCAGTGCCCACCCCATGGAGGCACCCCCACAATGCTCATCACTCCTGGCACCTGAAAACCAGCACTCAGGATATGTCCAACAGTAACTAGCATTCAGTTCCTTCGCTGTCTTGAGACCAAATTTGTCTCTCCTGACTGGTGACACTGCTTTTGCAGCTGAGCAGGCAGGAGCCTTGGCCAGAGGAAGATTGATCTCACGCAGCTGCACAGCACTTGAGGGCCATGGGACTGTGCCCTGCTCTCCAGAGCAAAGCTGCTCAGGTGGTATTCAGCTTCCCCGGGTGAGACATCACTGCAGGGCCACTGCTGAGACCACCATCTTGGCAGCAGCCTTAGGTGTAACAGCTGTATTTTCATGTTCCACCAGTTTAGTTTAATTCCACTGTATGCCATAGTATCTGCTGTAGGGCTTAAATGCTGTAAACCTGTACATTGCTATGTACTGCAATACAGCACAGCCATTATGACACTACAAGTTTCCACAAACAATTTTGAAGCAGCTAAGCAGCAGTCCTGCACCCCCCCATACTGCTGGCCACCCTTTTCCACATTCACTTTTTCTGTTCTCTTGTAAAACCCACTATTGTGACACCAGGCAATGCAAAAATGTAGGCAATGTTTTCTAAAGCTAACTATATTTATTGGTATTCAATCTTATTGCAAGCTTTTCCCTGGATCTGTTCTAACACTTGTCCCCAAGTGCAACCACAAACTCTTCTGCTGGCCTGAGGGGAGGGAAGGGAAAGGATGGGATTGAAAGAGCAATGGCAGTGGGGGAGCAATTTTCAAGACAACATTGGCTTACAGGAGACTCAGTTGCTAGTAGAACTGCTGTCTAAAGACAACAAGTTTTTTGTGCTTAGTGTACAGCTACTTTCAGTTTTTTCAGGTTATCCAAGTCAAATTGTGTTGCAGTTTTGACCTGTAAGGTAAGATTTGTATCACCATATATACAGAAATAATAAAAATGAAAAGTCAGCTGCACAAAATGTATACAAGTATTAAAATGGTTCTAAGTTTTTGTTAAAACTTTATAAATTGTAAAAATGAAGGTTTAGAAACTACCCTCAAAGTTCCTGTGTGTTGCTTTTTCAATATTCATCCAGTTTAAACACCTTTAGCACCACAGATGCCAGTACAAGATGAGAACTGGTATAATCAGTTCATCTGAGGCTCTGCAGACTGACTGTGCACAAAGACTCTAATTAGCTGCTAAAACCACAGGGTACTAAAACCGGGTGCCAGTAATCTTTCTAGGGTGCTATATTTACTTAGTCTATCTTGGTAGTGATCTGTAAGAGGTTTAAAGTAGCTCTCAAAGGCAGAGTTGGTGTTTGAATGATCATTGTTGGGAAGGAAGAATCAACATTTGGATGAATTAGTACTGAAAAAGATTACCTGGTATGTTTGATGCAATGGGTGCTGCTGGATCAGCAGATGACATTAATGCTATGGAAATTCATCACTGGTACACAAAGTTTATGAAGGAATGCCCATCTGGACAGCTTTGCCTGCATGAATTTAAACATGTCCTAGATCTACATGGACTTACTCCTGAAGCTAACAACTACGTTGAACAAGTATTTCACACATTTGACATGAATAAGGTAAGAATTCATTCTTGACTTCTGGGCTTTTTTGTGGCTGTATCATTTGATGCACGTGTCTCAGGGAGCTGCAAGCTCCCTGCTCAGAGGTAATGGAAGCGATTCAATAGAAAACTCCAAGCAGATAACCAAGAATGGCTGGCAGACAATGCTGAATGCTTTGTTCCCAGTACATTTAGCCAATTTGAAAGTTTCTTACAGTCATTCTAATACATGCTAATGGTTTCTCATCTTTGAAAACCAGGTTTTTATCGTTATTTTCAGTGTGCATTAATAATTGAATTTTTTATTTATATAGCTGCTTGAAAAATCTTTCTAAGGCAGTGAGTGTTCAGCTGGATCCATAGGTATTAATGTTTTCAGTTTATGCAACACAGACACAACAAGATTCCTTCTGTCGCGGGATTCATTCTGAACACCTTCTGTGGCCTAATTCGGTATCAGTCAGTCCCCCTTTTCCAAAGGCACATCTGTTTGGTTTTGATCCATCATCCCGGTTTTGATCCATCATCCCAGTTTTAATGTTTAACATCCTAGGTCCTGCTAAGGATCTGTCCAGCAGCTGTTAGATGCATTGCTGTCTTATGTTATTGCATGGCAGCCTTCATACAGGTTCTCCTGGCCACGAGACTCACCCAGAGTTATTTTCCCCTTAAGCCACAGTAACACTTTCTACCAAATGTGACAAAAGCAGTGAAGAGTCACCTGTAATCCCTGAAGGAGTCACAGAAATTAGGTTTAGGCTGAATTGTCAATAATACAAACTAAGTTTTTAGCTAATAGAACATATCGCCCCATCTTGGTATAAAAAAATACTAAAAAAAAATAAAGCATTAATGTTCTCTACCCACATTTTTTATCTCATTGAGTTCAGAGATACAGAATTATGTAATTAATTATACTTATTCCAGAAAATGCTGAGAGTATAAGGTACTTTGTGTGTTTTTACATGCAACAGTGCCTCTATTACATGATTTTCTTGTGTTTCCATACACATCTCCACTCCCAATTCAGCTTGCTTTTTTGGAATTATGTAATTCTTCCATAATCCTCAAGGACTCTTCCTATAAAATGGTCTTCCCACTGCCAGTTACCAGATGGTTAAACATACTGAAATTTGATTAAGTAGTGTCACCTACCTCAATAAATGTGCTAATTACAGATGATGAGCAAACTTCCAGTTTGCCTGACTGGCAGAAATTGTTAATTTGGTGTGCTCTTTTGAATTAAAAATTTGATGCATTAAGTTTTCCAGAAAAGCTTTATGAATGCTAACGTTCCTGGATAGCGCACATGGACAGTGTCTGAGCTCACATAAGAGCTTTTCCAGTTTAGGTTGTTTGAGCATTTCCAGTTTGTTTAGGCATTAATGTTTAAGCATTTTTGCACTGCAAAAAGCCCTTGACACTTCAGTGATCTTGAAAAGTGGGGGGAGCTTTGGGTGTTGGGGATTTTGGCTTTTTATTTTGTGGAGGAACATCTTCTTGGTGTTGGTATTTTAGAAGTTCCTACATGCCTTTCTCCCACTACAACTAGCTTATTACCCATGGGGCAGTTTGCTCAATTCATCTGAGGAATATTAAGATGTATGCCTTAAACTTCTCAGGTTATATACAGATCAGTTAGACTCCTGCTACCAATCAGTCTCTCATCCCTTTCTCTGGTATCTCCAGAACTTTTTAATCAATTGGTATATTTCCACCGAGTTTCATAGAGTAGGCATTTCAGTTAATCACTTCCTAATGTTTTCATAAAATTTGGCAGCTGGGTAGCAGGGACACACCCAGAATGAATGCCTCATTCGTGCAGAATTAAGCTTTTATTCATTGTTTAAGGCAACAGTTGGCTGACAAAATGATCAGGCACTTGTTTTCTTTTGCCTAGAGAAAATACAGGATTGAGCTGGGGTACCAGCGTTTGGTGTTTTGGGAGACAAAAGACATAGTTTGTATGGATCAAGCCTTTTGTTTTGCTATTCCCAGAAGGGTTTTTTTTAATTAATATACCATGTTAGACAGAAAAAGATGCCTCAGTTTTTTATCAGTTTGGAACTCTTCCACCCATTTTAATGAAATTTAACAATGATTTGGCCTTTAGGGCTTCATAAAATCCACTGTAAAACTCCTTTTGCTAGGCTTAAAACCTCATTATTTAATAATGTGCTCCCACTAAATATCTGATGTTTATTTCCTATTCTGCAAGATGCTGTAACAGACCTCTACTAGCTACTGCTAATCTGAGGAATGGATTTTATTGTGTACTTTCTTAATTGAGCTGTTGCTCAGCTGCAGCGGTAGGACCAGGCAAAGTTATTTAGAAGGCAGAACAGGAATGGCACATTTAGAATTGTCAGTTAAATAAGATTGTATAGTCTATATCCATTTGGAGATGGAAATAAGATGAAGAATGGGGCTTGCATTGCCAGAAAAACGGCTGGCAAGTTTTAATCCCTGCCCAATCTATTTGTATAATTTAGTAGTTGGAAAGGCTTAAACACTTAGGAAAATGAATCAAGTGAACCAGAATATTTTATTAGAATGTTTTATGTTCTTCCTTTAAATACTAATTAAAAGGTCTTTTAAGGTTTTTATTAAATGGCAAGAGTATACCTACATTATTCAGATACAACACATAGTATCTAGATAAGATGTAGCTCAGTTTTATTCTTCTCTTGCCTTGAATAAAGTCTTGTGAAAGCCTCATTGAAAACCCTGTGGCAAACGAGAACCAGGATCTCTCAAACAACGTGCCAGGATTTCATAAGTTTCTTCTTTGGCATTTACACTGCATCTGTTTAGTTAGACATGATGTGTATATTTATCTGCTGTAATTTATGTTTTCTGTGAAGTCATTCTGTGGGGCTTCAGGCTGGCTTAGGGGACTGCTTCACATAAAAAGCAGAATGAGCTCTGTTCATTCCAGCTTGCCCAGAGAAATGCATGTGTGAGTTCCATGGCTTGGCATGGCTTTCTCAGTAACAGTATCCTCATAGTATTTTTGGTCATTCCGACTGCATCAACATTTCTAAAGAGAGCATGGCTCAGGCAGAGTACAATGGAAAAGAATTTGTCTTCTCGATTCTGGTCTTAATGCAGAAGTCCAGCTCAAGACTCCTTTCCTTGCTTAGCAGAGACAAGGAATCTTCGAGATGACTCAGCCCTTTCCAAGTTAGATGAACCAAGTCTCTCTGCCCTGCCTCATACATCAAAGGAAAAACAACTTACCTGAGTCAATGGAAACTAAGTCTTGCTTAACAGATTTTTTTTAAATCAGTTTATGAAAAAATCCTACACGTAAATCAAGGTTCTGAAGTGGCATAACACGTACAGATGTAAAAAGCCATAATGCCATTTTATTTTGACATTGAAAATTGCACCATTAGTTTTCTTTTGTTTTCTTCACCCTGTCCCGTCCAAACACACTCTGCCCTGAATTCTGCATATTAATTTTCTCTCATCGAGGATCAAATTTTCTCTGCTGCCATGGTGGTGGTAAAAATCACTGTCAGATCTATGACATTAGTGGATGAGGAAAAGAATTTGAGATTAAATTTCTTGCAGCATGCATGCATTTAGATTTTAGGAAGTGAGATTCCAAGCAAACAACAAACTTATGTGCAGGCAAGCTTCTCCCTGAACCTGAAATTGCTGAAGATGACTCTGTCAGCTTCCAGTTTCTATGATAACAAAAGTGCTATGCTTTAAATATTCAAATTTCTATCACTTAATTAACTGAAAACTCATCACTAAGCCTGTGAACAGAACATGGGTGTTAAGTGGATTATACAAATGAAGTAATATGATTACTTTTTAGTGTCTCCCCATGGCCTTGCTGTTTCAGAATTATATACATAAAGACACGTTGCTAGTTGTTTTTAACCTTGGGATTATATTAGGAAAACTACTTATACCATGCTTGGTTTAGATGGGATGTTAAATCAAAGTATGTACTTTTAATTGGACAGCCATGTGTTTTCTGTAATAAGTTCCCTTCCCAAATTTCACTTGCTCTGATTTATACCCTTTCTTCAGGTACTGTCATGTGAACTTCACCCATGTTTGTATTTAAATAACCTGATGTTTTCTGTGAGACATTTCTGTGAGATCTGAACATTTTTTCCTGATGCTAACAATGGTGTATTGTCTATTTCAAATCTAGCAAGAGTACCAAGGCTGCAAACCTGACACAAGCTCTTATACAACATAAGCATAAATGTTTTGTCTTCAAGAGAGTCCCTGCAGAAGCACCTGAGAACATGCCAAGGTCACTCCAGACAAAGAGAAGGACCCACCTATTGACAAGCTCTTAAAAAATCTCCTAAACGAGTTTGTTTCCTTGTAGGTGGGGATGGATGAGAGCCTTAAAACCCTCAGGTTTTCCCCTTTCACTACTGGTAGGTTGTGTGAATATTTTTGTCTTCACAAAATCTTTTTCAAAATTATTTTTCCCACCATTTCTAAAGTAAATTCTGTTCAGAGCTGCATTTTCAGACAGTTACAATGAACCTTTTCTGGTTTTCTTCTTTGTTTTATCATTACATTTTTATTCTTATTTAGAAAGCTTGTAAAAGACTTATGCAGCTGTTTTACTTCCCTATTCACCTCTTATAAAGAACAAATTTTAAAGCTAGGTGGTGGAAGGATATTTTTGCATAGATCAGAAAGATTTTTTTACTTCAAGAAGATAAATGGAAAGAATTTATGAGTGCAGTCAAAAAAAAAAACCAGGAATAAACAGGAATAAATAGAAAACAGCTTTTGAGGGGAGAGAGGAAACAAGTGAAATGTAAAAAAAAAGTAAAATTTACAAAATAGAGGCACAAGTATAAAGAGATTGGGAATAAATGTTCAAGGAGTGGAAGGAGGAAATAGTGCCTCACCCCTTCTTTGTACATTAATTGAAAACCTTGTGGAACTGAAATGCCAGCTATAGAGAAAAAGTGTTGAAAAGATTGTTAAAATCTTAACCAGAGATTCATTCTCCATCAGAAAGAGAGCTGACAGTTGGACAGAAACAACACGCAGGAATAAATGTGCTCGTTTGCTCACTGCAGTGAGAGAGGGCTGGCAGTGGCAGCCTCAGCATCCAGCCCCTGGAGGTGTCTCTCCACAAAGGCTCTCCAGTGTCCCAGAGAAGCGCTGGAACAGGGATTACTGAGCCCAGAAATACCAGGGCGCTCTTCAGCAAGAACACGAGCGCTTGTCTTGCGAGCCCGGGCCACTAGGAGATGCCAGCGGCTCAGCATCTGCTCACCCCGGGAAAAGGCTTCAGGCAGCAGGAAGGAAAACGTCTCCAATCAAAACAACGGCCCCTGATAAGGGAAGACAGCCTCGTCTTTGAATTAGATGTTTGCTGATGACTATTGGTTTGGCTTTCCTTTTTCCAAAATGCTTAACTCAGGGGATTCTATTGCTATAAAGAAAATAATTTAAATATAAAATTCAAATTTCTTGCAAATAGCTGTGCTGTGTAGGCAGATAAAAACAGGAAACCAGGATTTAGAGTTGTTTAAGGATCTATATGTAGCATTATTAACTGGAAAAATCCAATTTGTCTAAGTTGAAAGCCTTCACAAAAACAGCCTGTGGCATCAAAACATTGCTGGGGGTGAGAGTGTGTTTGGATCTATTACCATTAACATGAAGATTTCTGGAGATCCCCCATCTATTTCATCAGCATGGAAAAGTTCCATGATTTTTTTCTTCTTAGTTGTCCCAGTTGGAGCCAGGACATTTCATTGGCCTCTCAGATTTTCCCTGGATGTGAGGACTCTTTCATTTAATTTCTAATAAGACCAGTGAAAAGCAGCAGGTTAGCAATAGCAGGCATCGTTAGTCCCACGTGCAGTTGCCTGGAAAGAATTCTTTACAAGTGAGTTTAGGAAAACCAATGAATTCACAATAGCTATTAAAAGAAAGTATTCCTGACTTACTCTCCTGACAAAGGAGGATGCACCTCTTCGGCAGCTAGAAACTTTGATGAAAATAACAGCTTCAGCAGTGGGTCTTCATTGTAACTTATGAACTAAAAAATGGAAAATGTAAAATTGGTATCTCAGAGCACTTCCCATAATCATTGAAACTAAAGGAACGGCACTACAAATGCTTCTGTGGAAAGGGTAAGACTTGTTATTTCATTATGCTTGGTTGGCTGGTTATTTATAGGTACAGGCACACTGTAGCATGTGTGGCTAACAACACCCACAAAATTACATCTGTAACAGGTTTAATGACCAAAATAACCCTCTTAGACTGGGCTCTGCACAACTAAGATAAGCACAGTTGACTTTCTCATCACCAAGATATGTTTCACTGAGCTATAATCCTAATCTCCATGTCAGGAATAATGAAGCAGTACTACAAAAAGAAATCGGATCTAATAGGCTGAAGTATTGCTTTACAGATGTATTGCTTTAATGGTCACTGCCTTCTTTATCAGTTTTAAAGCTATACATTTTATTGCTTGTGCAACTGTGGTAGGAAGCATACAAGTAATGTGGCTGTGAACTAGCAAAGTTGGGCCAGTGCATGACCAGTGTTCTCAATGAGAGAATAATTCAGCAATTGTGTGTCCCACAATGGTGCCAGGGTTTAAACACCACAGAAAGCAGCAATGACCTCTCTTTTCCCCATCCATCCCCACTCTTGAGTTTGTAAGAATTTGTGAGTCCTCAGGCTAGGGTGTTGTGTCCTACTAGAAATTGGTCTCATTGGGGCAAAATCTTTCTGGTTTATAAAGGAGAGAAGTACAGCCCTTAAAAGCAAGCTACATTCTGATGAAGATAAAAGAAAAAAGGTCAGCTTGGTCATCCTCCTTGTATCATGCATAGAAGAAACTCAGAAGAAGCTTTTAGAAGCTAAACACTGATTCAAATTGTTAGAAAACTGTTGAGTAATCCATAGGGAGAAGACGGTGATGGTTGGGTCCTAATAGTTTGGGTCTTAAAAATCAAAAAAAGCAAACAACGAAAAAAGGAAAAACCCTTAACAGTGAAAGCCTTCAGAGGTAAATTTTCTGACTAGGATAGGTCATTTCAGCTCTTCTGGGAGGACAGCCTTCTCTCTCCAAAATGTTATGTCTTGTCCATTTGGGCTGTCTAGGTAGTCTTTCTGAAAACACCTCAACCAGATGTGCTTGAGCTGGGAGGTTGGTTGCATGTACCTTAAGAGACATAAATGGACTCTGAAGTTGGCTACAGATGATTAGTGGCCACATGCCTATGGGGAGCTGGAAGGTACTAGAGGGACATGGCAGGATAGGGGGAAGAAAACCTGCCTACTGCCAAGGTATCACTGTTTTCACAATACCCAAGAGAAAGAGAAGGTCATCGTTATTATTTTAGTTTTCTGCTTTTTTTATATTTCAAGTTAGTTCTTGATCACCCTGCTGGGAAGTCTTGTTTTGTTGTTGTTAGGAAAAATTAATCCACAAACATCAGAGGTTTATGTCCAAAAAGGAGACAGAGGAGTCCTTTTACTTTATTCAGATAAAAGCAGAAATCATGGGGCATTCCCCTGGGGTCTCTCAAATTTTTGGAGGATGCAGCCTCACTTTTTATGCTAATTCCCCAGCCGTGTTTCCCTTTCCTCTTTCCCATTGGCTGAGGTACTTGAGAGGCTCAGACTTCCCAAAACACCTGATACCGAAGATTTCTCTCTAACGTATAACCCTCCCTTTTAATTTTTAATTCTTACGGAATTTAGGGGTTTTCCCCATTGTTTCTTTCATCTTTCAATGTCCAATTTAATTTATCAGCAATCCTAAAGTTTATTTGTAAAAGCAAGTATCTTTTTCCATTCATCAATCAGTGGAATCCTTCCTATTGTTTCTTTTATCTCCCATTGCTAGTTTTACCTACCAGCAGACCCACAGCTTATTTGTAAAGACAAGTCTGCCATTTCTCTCATTGTGATGTGGGTTTTTATTTTTGAAGGCTCAACTGCTATTTTCAACCACTGTCAAAAAACTACCTTTTTCATTTGTAAAGAAATCTAAATTATATGATCCCTTCTAAAACTAAGAACTTGTAAACCATTTTCAGAGGAGAACTAAGGAATCTGATCTTTTTTTCTCATGGTTCCCTACAGAGACAGTTTTGCTTTAACCTTATTGTGCATTTTCTGTGTGCCTGTGTTGTTGCATTGATTGTCCTTGAACCAAAAATCTTTATTATGGAACTAGCATTTTCAGTGTCTGTAGTCCCACTTTTGTCTGTTTATATGTTTTGTTTATTCCCAAGATGTTGTACAGGTTTCAGAAAGGTTCTTGGCATCTCAAGAGATTCTGTAATTTTATCTTCACTTTTAAGAATCAGCTTTGTTTGGTACAGACAGCTCATCGGGAATTGTTTCACTGTGTTGTCTATATACAAAGTAGTCTCTACACCCATTGTTTCAGCATTCCTTGATATGTCTTTGCTATATTAATTTATTCTGTTTGGCTCCACATTGTTACCAATTTTCTATTTTTATTTATAAATAGAAATGCTCCAATGCCCTTGACTTCTGGAACAGATGATTTCTATAGAATTTCTACTGTCTCAGCACATGCTTTGTCTGTAGCTCATTAAGGGCTGTCAGACTATGCAGAGGGTTATAAATTTTCGTCTTTTTGTGCCCCATAAAACTCACCTTTCTTTTTATGTCAGATGCTATATCAACCAAATTATACCGTTCTAGTCCCCTGCTAGAGGTGAGGGATGCTGTGAGACTGAACTGTAAATCAGATTATTTTTTACCCAGGCATTTTTGCTGTCTTTACAGGTGTTTTAGTTATTCCTATTAAGCTAAAGGGATTCTGAAAAAAGGTATTACTTTAAAAGCATTCCAACCTTGACTTAGCATTCTCTTGTAAGTCTTTTGCCAGACTAACACAAAGTTGGACTTCTAAGGCCTTTCTTTAAGGCAGTGCAGCAGTCTCTCATGTGCCTCAGTCACTGTGGGCACACTTCCCCAAGACTTGCTATTTGGAAGCAACAAACAGGAGTAATGTATGATTTTTTCAGGAGGAGAAGAGAGGAGGAAGGGTAGAGGGATCAGTTTCCTGTGCCTAGATCCCAAGTTTCCTGTGCCTAGAATGAAATCCAGTGACCAGTGTCTGTACAGCATCATGTGAAGATATGGAAGGGAACTGTTATTGCCCAGGAGAAAGAGAAAAAAGAGGAAGGATGACTAGCACTGGGTGACTTATTGATGGATGGTTCTTATTTTCAGCCTGCTTGTCTTGTTCCTGACACTGTTGTCTTGGTTTCATCTGGGATAGAGTTAATTTTCTTCCTAGTATCTGATACAATATTGTATTTTTTATTTAGTAGGAGTAATATTAATAACACACTGATGCTTTGGTTGTTGCTGTGTAGTGTTTATCCTAAGTCAAGGACTTTTCAGTGTCTCATGCTCTGCCATTGAGGAGGTGCATAAGAAGCTGGGAGGGATCACAGCCAAGATAGCTGACCCAAACTGGCCAAAGTTTGGGTGATACTCCATACCATGGAATGTCATGCTAAATACATAAACTAAGGGGAGCTGGGAGGGGCCAATTGCAGAGACGGACTGGGCATCTCTTAGAGGTTGGTGAGTAATGTAGTGTACACCACTGGTTTGTCTTGGGTTTTATTCCTCTCCTGCATTATTATTATTAGTTACTATATTATTTTATTTCAATTATTAAACTATTCCTATCTAAACTCACTAGTTCTACCAGGTTTTTTCCTATTCTTCTCTCCATCCCACCAGGGGCAGGGGTGAGTGAGAGCACAGCTTCCTACAGCACTCAGTTGCCACTTGAGGTTAACACACGATACCTGTCTTTGCTGTTTGACACAATCACTGGTCATTTCTTTAAGAGCAGGACAGGATGGCTGAAGAAGAAAGTTCAGAATTGTCATCAGAATGTCCATCCCCAAGAGGTTGGTCTGCTTTCCTTTCACCTCCCTTGTCCTTGCATCCCCTTCATTCACTCTCAGTGTTCTATCCAGCATACACCTGCAGATGAAATGCCTACACAGGGTGTGTTCCCATTCTCTCTCACTCACTGGGATCACACAGCAGGTCCAGGGCTGGGATGTGGTCTCTGCAGGAAAGGCAACACACTGACTATCCACTTTGCTCTATGTTCTTTGCCTATTGAACCAGTTTGGGCTAAAGTGATGGCAATGTCTGTGTCTTTCTGTTTGGTCTTCAGAGGTTCATTGGCACCTGAGAAGTGTCCAAGGTTTCTTACTCAAATGCCATATTTAGAAGTATATGATAATAAACTTGTTGATGTCCTTGTGGAGAGAGCTGAAGCACAGACCATTAGGAGTATGGGAGTCCTTCTCAAAAACTGACCTGATCTGTAACATTGATTGTTCTCTGACTGAATTCAGACTGGAGGATGGTTGCCATTTTTCATGGGCATTCACCACCTCACTGTGGACTGTGCTCTTAAACTCCCCTGATTATAAATGAAAAGGATGAGTGGCAGTGTCTTGTTTCTGTATCACTAACATCCTATATATTTACATCGTTATTTATACTCCTCATTTCTTTGTCCTATAGTAACACCCCTGAGCTGCTGATCTCCTTGTGTAAAAGCTAATCAGTACAGAAGTATTACTGATACCTAACCCCTTCCCTGAGCCTATGGAGGAAGAAGGAATTCAGCTCCTTAAAGCTGTAAAATAAAAAGCAGGACTACAGCACTGAGAAAGAGCAAACCTATTATTAATTTTCTTACCAGACTAAGCTGATTCCTGTTAAGGAAGTTACTGTAAAACATTCCTTTTCCACTCAAATTCTGTTACAAGGATGCTGACCAAAACCATGTCTGGAATTCCATGCTGAGAGGGAAGAAATAGGATATGATTTGCACACAAATACAAGATCCCACACAGCATACTTATGATAAAAGGTACATCAAGGAGGAATCCAAAGGGCTCAATTTTTAGAAAGGCTTAATCCACTTACAGCAAAGAGGATGTAATTACAGGTATTGCTGTTTGCACTCTCAACTTTTCCATCCTTATTTGCAGCAAAAATTATAGATATTCCTAACAACTATTCCAGAATTAGACTCTTGTGTGTTGTTAATGGTTTGCACATAATTCAAAATCACTTTTATAATATCCTCTTTATTTTTTTAATAACAGGCATGTTTGTAGTCAATGGAAGCATGGTGAACTATAATTTGACCATGGTGCTCTTTGCCACAATTTGAAATCCCATCTATTTTAGACTTGGGCATTAAAGGTAATCTCATGAGTAGAGATAGGCACTACATAAAAATAGAAACTTATGCTGTAAGATGTTTAACGTAGCCATTTAAAAGCCATATTAACCTGAGCTGTGGTCATGAGCAAGACTTTGAACCTGGGAGATACAAATGTGAACAGACAAAAAGGGACACTTACTGTGCAACAACATGGGCGCCCAAGAATCTGTACCAGATCCCCCTGCACAGATGCACCATTATTACAGCAAATTTATGAGAGAATGTCCATCTGGGCTGCTTAGTCTGCATGAATTCAAGAAACTTTTGGACCTTCAAGGGCTGGATCCACAGGGAGACCTATACATTAAACGAGTGTTTGATATCTTTGATCTGAACCAGGTAAACCTTCTTTTCTTTTTGGTTTTTTTTTTTTTTTTTATCTCATACTATTGCTTTGTTTGTGAGTTGTAGTCAGCAGGCTCTTTTTTGTGCTATCCTCCCAAAACTGCTCTTATGGACAGGTTTGCCATTAAAGGTGCACTAGAAGAGAAAAAGTGAGACTGTGCTTTGAGGGTTTGGATTAGGACTTTGTTAGTACTTTCTGGGGACACTTAAAAAATTTCAGGAAACCATTCTTAAAAAGAGAGGTAATTTCCAGATCACTGGAAATTACAAATAGAAATTATTTTTGTATTTATTGCTTATCCCGTGCTTGTATATAAGCATATGAAAACATTGGTGTGCTCAAAGTTAATAAGTTCTTACAACAATGTTAGACAAAGGGGGAAATAGGGTCTGCACGTAATTGAAGACGAAGTGCAGTGTATATAAATAGATTTGAATGGATTTTCTCAGAGTACTATATTGAACTTGGGGCAGAGGTGAAAACAACTCAGTTGAGGAGTTCATACTCAGTATACAAGTCACAAGACCAAATATTACTGAATGAAGAGGTTCAGAAGTTTCTCCAGGCTATACTTCTAATTTACCCTTTTTTCTGCTGCAATAACTGCTTATGATTGCAATCAGCTCTCTGCAATGTAGCTGGCTCCCAGACAGACAAGATAAATTTTCCTTAGTAGTACAGACAAGGCTGAAGACACGGTCATCTGGTACTTCTGTGCAGCACCCCTTTCTGGGTCTGTCTTGAGCACTGCCTCATGTTTGTAAGGTCCTGGAGCCCTCCACTCATTGTGATGCTGAGTGGCCTGGGGCACATGCTCTGCAGTACTGTGAAACCTTCAAATTTGTTGAGACCTTCAGATTCTAGATTAATGTAAAAGTGAGGAGAGTGGAATCAAAGCAGGTTAGAGAAAGAGCACTTGCTTGCCCTTTGCTGTGGCAGTGGCCAAAGACACCTAAAATAGGAATAATCTGCTAATTGCTACTACTCTATTTGGTGTTACAGAGTTGTGTCACTCTTGCACAGGCTGTCATCCCTTGTACACAAAGTTGTTAAATAAACTGCCAGACACTAAAACTACTGCTTTTATGAGAAGTAGAGGGAGGACAGATGCTTGGGGGGACGTAACACGCATTTTAAATGTAGACAGGAGGTATGTATGGTGTCAAAACAGAGAGGCATGAAAACTGCACCAGGACTGACAGCTGGAGAACACACTGCATTTTGAGCACGGCAGGATCACTGTCCTGAAAGATCTCAGCTGCCTCATCTGTGTCACTGAACTGCCTCTTTTACTCTTTGCCAACTTTCTTGCTACATCTTTCTGAACTTTTGTCTTCCTCAGATGTGCTAAGATCAATACAGGCTAAAGAATGGGGTAATGACCAGAGTAATGACCAGGAATTCAGTCTCACAGGAAAACTAGTTCATCACCCATCTTATTGCTGACCATCACACCCTTCAGGAGCACATCCCTGGGGGACTGTGGGGTATGGCTGTATAGTCACCACAGGAGAAAGCATTCCCCCCTGCTGTCTTCTCCCTTGTCTGTATTTTGTAATTCTTGGGGTCACATATACCAGACCACTGAGGGGTGTCCTGTTTGATTACACAAATTGGGTAGGTTGGAATGCAGTCCCTTCACCAGAGAAGGTCATGTGTGTCCAGATGGTGTCTTAGCATAGCACCCTCTACCAGTCCCTACAGATATTCTTTCTTTTCAGGTGTTTCATAACTAGTTTTTGTAAAAATTTCAGCTTTCCACATAATGTGGAGTTGAATAGCAAGGACATCCCAACATGTAGATCAGTTTCCAAGCAAAAAGAAAAATGAGGAACTAAACCCCCAGAAAACAGAGTAGAGAAATAGGTATTAAACAGTAGAGTAGCTGGGAATCAAGCTAAAGTGCAGCAAAGCTCAGAAATCTATGCTGATCTATAGCCTGTGAGTATTTGTAAAGGTATATTAGATATTGAGAGGATCCAACTTCCTAGGGAAAGATGTCAGGCAAGCGAAACTAAAACTGGCATATTTGAGACCAACAGATATTTTTATTCAGAAAAAAATAAAAACGAGCAATTTAAGATGCAAGATTTATATCCTGTGCCCATGGCAATTTTTTACAGAGCTTTACAGATTTGCTGTATTTTAATTTCTATTCAGAATAATGATTGTATTACTTTTCTTTTTCTAGCATTGTTAAAAGCACTCTGTTTTCATAAATTTAATTTTTATTTATTGCCATGATGAATCGCCACTATATTTAAGGAATACTTTTAGAAACAAGAAGCATTGATCAAATGTTTTTCAAATACACAGCTGTGATGTTTTTTATGTGATTAAGCTGAGAAAAACGTGGCAACCACCAGCTTCTTAGGGCAGGAAGAAAGGAATGTTGTATGTTGTTGATGAAGTAAAATAAGAGGATCTCTTTATCCCATATATTTGCTTTTTGTCCTAAAGCTTTCTACAGATCTTTCTCTGCCCCAGGATTTTTGGCAAAAATGTAGGATTTCATCCGGAGAAGTTTTTAGTTAAGTATAGATGCGTGAAGAGCAGTCAGTGGGTGGCTGACTGGGGGTATCACACTATGGGCTCTGAAATGGCAGCTGTTATTGTACAAATAAGGGGCCTGTGACATTATGTCAGAACATTTAGGCACTGTGCTATATTAAACAGATGAGAATCATTCATCTTCAAGGCACAGAAGTTATTGGTTGTAAGTGCATAATGCACAAATTCAGAAGTAATTTGGTCATTTTTGCTTGCATTCAGTTCCTTTGGTACTTTAACGGCTTCTGTGGTGTAAAGATCAAAATTTTGCTTCTTTTTCTGCCACATTCTTTCAGCGATGGAGAGAGACACGGGGAGACTGACTTAGTGACTGGAATTCTGATGGTGATCAGAGTTTGATTTTATTGTGGGATACAAAAGCTTATATACTATTTCAGGGAGAATAGTAATGTGTACTACAGTGATTAGGTTAAAATCACATGCACAAATGTATGCATATAACAACATCTCTTGCTTGCAGAGTTTAATGAGATTTTCTTTCTCCGGTAAACCTGTCAGATTGAATCTTCTTGCAATCCAGGTCTAATTTTCAAAGTTCTTTTTCTTTTTGCCAAAGCATCCTGTTATCAAATCTCTTGTGTTAACCAGGTCCAAAATCTGTAGTCTGTCTTGGGTCTCCTAACATCCCAATAACATTCTTTTCTGGCTTTTGTTTCCTAATCAAGGGGTTACTTTCCCAGTGACTGGCGGAGTATACAAAACTTCTTGATAGAAATTATTTCCTTTGTCTTAAAAGTATTCTTCATACAAAAGTGCTGTTATAAATAGGTGGTTGGCAAACTTGAACCTCCTCCCATGCTTCCCCCAGCTTTTATAGACTTTTTATAGATATATGACCTGATTTTTTTCCTGCTCTAACCATGGTTTAATAGTGGACTTTTACAGTTTAAAATTGTTATGACTTCTATTGCTGAAGATTATAAAAATCATATAGTTTAGGGACTAGTTTACAGTTGATCTAAATATAGAGAAACCCAATATGGAAGTCTTCTCAGCATAAAATGCATTTTTCACATGTAGGCTTCCGTTTTCTCAAAATAGGAATCTACTCAGAAAGCTCTGCTAAAGAGTTAGTCCTGTGATTAATCTACAATTCAATTATAGCAGCCTAATGCCTTGAGTTAATCTGAGGACATCCATGTCTGAAGGTATTTAACATAGATCAAGATGGTAAAAAACACTCTTGAAAGGTGCATAGATTTTCTCCTCTGTGTTTCATGTGTGCCAGTGTAAAACCTCTAGCATGTAAGGTGTGGCATGTAGGATGTAGGATGTAACTACAGTAGTGAATTTCACCTTCTCATCAGCTTTGCTGCTTCCAGCTGAAGCCTGTTACAGACACTCTTCACTCTCTTAATATTTCCAGCAAAAACCCTAAATTTCCAGTTAACTCAAAATAGTTTAAAAAGAATAACAGCAGCATGGTAAGATTTTTTTGACAATTTATGATAGATTGAAAGCTCATTTAAAACTCATTACATTCAAGTCATCCATACAAATATCAACAGGAATAGTTGCAAGCCAAATCTTATAATTCCCCGCTTTTCTCTAGGTTAGAGATAAAAAAGTAGCTCAGCTCCTCACTCACAGAAATTAATGGCTAGTGAACAAATGACAGGGAAGGGGACATCTTCACAGAGTAATTTAATGCCACGTGGAAGATTGTGGTCTCCTCTGGTCTCAGCAGCAGGCAAATCGTTTCATGCCAATGAGGCAATGGTGCTGTGGCTGTTTGGCTCCCTGGGCTCAGTTATCCCCCATGCTAATGTGTGTACAGGTACATCTGTGAGGTGAGGTACAGGCACAGCTGTGAGATGCAGGCACAGCTGTGAGATGCAGGCACACCTGTAAGGTACAGGCACACCCGTGAGGTACAGGCACACCTGTGAGGTACAGGTATATGTGTGAGGTGCAGTTACAGCTATCAGTACTGCACAGCTATTTGTGACTCTGGCTCACCAGAGTGCCCCTGCTCAATGCATAAAGGCCATTTCCAGGCGGGGCCTCTTTCTGTGCAATGTTAGTAACAAAGGCTCTGTCTGAAAGCCTTTCTTCTCAAGAACATATTTAATAAGCACTAGTGTGGCTCTTGGGCAGACCACCAGTGGTTTCAGAACTAAATGGCACCAGGAACACAGGTATCTTTTTAATTTTTTAAAAAATATATCTATAGATTTTTAGGGGGGGAATATCATGTGACAGTTTTTTCTGGCCTTCCTCACCCTTTGTGGAATGCTTTGCTTATAATTAAATATACAAACAAGCAAACAAATAAATATGCTAATGAAGTTTGAAAGCTGTTCTTCATCGTTCTTAACAGCATTGAAAAATAAAGGTGCTGAACATCCAGAACTGTAATTGCAAAATTCACTTTCCTTGAGATTCTCACAAGGAGTGCAGATGGTAGCATTTCAGCAAACATTTTGTTTGATGACTCATACATTAATACTTGTAAGCATTATTTATATAATGGCATTGGCAGGCACATGCAAACACATTTAATTCTTCCTACTTTTTTTCCTTCCCTTGTGTGTCAGTCCACTCATAACTGGCAGTCCTAGTTCATGAATCCTAATGATGAATTTTAGAGAGGAAACAGTTATGTTCACCTAAAATATCTCAGTAGTTGCCAGGTATACTGATGTATATTTGGTTTTCAGTGAGAATATATTTCAGTGCTATTACATCCATCAAAACGATGTTTCACTGGTGTTAAAGGAGAAAACATATAGAAAAATAATGTGTGGTGTATCCATAATACATTGCAAGTGTTATTTGCTCTTAGGCAGAAAATAAGGACAAATTCTACAGTCAGCACTGCTACTATGCAACACTTGTTCTGAAATATCTTCTTTCTTTAAATCAGAAAATCACTGCCATTCATTTCTCATTAGCTTGCAGATAGGTTTTGCCACCATGAAAAATAAAAATTGATTGATTTATTGATTGATTGATTGAGTTCTTATGACCTCTGAAGGACAAAATTTGCAGAGCCATTTAACAAGTGAAGCAATGGACTGAAAATGGGATGTTGCTGTTGTAGTTCTCTTACTGCTTCTTTTGGCATTATTGAAACTAGCTACAGGAATAAGTGTATGTTGCTTTGTAAGAAAATTGGATTTTAAAAGGTAGAATTACTGTGACAAGTAAAGAAGATTAATAGGTATTTGGCACTGAGGTAAAATTATACAAGTTCAAGGACTTTCTGTTAAAATTTAGAAAGCATTGGACAGACCACGTCAGAGAACAATAATTTCTGCTACTTCTTATGCAGAGATAAAGTTGGTATATGCACAAAAACGGACACTCCACAGCAGTTTTAGAAATCTTTAGATAAGGATCCACCAGCTGATGTCAATCCTTAATCATTTTTCTACTTTGTGTTTTTCATTTAAAATGTAAAGTAGTTCTCTGATAGAGTTCATCTGACATCATTATGCAGATTAGAATTATAAAAAAAGATTTTAAAATGAATCCATTTAAAATATAAAGAAGAAGGATGTTTGATGTAGAACAGATAATAAGAAATGCAAAAATATGTTACTTCAATAGAACTTTGTTGTGTGTAGGGATGACTACATAGCACTGTAAACTAAATCTCAAGTTAAATTCTTTTTTTCCTCTTCTCCTTTTTTTTTCCTGAATCATAACTGTTTCCCTTCACTCCTTATACTTTGAACAAAGCTAAGAAGTGTTGGGAGGCAGACCACCTTTCCTTTTTTTCTCATCCTAGCTCCTTCCCCACTGTCCTGCTGTGTCTTTATAATTCAAATTATCATGTAGACTTTTCAGCATCTGATTTTGTGTTCTGGATATAAATAGATGTTATCTTCCTTTGGTTATAGGGACATGAATGTGGTTAGCCAAGTACATCTTTAGTATTGTAATAGAAGGAAATGAGAGTCATTTGGCCATGAAATTCTCTATTAAAGCAGTGGTTGCACCTTATATTCCATGAAAAGCATACAAATGTCCACAGAAAGGTGTCATAGTTTTCAGAAGTCTTTTGCTGCTTATTGTAATTTAGTCTTCATTTGACTTTCAGCTGTTATTTTCCTTCCACTTTTTCCACCTTGAGAATTGTGAGAGAGAGAAGAATGTTATTTTCCTCTCTATGAAGCATCTAGTCTAAGATTCTAGTGAAGATATTATTTTATTAAAGACTGCAGGGCCAAACAGAGCAATTGTTACCAAGCATGATGTGTTGGCTGTGTTCCACATGATCATAGAAGCTATGAAGAGCTCTTAAAGGATTAAAAATATGGGTGCTAGAGAGCAATGCTTCAAAAACTACCAGGAACCTAAATATTAAGCATTTCCACTTCTTGTGGGATTAACTACAATGGCTCAGGATAACTTTGTTGACTGTCCTTTCCTGGAAAATATAATTTTGAGATGGGCTTCCTTTCCCAGACTGTCTTGCTCTGCTGTGTGCTCAGAACAGCAATGGCTGTTGTGGAATGGCAGCTGTGATATGAACTGTCATATCTTAGCCCCTTTGCTACATCCTTATATGTTCGCAGGCATTACCAGAACTGACAACAAAACTGAGTGCAATAGTTAATAGAAAGTAAGGATGATAATCAAAGAAACATCTTCCTAAACTTTCCTGAACTACTTTCCTCTTTTGTGTCATGAGTCTCTGAATAATTGAGCAAACATAAGTTCAGCAACACACATAACTTTAGGGACATTTTCAGCCTGAAATTACTCCTTGGACCCTTTTCTTATCCTACTCTAACCAACCAGCTTAGGTAAATCAACAAAGTTGCATCAGAAACACCTGCATGACACTATGGGGCCACTAACCATATAAACTGTTATTACATTGAGGCAGGATGCTTTATGTTATTCTTTTCCATGGTTCTTGTATTGGCCCAGCACTTCCGCTTTGCCCAGAGAAGTCTAACTCTTGCTTTTTCTGATTTTGAAGATCATGTCACTCTCATAAATGTTTCCACAACAAGAAAACCCTAGAAAGCATATTTTTCTTTTATGACAGTCATTGCTATCACATTGTAGTCAGTAATAAAAGTCTGTATGTGAAAAACTTAATCAGCTTCTAAACCAAGGGCTAGAAGAAAATAAGACTCTAGGTATGTCTTAGACAGAAAGAATTCTTCTGTCAGAAGTAACAAAAATCTACAGCTTTTACCTCCTCATATATTTGGAGTTTTTGAAGGTGACATGTAAAAATCCTGTTCCCATTGGTTTCAGACACAATCCAACAAAAGCAACAAAGCCAAATCATTTGCTTTTCCTTAATTTGGAGTAATGTTGCATAAAATTATCTCAAATGTAAAGTAACTAGCTTGATTACTGTAAATTAGGAAGTTAAATTATGCTTTGCTGTGTTCAAGGCATTATAGTTACCTAATTTTTCTCAGTATGCTTAAGTGCCTTTGAAAGGTGCAGTGCCCTGATAAAAAATTCCACGTTCTATGAATATTTCACCAATTTCCAAATACTACTTTATTTATTTACGGACTATACTAAAGAATGCCTGTATTCTCCTTCTAAACTGTCTCCCAAAATTTTTACATTCAATTTTATATATTGGTTCCCAAAAAAAGCATTCTGTAATATTGTAAATACTTCACACAGTTATTGGTGCAATTTCATAATCTTGTTTTCTGTTGGTTTGTCACGGGGCACACTGCTGTGATAGTAAAAACTTACGCTAGGATAATTTGTCATTACCAGCTAAAAGTCTACATCATTAAATCATCACTTGCTTAATGCAAGTACAGTTGAATTCTTGACTGAAAGATTTAACATTATGAGTTTTAAGTTATGAGCTAAAAGTTTAAGACCAGAGGTAACTCCCCAGTAGTGACACAGCCCCATCAAGCATGGGAGACCAATTCTTTACATGGGACATTAAAGAAATGCCTGTCTCTGATCTCTCTACAGCACTGCAGAATTCAGTGGCCTTCTTTGTTCTGTTCTTGGTTTATTGGGTTTTTTTTCCATTTCCAAAAGAGTAATCTGAGTTTGCAATAAATGTTTCTCTTTAAAATCTAAATTTTAAAATATTCAAGTAGGTAAGTGTTACAGATTAATAGTCCATTGACTTTTCCTTGCATCATACAGCCTTGATTTGTAACTGGTTTGGATTAGGTTAGGGTTTCTTTGAAATTTTCATTTAAGTGAAAACAAATTAGCATGTATTCTGCAGCTGTCATTGAGTTTAAGAAGCATTTGGAGCATGCCATTACCAGGTAACACTGTAATTTTGTCATGTTATGTGAATAGGCAATGGAGATTGACTTTGGACAATTAATCATAATTACTTTTAAGCATTACTTTAAAAATTATTATGCAGATAAAGTGGAAATTAATTTTAATGGGAAACTGTTCAGGAAAGTGCTTCTATTATTCAGAGAAATTTTAAGATTTCTTTTAAGGCATAATTGTCTTTTTTTTCTATTTATTTATACATTAATTAAGAATAAACCAGTTATTATAGTAAGAGTCTACTATTATAATACAAGTAGTTTAGACAATGATAGTATATGCATGTAACTTTTAGGAGCTTTCATACATCCCTTGAGATTCACAGAGCATTATATAGAATCACCCAAATCTGCCCAATAGAACATCTTTGCCACTAGAAAACATGTATGTCTTCAATGTACTTTTGTTGGGGGTTAGGATTTTTCCTTTTGTTTCTTTCTCTTATGGAATTTTGTCCCATCTGTTGGTAAGAGACAGACTAACGACTGGTACCTTGTAGGTGTAGAAGAAGGAATTACAAGTGACCTTGCCCCTGATAACTCACAGTTATACTAACTACCAAAAGAAGAACAGTCTTGCTCTTAATGGGTCACAGCTGTGACTAATGGAGTGTGATAAAAGAGGTGGGCCCCTCTGATTAGGGGGAAGTATAGAGGAAGACCTTGAGAAGGTAGAGGTGCTCTGAAGAAGTAGTAATGATCCAGAAAGACACAATAAAGAATGAAATAAGGAAGAGAGTTTATACTGCAAAAGATTTGCTATGAATTTAGTCTGGGCCTCATAGAGCTGGAGCCTGCAGTCATAACTGAGCTAGGTAAAAGCCTGTAGTCAGAGGTGGCAAGGAAACACTTGCAGTCATATTCCAGCAGGATATAGCCAGCAGTCAGCCAGAAAAGCCAACAGCAGGAACATGCTGTAGTCAGAGTCAGGATGGCTAAGCACTAAAGAAAAATAAATTTCACACTGTTAAATGAGAGTCTGTGTCTTGGCTCATTTCTACCCCTAATGAAAGGTCGGCTGTTAACAGAGAGACAAGAGAAATGGCCAAGGTGGAGGAGTTCCTGGAAGGGATGGACAGCATGGCAAGGTCAGGTGCACAGGGCAAATGTTGTGGGCCCTGGAAGAGCTAGGGCTATCTCAACACAGCATCTTCATTGCAACAATTAATGCCATGGACAACCAAGAGGCAGTGGGTTCCACTGCCATCAGGCTCAGTGTTAGAGAGTATTGTCAATGGCCCAATGCAGGCTTATGTCTCTGCTTTGATTTAGGGCCTTTAAGACATTAGGGAAGTGAGGAAGAACAGCGTGGTACCCGTGCGAGTCACAGTCCCCAGTATCAGAGCCTGATGTGCCCCAGCTAGGCAGAGGGAATACTCCCCATGAGCTGAGGTTCTTCCTGTGTGACCACAGGGAAGATGTGGGAGGGTGGGATGGGAAACCCACTTCTGTCCTGGCAGCGGGGGTGTGTGAATTCAAAGAGGAAAAAACTCTTACTGACAGAGTTCAACTAAAGTGAAGGCAGCCTCAGTCTCCTGTTACCAAGCTTCCAGGTATAAGAGAAGGGAGGATGATCTGTTGGATCCCCTTGAAGATACCTCTATCATGTATGCCCAGGAAGAAAATAATAACCAGGGTTAGAGGGGCCCTGCCTCTTATCCAGGGAGAGGCATCGGAAAACTGGATCTTCTGGATGGTGTGGATCTGATGGTCTGGCACATCACAACCACAAAATACAATGCCTTAGTTGATACTGATACTGATCAGGGTACTGCAGTGTACCCTGATACCATCGGGACATGTGGGGGCAGAACCTGTTTCCATTGCTGGGATGACGGGGGGATTACAGCAATTGATCCTGTTGGAAGCCAAGGTGAACCTGACTGGAAAAGAGTGGAAGAAACATCCTATTGTGACTGGCCCAGAGGCCCCGTGTATTCTGGGCATAGACTTCCTCCAGAATGGCTATTACAGAGACCCAAAGAGACTCAGATGGGCTTTTGGCATAGCTGCTGTAGAGGCAGAGAACATTAGCAGTTGAACACTTTGCCTGGACTATCAGAGAATCCTTCTGCAGTTGGACTTCTGAAAGTGGAGGAAAAATTAGTACCAACTGCCACCTTGACAGTACACTGCTGTCAGTACCAGATGAATTGAGATGCCGTGATCCCCATCCACAAAATGATCCGTGAGCTGGAGAGCCAAGGGGTGGTCAGCAAAACCCACTCACCTTTCAACAGCCCCACTTGGCCTGTGCACAAGTCTGACAGAGAATGGAGATTGCCTGTGGACTATCATGGCTTTAATGAAGTGCCTCCACCACTGAGCGCTGCTGTGCATGCTGGAACTCCAGTACAAGCTGGAGTCCAAGGGAGCGAAGTGGTACGCCACTATTGACATTGCTGACACGTTTTTCTCCATTCCTCTGACAACAGAATGCAGGCCTCAGTTGGCTTTCACCTGGAGAGGAGTGCAGTACACCTGGAACCGATTGCCCTAGGGGTAGAAACACAGTCCTACCTTCTGCCATGGACTGATCCAGAGCACACTGGAAAAGGGTGAGGCTCTGGTACATCTGCAATACATCAATGACATCATTTTGTGAGGGAACACGGCAATGGAAGTATTTGAGAAAGGAGAAAGGATCATCCAGATTCTTCTGGAAGCCAGCTTTGCCACCAAAAAGAGTAAAGGTAAGTGACCTGCTCAAGAGATCTGGTTTCTGGGAGTGAAGTGGCAAAATGGATGGCATCAGATTCCCACCGATATCATCAATAAGATCACCCCAATGTCTCTGCCAACCACCAAGAAGGAAATGCAAGCTTGCCTAGGTGCCATAGGCTTTTGAAGAATGCACATTCCTGAGTACAGTCAGATCGTGAGCCCTCTTTACCTGGTCACCCACAAGAAGAACAATTGCCACTGGGGCCCTGATCTGCAACAAGCCTTTGCACAGATCAAGCAGGAGATTGCTCATGCAGTAGCCCTTGGCCCAGTCACGATGAGACCAGAGGTGAAGAACGTGCTCTACTCTGCAGCCGGGAACAGTGGCTTGTCCTGGAGCCTTTGGCAGAAGGTGCCTGGGGAGACTCGAGGCCAACCACTGGGATTCTGGAGCCGAAGGTACAGAGGGTCTGAAGCCAGCACTGCTGTAATAAAACAAACTTCTGTTGTAATAATTTGTCATTACCAACTAAAGGCCTTAATTATCATAAAATCATCACTTGCTTACTGCAAGTACAGTTAGAATTCTTGACTGTAGGATTTAACACTATGAGTTTTGAGTTATGGTCTAATTTTAGACCACGTGAGGAAGATGTGACTCTGCTGGCGCCACAGCGCCCCCTGCAGCTGTGGGGAATCATTGCACCTGCCCTGCCCAGCTGGGAGCCGACAGCGCCCCTGCCGGCTGTGGGCATCACTACACCGAAGAGGAAAGTGCCTGGGGCCGAGAGATGGCTGCGCCTGGGACTCTGGCTCTGTTTGTTGTTGTTTGCCTTGTTGTACACACTAGTAAAGAACTGTTATTCCTTTTCCCACACCTCTGCCTGAAAGCTCCTTAATTTCAAAGTTATAGTAATTAGGAGGGAAGGGCGTCATATTTCCTCCCACTTTCCTTGGGAGACATCTTTCTTTCAAACCAAGACAACTTTTTCTGGAGGTTTGTCCTGCTACGTTTTTGAATTTGTCAAACAAGAAAGATCTGCTAGGATTATCAGTTTCCTGGAAAATGTGTTAAGATGTCACAGCTGCATTTTTCAGTTTTTTTCCTGTCTTGCCTACTGCTTTAATTTGGAAAAGATGTTCCTAAAAGCACAAGCAAAGGCTCAAAATTAGGAGTGCAGAGAACTAAACCTCAGCAACCAGGAGAGGATGGCAGAGGGCTAGGTCTTTACAGTACAGCCTTCCTGGGCAGAAGCCCCAGCCTGGTGACTTCCTTGTCTTCTCCAGAAGACAATTTTTAAAAGAAAATTGTCTATGATGGCAAGGAGTTAGGGGGTAGTTGTTAATTTTAAAGAAATGCAATTGTTTGTCATCTTAACATTTTGGATTTCGCCAGGCTTTACCAGGGTAGCCTGCAATTCTGAGATCCAGGACATATAGCTGGCTCTGTATTTCCAACTCCTCCAATGCAAATGTCCTGGTAATTTTTAAGTCCCCAAACCTTGGAGGTCCTCTTCATCTGGGCACAGCAGAACCTTGTGTAACAGCCTGGTCAATACAGCCTCATCCCTTTACGTAATCATGAGAATACACTGATTACAAAACCGCTTAACAATCTGCAGCTCCTAATTCCCTGCTTTGTTGTTCATCCTTATTTAATAATGTTTCCTTGCTGAGGTCTCCCCCGCCCCATGACAAATGCCAGCTCTGTTTACTTACAAAACTTGTGAGTCTGGCCAAGCCCAAACTGCAATATCAGATCCTAGGGAAGTATCAAAGTAACAGAGTTACAAGTAGCTCTTTATTTCTTCAGTAATTGCAGCTGCAACCTCTGAGGAACAAATGAAAGTGCTCAGAAGCAAAAACAAACTGAGGATGGTTGGACTCAATGATCTTTGTGGTCTTTTCCACGATTCTGTAATTCTGTGATTCCATGAAACGCGGGAAGAAGAAATGGAGTGAAATGAATCCTCCTTTAGGTTTCTGAGGTCAGAGAAAGCAGTGCTACATTTGTAATTGGATCTAGAAAGAAAGAAAGAAGCACATAGGATTAGCTATAAATTTCACAGTTATTCTGAGCTGTTTGACCCATGCCTCCTCCCTCTCCCTTAAGAGGTTTTAAGGACTATTCTGAAAGACAGGCAGTTGGGAAAGAAGGTGGCTTAATGACCTAAGCCCTAGATTTGAATTACTTGCACCATTTATATTTGCACACTTGTTAATCCTGATAAACAATTTGAGCTATTCTCCTGCTGTCAGATTGAGTTTAGAGATTTTTAAGGAACCAATTTTGGAAACAAGTCACTGTTTATTGTGTATAAACTCTTGGTGGAGCCCACGGTGGTTCAAGTAAAATGATAAGCTCACTCACCATAGGGTTTTCAGGGACAGAAATTGTTCCTTTCCACAAGCCTGGCCACAGCATGAGGTATGAGATGGCTGACTATCCCTATAGGGGATCCCTGTCACTGCTAGAAAATCACTCTCAGGGAAGAGCCAGGCAGCCAAAACACCAAGTTCAGATCACTCTGGCATAGCCTTGGATAACCGTGCTGTTTCAGGTCAGCTGTGTATTCATAGCTGACATGTCAATTATTTTTAATCTCTACTACAGTTTAAAGTCCTAAGAGTTTTTTAGGGATCTGTGAAGATTAGCAGTGCTGTTCTGGAAGCCAATAATGCCCTCCTACAGCTCCAGGGCTGGAGTATTAATGGCCCTTGTATAATGTGGCAGTCCCGCCCTGCCCAGCTTTGTCCCCGGGGACACACATCTGTGTCCTCACCAAATAATGGTGAGCAGCCTCCAGTAAAGGTTCAACTGACAGCCTGAAGCAAAAATCTCTCATAAAAGGACGAAATTAAATTCCTTTTTCCTCAGGATATCCAGTAGCTAATGAAAAACTGAATGGGCTCTGAGCCTTAGGCACTCACAAATGATAGTGCCCTGAGGACCAATTTCATACCATCAGCAAGCTCTACCTGCATTTTTGGAGCCTCTTTCTCTCTTTGTTGTGTGAATCAATCTGTTGCAAGAGGCTTAAAAAATCACTCATCAACAAAAGCAAAACAAGTTACAAAAGCACAGTATCAAAGGGCACAAACACAGGCATGACCCGAAAGTGTCCTTAAACTTCTAGTTCAGCCAGTCAAGCTGTTAAAAGACTAAAAATAGATCTACACCTTTATTAAGCCTACTATGTATAGAAATACTGGAGACTTTGAGGCATGTAAAAGAAGTTCTGAACCCATTCTTTTGGTATGTCTCCAGCCCACTCCTCAGAACCACATGAGGAGAGTTCTGTTCCTCTATTTTACACACACGCAGAAGGGTAAAATGGGTAAAAAATGGGTAAAAAGGGTAAAATGACTCCACGTGCCCCTTCCTGCTCATTTGTTCATTTGGGCAGGGGAGGGTGCAGGACTGCACCATCCCTACAGGTGCCCCAGGCAATGTGCTGCAGGCAAGGAAGGCAGAGCCAGCACAATGCAGACATGGAAAAGAAACCTTCACACACCCAAATTTGTCTTGTATCCTAACATGATGAATAAGCGAATTTCACCAGTATTAATTCCATTTAATAAAAATATTACAAATATTTGACAATTACAGAGTTAAACACCAAAAGTAAATAATTTGTAACTTCCACCACTGGTAGTCAGCTCTGCTTATTATGATGTTGGGCATTATTTAAAAAATTATTTTATTATTCTTACAGTAGCTGTTTGTTTGTAAATTAATGACTTCCTAACAGGCAACAGATACATTGCTGTGCATGCTGCAGAGAGGTATTTTATAGAGCCCAGAGACACATAAGGACCTACCTAGATACTTGTACTGAGATTGATTATAGAACAGCAGATGGGTAAATCAGCGCAGCAGTACTCTTTTAATAACATCATAACACATTTATCGCATTATTTGTTGTACTCACAGAACCACAGGATGATCTTCTTAGGTTACTGTTATTATGTTTTTCACTGTTTAATGTAGTATTTTGAGATGCTACTGTAAAAAGTGCAATATTTCTCTTTATCTCAGAAAGATCTGTATATGTGCAACAAGATCACTGTAGCCTTCTTTATCCCATAAATGTCTTTTTTTTACCTACAATGTATGTTTTTTGGTGTAGAAAGGAAAACATTATATTTCTCATCAATACTTTTATGAAATGCTTCTGGTTGCACATCAAGTAGACAAACATGTCTAAGTCTTCTCAGTATTTTTGTTCCTGAGAAATAGAAAAGGACTGCTCGCTACCATGTCACCAGTAGTGTTCCCATAACTGCAGAAAGTGGCAAGGGCTTTCCTGACAACTACAGTTTCTCCCACGTGTTTTTCAGAGGTGGGAGTTTTTTCATCCTGGCCTTCAGTCCCTTCCTATTTGGGACAGGCCATATAATCTACCAGATGAGAATTACATGCCCAAACACATTAGACTGGTTATTACACTGTCCAGATTCCTGATGTTTTGTCAGAGCAACAACAGTGACACCAAGATGCAGAAAGAAAGCAAACAAAATTATATTTTCCAAAATCCCAAGTGAAATGTAAGGGAGTAAGAAGAAAATTAATCTGCTCATGGATATACAGCAATCCTTAAATTAATCTGTAGTTGCAATAAGCAGTATGAAATGCAATAAAAAAGCAGCAATGTAAAATGCATTTAACCACATTCTTATAGATATATCAAATCAGATGATGGAAATGCAATCAGCAAAATACATTTTGACCTCCAGTAAAATACTTTATGAGATCCTTCTTGAAATAATACTTGCAAAATAGAAATTAAAGCCACTGTGCCAAAAAGAAGATTAAGTTTGTAGTGCGTGATGTGACATTCTTGGTTAAGCATCTGCTTTTAACACTGGGCCTAATTTTGTTTGAAAATTATATGCAGTTACTGTCAAATTTTATTTAATCTTAAACAGTGGTTGAATGGTGTCTTTGCTGCATTTGCTTGTGATTGGAATTACAGTAAAACAAGCAACTACTAGAGATCCTGCAGAGGGTCTGTGAGGCAATGGTCAGTGTGCACGGCTTATGCACACACCATTACTGCATGAAGGCTGAATCCAGTGTGTTTGAATACATTGGATTTATCTCTTAGGTGCCACTTTGATGATCAGCCTTGCACAGAAATCGAAACAAGCACTACAAGGGTCTCCCAGGAGCTCTGACCCTGATCAGTATCGTGAGGGCACAAATGTGAGGAATCTAAGAGGAGAATGAACAAAAGAAAAAAATAGAAGATGGACTCCTATTTCAAAAAATGTATCCAATCTTTGAGAACCTACATTCACTTCCACAATCAATTGTGAAGATGTGTGGGGATGCTGTTAGGAAAATTAATCCACAAACATTAGAGGTTTATGTCCAAAAAGGACACAGAGGAATCCTTTTACTTTATTCAAATAAAGGGAGAGGCCATGGGGCATTCCCCTGGGGTCTCTCAAATTTTTGGAGGATGCAGCCTCACTTTTTATCCTAATATCCAGCCGCGTTTCCCTTTTCTCTTTCCCATTGGCTGAGGTACTTGAGAGGCTCAGACTTCCCAAAACACCTGATACCGAAGATTTCTCGCTAACGTATAACCCTCCCTTTTAATTTTTAATTCTTATGGAATTTAGGGGTTTTTTTTCTCATTGTTTCTTTCATCTTTCAATGTCCAATTTAATTTATCACCAACCCTAAAGTTTATTTGTAAAAGAAAATATCTTTTTCCATTCTTCAATCAGTGGAATCCTTCCCACTGTTTCTTTTATCTCCCAGTGCTAGTTTTACCTACCAGCAGGCCCACAGCTTGTTTGTAAAGACAAATCTGCCATTCCTCTCAATGCTTTAGGCATTTTGATTTGTTTTCAATGGAAGGTTGATCAGAAGAGCTCTCAATTTTAGTATATTCTAGCCCTTATAAATTCCTGTTTGTTGTCATTCTTTGCATGCTCACATGTTCAGTTCCTTGTCACAAAAATATACTGATAGGAGGTCTTCAGAAGACATGTAAGGTGTGGCACTTAGGGACACAGTATGTGATGTACTTGGTATCTGTGCATTAACTGTTGGACCTAGTGACTTTGAGGGTCTTCTCCAACCTAAATTACTTTAGGATTCTGATTTTGGCAATGAGTTGCAGTGCATCCTTACCAATCTTCTTTTCCTGTAGTACAATATTGAGGGACTGATTAATGCCTGTAAACCTCAACTGGCAAGATGTCTGTTGATATATGGCAATAAAACTAAGTAACATGCTAAACCTACTGAATACTCATCCAACCTTCTCTTTTCAGTCAAAGGCCATCTGAAACTGACAAGTCTTTCCAAGATTTTCTGAGCAATTGGATTCTGACCAATTGGATTTTGATCACAAGATTAAATTTACCAGTTCTTAATTCTTTTTGTATGCACATGAGAAACAGTTGGAGCAAGTAGGATCCAAATTCAGCGACTGCTTCTTCCATCCTAACCACATCTAAACACATTCTGTGTCTACAGAAACAGAAGAACCTCACTATGGAGGCCTGTCCTTGACAGGCTTCTATCAGAAGCTTGAGCAAAGCAGTAAGAAAATTATTCTGAAGTCCATCTGAAATGCTGTCTCCCTATGAATATCCCCAATTCTCAATATTTAGGGTTTGGTTTATGCCTTGAAGGCTTTGTAAAATGTTTATCAGAGCGACTTGATTTTTATTTGGATAAACCACAGTACTTAGGGTTCATGCCAGAGTATTGGTTACAATTTTAAAACACTTATTACATGATCCCTGAGATGAACAGCACCTGGAACAGCACTGGAAATCATACATAGTTCTGCAGTATAGATGTAAACAACTCCACTCTAGATATCTCATTAGTACCAAACCAGATATCCCAAACTCCTCTTTTCCACATGTCAGACTGTCACAAAACTGTTTATTTTCCTTTTAAAAACTGTCAATAACAATTGCTCAGAACAGATTTGCCCCTCACCTCCACAACACCCGGATTTCAGGGGAGAACAAAACTGTCCTTCCTATAATACCTCTTCCTATAGCTCTTACAGTTGAGCGCATCCTTTTATTCTTTTTTCATACCACAGAAAATTTCTATATTAAGATGCTTCATAAATCAATGTGTATTGTAGGGACTTTGATGACCTGTTCCTGTACAATTGCCAGAAAGAACAGAAAACCAGTGTTATTAAATAGATGTGTTTTTTTCTCTCCCTCTCTCTCTTAGGACGGATTTATAGACTTCTTGGAGTTCATAGCTGCAATAAATTTGGTTATACGAGGAAAAATTGACCAAAAATTGAAATGGTATTTCAAGCTATATGATGCTGATGGAAATGGATGCATTGACAAAAAAGAGCTATTAAGCATATTCAGGGTAAGTAAGTTATGACCAATAGCAAGAGCATTTGATATAGTGCGTTGCCCTGAAACAGTGGTTCATCATGTGCTGTAAATGGATTGTCAGTACTTTATCTAATGTTTTATGGTTTTAAAACCAGAATTAACAGTGGCTACTAGTGATACTCCTGACATTAGTTTCTTCCTTATTGAACATGTCTAAGTAACATTTTACTTTAAACCATAGTTCTACAGATAAAGTACTTTACTGAAAGTGAAATGTTGTAGAAACAGTAGAGACATTACTGTGATAAACTGTACTATAAGGCAGGGCAAGACAGTAGCAGCATAATGAACAAAACAGATGGCTACAAGTACATGTGCCAGTCTATTGTGGAAAACTGGCTTCTCAAACTGATCTTGCAGCAAGAAAAAAAAAATATCAATAAAATATTACAATATTTTAATTTTTTGAAAGGCTTTTAGATTTTTTTACTACAAACACCATTACCTCCATTTCAAAACTAAATCATGGAAATATAATTTTACTATTAAATCGCGCAGTGATATTTGGATAAAAATACTTCCAAAATTTTCCAGAAAATGGGTCCACTTCAAACCCATAAAACCAAAGAAGTACAATTCTTTCTTTAAAATTATCTTCATAGTTTTCAACTTGCTCTAATGAAATAACATTATCCTCTTCAGCAGCTGCTGTCATCCAAAAGTTATGTTAAGGCTCCTTACAAATATATATGGCTCAATACTGTGCCCTAAATATACAGGACTCACTACAGATCAAAGTTTTGCTGCAGGGAGCATCGAACCTAAATAAAGTTTTAATGCCATAACAAACAAGGAATGTACTTTTCCTGGATTCTGCATTACTGCTGGTGCCAAGCCAGTCGCTGTTAGAGACTTTAAATAGCTGCTGCCAAAACTGAAAGGAGCTGGAGCCAGATGGAGCTACCAGGTCAAACAAATAAAGCTGATCACCTAAAGAGCAGCTTTCTAAAGATAGAAGTAGAGGCTGAATCTTCCAGATTTCTCCTTTGAGACTAATGAAATCTGTCTTTCACAAATATTCTCCAATAATTTTCACCCAGAGCCAATAAGTCGACAGTGTTTTGTCTGGGGCTTTATCCAAAGTGAGAATTAAAATTAAAATCCTTCCAATGTAAAGAATATTTATTTTTTAACTTACCTGATTTTAAAACCAGTTTATACCTTTGTGTGTTTCCATCTCTTTTGCAGTATAAGAACTTTAAGTTAAACATGCTTAAATCATTGACCTAGACTAATTAAAAATGGTGGGCCCAAAAAGAAAAAAGAACAAACAGGCTCACAGCCATTAAGGGGTGACCAGCTTATAATAAGCATCAGTAAACAAGGGCTTGTCCAAAAAGATGTGTAATGTCTGAGACATTAATTTAGAAATACAGAAGTGCTATTAAAATGAAATCTCTCTCTACAGCTATGCAAACTATGGACCAACATACCACTGCCAAACTCCTTCCAGATAACCATGCACCCTTTCCATGCCCAGTATTTACTATTTAAGGGGCTTCTGTGGTAGTCAGTGACACAAACACTTCAAGAACCACTGATTTACTCTTGGCACTGCAATAAATTTAACTGTGGAAGGGATATAACTTTCTACTTAAGACTGCGGGTCAGATATACAAAACACCAGAAGTACCTAAAGTATGAATTGGTAATAGAAACAAGTTTATGTAACTATTTTTGTAAAATTATTGCTGCTTTTTGAAATAGACAGGAAGTTGGGGCATTTGGAGGGGGCATTTTAATGATTTTATTTGGTCAAGAATCCTAGATCAGTGAATAGATTAATAGATTGTTTTAAAATATGAGGTCTAATATAATATTTGGAAAGAGACACCAAAAGAAGCAAGTGGCACATACAGTGACTTATCTTACACAACACAGTTCACCTCAAGATAATTCAAGTGCAGAAAAAAAAATTCTATAGTGTGCCCATTATATAATGCATATGCATGTTTATATATATGCATATATTTTCCCAGTCAATGGGACACAATTTTGCGAAAACATACATTTATACCTTTACTCCAAATATTGAGTCCTTTTGCCACAAAAAAACCCCCAAAAAACCAAACCAAACCAAAACAAAAAAACCCACCAAACCAAACAAACAAACAAACAAAAGTAAAAAAGTAGAGGAGTTTCTTTTGGTTTTCTTAATTTCTCTGGAGGACAAGTTAACTGCCAACTTCAGGATGGCCAGTCTGACTTTATTGGTGATTACTAAATTAAACACGTCTTAATAGAAATATTACTTAGGCTTTCTCTGCATGTGCTTTCAGATGGGAAAAACAATACTGCATTTAAATCACACAGACCAAAGGGCACTCTCTGAAGGCATGGAACTCTCTAGGGCCAGATAAAAATGCTGATGTAGAATCGAAAGTTAATTACAGAGGAGAGGTGCCACAGGGTTCTTCAGACCTTCAGAAATATGCAAATTAGTGTGTAATCTCTAGGCTGTGTTATGTTAATTAAATTTCCAGTCCTTATTACTGACGATTTACTTGAAGTAACTATTTATTTAGTGATTTTTGAAAGGGTTTGTGAACTAAAGAGTTGCACTTCAAGTACTGCTTCTGACAGTGTATTGTATCACAACTTGATGGGAAAAACTCTGAAAGAACTTTCTGTGTTTCTGCCCTCAGGCAATCCAGGCTATTAATGGCTACACCAACATGAGTGCTGAAGAGTTCACAAACATGATATTTCAGAAGATAGATGTGAACAATGACGGTAAGAATCTAGGTTTTGTTGGCATTGGCAGGGACTCTTCTGCAAGAAGGGATTTGAACATGCAGCTGAAGGATGACTGGTTTAGATAACTGAAAGCCTCCTGCTTTGCCCTTCTTTTAACTGAAAGCCTCCTGCTCTTCTTTGCCCTTATTTTACTTCAGTTTCACAGTGAAGTCAACTGACAAAGGAATTACATGCAGTAATTACATGCAGTAAAAACAGCTCCTGCACTGTTCATCCAAAATGCTGGTTCTCAGGTTGCATAGCAAATGAAAATGTAATTGGCAGTGGGGGAGTAATATATTTGTGTTGGCACAATCTATTTTAAATTCTTAAAAAAAAACCAAATAGGATGAATGGTTTTACATGTTCTAGCATGTTCTAAAGACTGGTGAGCATATTGGATGTTCCTTAAAGGCTGACTTTCAATGCATGCTAAGATACATGCTCCTGGTTTTTCCTCAAGATACTAAATTAAGCCAATTGGTCTTGCATTTGGAAACCATGATTTCATTTCACTGCTTCAGAGTTGTTTCTAATTGAAAATTTATTACAGATTAATGTCCTCCCTCATACTTCTAATCATGAAGATAATCCTTCCACTGGCAACTATGTTTTACAGCAATTGCTGCAATCATTGGTAAATTTGGAACATTAGGAAAGCTAAAAAGAGCAAAGTCAGGTCACAGACAGGAATTTGAGGCAGTTTGGCAGAGAGGGGCATTTTTATGGTCTTATTTAGTGTATTGAAGTTACTCATTTTTAAAGAGTTGTTTGAAATATATAATCAGAGTATAAACAGTGGTCTTGTGATGCACTTGGAGGATGCCTTAGTGGAGGATTTTTTGACCCACCTCCTTGGCCCACTCTTTGGTGAAGACAAATTTTGAAAGAAGTGCAAATAACACAGTCAAAATCTAACCCAAATTATATGATTATTCACTGCTTTGACCATACATTCACTGGCAAGCAATAGTTGTATCTGAGCTAGACCATCATTAGTGTCATACATTTTAGCAAGGAAAATCCAAAGCATAACATACTGAGGATTATCTTCATAGTGGTTCCGTTTCAAACAGTTTTCCATAGTTCTTAGTTTTTAAATTGCTGGAAAGCAACAGGACTAGCTTCACCTGAGGAATAGGCCAAGTTTTACCAAATTTAGCTTCAACTATGCTACCTCCTGTAGCTTATTAAAAAAAAGTGCAAATAGACAAATAAATTGCAAAGTCCTTCCTTACATTAATATACAATAAATAATCCCATGGGTTGTAAGGAACAACTCTTAAAACACATCTCCAGTTGGTTTTGCAATTTATTTTCATTATCTCACAGAAATCTGAGGCCCATCACAGCAGAAGTGAGTCTGGGCCTGCCAGCGTAACCTCATCTGGCAACGGCAGTGTGGTCTGTATGCCTGCTATTGGCACATCAAAATGCACAGCTTGGGATCAGGAGGAGGGAATCCAAGACAAACTGCCCTGAATAAGCAGGAAAATGGAGCAGCATGTCTATGTGATGAGTCCAGGAACCCCATGCACCCAAAGACCTGAGTCAAAGGCAATACAGAGTGAAGGAGAGGGGAACTAAGAGCAGTGTCTGGGATAGGAGGAGAGTTCAGAGGAAGCGAGTGGATTAGTGACAAAGCAGGATGGTGCATGCAAGTGTACAGAGATGGCTTGTTCTGAGTCTGCTTGTGGAATGATTATATAGGCTGTTGTTGAAAAAAGAAGAACAAACTTCCTCAGGGCTCTGCATGCCAGCTCTTGGAGAGGGTCTTAGTACTTTCATTGAAGCCTAAGAACCAGGACTTCTGTCAAATGAGGACCTTCCTCTTTATATGAGCCTTTCACCAGTGTAGCAAGGACAATGTGACTAAACAGAAAGCAAACTTTACTGACTATTGCTAGAAAGTGTTTTTCACATTTTTTAAATGCTGATAGTTTTCCTTTTTCATGTCAGATGAAAAGGCTGCCATGGACAAAAAACAAGACATAAAAAACCAAAAAAACCAAACAAACAAACAAAACACAAACAAAACAAAACAAAAACCAAACCAACCAACAAAAAAAAAAAAAAAAAAAAAAAAAAAAAAAAAAAAAACTCCAAACCTACAGGGACTACTTAAACATGAAAACAGCCAAAAGTTAGCACACTAAGCATTCACCAGACATACACATGACTAAAACTGCTGCTCCCTGGGGCCTTAACTCATCCAGCTATTTTCCTCTTCGCCTGGCCCTTGTCATTTCTAATTTTACAGAGAAATCATTCATTGTTGTGAATTTAACAAGAAACTTTAAACCATTCTCAGAGGAAACAATCTGGCTCTTCTTGTTAAACCAAGATTTATTTCTCCTCTTAAGGTAAAACAGTATCACTAGAATAACCTCTAGACAGAGAACTATGGACATGTCTGTGTACTATGCAAATAGACAGATGCCTAGAACTGTTGTTGACTGGGAAAAGAGCAGGGAAAGAGGAGGAATATTAAACAATATCCCTACTCTTCAATAAAAGAGATTTTATTGTTGTCTTGAAACTTCGAAGTTATTAGCTGATTTTGACATGACCCCAAAAAAATCACACTCTAAATGGCCATTTCAGTTCCTTGAAAGAATTTATATATCAAACCACTTTGCTGATTTTTTTTCCTTTCATCTCATAATGATTCTAAATAATCCTAGTAGTCAACACGGGGACTATGACCACTGATCCTTAGCAAATCACACCCTAATCTCTTTTAAAATCAGCTCTAATATAAATTCCAGTTAGCTCAGTGAGAAGTGGCCAGTACATCCAAATTCAGCCCTGATACATGCTTCATTAGAGCTCCTTTACCACATTTATGTGCACTTACAATTATTTCAGACTTCAGTGAAAGCTATGTTTGACCTGTTTTAACAGAAAAACAAGTGAGTGAGGATCTGACTGATGCAAAGTGAGAAATCATTAGCAAATACTCTACCTGCATTTTTCTATCAGCAACTTTCATAAGGGATTCAATCGGGTGTGAGTGGTCTTTTGTTCACTAGAGAGAGCGCTGCGTTTCTAAGCTTCTAAAGACTATCTGACTTTCTTTTAGGGGAACTGACTTTAGAAGAGTTTATCAATGGTGTGGAAAAAGACGAGGACCTAATGGAATTAATTACGAAAAGTTTTGACCTTTCCAACGTACTCAAAGTCATACAGAACGGCAGGAGAAACAGCGTCTGAAGGATCCAGTCATGGATGTGGTCTCTGTCTCATAATTTCAAGGAAGATGATATTCGTTGTATTCAGAGAGGCTGATGTTGTCAAAGCCTGCCCAGGCAATACTGAGCAGCCTTCTCCAGGAGCAACAATTTTCAGTCTTTCTATATCTCATTTTATTTTCTTTATTCTTTCCCTTGCTAATGACTGTGGCAGCCACAGGAAAAAAAAAAAACTGAAAAAACCCCAACAACTTATGCCTGCATAAAATAGAAAAGATACTTGATGCTTGATGTAAAAGTCTCTGTGATCCAGATCTCTATGAACATGTTGTGGTCAAAACCTGGCTGGCTAGCTGCTCACTCTAGTGGGATGGGAAAGAGAATTGGAAGAGCAAAAGTGAGATAACTTGTGGGCTGAGATAAAGACAGTTTAAAATGGAAAGAAAATGCGAGCAGGCAAAGCAAAGCAAGGAATTCATTCAGCATTTCCCACAGGCAGGAAGATGTTCAAACATCTCCATGGAAAGCACGGATCCATCAAGCATAAGGGTGACTTGAGAAGACAAATGCTGTCACTTTGAACATCCTCTCCCTTCCTTCTTCTCACTCAGCTTTACATGCAGAACATGACTCCACACAGTGTGGGACATCCCTGTGGCCATTTGGGGATGGGCTGTCCTGGCTGTGTCCCCTCGCAGCTCCTTGGCACCCCCAGCCCACTCAGTGCTGGGTGGGGTGAGAGGCAGAAAAGGACTTGTCACTGTGCAAGTGCTTCTCAGCAGTAATGAAAACATCTTTGTGTTATCAATATAGTTTTGGTCACAAATCCAAAACACAGTCTCATACCAGGTACTATGAAGAAAATTACCACTATCCAAACTGAAAACAGCACGATCTCTTCTGTTCAGACTAATCGATAAAATAATGGAAATTATGTAAACTGCAACTTTTCTAAAAGACACAGAGTTAATAATTTTTTTCTTTTAATAATGTGTTCTTTAACCTACTATCTAAAGTGTGGGCACAAACTTTTAGGTAGGACTGTGTTCTATCCAGATTAATTAAGAACAAAGCCTGCTTTGTATTAACCTAACATTTGCTCTAATCAGTTCTCAAAATTGGATTAAGTTCTCTGGGAAACACTTCAGCTAGCTTAATATTCCCAAGATGTGTATCCTCCTTAACATGCTCTCTACTACTCTTGATTTTATTACATGTGTTAATTAAAATAATGTGGTATTTTGATGTCTTTTCCAGGGCTCAGCCACTGTTCTTTTAAATTAAGCTTTTATTAAAATGTTGGAATTAAATTTTGTTGTCTTTGTAAAGCAAAATTAGAAGTTCAGAGAGTAGCAAAACTCAAATCATTTTGCAAGCGCTGCCAGAGATTTGTGTCTTTTGATTTTATGTCCTCCCTTTGCAAAAAAATTGTTTTTACTGGGCTCTTTGCCAGGGCTGTATGAAACAAAAGGTAAGAGATATAGGGTCACTCGTACTTCTGCAAAACAGACTGCCTTTCCCTGACTAATTTAGGTGTCTTTGCCCTTCCAAATACCTCGGTGAAAGCTTTTAGCAATGGAGTCTTTCTGAGATTTCTACCTCCTGTCAAACTGGCTTGCAATTGTCTCTGAAGGTGGTAGCCAGGACTGCAGGGAAGGCATCTGCAGGTGGCATGATCACATATTCTTCAGTTTTTTTAGGAAAGCAGGCTCAAAGCACAACCTTACTTTGTAAATAACAAGACTAATTCTATGAACTGTAATGGAATGGCATGAAATGTGTGCAAAGGGAAAACTATAGCTCTTTCTGGTTCTATCTGGTTCTCAAGTCTGTAACAAGTTTTATCAAATTACTATATTATATCATAGGACTAAGTTTTCCTTGAGTGACAATGCCTTGCAAGAATTACACTAATATTAATTACTGTTAAAAACATCAGAATTAAGCAAAATAATTTGTGGAAGGATTGGTGCAAGTTGAACAAAACAGTTATTAAGACTTCAATATGAAAGAGTTTTTCTTCAAAATTCACTCCAAATCCATGTCCAGTTGCACATGAAATGTACTACTCCATCATCTACAGTTATTATCCCAGGTTCTGGTTGATCAATGGAATATAGAAAGAATATGCAACATGAATCACTTGACATTACAAACAATTCTGACATTATAGATCTGACATTTGAATCTTTTACATCCTTAATAAAAAAAATATGTATGAGATTGCTGGTGTTTTGAATTTTATGTTTTTGTATTTATTCATCTTTGACACACACATGTGTCACTGTCAGCTTTCTCACATCCAGACTTCAGAAAATCACTGTTCTTAGTCTGATGCTTTTGTATTTAAAACCTATGAGGGTCTTTCAGAATTGGCTTTACAATATTTAAAATAAAATGGTACGATCTAAGCAGCTTGGGCGTATGGAATCAGCTGTATTTGGGATTTTTTTGTTATAAACTAATGAAGTGATAGACTTGCCAAAATAGCTACTGAGAAAAATGCTAATCCCTTGGTTTTAAAATTTTAAAACTTTGATAGTAATAAAATGGTTATAAAAATAGTAATACAATTAGAGTAATAATAATTTGGACAATTTGAATTAGGACAATATGAGACAATAAAAACAAAGAGTTACAGATGTCTGGGTACCTTTTTCTGGGCAGCACAAGCGCAAAAAAGGACACCTGTTAACAAAGGATTAACCCTTAAAAACAATAGTCTGTTGCATATTCATACATCTCATACATGATGCATAAATTCCATTCAAATACAGGATTCTGTCTGGTCATCGTCAGCTTCTTCCGCATAAGCCTAACAGCGTCATCCTGGCTGTGTGAGGCGGGAAAAAGTTAGTTTCTCCTGATAATGGAGGAATAAATTCTCTTTTTCTGAAAGATTTAGGTGCCCTGTGACTGCTGTCTCAGCACAAGTCCTTTCTTCAGAAAAAAAGTATCCTACATAGTATAGTTTCTATTTTAACATTTTGTTATAACCTAAAACTATATTTACCACACTACTTAAGAGAATTAATACAGCATTACTTTCTAACACAACACATAATATTCGTTTTAGTATTTGCAAAAAGCCAATCATAAAATATGCATTTTTCACACTATTATACACTATACACTGACTCTTTTTTTTATAAGTGGATTTTTTAAAGAGTATTTCCAGTTAAATTTGCCTAATTTTTCTGCATAATTGTAATTATATGAAGTGAATTACCAATTCTGGAAGAGTTCTGTTTGCATTATAAAACAATGTATGTAAGGAAATTCTTGGTCATATTTTTCTAGATTAAATTAGGAAGGTGTAGCTGAAATGCTCATTTCCTACACTAATTTGAAAGTATTTAGCAGAAGCCTGTGTAATTAAGATGCAAGTATAGGTGTATTTTAATGTAAACACTGTGTCACATCATTTCAAAAATTATCTGTCTACATTAACTCCACATGTTGGCAACTATACATAAGATTCTACACAATATTTTTTTCTAAGTTGATTAACATACATTTCTTTGGACAAGTTAAACACAATTCGATCTCAAGTAGCTGTTTTAGATAAATGCATTATGGCCATAACTTCTATCTAAACTTGTCAGCTGCCCATCAAGTGTATCAGTAAAATCAGGTAACACATGGAAAACCTGTCAAGTGTGACCCCTCCTCCCAAAATATTGTCCTGAAACAACATGAAGCTGCAGCTCATCATTTTGGAGGCAATTTGTAGTCACAAAGGTATACTGCAAATTGACCTGACCATCAGAATGCTTGATTGAATTGCTGGTTGAATGGTCAGCAGAAAAGGAAAAAGAAAGCCCAGTGTTAGTGCATGTTATATACACACCTTAGCAAACACTTCTGTGGTTCAGGGCATTGCTGACCTGATGATCCTGAGGCCCGCAAGGTGCTTTTGCTTAGAAGCCCTGCATGAGAGAAAAGGTTCTTCACCCAGAGGGTGATTGGTCACTGGAACAGGCTCCCCAGGGCAGTGGTCACAGCCCCAAGGCTGCTAGGGCTCAAGCAGCGCTTGGACAATGCTCTCAGGCACAGGGTGTGACTCCTGGAGGTGGTGCTGGGCAGGGCCAGCAGCTGGACTTCATACTTGGATGGATGAAAAGTGACATCTCCTGCTTAGGCCCACACTGATTTTTGTCTTACAGCAGCCCTGTGACAGAAGAGTCAGCCATTAAAGGTAACTTAATTACTCTAAAGGTGTTGCTGTATCACTGCTTAATTTTTATTTTCACCTCCTCTGCAGTAGAATCATAGAAGTGTTTGGGTTGAAAGGAACATTAAAGATCACCTAGTTCCAAATCCCCTGCCATGGGCAGGGAACTTTCCACTGGACCAGTTTACTCAGAGCCTCATCCAGCCTGATCTTGGACACCTCCAAGGACAGGTAGTCCACAACCTGCAAGACAATTCAAGACATCTTGCTAAGCAGTTTTTACTGTGCTTAAAAGCAACACTGTATTGAAACAATAACTTTTGAGTTCCAAAGAACAATCTGGCTCCAGTTTGAAATTAAGGCCTGAATTTTTTGTCACCTTTCAAGCTGCACTGTTTACAGAAACTCATGTCCTGTGCAGAATACTGGAGACGCTGGGAGGGAGGACTGGGTAGAACTGACATGGTAGGACATGACATAGAACAACCAAAAATCATAAAGGAAAAGAAAGGTGAAGAAACCTTAAAAGGAAAAGGAGGTAGCAAAGATCAGGCCTCACCAAAGGATTATCATGATGTGACAACCTCTGTCCCTAAGGACATATTCTAAAGGTAAGTCTAAATGTCAGAGTAGGGAAAAGAGGAAAAGGAAGAAGAGACTGAGTCTATGGAAGGGCACATTCATGTTCTGTACCTCAGACAATACCTGACAACAAGTGCATAGCAAAAAGCGAAATATATGGTACTTTATCTGAGGGGTCTGTCTGAAATTTGGCTTTCCTTGCTGCCCTAATAGAACCAAAATCTTTTCCAACAATGCACTGAAGGTAAAGCTCAAAAGAGATGAGACATGTTAGGCTGTCATCTCTTTATCATCTCCTGTGCAAAGGTACAAACATAAATAGTCTTCTGAAATTTTCTAGCATTCAGAAAAAAATCAGATTAGCACTGTTACAAACAGAGAATCTGAAATAGTGATAATCTGCCCAGCAGTTTATTCCGCACTGGTACTGCACCTGATTTCTCCAGTACCAAGGGAACTGACCACTCAAGATGTCTTCTGTTTATTCACTGAGAATGTTCAGCAGCTCAATAAAATAAAGGCACTTTCATTGTTTCACTCTAGATTACTTTCATTAGCTGTGCAAGTTAGCAAGGTAGCAACTGATGTGTTGGCATGGAGAGTTTTCCATGGTGTGGAAAACTGCTATTTATTTAGGAAACACAGTAAATTCTTCCTCACAAGTTCCTTCTGAATGGCATTTGGTAGCTGAGTGTAAGCAACTGACATAAAGAAAAATGGTAGTATTTTAGATCTCCTATCCCATGAACCATCTAGTCACTTGCATATACATAGCTATTACAGATGTCTTAAATTTCACCTTTCCTGGAAAACTCAAAGTACACTCAGAATGATAAATGAATATGAAATTGTAGTCCATTTGTGGTCCCATATAAGTCAATGATGCCATTGATTGCAAACCAGAACAGAATTTTTTCACTAACATCTAAATATATCAAATCCTTGATTTATTCAGACTCTTATTAACCTTTCGTGTAGCACTCATTAAACTTTTATTAACCTTTTATGTATTTCAGTGGGTTACTGGTGAAGGATGTAGGGAAGGAATGAAAGAAGTATTTTGAAAACATTTTTTAAAACAGGTGATGTATTAAAATCATTATAATTTTCCTTTTAAAGGCCAATGACATATGAAAAGGGATGACACAGTTTTGAGGGTATCAAAAGAGACTAAACTCCCATCAGGCTTCAGGGACAGCTTTTCTTTCTTACCGTCCATTTACATGCCCCTTCCATCTTTGTTCCTAAAGCAATAAAAAGTATGTGGGTTGTTTTCTTTTTTTGTTTTACACTTGCAGCATACCCCCAGCACTTAGCTTTACAGGTCCTGGACAATATTGGAAGAGTTTGCACCTTTTCTTCTATTTTTTATTTAAATTGCAAATATTTGACAAATTGCTTCTATCATGGAAGATTTCAAACCCCTCCAATTTAAAATACAGATTACTATTAAAAAGCTGCTAACAAAAGGAATAGTTGAACATTGCAACTAAATATGTTTTTATTGTTCTTATTGTACTAAGGGTGCTCATATCAAAAGAGAAACTTTTTTTCCCTTGTCCTCATTTATTTTCTAATTAGGTCAGTCTTCCCTTTCATATGCTGTTCACCGGCTCAGCCTCTAATGGCCATGTCAGTTAGCAATCAGATTCTAGAGAAAAATATAATAATTTAGTCATTTTCTAAGTCATGAAAAAATACACAAAAATACATAAAAAATCCAACATGATTTTTAACAATCAGTCCATTTTTTTCATTATTTAAGATGGTGAGATTGCCAAGTACACAAATTAGGAACCGCTTTTTCTTAGATCATCAGTGGAAAGAGGAAGTTCTTGTAGTGGTAGGTCAGCACATGAGACCCACCATCTTAAGAAGCTTAATTATAAAGAAAAGACAAGCAAAATAAATGCAGTCTTGCTCCCCAAAAAGGGTAGCTCCCAGAAACATGTTCTGTCTGCCAGGGTTAATAAATGCCTCTGTAGAACACAATTATAAATCTTAATTTGCTATTTTCTGGTGGTTTTGTTTGTTGTAGAAAGCACATTTGTTCCCAGTCAGATTCACGATGTGTTCTGCTGTCCCCTTCACAGCCTCCTCTTTAGACAAGTGCCAAATGCTGCCGCACCCTTGGAGAGAAGCGAGATGTGCGCAATAGGCAAGAACCAGTTGCCAGGACTAAAGGGAAGTGCTAATCAATGGTCTTAAAACAGACAAAAGGAGGATGGAGCTGCAAGAAATTACCTTCCCGCAGGTATAAAACTTAGGGGGCAACATTCCAACAAATCACAGAATCACCCAATCATGGAATGGCTTGTATTGGAAGGGACCTCAAAGATCATCTGCTGACAGCCCCTCACCATGTGCAGGGATGCCTCCCACCAGACCAGGTTGTACATAGCCCCACCCAACCTGGTCTTGAAAACTTCCACTGACAGGGTGTTCACAGCTTCTCTGGACATTCCAGAGTCTCACCACCCGCACAGAAAAAAATTTCTTCCTAATATCCAATCTAAACCTGCCCTCTTTCAGTGTGAAGCCGTTCCCCCTTGTGCTGTCACTACCTGTCCTTGTAAAAAATCTCCCTTGATCTTTCTCATAGGCACCCTTCGGGTAGCAGAAAGCTGCAATTAAGTCACCTCAAAGCCTTCTCTTCTCTAGGCTGAACAATCCCAATTCCCTCAGCCTTTCCCCTGGAAGACAGGATCCATCCCTTTAATGATCTTGCTGACTCTCCTCTGGACTCACTGATTGTATCTTTTTTCCTGTTCTCTGTTTTGGTCTGCTTGTTGCTGAGGTGGGATTTTTCCTGCTGCAAATCCTTTCTGCTTTCTTCTACTTGTCCGAAGTACTACTGCAAGATCAAGGGAGAGGGAAACAAACCCTGAGAACAAGCAAGAGAGGACAGATAAAAATGGCTTTTTGGCATCTGGGGAGTAGCTTTGTGATAGAGAAAACTTTTTACTTACATATGTGCTACTCATGCTGCTTGGTTTAATTTCTTTCATTTCTGCTTAGCATTAACATTCAAGGCACACTAAGAAGAATCTTCCTTTTTACTGAAGAGATATAATCAAGCATCCTTTCCTATATATCTCAAACAGAGACATCTGGAAATGAGAGCCATGGTGCAAGGAGGCCTTGTGACACTACTCCAGTGACAAGGCTCTACTAATCACTGAGAAAAATTTCACATGTTGTGGTAATTTGCAATAAAAACTGCCACAGATGGTGTTAGTTAATTTCTGTGAAGTTTGTGAGATTAGTATTTGGCTACAAGTCTGTCTTCACATATCATATCTGTGATACTGAACAGAGCACAGAGATGGAGCAGCCCAAATAAGCAAAATTTTTCTTAAAGGAGATTTTGTTGAGACTCAGTATCACTACAACCTCCACAATAATCTGGGGACCAGATACAGTAAACTGTATAAATCCAGTTCTAACTTCCCCTCTATAAATAATCCCACTATATATCTGTAAATGATTTCCGATTGCCTGTTGTTTCTCCACACAGTCGTAGTCCATGTAATCCTTTAAAACACACAAGCAAAAGGTACAAGGCCTTCACCAGCAGCTCCTTTGCTCCCTCCCAGCACCCATCTCTTTGCTGAGACCCCCCACTTCACAGTATAAATCTGTTTTGGCCTTACCAGACATCCTTTAATCACAGAGGAATGTCTGAGCAAATAAACGTTAACCTCATGCATCATAAGAGTAAGGCAGAAAAAGCAATTCTTTTGCTTTCTTTCTGAATTATTTAATTGTGCCAAAAAGCAAACTGAATCTTTAACTGAGCATATTGGGTTAAGTTACAGGGAGCACAACATTCATCTTGTTAAAGCAGCATGATAAACAGACACACAGCTCAGAGTTACACAGTAGGCACTAGGCTGCATGATGGGAAGGACCACGGTGTAACAGTGTAGACTGGGAACATGTCCTCAAATGGGCATTTCCAAGCACAGGTTCTATTAGGAACCTGTACTGGCTTGTGTAGAGGGTGTACAGCTGGAGCTAGGGGAGCTGTACTATGAATCCATAAGTGTGAGAAGCAGGATTAGATAAGTGAATGTAGGCAAGGTGCCTCAGGACACCACAGCTCTGCAGAACCCTGTGCTCTGGACTTGCTACTTTGACTGTTTCCTTCCCAAATAAACCATGAGAATTACTTTACATCTTCTTGTTGGTTTTGTGTTGCTCATTGTTTGTTGTTTTTTTTCTCAAGTAGGAAGATGCTGTTCCTTCTTCTTGCCTTGAAAAGAGCCTACATTCATCCACACTTTGTCATCTGTTGATGGTTCAAGATTTTCAAGGCTTGAAAATCTTCCTGTTCCTCTTGACTTTGTTCCTAATTCTATCTACCTGCACCCAAGCTACCCCAAACAATGTATCACACGTTTTTATTTGCTACCTAGCACTTGCTTCCAGGTCTTTTATCCCTTATGATTTTTTTTACACTCCAATTTTTCAGCCACCTTCACATAGACACTATCTTAATTTTAAAGTATTCTTCCTGTATGACATTTCTTTCCACTTCCTTGAAGAGATCTCACAGAAGGCAACTGAAGGGTGGGGGCAGAAAGAGAAAGGAGAGAAATTCAGAACTCCAGGCACCAATGCAACTGTCCTTTGCATCTCAGAAGTGACAGGCCAGACAAAGACATATGAAGTCTATGACACGTTTAACTCCTCATTTTGCAGTTCACAGTCATCAGGAGTCAGAGAACCAAGACAATCAGGACACGTCTTGATGCCCACCGACCCTTTAGCCATAAATTCCTACAAGCTTTGCAAAAGCGGGAAGGCTTCACAGCACACTCTTTTTTGGTAGGATATAAGTCAATTTTACAACCCATAGGTGTACATACCATGTAACTCTGACTTATCCTGCTATACAAAAATACCTGAGAACAGTGCAGCATGTTTGAGGACTTTGTGATGTGTAGAGAAGGTGCCTGTGACCTGTGTAACCCTACTATCCTTGTTAATGCTGCAGTCTTGGTTATTTGGAAACCACTGAGATACCTCTACCCTGGCTACATTCACATCTCCCTTTGCAGGACAGATCCAGCAATACCTGAACTCCATAAAGACTGCCACAGATGTAAGAGAAGCTGAGGATTGCTTCTCGAAAGCGGAAGGGAAATAGTAGCTCAGACATAGCTCTTATTTTGTTTTTGTTCTCCACAGCAGTGAGCTTAGCTTAGGAAAGTCTGAGTCTTCACAACCAGAGCCCAGAAAGACAATTTCCTGTCTTCTCCTGGCAAACACTTCTGCTCTTTAACCCCATAGAGCCTCTATAATCAGACACTACCACAGCACTTGTGCCATTCTGAACACGGCCGTTCACTCCCTGAACAGAGTAGTTCGCTCAGCCAACTGTAAATGTTTATGAGCAGTTTTCTAATTAAGACATAGACACATCCTTATAATGAAACCAATCTTTTTTAGCTGAGGAATCATTGGAGTTTCATCTGATTTGAGGGACAATGAGACAGAGTAAAAATCCCCCAGAGTAGAAATCCATTTTGATTTAGGAGAAAGGTACATCTTTAAGCCGCAAGGCCAAGGCTAAAGGGAAAACTGCATCAATGGAAGACAAAGATAATGGGGGGAAGAGACAGGGGAGACAGGAAGACATAAAGAGAGACAGAAACTGCTGTTAAGAGCAAGTCAGCTTGACCTAGGAATTCTTTCTGATAAAGAAGAACTAGGGGCAAATGTCACGCGAAATTCATAAAAATGAATATGTATGAACCTATGGTGAAACTGTATGCATATGTATTTGAGAGGGAGATAAAAAGGGACCTGAAGTTCTCAGAGGTACGCATGCCTTTTTTGAGGACAGCAATCTCTGCATGCATCCGGCGCTGTAATAAACGTACCAGCTTTACAACTTTCACAAAGTTGTGGAGTACTTTTTCTTTTCTCCGCCAAACAACCACGCATATGCTGTTCAATCATGAAGACCAAATATTTATTCTGATCACTTCAAAAGTATCTTGTGGGCTAACACTGGCTTTCCCAGCCATTGTTAGACAGTTGCAAATGAGAAACATTCACAGCTTGTACACTTGGTGCAGAAAGCAGTGTATAAATCTCAGCTAAATCACTTGCAACGAGCAATTCCACCATTCAGTACAGATGCTAAGCATTGGAAGCTTGCAGAACATTATGGAAATGTATCTTCCATCCTCAGGAGATGGAAGAATTTTAGTTCCTGGCACTGAATGCATGCTTTAACAAGAATATGATTAAACTTTTATAACTGCTCAATGTTTCTTGGCCCAATCAATATTCTTTTCAATAAGCCCTTAGCCTGTTCTGGAAACACAGCCAATATTTGTTGTTCAGTAAATGGGGTTTTATTATTCATTCTCATTGATCTGAGCAACAGAATGACATTGATCACAATAAGTACCGTGTTAAAATATTTTAAAACAATTTAATTGGCTCATGCAGGACAGAGGTTAGGTAGCAGTGATGATTACAGCACATCTTTTAGTGGTCTCTGTTACAGATGAATGTGTTGCAGAATGAGCAGTTTGTCAGGGATGAGCCATTTGTCGGGTGCAGGGAAAACTCAGGGCTCAATATGAGTCAGTAAAAAGTTCCATTTATGGAAAAAGCATCACACACTTATACAGCAAGTAATAAGCTCATGAATATTCTGTAATTTACACCGTCCATTGGCCACACTACAACATTAGCTCTTCTCTATTCCCTAGGGGTTACATCTCTCTTTTCTCATGTCTCCCTCACTATTTGTTATCATACTACAGCTAAGCCCAAGGACACGCTATCTTCCATGTGCATGACTTAGAATTAGCCACAGCCTTGTACTTTTCCAATCTCTAGTCAGCTAAAATCCCAACATGAATGTGCTTTTATATTACCTTCAATGTACTCAACTGCAATCATCTACTTGTGCAAGCTGGCAGGAATGAATGGGGTCACATGCAGCGTTTACTTCCTTTCCTTCAAAGGCAGATTGAAAGAGGCACCACAAGTAGCTGTGCATGCCTCGGGAGGACCAGCATCCAGGGGGGAGATCCTGACCCTTCCAAACTGAAGTGTGTGGGAGCACCTAGGGGAATTGGCTATGATTAGTTAAATGTTAATACTGTCAAAAAGGGGGATGCTAGACCAGAATTTAGGGTGCACTTATAGCCTGTTCACCCATGTGCCAACAGCATGTGCACAACCCTGGGCAAATCACCTCACTCTGTGCCTCGGGTTTTCTGTCTAGCAAGGCAAGGTTGATAATTCTTGCTATGTTTTGTGAAGTAGTTTGATACCTATGCAAGAAAAGCATGATGTGACTGTTGAGTTGTGGCATTTGTTCAGCACATTGGTGACACTCAGTTCTTTGCCAGCCCAAGCAGGACCTAGAGAGCTACTTCTACAAAATGCCTGAGAGAGTGAAGAGTTTGGAGCAAAAGTCAATCCAGACAGTTTCAACAGATGCTGAAAACTGAGAACAGTGGTGAGTAGTAAAAGGGACAAGAATCACTCATTCCTTTTCAAGGAAATTTTCATCCTTTGCTTCAATGTGTAATATATGGTAGTGATAATTCATGCTATTAATGAATGGTTTAAAATATTGCAAAATCCAAACCATGTCTTTTTGACTACCCTGGCCAGGAGCAGCTGTCTTATTCAGATACAACTAGTTCCCAGACGCGCGCGTTAAGATAAACATCAATGCTTTTAATGTAAGAATAGAAGCTTCCAGGGCAATGATCCCTAGTTTCCCAAGTTATGAGGGACCCGAAAGCAGTTATCGCCCTGCTGATTGCATCTGTCGAGATAACCAGTGGTGCCACCCTGATACATCTGAATACAAGGCTTCTCCGGAGTCAACTGACGCCAATGGCACACCTGGACGAGGCTTTTGTCCACCTCTGCACATGGAAAGCAAACGCGATGCATGTGAAGAGACACAAAGAACATTCGGTCATCTTTGCCTCGGGCAGAATAAACTGCATAAAACCTCGCTGTGCGGAGCTGTGAGCATGAACAGGGAGACTCTGACACTCGGAGGTCAGATCCGTGTTCACCCAGCGCCGATCCCGGGCTCGACGCTGTCTCTTTGGCTGTGGTGGTTTCGAAGACTGAACTTCGGTCTCGCAGACAGATTAATAAATCTTGACTAAATTTCTGATAATTTTGGCTCACGATTTGATCATTTATAACAAATGGTAATACAATTCTATTAGATCAGATTTCTGTGCTTTATACCCTGAGTCCTAAATGATTAAATGATTACTTTTGTTCTCTCTTCTGCATTCCCACATGTGATGGAAAAAGGATTGACCATTTCTTGGTGATTGTTGTCCTAATAATTGCTTATTCCTCTATCCACAGACAGAGTGGTTGAACTTGGGACCTGTCTTTATAAATGAGCTGGCAGTCAAACATATTTCAGTGATCAGAAGGCTTCAGAAATAACCAGATTACACAGCACAAATAACTTGCTGTAGGCTGAGTCCTGCAGAAGCCAAGCATCCACATGCATCCCAGGACAGAGGAGAAAACAGGAAGAGAAAATGTAGGAAAACAGAGAAATCAAGGTCAAAACACTTGAGTAAGTGACAGAAGGGGGAAAGCATCCCTCTTTCAGAGAACTTAGTGATGCAAAAGAGTCCTATGAGAACTAAGTGATGCAAAGGCAATGACTCATTATTTCCCATAAGAGGAGTCTCCAAGTAATGGCCAACCTGAAAGAAAAAAAACAAACCTCTCATCTTCTTCTTCCTCTACCCCCAGGTTTGATTGCTGAGCGTAAGGTTGTACAACATGGAACATCCCTCTGCTCAATTCAGGTTCAGATGTCTTATTTGGTCTCTGACTTCTTGCATAGGTCCAGCCTACTCATACTCACTGGAGTGGGGGAGAAGAAGCACAGTGGGGAAAAAAGCAAAAGCCTTGTGTTTGCAATTACTGCTCAGCAATAGCTACACAATTACTGTCTTACCACCATCACCTTCTTTAGCCACAAACCCAAAACTTAGCACCAAAGGGCTGCTATGAAGAGCTAGCTTCATCCCAGCCAGATCCAGCAGATAAGAACCAAAAAATGAAAATAGTGAAGTCCCATTCTGGCAGAGGAATGATTACACTGGAACTAATAAAATTACTCCCAAACAAAATTACACATGCTCTTGACAACTGGGGGCATTACAAAGCCTTCAGAAAACAAGGGATCCAGTAAGCACAGCCTTAGAGCCTGCTCCAAATGTGCTTCCAGCAGGACTGCACGCAATTTTCAGAAATAGGGAAATTATAGAAATAATGTTATTAATCCCAGGACTATGTTTGGAAGCTCAGTGACATTTTTGACTTGGCAAGGAAGATCTTTTGATGCCTTCCTGATGGCCATGTGTGGTTGGGTTTTTTTTTTTTTTTTTTGTTTTGTTTCGTTTTCTTTACTTTCATGCTTTATATAAGCAGAGTTATGGAGTGCTTGGGTGTGTTCAATTATGATAAGGTTTGGAAACATCTCTCTGTGTAACAGACACTCATGCCAGGCACTGCCTTATGTGAAGAAACTAATTTATGACTTTGGGTGGAGTTGTAAGTGAGAAGGCATAAAATAGTGCTTTCCCTCCCACCTCTCAGAGAGTTGGGAAGGCAAGGCTCCTTTGCAGAGGGAATGATTCAAAGTGCCTGCTGCAGAACCTGGCCTGTGCTGACTCTTTTACTGCGGAGTTTTCCTGGGATGCTCACTTCCCTTCTCCACAGCTCTCCTGCACACCTACAACTACTCCTCCCTCCACTCTCCTCAGTGGTTTTTTTTTACAGTCTCTGAATTTCTAATTATATTCACCGGCTTGACACAAGCTGAGCTGTGCAAGGTTTTCTGGAAAAGAGCAGTTATTTTATGCTTTTTTATTCCCTTGTACAAAGAGAGAGAGCAGCATGCAATCCCAAAGAAATATACTGAAGAGAGGGGAGTTTGTCATTTCAATAGTCAATGTGATGTTTTGGCTGTATCTGAAGATCAACATTATAGAAAATAGATGCATAAATTGCCTTTTATATAGTTCTTCAGAAGTTGCTTTCAGGAAATTATTTGTTATTCCAGATGCTTAAGTAGTAAGGATACTGACTAACTGGAAAGCGTTCAGAGCAGAATAGTAAAAATGATCACTCAATGCAGATGTTTTGACTTATTTTTAAAAAAAAGTGATAAATGGATTAAAAGGATAAAATACAGCTGGAGGCTGGACTAAATGATGAGCTGGAGAGGACACAGGCCTCTCCAAATATGAATAAACATCATGAATAAAATAGTAACACACAGCATATGGTAAACCATATGGTCAACAATGACACACTCAGAGCCACAAATTATTCTTCTACAAGTCAAACTAATCAAAGGATAGTTGAAGTTAAATCTTCTGTCATATATTTCTGAACAGATCTACTCAAAAGAAAGGCACAAGATGCAGAGCTTGAACAGAATAGAGGATGAGGTTCTGATGTTACAAAGGCACCAAAGAAGTTTTCTTCTTGAAATGTCTGTTTCTGTTTCATATTAATACATTCTCTTTTCTAGCAAAAAATGGCACAATGTTCACTGTTTACTTATTACTATGTAAACAGTGAACATTGTGCCACTTTCTTTAGTTTGTCAACAGTTTGATCCACAGTCTTGCTTTGCAGTCAACATAAATTCACCCAAGCATTATCTTATCTTTGTTGACTTTGTGGTTCTTAAGATCATGCAGTTAAAAAATTTTTGGTTACACCTTATCAAATATACCAGTTGCTGCTGGCTTAGGACAGTTTCCATGCACAGCTGCTGAATGTCAATCTCATTTTCTCATATGGGTGATAGAAGGAGTTTTTTGCACTTGAGTGCTCTTGTCACTCTACTGAAGTGTACCATGAATTCAAAATAGACAAAAGTAACTTCTGGATAAAATTGAAATAACTGGATCACACCCTTGTTTTCTAGGTTGATGATTACCTCAAATATTAAATTAGTCAGGGGCTACATTTATTATTTAGGCTGTGAAGTCAGTGAGTCCTAAGCTAGGAAATGTCAGAGGAAAGTAATTAATCTCATCCTCTGTGTGCAGCGCATTTCAACTTTAAGTCATCAAAGCACTACAAGGTGACCACAGAACACCACCATGAAGCCATGGCAACCCTAAACCTGCTAGTGAAAAGACAGAGGTAGTGTGATGCTTCTTTTTCCCCACAAGTGACTTCATGATGCATTTTTTTTCCATATGATTAGCACTTTGAAAGCTGGAAGTACTGAATAGTTAGTTACCTGTTATTTCCTTTTATCCTTCTCTAAATGTGGGGCTCCAGATCACATTCTCTGCATATCATGTAAAGCTGGCCCTGAGTATGTACAGATTTACTTGTCTACTAATAAAATTTCTACTACTATTCCAAACTAACCTGATATTTTATCATGTTGGAAGTATCACAGAAGTTATATTTCATCTATTCAAGGGCGTGAAATTAGTAGTATATTTTACCAATGGGAAAGGAAAGATTATAGGCACTTGCTTCAAACTACTGAGTGCTCATCAATTTTGTCAATCTGCAATACAGAGATTCTAATTTATTTAGGGTAGTTACAATTTCTCCCCCCTATTTTTAAATCTTAGGAAGTTTATATAAGCTTTGATAAATTCAAAGCACAGCTTCCATCAAAGCGAATGTAAAGACAAAGTATTGAGAGCTTCTGCAAATCTACTCCTGGGTATGTATCAAGAAAATAAAGAACATAGAATTAGGTGCTCCTCAGTGAGATTCTGGGTTTTTAAAGATGATTTGTCCTGCAGTCATCCTGGTGGAAACACAGTGAAAAATGTAGGAGTGGGACCTGTTGTGTCACCTTGGAATTACCACACTCATCTTTTCCTGCATGCTGAAATCAACACTTCAGTACTCTTCTGGCTGGCCCGTTCAACACACACATGCGATTTAACCACTGAGAGCAGTATTTCAATGCAGTGCTGGCAGAAAATCATACCCTGAAAAATTATAAGGCCTTAATGAAGAACCAGAAAAAGGGTAAGACTGGCCAGAAACAGGGTAAGTAAGGCCTTAGTACAGATCTTGTCAGCTGTGAAAACTTCACAATCATACTAGTAAGAATGCTTAAATGTAGATCAAAGATGTATTTTTCTGAACTCCTACCGTTTAAAAAAATAAAACTTAACACAAGTTTATAAGAAGTAAGTAAATACAGATAGCTTTAAACAGTAAGGGATTATGAAAAAGGCACGTCTTTACCAAAACGGAAAATGTTTTTTTTTTAATGGGAAGGTCCAGGAAAATTGATGTGCGTGATGGTATTTAAAAAAAAAATCTTTATAGAAAACCAATAGTTACTTGAAGAATATTGGGAAGGAATAGAATGGTATCCAAAATAAAAGTGCCAGTAGGCAGGTAATGCTTTGGCCTTCTCCCAAAGGCCTGCAGCCTCTGGGGACCAAGAAAGCGACTGGGGAGGGCGTGACCGCCGGCCACTGAACGCCGAATTCCCCAGCCCCGACTCCTCTGGCCGTCTGTGCCGAATCCGACAGAGACACAACATTGGATACATTTCTGTCTGGAGCTGCCGAGGCCGGAGAACGCCCCGAGGCGCCGCCTGGCCCTGCGGCGGCACGTCCTGCTGGCGGGAGGGGGGCCGTGCGCCGCAGCCAATGGCAGCCCGCAGCAAGCCGACATTGAGAGGCAGAACAACGCCCCGCGTCGCGCCGGACTTGGCGCCCAAAGCCAGGGCTTGGAGGCGGGGTGATAGGGCACTCAGCAGCGCCAGTAACCAATCAGACTATAAAGCCCGCCTACCGCGGATTTCTATTGGCTACAGCGCCAGAACTGATTTTAGCAACAACCAATCGGACGCGGCAAAAGGCCGGCGGTTTGAATTGCGGCGGGAGGGGCCGGCCGCGGTGTACAGAGTGGAAGGTGGCCGGCGGTGCAAACGGCTTTTCGTTATGGAGTTTGATCCCACGATGCAGGAGGGGCTGCGGAACAGCAGCGCCCGTTTCATGGCATCCATGACCCGCATCATTGAAGAGGTGAGCTATGGGACCGGGGTGGCCGCGGGTTCCGGGCGCCGTCCTGAGGCGGGCGGCGAAGCGGGGACTGAGAGCAACCGTGCCGTCTGTGCTAGCCCGCGCACTCCTGTGCCTTGGCAGGAGAGGGCTGGCAAGAGCCAGGTCCCAGGATAAAGCCGCAGAACGGACACCTGGGACTGCCCGTGCTGGATACGCGACTTAGTCACAAGTGCGAGCTGACTTCACAGTGTCCGTAACCCCGGCTAGTTTGCGTCAGACCGGGGGTTTCCAATGAAACTACAGAAAGTGGGGAACTCAGTGAGTTCTTCTCCCTTGGGAGCCGTTCTGTGTTTAAGGTGTGGGCATGGTCCTCTTCCGTGCATCTCCGTTTATCCCGGGATGCGCCCTTTCCCGTTCGGGAGATGTTTTGTGCCGCCGCCGGGCTAAATCTGGCTCTAGATGGATTTTCTCGGCTAGTGCCACATCGGATATTTCTAAATGTCATCAGCTGTTGGTCTTAGCTGCGGGCTGCTTTTAGTTTCTACAACAGAAATTTGGGTGAAACTGTCAGAGAGCGACTTAACTGCATTTTAAAACTCTCTGGAGCCCTGTTATGGCAGGGCTTATGCCTTAGGTTGAATGACTTGCACATATGCTTAAAGTACATCGGTTTCCTCTAGGAGTTAATATTTCCAGATTGCTGACTTACAGCTTTAGCCAATAAAACCCCATAATGATAACTTCATGTTTGGGTAAAACAAAAAATTGTTCTCATATCAATATATAAAATATACATTAAAGATAATACTTTGAAAGTTTGTTCTAATATTTAATCGTTCTTTTTCTTTAGTATAGTCATCCCTTCAGGGATGACGTACTGATTTCCATCGACTCTTTGACGTACGATACACCTGAGGGTAAGAACTCCTTAAGCTACAATGTTTACATACTGTATGTCTAGACTGAGTAAAGCATGTAAGTGTTGGCAGCTGCAGAATATTACAGTGTGACGAATACTGACTTTTTTTCACTAAGATACGATAAATCATATGTAGACTTTAGTATAGTACCAAGACTTTACTCCCATGTGCATTATTAGTCTATCGTGTGGTCCATTCTAGATAAGACAATGGGTATTAGCAGAGTTCATGGTATAAATGGGTAAGGTTTGGATGACTTGAAGGAAGAAAAGAAATGCAGACATTAGCAGGAGATGATATGCATGAATGGATTATGTATTTTCATCTCAACTTAGTATTCTCAATAATGCTCTGATAAATTACTGCTGTGCCAAACATCAGGGTGGAGTAGGTAGACACAGTTTTTAAATTTCATCTACCAACAGACCCAGGCTTGTTCGTAAAGACACATCCACTATTCCTCTGAGCATAAACCTAAACTGTGTAGACCCATGACAGTATTTATCCAGTTTTTCATTGTAATGGTTGATCCACATTCTGTAATGTTGAACGGCGGATCCCGTCCGGGCTCTGCGCGAGAGAATTGCTCGCTGTGAGGGCGAGGTCCCCGCCGGCTCCATTTCGCGCCTTCTCTCCACGTGGGCGCCGCAGAGGAAAAGCCGCCGCCACCCTGGCCCCTCTGTCTGCAGCACGGCTGCCCAGGAGCGGCCAAGGGAACCGAGTTCCTTGCGAGCCCTGCCAAGACAGCAGCGCCCTGGTCGCCAATTCCAGCCGCGCGTTCCCGGCCTCGTGGCCGCTCCCGACGCTGGTATCGGCCGCGTGGTTCCTCTCCGTGCCGGACGGGCCCGCAGCGCGGCCCTGCAGGCTCCACCAGGAAAGGAAAGGGAGCGGCGCCGCTCCTCGGAGAGCGCAGAGATCGAGAGCTTCTCGCAGCGATTCTGCTGCTTAAATACATTGGCATAGAGGCGTTACCAGCTTCTCTAATTGGCTTAGCAGCATGCCTCTTCTCAGAGCCAGACGGCAATTAGTTTTGCCAGGCCCAGGAGAAGCTTTCAGCAGCTCTTCCCAGAAAATCACTTCCGTGACTGGCCTTCTTCCTCTTCACCTAAAATGAAGCCCTATAAGACCTACCACGTTCATGAATTGCCGTCTCAGTTTTTATAACTTACTGGAGAGACTGGGGAACTAGTTGTGCACCAAAGGTTTTTACAGACTGGCAGGCTTGCATTTCATAAACATTATCCAATGGGAGAGGGAGGAAGCATTCAAGAGTACTGTAATAGAACGTTTGGCATTGGTAAAGGATTGGTTGTACTTTTGGGTTAGTGATCTCTGTTCAAAATGGAAGGAGTATGGATCTCGGTCCCGTAGAGCCTTAGTTATGGCTTTAACTAACCTCAGATACCATGGAGTCTGCATTCATCAACTAAAATCTAGAACCTAAAATCTTTTGCCTCTTTTCTCCTCTTGGTAGAATATGGGCCTGTAATGCTCTTTGGATTTTAGCTCAGTCTTGTTGGACTCAGCATGTGATGCTCTTTTTTGTCTTGCCTGACTTCTCAGCTTGAATTGCCATATTCTCCTGGTTTGTTTTCCTTTAAATTTTTATTTCAGCAAATGTGGTGGTAGAGAGTTCAGATTTGCTGATGTTTTGTTATTCTGCAATATGTCGTTCCTGAATGTTTATTAGAGTGATATTGAGTATAGATGGTATTATGATAAGTGGTAATATTATTACTTGTTGTTTTTTTCTAGGACCTAAACGATGGGAACTTATGTCAAGGAAAGATGTTAAAACCTGGAAGAAAGGATTTACGGTATTTAATAGTACAGTCCTACCATGCAGCCAGAATGCAGCAGTATTTCTTTATAGATAGATAGATAGGATTATATTCTAACCTTGCCATGCTGTATAATATTTTCAGAGGTATTGAGGAGGTCATCATCTGCTTTACAATAGAGGTGTAGGATAGTTTAAGGTGTTTCCGATGCATCTGACTAAAATAGATGACAATTTATCAGCGGTTAGCACGACTTGTAAATCTGGAGAAATTTTTTCTTTCATTTGCTGTCTGTTGGGACTGGGTATTTTTGGAACTCATCAGAATGCATTCCGTGCAGTTAATGCATTGAATCAATTTATCTTTGTTGTTTGATTCAGCAGGGGTTTCTGGTTTCATCTTTGGTTTCTGTATTTTTTCCCCTGTGAAATAATGCCAGATTAATTAAAGAATCTTTGCAGTCTCACTGGTCAGTGTGTCAGGTAAACCCATGGCCTGTGTGGCGTGCCTTGGCAGTAACACAGAAGCTGTTCTGAGCCCCACAGAGTGAGGCCATGGTGAGGAATGCACTTCAGTCTGAGGCAGCATGAGTAGATTGATGGAGACCAAGAAGAGGCTGTATTTAGGGTTCCCTTTCCACTCCTGCTAATGCCTTGTGCACAGTCCACTAAGCATTGCTGCCCAGGTTTCCCAAGATAATCCATAAAAGACTGTGAGGGAAATTCTGTGTCTTAGCCTCTTATGTGGGTGCAGGTATGTTCTTGCAGTGACTTTACCAGCAATGGGAAGGGAAAAAGTGAATGATCAGGTAAGTTTTACAAGATACTTGTGGCTTTTTTGGTTAGGAGAGGGGAACCTAAGAAAATGGAGTGGATTTGTAGTTGAGGGCTATACCAAAGTAAATAAATATGATGGTTAAAATTAGTTTGCTATTCTTTGATTATTCTGACTTTTTTTTCTATTGCAGCGTATTAGTCGAAGGCCGAGGAGCACAGGTAGTGTTTTTTTTTTAACAAAAAATCTATTGCAAAATGTCTTAATATTTTATGTCATTCCTGTGAAAAACTTTTATTTGGAGCACAAGAGGACAAAGCAGAGCCTAGCACCAGTCTTCCTCCACAGCACTGCCAAAAAACTTGTCCATACAGTGGTCAGATCCAGGCTTTGAATCAGCCTAAGAAATCCCAAAGTAGAGATGGAAAATAAGGGTCTGGTACAAAAAGTTTCAGATGGTCCTGACCTTTACTTCCTCTTCCATTTGGCTAATGAGGCAAAGTCATTCAAAAATGTGGCTGTAGTCTCTGATAAAAACATGGATAGAAAGTCAGATTTTGTTTCAAAGATACTGTATTTAAAGTTATTTAGAATAAATATTTTGCTAATCTTTAGAAATCTACTTCATGGTCCTAATATCCTAGAAGCTCTTACAGAAAGGAGTTTGCATGGTTGTCTTAAATGCTAGAAAGTCTTGATCTGTTTAATTTTAAATGTAGTGTGCTCCATTTCAGATGACCTAGAAAGGCAGAAAAATGGGTAATATGTGTTTTTGCAGCTTCTGATGTTACTTGAGAAAAGTATTTCTTTATTTCAAGTCATTCTAGGGAAGAACTTTTTAAGTATGAAAGTGTGGTGAATAACTTTCTTAGAAACAAAGTAAGCCTGCATAGATTTGTAATTTCCTATGTCTATTTATATATTCCTTAAAAAATAGAATATTGAAGATTTTTTCCAGCTTAAAAAAACCATACATTGCTCTGGCTTTGTTTAATTGAAATACAAAGACACATGAAAGCATTTGAACTGTCTGGTTTTGGTTGCTGTTAGCCTTAAAAAAACCCAAAAATCAAAGCAGCCCATACACTTTAAACCCTCAGCCCAAAACAGATACGTCTGACTATGGATTGTTAATGCTAATGTATGGATTTTTTTTTACTGACTTACTCTTAAATAGACCTAAGTGTTTTAAATTAGGATACATAAAGGTTTGTGCTATGAAGTCTGACCATTAAACAAATACCTATCAATGGACCTCTCCCCTTAGAACATAACTAAGTGTTGTTATGTTAACATAATAAGTGTTGTTTTTTTCCAACTCACAATTCAGCATTTTGCTAGATTTAAGTTTTCCTATTTGGGTGGCCTGTCCAGCATCCTCATCAAGTTGTACTGATTCAAATGTGACAGTCCTTTGAGTGGTGGGCTTTATTTTAATATATGGCAGCTCTCAATTAAGGAGGAGCAGGTATGTTAAATTTCAGCCTCCCAGAGAAGTGATATTTTGGTCATATATCAGCCGCATAAATTGACTTTTTTTCCTTGAGAGGTTTTTGCATACAAAATGGGCTTTGTGGTGTTTCGTAGACCTTGCTCAGTAAGGAATTTCAGCTGGATGCTACTTTATTCTTCTAATGTCATCTGTTCCCAATCCAGATATGTTTGGAAGAGGTACTCTGGCTTCTAAAAGATTATGTTGTTGAGAAGGTGTTACAGTAGATTTTTGCAAAAATCATGAGGATTAATTTCCAGAGAAGGTTACAACCTTAAGCCAGAGCCTTCTCGTTACGTGCTTGTTGGATTTGAAGAGAGAGTGGTTTTATAGCCACTGGTTGGAAAATTGTGCTTTGAATAATTATCAGTGGTCTGCATCCAAACTTGAGGGAAACACGGCGGTTTGTATACAGGTCTTGTTCTGTGCACTTTATTGGTTGTATACTTTATTTAATTACATAACAGAAGAAGGAATTAATTAACTCTCAGATGATAGCCGGTCGGGTTGACCACTGAGAAAAGTGTCAGACGAATTAGGGCTAGAACTGAAATTTCTTCAATTTCATACAAAGAAGTTCAGACTAATAGACTTACTTGGCAATAATCAAATGCTGAAGAGACAATTTTGAAAGCTGCTTGAGCCAACCAAGGATATTGCACTCTGCTGTAAAAGTAGCCCACACCATGCCAGAAGATATGCACAAGTGCCTTGAACATGAAGCACACAAAACAGGTTTTCTGCACTGTTCAACAGTGACAAAAAGTGTGCTGGAGTACTTTGGTTTGTGTTTCATTATAGTGTGCTTGGCCAGAGGGAGTCAGAAAAAGAAACCAATTACTAGAGCCACTGATGATAGGATGTAAATAGAGGGAAAAAGAAAAGAAATTGAAAACAGAAATAGGCAGAGAGGGTGAGTATTATGAAAGTAATAGAACTTTTTCTTTTCCTCTCCCATTCATGCTATGAAACATCAGAGAAGCAGAGCTGTGATTTTGAAGATGAGAACTCAGCAGTACACCAGGTATGGGTGCTGCATTGCATCTGTTTTGATGGAGTTTTGCAGGCCAGGCTGGGTGAGGCTTTGAGCAATCTGGCCATCACAGAGGGGGTTGGTTCTAGATGATTTTTAAGGTCCCTTCCAACCCCAACCGTCCTATGTCGGCCTCTTTGGGAAAATGTGTTTGTGGAGTCAAAAGCTAAGAAATCATTTCTGAGCAGGTGGTCCTGTGCCACAATATCTGTAGTGGTTTTCAGCTGTTTTATTAGGGTTTTTTTTGAAGGGGGAGAGGGAGCAGTTGGATCTGGGCTCTTCACCATCAGGTGCCTTTTTAGTTAGGCAGTATGTGGGTCTAACTTCTTAGATTACTATTTGTAAAATCTGTGTGGTCTAGAATAGCTTCTTTTGACTCAAAGTAAGTTTGTGTATAGACTTGTTAATAAAGATGGTGTGATTTAGTCACAATTTGTGGAATACACCTGCATTGGTTTCACTCCCACCACCCCCCAAAAACTGAGCAAGTAGTGAAAGCAGAAAATTCTATGGGCTAATGAATATGGTTTAAGCTACCAGGTATTAAAATTCCTTTCATGTGCTTTTAAGGAATCTTCTGAGAACTCTGGTGCAGATACATCTGATACAGGTGGGTTCTTTCATGTACTGCTTATCTACCATTTATTGAAGTTTGTTGAGAGAAAGGAAGATAGTGAGGTTTTGACCTTGTGCTCCCAAATAATTATTGGATTGCATTAATTAGTGGGAGCTGCCTTTGACTTTTTAAAAATATTTATACCTGGTATTATTCAACAGTTTGATTCTTGAGCAAATGAAAACTTGCAGTGTTTTTCATAGATGCAGCTGTGGCTGGGCAGTAGCCAGCAGTTAATGGCTGAAAGTAGAGTTGTACTAGAGTATGGTTAGCTTGGGGTTTCCCTATGCTGGTATTCAATTAGCTTGTTCATCTACATAGCTGCCTCTAAGGCTGGCCATTTCTTCCCCGTTGAGGGAAGTGTTTCCTGCTGTCAATTGTGAGGATAGCTTCAAAGAAGCATTTGAATGATGAAGTAATTTCTGCCAATTTAGAAAGCACGCCATTTTTCTGGGCCTGCTCAATGAAAACTAGGAAAAAAATTTCAGAGGCACCTGTAGCTTGGCTTCTGTAAGTTCCTTTGCCTTTTGCAATCATGGGATAAATGAGTGGAGTGCTTCAGACTCTGGTATTTTCATAGCAGCATCCAATAAAATGATTATGAGCTTCTCCTCCTCCTCTTACGAATGGTCTGCGAAGCGTCTGGTGAGGATTTGTAGAAACCTCTGAGTTCCAGCTATCTCCAAGTCCTGTAAGATGTAGACATTAGATTCTTAGGGATATGGGATTGGATTTGTCACATGAAAACTTTAGTGCACTGTGGTGTTTGGGGTGTGTGGTGTTTTGACTGTTGGTAGTTAGGGTGGGTGTTTTCAGGGCGCTTTTTCCTTGTTTGAGTTTTGGTGGCTTTTTGATACATAAAAGCTTACCAATAGTTCTCACTAATTTAGGGGAAGAAATCAGTCTTTAGCTCTTTTTAACTAAAGTTTTAGTTTTGGCAGGTGTTTTCCATTTTTAGTATTTATATAGAATATTTCACACTTGTCAGGCAAGGCAGAATGTCTTCCAGGTGTTATCCACTATTTTTGTGTTGAAAGTGTGCAAAGCTTGTCTCCAGCAGGTAAAAGTCAAGTGGAGCAGCTCTCACCTGGACCTGCAAGTCTGTCCTTAATAGGGAAAGTTATTAGGATTACCATTTCTTGCTTTCTCAGGAATTAATATGGCAGAGTAAATCTAACCATTTCTTGTATCTAACAGGATCCTATCACAGAGGACTGAATTAATTTGGAGAAAGGGATAGAGAAGTTATAACTTAGAGAATGATAGTGTTTTGGGTGCACCTCCTGTGAAATAGCTTTCTATAATACAGGTCATAGTTTTGAGAGAGGAAGGTGGGAATTGTCTTTCTTCGTCTCTGTTCAGCCTTTGAGGTGCAAAGGTGTTACTGAATTTCCCTTTTGGCCTTTGAGACTGCTTTCGGATTGCCTGGAGAGAATACTTTTATTTTTCCATTCTGTGCCAAGGCCCACTGCGAATTACTGAAGGTCCTGTGATTTGAAAGTATGATTGCCGGCACATTGAAGATATGCTAAAGTTAGATTTTGGAGGACTCACACGTAAAAGAGTTTTCCACTTGTATACAAATCAACTCATGCTCTGATGCAAGCTGTTTGTTAGTAATTTAGAATTGATGTGATGGGGTCAACCATTCCGTGACACAGGAGTTGTTCCCTTTATCTCAAAAAGCACCCATTTCTGTAGCAGTCCAGTCTGTTCATGTGGATGAACATTTAGGAAGCAATGTGACAGGTTTGTGCCCAGTTGTGCTGGAGGAAGAAGATTGTATGGCAGAAAGAGAAATAGCAATTTAAGAGTAGTATGACGAGGCAGTGATGTGGTAGTACTGTAACCAAGATTTCTTTCACTCACGATTCTCAGGGTTATTCTCCTCTCCTTTTTCCTTCCCTCTGGTGAGTGCAGGGCAGTTCAGAAAGCAGGGCTGAAAATGCAGTCATGTATTTGATGCTCATGGACGACTGATTTTAGCTAATGATGAATTGGAAGGTCTGCCTACATCGAGGAAAACAATATTTTGTTGCATTTCATTCACCAAACGACCCACAGAATAGAATACCTAAAACTGAGTGACCAGAGCCTGTCTTGTTTTTTCATATTCTCAAGTCTGCCTTATTTCTCACTTTGTGAGTCCTGAGGTGGTCTTGGCAACAGGAAGCTACTAAGGGGAAGCGTGAGAGAAAATCCTGTTGGCATATTTAGGAATGTAGTGGGGATTGTGCATTAATGATTAATGATTCTTAGAGAGCCACAAAAGAAAGAGCTTTAAAAATGTTTCACTCCCTGAAATATTTAATATAAATTGTAAAGAACTGATGGCAAACAAGTTTTCTTAAGCCTCCTTTGCTCCGCTGTAGTCATTTATGGTGCCACAAACCATGCTTTCCAATTGGAATTGGAATGGAAATGCAATACAGTTTAAAGTTATAGGGTGGAAAAATGTTTTCTAGAATGAAAACAGTTTAGCCAATAACTTGCACAGTATGTGTTTAAAACCATTTCTGTTATGAGTTCAGCTCTGTTTGATTTAATATTTACCTTCAAATTGCAGGTGAAGAAGGTGGTGATGTAGCCTCCGTAGGAAGAAAATTTGAAGGAATTCATCTCAAGGTAAAACTTTGGGGTGTCTAATAGAATGTAGTGATTCAATAGAAGCTATTAACTATTTGAGTTGTTTGCACCTGCCTGATGAGCTGATGCAGTCAGTGGAAGACTTGATATCATCTGCGTCTTAATGCACATTTTTGGCAAGTGAGGTGTTCAATAATTCATGTCACAGAGACCTGTGACAAGTGATGTTATTGTCTTGCTAATACCAGTGGGCCAGAGAAAGGCCTACAGTGTACTGCATCAGCAGGCAGCCCTGAGAAAGGCTTTCCTAGCTAAGGAAAAAGAGAAAGCAGATGGATCTTAAGGTGAGAACGCTTATAAAAAGAATGGTTGTTCACTTGGGGGTCTAGCATATGTAGGCAACATGGTTTGAAGGAAATGGTAAATGAGCAATAATGGCTGCCATAACAAAAGCAGGCTGGAATCTTCTGCTGTTGCTTCCCAAAGTAGACCATGGTCAGGACTAGCCAGACTAGAGTATTGAGGAAAAACACAAGGTGCACTTTGTGTGTGCAGCCATTTTAATCCTGTGGTTTGTTTGCTCCAACAGCGTTGCCAAAAATGGGATTTACTTTCCTTACTTGTGTAGCACTGTGCTGGTGTCCACTCTCTGACAACAGCTAATGCAGTCTGCCTCAGGAAGTGACACTTTGACTAATGAATTGCCTTTTATTACAAAATTCTCTTAGGTTCTACATTGAGGGTTGTTGCAGAATAGACCTTAATTTGTATATGGCTTCCCCCGGGATGTTGGGAATACAAGTAGAGATTTGCAGCTGTCATTGTCAGAGCCTTGTAGCCATTTTTCTTTCTTTCTCCTTTCTTTATTTGTTTGGGATTTTTGTTGGTTTTTATCAGAGGATCTTTAAGGCAGTGTTTGCTGTTCCCTGAATATTCTTGTTTATTATCCCTTTTTATATATCTTCACAGATAGTTCCTTCTATGCAATTATGGTTTTTTTTTTTTTTTTGCTGGGGGGCATGTGGACAGGCAGATTTTTGCTTAAAATGTGTACATTAAAAATAACTTTATGCAGGTTGCATATTTCCTGATCTGAAGAACACTAGTTTGCAGTAAATCAGAATAATCAGTTTGGAGTTGGCTGTGCCAATAAGTTCTATGTGTTTTAACAATTTTGTTTTCCTCTAAGAATCAGAATGTAGATGATGGACAAATCGTAAAGAAAAAAAGAGTTCCAGTTGATGTGATATTGCAAGGTGATGAGAGGAATTATCCCAAATGGATAACGGTAAGATATTTCTCCTATTCTAAGTTATTAGCTAGTTAGAATAAAATAAAAGCTCTTTACCTGGGTAGCAGTTAAATGCATTCTCACACAGCTTCTCTGTGCTTCTCCCATTGTTCTTCTGCTTGATGTCTGTGTAGATATAGTAGGATCTGGGGGTTTTGAGAGCTATGAAATGTAAGAAACAGAGCAAATCTTTTAGAAATGTATTTTCCCTTTTTTTTTTTTACTTTTATATGTTATTCTTGGAGCACTGATGTGCAGGTTGATCTTTGAGCTGTCAGTTTTCTTAAAAGTCTAAGTCTTAGCTTTGTAGATGCTCAAAGAAAAATAATTAGCTTTGTTTTGATTTGGGGAGCAAGGAAGGTCAGAGGTGAAGTGTCAGGATACAGCTTTTCTTTTCTGCTGGAGCTGCCAGAGATGTGTAGATTACTCAAGTGTGTGTGTGGATGTATATCCATGGATAAATTCTTATATTTGGGGTAGGGATTAATACATGACATGTAATGTATAAGTTGAAAAAATGATGAATAGCTTTCCAAGAATAAACTAGTGACTCCTAAAACTTCCTACTGAAGCCTTAGACTAGATGTTTTCCATTTTGTCTGAACTTGGCTGAGCCCTTAAAAGACCATAACTGTACATGACCAGAACAGCAAGAGGCAAGGAAGTCACAAGTAAGGTTTTGATGATATGTTTAACATGCAAAAAGCTCAGAATGTTAGATTGTTTTTTTCTTTTTATGTTTTTCAGATAACAACTCCAAGTTCGTCAAAAAGTCGTCGTTCACCTTTGCCAGGGCGAGAAGTACTTGGTACAATTAAGTCTTTTGTCTGTTGGTCAAATGTATTTCTTTAAAAAATTTGGATTCATTAATATTGCTTAGGAAAAGTGTTTCATTTTTGGGGAGGTTTTGCCTTTGTATTTCCGTAGAATTAATTGGTTGCTTACTGGCCAAAGGTTTTGACTGGCTTTTTGTAATATTTTCTGCTGGTATTCAACATTCAACATTTTTGATTCTTGAGCAAATGAAAACTTCCAATGTTTTTCTTGGTTTAGGCTATAGCTTGGAAGTACACAGCATTAATGGCTGAAAGAGAAGGTGAAGTAAAGTATATGATTAGCTTGTGGTTTATGTATTCTGCTATTCAATTAGCTTGCTCATCTACTTAGCTGCCTGTATGGCTGGCAATTTCTTCGATGTTGATGGAAATGTTTCCTACTTTGATTTGTGAGGATGGCTGCAAATAAGCATTTGAATGATGAAATAATGTCTGCCAGTTAAAAAAGCACACCATTTTTCTCAGCCTGCTCAGTGATAGCTACAAAAAGATTTCAGAGGGTCCTGTAGCTTGGTTTCAGTAAGTTCCTTTGCCTTTTGCACTCGTGGGATAAATGAGTGAAGTGCTTCAGACTTATGGTATTTTCATAGCAGCATCCAGTAAAATGATCATGAGCTTCTTCTGCTCCTCCTCCTACCATACACCTGAGAGTAAGAACTCCTTAAAGCTACAATGTTTGCATACTGTATGTGCTGACTTACTAAGCCATGCAAGTGTTGGCAGCTGCAGAATGTTTAAGTGCGACAGATACTGTATTTTACTAAGCTTCACAAAGGCGTGTTGTTTCATATGTAGAGTTCAGTATAATACCAAGTGTTTACTCCTTGTGCACTTTTAGTTTATTGCATGCCCAATTTTAGACAAGACAATGGTTATTAGCAAGGTTCAGGGTAAAAAAATGGATAATGTGTGGGTGACTTGTAGGTAGAATCAAAATGGAGCAGACTGGGAGGAAGCAAAGGGATTGGTGGGCTTGAATGGATTGTGTCTTTTCGCGTCCACTTAGTATTCTGAACACTGCTCTGATTAATTACTGGTATGGCAAGCACCAGGGCGTAGTAGGTAGAGAGTTTACTTAACTTTTCATTGAATGTTCCCATGTGGCTTACATGAATCCAAACCATGTGGGCCCATGACAATATTTATCCAGTTTTTCATGGTGATGGTTGATGGGTAATAGGGTAATAGTGTAGGAAATAGGGTAATAATGCTTATGGAAAGCTTATTGAGGGGAAACATGCTATTGTTTTAAAATAGATTCTATATAAATATGGGGTTGAGTGGGACTTGACTTAGTATCTTGGTGGCTTTTCTGGGAAATTAAATGTTTCTGGCAGGTTTTATTATCACTGAAATGAAGATTATGATACGTCAGGGCTTGGTGCTGGCTAAAAGCCAGTGCATCTACCAAAGAAAATCATTCTTTCTGTTCTGCTGTGGTTGAGCATAGGAAAGAAGAATTAAAAAGCTTGTGGGGTGAGATAAGGAATTGGAGAAAAACACTTTAAAAGGTATGAAGGAAATTTTATTTACAGAATCAAAAAGATGATAAGGAGAATTAAAACCTTTAGAATACTTTTACCTGCCCCCCCCACAATCCCCTGTCTTTTTTTATTTCTCACTGAGAGCATAGGAAGACAAAATCATGGGGATTTTGGTGAGTGTGTGGCTTGTAAAACTTCTGTTTCAGTTCACTTAGGGAGAGGAGTCTCTTGCTATGTCATGGGGTCCTTTCTATGGGAGGGAATTTTCTGTGAACTTTTTAATGTGGTTTGAATTTTTACAGGTTGCAGTCACACCTGAAACCTGCTTTGACATGTGTCAATGGGCAGAGTAGTCTTCTCACAGCTGCCTTTTGCCCCTGGGCCATTAGTTCATGGGCTGCAATTTTTAAGGATGAGCTGTTGTAGTATACCAGAGAGTGTCCTCTTCCTCTGTCTCTGAAAGCAAGGGTTGTTCTCCATCTCTCTCTCTGCTCAGGCCTCTCACAGATCACAGCTTCTCAGCATGTCCACATTCTAGCCTGAGCGCTTCTTTTTCATGGGATTCAGGAGCATTCTCCATCCTTCTAGCTACTTCATTAATTACAGGGAAATAATTTGTAGTATTCTAATCTTCACCACAGCTTGTAGAAGAATTTCAGCTCTTAGGCCTGGGGCTCTTCTTGTCCCCATCCCTCCTTTGCACCGGCTTTAGTGTCACTGTTGTGTTCTCCAGATGTCTTCACCCTTCCTTTTTTTTGTGGATTTGGGAGAGAGTCGGTGTTTGTAGGTTCATCTGTTCTCAAGTGCTATCGGACGAGAAGATTTTGCAGAGTTCTGCAATGTTGAACGGCGGATCCCGTCTGGGCTCTGCGCGAGAGAATTGCTCGCTGTGAGGGCGAGGTCCCCGCCGGCTCCATTTTGCACCTTCTCTTCCCGTGGGCGCCGCAGAGGAAAAGCCGCCGCCACCCTGGCCCCTCTGTCTGCAGCACGACTGCCCAGGAGCGGCCAAGGGAACCGAGTTCCTTGCGAGCCCTGCCAAGACAGCAGCGCCCTGGTCGCCAATTCCAGCCGCGCGTTCCCGGCCTCGTGGCCGCTCCCGGCGCTGGTGTCGGCCGCGTGGTTCCTCGCCGTGCCGGACGGGCCCGCAGCGCGGCCCTGCAGGCTCCAGCAGGAAAGGAAAGGGAGCAGCGCCGCTCCTCGGAGAGCGCAGAGATCAAGAGCTTCTCGCAGCGTTTCTGCTGCTTAAATACATTGGCATAGAGGCGTTACCAGCTTCTCTAATTGGTTTAGCAGCATGCCTCTTCTCAGAGCCAGACGGCAATTAGTTTTGCCAGGCCCAGGAGAAGCTTTCAGCAGCTCTTCCCAGAAAATCACTTCCGTGACTGGCCTTCTTCCTCTTCACCTAAAATGAAGCCCTATAAGACCTACCATGTTCATGAATTGCCGTCTCAGTTTTTATAACTTACTGGAGAGACTGGGGAACTAGTTGTGCACCAAAGGTTTTTACAGACTGGCAGGCTTGCATTTCATAAACATTATCCAATGGGAGAGGGAGGAAGCATTCAAGAGTACTGTAATAGAACGTTTGGCATTGGTAAAGGATTGGTTGTACTTTTGGGTTAGTGATCTCTGTTCAAAATGGAAGGAGTATGGATCTCGGTCCCGTAGAGCCTTAGTTATGGCTTTAACTAACCTCAGATACCATGGAGTCTGCATTCATCAACTAAAATCTAGAACCTAAAATCTTTTGCCTCTTTTCTCCTCTTGGTAGAATATGGGCCTGTAATGCTCTTTGGATTTTAGCTCAGTCTTGTTGGACTCAGCATGTGATGCTCTTTTTTGTCTTGCCTGACTTCTCAGCTTGAATTGCCATATTCTCCTGGTTTGTTTTCCTTTAAATTTTTATTTCAGCAAATGTGGTGGCAGACAGTTCAGGTTTGCTAATGTTTTGTTATTCTGCAATATGTCGTTCCTGAATGTTTATTAGAGTGATATTGAGTATAGATGGTATTATGATAAGTGGTAATATTATTACTTGTTGGTTTTTTTCTAGGACCTAAACGATGGGAGCATATGTCAAGGAAAGACGTTACAACCGGGAAGAAAGGATTTACGGTATTTAATAGTACAGTCCTACCATGCAGCCAGAATGCAGCAGTATTTCTTTGTAGATAGATAGATAGATAGATAGATAGATAGATAGATAGGATTATATTCTAACCTTGCCATGCAATATAATATTTTCAGAGGTATTGAGGAGGTCATTATCTGCTTTACAATAGAGTTGTAGGATAGTTTAAGGTGTTTCCGATGCATCTGGCTAAAATAGATGACAATTTATCAGTGGTTAGCACGACTTGTAAATCTGGAGAAATTTTTTCTTTCATTTGCTGTCTGTTGGGACTGGGTATTTTTGGAACTCATCAGAATGTATTCCGTTCAGTTAATGCATTGAATCAATTTTTCTTTGTTGTTTGATTCAGCAGGCGTTTCTGGTTTCTTCTTTGGTTTCTGTATTTTTTCCCCTGTGAAATAATGCCAGATTAATTAAAGAATCTTTGCAGTCTCACTGGTCAGTGTGTCAGGTAAACCCATGGCCTGTGTGGCGTGCCTTGGCAGTAACACAGAAGCTGTTCTGAGCCCCACAGAGTGAGGCCATGGTGAGGAATGCAATTCGGTCTGAGGCAGCATGAGTGGATTGATGGAGACCAAGAAGAGGCTGTATTTAGGGTTCCCTTTCCACTCCTGCTAATGCCTTGTTCACAGTCCACTAGGCATTGCCGCCCAGGTTTCCCAAGATAATCCATAAAAGACTGTGAGGGAAATTCTGTGTCTTAGCCTCTTATGTGGGTGCAGGTATGTTCTTGCAGAGACTTTACCCGCAATGGGAAGGGAAAAAGTGAATGACCAGGTAAGTTTTACGAGATACTTGTGGCTTTTCTGGTTAGGAGAGGAGAAACCTGAGAAAATGGAGTGAATTTGAAGTTGTGGGCTATAGCAAAGTAAATAAATATGATGGTTAAAATTATTTTCCTATTCTTTAAATACTCTTTTTTTTTCTATTGCAGCGTATTAGTCGAAGGCCGAGGAGCACAGGTAGTGTTTTTTTAAAAAAAAATCTATTGCAAAATGTCTTAATATTTTATGTCATTCACGTGAAAAACTTTTATTTGGAGCACAAGAGGACAAAGCAGAGGCCTAGCACCAGTCTTCCTCCACAGCACTGCCAAAAAACTTGTCCATACAGTGGTCAGATCCAGGCTTTGAATCAGCCTAAGAAATGCCAATGTAGAGATGGAAAATAAGGGTCTGGTACAAAAAGTTTCAGATGGTCCTGACCTTTACTTCCTGTTCTATTTGGCTAATGAGGCAAAGTCATTCAAAAATGTGGCTATAGTCTCTGATAAAACATGGATAGAAAGTTAGATTTTGTTACAAAGATACTGTATTTAAAGTTATTTAGAATAAATATTTTGCTAATCTTTAGAAATCTACTTCATGGTCTGAATATCCTAGAAGCTCTTACAGAAAAGAGTTTGCATAGTTGTCTTAAATGCTAGAAAGTCTTGATCTGTTTAATTTTAAATGTAGGGTACTCCATTTCAGATGACCTAGAAAGGCAGAAAAATGGGTAATATGTGTTTTTGCAGCTTCTGATGTTACTTGAGAAAAGTATTACTTTATTTCAAGTTGTCCTAGGGAAGAACTTTCTAAGTATGAAAGTGTGGTGAATAACTTTCTTAGGAACAAAGTAAGCCTGCATAGATTTGTATTTTCCTATGTCTATTTATATATTCCTTAAAAAATAGAATATTGCAGATTTTTTCCAGCTTAAGAAAACCATACATTGCTCTGGCTTTGTTTAATTGAAATACAAAGACACATGAAAGCATTTGAACTGTCTGGTTTTGGTTGCTGTTAGCCTTAAAAAACCCAAAAATCAAAGCAGCCCATACACCTTAAACCCTCAGCCCAAAACAGATACGTCTGACTATGGATTGTTAATGCTAATGTATGGATTTTTTTTTACTCTCTTACTCTTAAGTAGACCTAAGTGTTTTAAATTAGGATACATAAAGGTTTGTGCTATGAAGTCTGAACATTAAACAAATACCTATCAATGGACCTCTCCCCTTAGAACATAACGAAGTGTTGTTATGTTAACATAATAAGTGTTGTTTTTTTCCAACTCACAATTCAGCATTTTGCTAGATTTAAGTTTTCCTATTTGGGTGGCATGTCCAGCATCCTCATCAAGTTGTACTGATTCAAATGTGACAGTCCTTTGAGTGGTGGGCTTTATTTTAATATATGGCAGCTCTCAATTAAGGAGGAGCAGGTATGTTAAATTTCAGCCTCCCAGAGAAGTGATATTTTGGTCATATATCAGCTGCATAAATTGACTTTTTTTCCTTGAGAGTTTTTTGCATACAAAATGGGCTTTGTGGTGTTTCGTAGACCTTGCTCAGTAAGGAATTTCAGCTGGACGCTACTTTATTCTTCTAATGTCATCTGTTCCCAATCCAGATATGTTTGGAAGAGGCACTCTGGCTTCTAAAAGATTATGTTGTTGAGGAGGTGTTACAGTAGATTATTGCAAAAATCATGAGGATTAATTTCCAGAGAAGGTTACAACCTTAAGCCAGAGCCTTCTCGTTACGTGCTTGTTGGATTTGAAGAGAGAGTGGTTTTATAGCCACTGGTTGGAAAATTGTGCTTTGAATAATTATCAATGGTCTGCATCCAAACTTGAGGGAAACACGGCGGTTTGTATACAGGAGTTGTCCTGTGCACTTTATTGGTTGTATACTTTATTTAATTACATAACAGAAGAAGGAATTAATTAACTCTCAGATGATAGCCGGTCGGGTTGACCACTGAGAAAAGTTTCAGACAAATTAGAGCTAGAACTGAAATTTCTTCAATTTCATACAAAGAAGTTCAGACTAATAGACTTACTTGGCAATAATCAAATGCTGAAGAGACAATTTTGAAAGCTGCTTGAGCCAACCAAGGATATTGCACTCCGCTGTAAAAGTAGCCCACACCATGCCAGAAGATATGTACAAGTGCCTTGAACATGAAGCACACAAAACAGGTTTTCTGCACTGTTCAACAGTGACAAAAAGTGTGCTGGAGTACTTTGGTTTGTGTTTCATTATAGTGTGCTTGGCCAGAGGGAGTCAGAAAAAGAAACCAATTACTAGAGCCACTGATGATAGGATGTAAATAGAGGGAAAAAGAAAAGAAATTGAAAACAGAAATAGGCAGAGAGGGTGAGTATTATGAAAGTAATAGAACTTTTTCTTTTCCTCTCCCCTTCATGCTATGAAACATCAGAGAAGCAGAGCTGTGATTTTGAAGATGAGAACTCAGCAGTACACCAGGTATGGGTGCTGCATTGCATCTGTTTTGATGGAGTTTTGCAGGGCAGGCTGGGTGAGGCTTTGAGCAATCTGGCCATCACAGAGGGGGTTGGTTCTAGATGATTTTTAAGGTCCCTTCCAACCCCAACCGTCCTATGTCGGCCTCTTTGGGAAAATGTGTTTGTGGAGTCAAAAGCTAAGAAATCATTTCTGAGCAGGTGGTCCTGTGCCACAATATCTGTAGTGGTTTTCAGCTGTTTTATTAGGGTTTTTTTTGAAGGGGGAGAGGGAGCAGTTGGATCTGGGCTCTTCACCATCAGGTGCCTTTTTAGTTAGGCAGTATGTGGGTCTAACTTCTTAGATTACTATTTGTAAAATCTGTGTGGTCTAGAATAGCTTCTTTTGACTCAAAGTAAGTTTGTGTATAGACTTGTTAATAAAGATGGTGTGATTTAGTCACAATTTGTGGAATACACCTGCATTGGTTTCACTCCCACCACCCCCCAAAAACTGAGCAAGTAGTGAAAGCAGAAAATTCTGTGGGCTAATGAATATGGTTTAAGCTACCAGGTATTAAAATTCCTTTCATGTGCTTTTAAGGAATCTTCTGAGAACTCTGGTGCAGATACATCTGATACAGGTGGGTTCTTTCATGTACTGCTTATCTACCATTTATTGAAGTTTGTTGAGAGAATGGAAGTTAGTGAGGTTTTGACCTTGTGCTCCCAAATAATTATTGGATTGCATTAATTAGTGGGAGCTGCCTTTGACTTTTTAAAAATATTTATACCTGGTATTATTCAACAGTTTGATTCTTGAGCAAATGAAAACTTGCAGTGTTTTTCATAGATGCAGCTGTGGCTGGGCAGTAGCCAGCAGTTAATGGCTGAAAGGGAAGTTGTACTAGAGTATGGTTAGCTTGGGGTTTCCCTGTGCTGGTATTCAATTAGCTTGTTCATCCACATAGCTGCCTCTAAGGCTGGCCATTTCTTCCCCATTGAGGGAAATGTTTCCTACTGTCATTTGTGAGGATAGCTTCAAAGAAGCATTTGAATGATGAAGTAATTTCTGCCAATTTAGAAAGCACGCCATTTTTCTGGGCCTGCTCAATGAAAACTGGGAAAAATTTCAGAGGCACCTGTAGCTTGGCTTCTGTAAGTTCCTTTGCCTTTTGCAATCATGGGATAAATGAGTGGAGTGCTTCAGACTCTGGTATTTTCATAGCAGCATCCAATAAAATGATTATGAGCTTCTCCTCCTCCTCTTACGAATGGTCTGCGAAGCGTCTGGTGAGGATTTGTAGAAACCTCTGAGTTCCAGCTATCTCCAAGTCCTGTAAGATGTAGACATTAGATTCTTAGGGATATGGGATTGGATTTGTCACATGAAAACTTTAGTGCACTGTGGTGTTTGGGGTGTGTGGTGTTTTGACTGTTGGTAGTTGGATGGGTGTTTTCAGGGTGCTTTTTCCTTGTTTGGGTTTTGGTGGCTTTTTGATACATAAAAGCTTACAATAGTTCTCACTAATTTAGGGGAAGAAATCAGTCTTTAGCTTTTTTAACTAAAGTTTTTGTTTTGACAGGTGTTCTCCATTTTTAGTATTCATATAGAATATTTCACACTTGTCAGGCAAGGCAGGGTGTCTTCCAGGTATTATCCACTATTTTTGTGTTGAAAGTGTGCCAAGCTTGTCTCCAGCAGGTAAAAGTCAAGTGGAGCAGCTCTCACCTGGGCCTGCAATTCTGTCCTTAATAGGGAAAGTTATTAGGATTACCATTTCTTGCTTTCTCAGAAATTAATATGGCAGAGTAAGTCTAACCATTTCTTGTATCTAACAGGATCCTATCACAGAGGACTGAATTAATTTGGAGAAAGGGATAGAGAATGATAGTGTTTTGGGTGCACCTCCTTTGAAATAGCTTTCTATAATAAAGGTCATAGTTTTGAGAGAGGAAGGTGGGAATTGTCTTTCTTCCTCTCTGTTCTGCCTTTGAGGTGCAAAGGTGTTACTGAATTTCCCTTTTGGCCTTTGAGACCACTTTTGGATTGCCTGGAGAGAATACTTTTATTTTTCCATTCTGTGCCAAGGCCCACTGCGAATTACTGAAGTTCCTGTGATTTGAAAGTATGATTGCCAGCACATTGAAGATATGCTAAAATTAGATTTTGGAGGACTCACACGGAGAAGAATTTTCCACTTGTATACAAATCAACTCATGCTCTGATGCAAGCTGTTTGTTAGTAATTTAGAATTGATGTGATGGGGTCAACCATTCCGTGAGACAGGAGTTGTTCCCTTTGTCTCATGAAGCGCCCATTTCTGTAGCAGTCCAGTCTGTTCATGTGGATGAACATTTAGGAAGCAATGTGACAGGTTTGTGCCCAGTTGTGCTGGAGGAAGAAGATTGTATGGCAGAAAGAGAAATAGCAATTTAGGAGTAGTATGACGAGGCAGTGATGTGGTAATACCGTAACCAAGATTTCTTTCACTCACGATTCCCAGGGTTATTCTCCTCTCCTTTTTCCTTCCCTCTGGTGAGTGCAGGGCAGTTCAGAAAGCAGGGCTGAAAATGCAGTCATGTATTTGATGCTCATGGACGACTGATTCTAGCTAATGATGACTTGGAAGGTCTGCCTACATCGAGGAAAACAATATTTTGTTGCATTTCATTCACCAAACGACCCACAGAATAGAATACCTAAAACTGAGTGACCAGAGCCTGTCTTGTTTTTTCATATTCTCAAGTCTGCCTTATTTCTCACTTTGTGAGTCCTGAGGTGGTCTTGGCAACAGGAAGCTACTAAGGGGAAGCGTGAGAGAAAATCCTGTTGGCATATTTAGGAATGTAGTGGGGATTGTGCATTAATGATTAATGAATCTTAGAGAGCCACAAAAGAAAGAGCTTAAAAAAAATGTTTCAGTCCCTGAAATATTTAATATAAATTGTAAAGAACTGATGGCAGACAAGTTTTCTTAAGCCTCCTTTGCTCCGCTGCAGTCATTTATGGTGCCACAAACCATGCTTTCCAATTGGAATTGGAATGGAAATGCAATACAGTTTAAAGTTATAGGGTGAAAAACTGTTTTCTAGAATGAAAACAGTTTGGCCAAGAACTTGCACAGTACGTGTTTAAAACCATTTCTGTTATGAGTTCAGCTCTGTTTGATTTAATATTTACCTTCAAATTGCAGGTGAAGAAGGTGGTGATGTAGCCTCCGTAGGAAGAAAATTTGAAGGAATTCATCTCAAGGTAAAACTTTGGGGTGTCTAATAGAATGTAGTGATTCAATAGAAGCTATTAACTATTTGAGTTGTTTACACCTGCCTGATGAGCTGATGCAGTCAGTGGAAGACTTGATATCATCTGCGTCTTAATGCACATTTTTGGCAAGTGAGGTGTTCAACAATTAGTGTCATAGAGACCAATGACAAGTGATGTTATTGTCTTGCTAATACCAGTGGGCCAGAGAAAGGCCTACAGTGTACTGCATCAGCAGGCAGCCCTGAGAAAGGCTTTTCTAGCTAAGGAAAAAGAGAAAGCAGATGGATCTTAAGGTGAGAATGCTTATAAAAAGAATGGTTGTTCACTTGGGGGTCTAGCATATGTAGGCAACATGGTTTGAAGGAAATGGTAAATGAGCAATAATGGCTGCCATAACAAAAGCAGGCTGGAATCTTCTGCTGTTGCTTCCCAAAGTAGACCATGGTCAGGACTAGCCAGACTAGAGTATTGAGGAAAAACACAAGGTGCACTTTGTGTGTGCAGCCATTTTAATCCTGTGGTTTGTTTGCTCCAACAGCGTTGCCAAAAATGGGATTTACTTTCCTTACTTGTGTAGCACTGTGCTGGTGTCCACTCTCTGACAACAGCTAATGCAGTCTGCCTCAGGAAGTGACACTTTGACTAATGAATTGCCTTTTATTACAAAATTCTCTTAGGTTCTACATTGAGGGTTGTTGCAGAACAGACTTTAATTTGTATATGGCTTTCCCCGGGATGTTGGGAATACAAGTAGAGATTTGCAGCTGTCATTGTCAGAGCTTTGTAGCCATTTTTCTTTCTTTCTCCTTTCTTTATTTGTTTGGGATTTTTGTTGGTTTTTATCAGAGGATCTTTAAGGCAGTGTTTGCTCTTCCCTGAATATTCTTGTTTATTATCCCTTTTTATATATCTTCACAGATAGTTCCTTCTATGCAATTATGGTTTTTTTGTTTTTTTTTTTTGCTGGGGGGCATGTGGACAGGCAGATTTTTGCTTAAAATGTGTACATTAAAAATAACTTTATGCAGGTTGCATATTTCCTGATCTGAAGAACACTAGTTTGCAGTAAATCAGAATAATCAGTTTGGAGTTGGCTGTGCCAGTAAGTTCTATGTGTTTTAACAATTTTGTTTTCTTCTAAGAATCAGAATGTAGATGATGGACAAATCCTAAAGAAAAAAAGAGTTCCAGTTGATGTGATATTGCAAGGTGATGAGAGGAATTATCCCAAATGGATAACGGTAAGATATTTCTCCTATTCTAAGTTATTAGCTAGTTAGAATAAAATAAAAGCTCTTTACCTGGGTAGTAGTTAAATGCATTCTGACACAACTTCTCTGTGCTTCTCCCATTGTTCTTCTGCTTGATGTCTGTGTAGATATAGTAGGATCTGGGGGTTTTGAGAGCTATGAAATGTAAGAAACAGAGCAAATCTTTTAGAAATGTATTTTCCGTTTTTTTTTTTTTTACTTTTATATGTTATTCTTGGAGCCCTGATGTGCCGGTTGATCTTTGAACTGTCAGTTTTCTTAAAAGTCTAAGTCTTAGCTTTGTAGATGCTCAAATTAAAATAATTAGCTTTGTTTTGATTTGGGAAGCAAGGAAGGTCAGAGGTGAAGTGTCAGGATACAGCTTTTCTTTTCTGCTGGAGCTGCCAGAGATGTGTAGATTACTCAAGTGTGTGTGTGGATATATATCCATGGATAAATTCTTATATTTGGGGTAGGGATTAATACATGACATGTAATTTATAAGTTGAAAAAATGATGAATAGCTTTTCAAGAATAAACTAGTAACTCCTAAAACTTCCTACTGAAGCCTTAGACTAGATGTTTTCCATTTTGTCTGAACTTGGCTGAGCCCTTAAAGACCATAACCGTACATACCCAGAACAGCAAGAGGCAAAGAAGTCACAAGTAAGGTTTTGATGATATGTTTAACATGCAAAAAGCTCAGAATGTTAGATTGTTTTTTCTTATTATGTTTTTCAGATAACAACTCCAAGTTCGTCAAAAAGTCGTCGTTCACCTTTGCCAGGGCGAGAAGTACTTGGTACAATTAAGTCTTTTGTCTGTTGGTCAAATGTATTTCTCTAAAAAATTTGGATTCATTAATATTGCTTAGGAAAAGTGTTTCATTTTTGGGGAGGCATTTCCATAGAATTACTTGGTTGCTTTAATTACTGGCCAAAGGTTTTGACTGGCTTTTTGTAATATTTTCTGCTGGTATTCAACATTCAACATTTTTGATTCTTGAGCAAATGAAAACTTCCAATGTTTTTCTTGGTTTAGGCTATAGCTTGGAAGTACACAGCATTAATGGCTGAAAGAGAAGGTGAAGTAAAGTATATGATTAGCTTGTGGTTTATGTATTCTGCTATTCAATTAGCTTGCTCATCTACTTAGCTGCCTGTATGGCTGGCAATTTCTTCGATGTTGATGGAAATGTTTCCTACTTTGATTTGTGAGGATGGCTGCAAATAAGCATTTGAATGACGAAATAATGTCTGCCAGTTAAAAAAGCACACCATTTTTCTCGGCCTACTCAATGATAGCTAGAAAAAGATTTCAGAGGCACCTGTATCTCGGCTTGTGTAAGTTCCTTTGCCTGTTGCACTCGTGGGATAAATGAGTGAAGTGCTTCAGACTGGTATTTTTATAGCAGCATCCAGTAAAATGATTATGAGCTTCTTCTCCTCCTCCTCCTACCATACACCTGAGAGTAAGAACTCCTTAAAGCTAGAATGTTTGCATACTGTATGTGCTGACTTACTAAGCCATGCAAGTGTTGGCAGCTGCAGAATGTTTAAGTGCGACGGATACTGTATTTTACTAAGCTTCACAAAGGCGTGTTGTTTAATATGTAGAGTTCAGTATAATACCAAGTGTTTACTCCTTGTGCACTTTTAGTTTATTGCATGCCCAATTTTAGACAAGACAATGGTTATTAGCAAGGTTCAGGGTAAAAAAATGGATAATGTGTGGGTGACTTGTAGGTAGAATCAAAATGGAGCAGACTGAGAGGAAGCAAAGGGATTGGTGGGCTTGAATGGATTGTGTCTTTTCGCGTCCACTTAGTATTCTGAACACTGCTGTGATTAATTACTGCTATGGCAAGCAACAGGACGTAGTAGGTAGACAGTTTAACCTTAACTTTTCATTGAATGTTCCCATGTGGCTTACATGAATCCAAACCATGTGGGCCCATGACAATATTTATCCAGTTTTTCATGGTGATGGTTGATGGGTAATAGGGTAATAGTGTAGGAAATAGGGTAATAATGCTTATGGAAAGCTTATTGAGGGGAAACATGCTATTGTTTTAAAATAGATTCTATATAAATATGGGTTTGAGTGGGACTTGTGACTTAGTATCTTGGTGGCTTTTCTGGGAAATTAAATGTTTCTGGCAGGTTTTATTATCACTGAAATGAAGATTATGATACGTCAGGGCTTGGTGCTGGCTAAAAGCCAGTGCATCTACCAAAGAAAATCATTCTTTCTGTTCTGCTGTGGTTGAGCATAGGAAAGAAGAATTAAAAAGCTTGTGGGGTGAGATAAGGAATTGGAGAAAAACACTTTAAAAGGTATGAAGGAAATTTTATTTACAGAATCAAAAAGATGATAAGGAGAATTAAAACCTTTAGAATACGTTTACCTGCCCCCCCACAATCCCCTGTCTTTTTTTATTTCTCACTGAGAGCATAGGAAGACAAAAGCATGGGGGTTTTGGTGAGTGTGTGGCTTGTAAAACTTCTGTTTCAGTTCACTTAGGGAGAGGAGTCTCTTGCTATGTCATGGGGTCCTTTCTATGGGAGGGAATTTTCTGTGAACTTTTTAATGTGGTTTGAATTTTTACAGGTTGCAGTCACACCTGAAACCTGCTTTGACATGTGTCAATGGGCAGAGTAGTCTTCTCACAGCTGCCTTTTGCCCCTGGGCCATTAGTTCATGGGCTGCAATTTTTAAGGATGAGCTGTTGTAGTATACCAGAGAGTGTCCTCTTCCTCTGTCTCTGAAAGCAAGGGTTGTTCTCCCTCTCTCTCTGCTCAGGCCTCTCACAGATCACAGCTTCTCAGCATGTCCACATTCTAGCCTGAGCGCTTCTTTTTCATGGGATTCAGGAGCATTCTCCATCCTTCTAGCTACTTTATTAATTATAGGGAAATAATTTGTAGTATTCTAATCTTCACCACAGCTTGTAGAAGAATTTCAGCTCTTAGGCCTGGGGCTCTTCTTGTCCCCATCCCTCCTTTGCACCGGCTTTAGTGTCACTGTTGTGTTCTCCAGATGTCTTCACCCTTCCTTTTTTTTGTGGATTTGGGAGAGAGTTGGTGTTTGTAGGTTCATCTGTTCTCAAGTGCTATCGGACGAGAAGATTTTGCAGAGTTCTGCAATGTTGAACGGCGGATCCCGTCTGGGCTCTGCGCGAGAGAATTGCTCGCTGTGAGGGCGAGGTCCCCGCCGGCTCCATTTCGCGCCTTCTCTCCACGTGGGCGCCGCAGAGGAAAAGCCGCCGCCGCCCTGGCCCCTCTGTCTGCAACACGGCTGCCCAGGAGCGGCCAAGGGAACCGAGTTCCTTGCGAGCCCTGCCAAGACAGCAGCGCCCTGGTCGCCAATTCCAGCCGCGCGTTCCCGGCCTCGTGGCCGCTCCCGGCGCTGGTGTCGGCCGCGTGGTTCCTCGCCGTGCCGGACGGGCCCGCAGCGCGGCCCTGCAGGCTCCACCAGGAAAGGAAAGGGAGCGGTGCCGCTCCTCGGAGAGAGCAGAGATCGAGAGCTTCTCGCAGCGTTTCTGCTGCTTAAATACATTGGCATAGAGGCGTTACCAGCTTCTCTAATTGGCTTAGCAGCATGCCTCCTCTCAGAGCCAGACGGCAATTAGTTTTGCCAGGCCCAGGAGAAGCTTTCAGCAGCTCTTCCCAGAAAATCACTTCCGTGACTGGCCTTCTTCCTCTTCACCTAAAATGAAGCCCTATAAGACCTACCACGTTCATGAATTGCCGTCTCAGTTTTTATAACTTACTGGAGAGACTGGGGAACTAGTTGTGCACCAAAGGTTTTTACAGACTGGCAGGCTTGCATTTCATAAACATTATCCAATGGGAGAGGGAGGAAGCATTCAAGAGTACTGTAATAGAACGTTTGGCATTGGTAAAGGATTGGTTGTACTTTTGGGTTAGTGATCTCTGTTCAAAATGGAAGGAGTATGGATCTCGGTCCCGTAGAGCCTTAGTTATGGCTTTAACTAACCTCAGATACCATGGAGTCTGCATTCATCAACTAAAATCTAGAACCTAAAATCTTTTGCCTCTTTTCTCCTCTTGGTAGAATATGGGCCTGTAATGCTCTTTGGATTTTAGCTCAGTCTTGTTGGACTCAGCATGTGATGCTCTTTTTTGTCTTGCCTGACTTCTCAGCTTGAATTGCCATATTCTCCTGGTTTGTTTTCCTTTAAATTTTTATTTCAGCAAATGTGGTGGCAGACAGTTCAGGTTTGCTGATGTTTTGTTATTCTGCAATATGTCGTTCCTGAATGTTTATTAGAGTGATATTGAGTATAGATGGTATTATGATAAGTGGTAATATTATTACTTGTTGTTTTTTTCTAGGACCTAAACGATGGGACCATATGTCAAGGAAAGACGTTACAACCGGGAAGAAAGGATTTACGGTATTTAATAGTACAGTCCTACCATGCAGCCAGAATGCAGCAGTATTTCTTTGTGGATAGATAGATAGATAGATAGATAGATAGATAGATAGATAGGATTATATTCTAATCTTGCCATGCAATATAATATTTTCAGAGGTATTGAGGAGGTCATCATCTGCTTTACAATAGAGTTGTAGGATAGTTTAAGATGTTTCGGCTAAAATAGATGACAATTTATCAGTGGTTAGCACCACTGGTAAACCTGGAGAAATTTTTTCTTTCAATTGCTGTCTGTTGGGAGAGGGTATTTTTGGAACTCATGAAAATGCATTCTGTGCAATTAATGCATTGAATCGATTTATCTTTGTTCAGTCAGTCAAGTCAGCTCGTTGATTCAGCAGGGTTTTCTGGTTTCATCTTTGGTTTCTGTATTTTTCCCCTGTGAAATAATGCCAGATTAATTAAAGAATCTTTGCAGTCTCAGTGGTCAGTGTGTCAGGTAAACCCATGGCCTGTGTGGCGTGCCTTGGCAGTAACACAGAAGCTGTTCTGAGCCCCACAGAGTGAGGCCATGGTGAGGAATGCAATTCGGTCTGAGGCAGCATGAGTGGATTGATGGAGACCAAGAAGAGGCTGTATTTAGGGTTCCCTTTCCACTCCTGCTAATGCCTTGTGCACAGTCCACTAAGCATTGCCGCCCAGGTTTCCCAAGCAAATCCATAAAAGACTGTGAGGGAAATTCTGTGTCTTAGCATCTTATGTGGGTGCAGGTAAGTTCTTGCAGTGACTTTACCAGCAATGGGAAGGGAAAAAGTGAATGACCAGGTAAGTTTTACGAGATACTTGTGGCTTTTCTGGTTAGGAGAGGAAAAACCTGAGAAAATGGAGTGAATTTGAAGTTGTGGGCTATAGCAAAGTAAATAAATATGATGGTTAAAATTATTTTCCTATTCTTTGAATACTCTTTTTTTTTTCTATTGCAGCGTATTAGTCGAAGGCCGAGGAGCACAGGTAGTGTTTTTTTTAAAAAAAATCTATTGCAAAATGTCTTAATATTTTATGTCATTCCTGTGAAAAACTTTTATTTGGAGCACAAGAGGACAAAGCAGAGCCTAGCACCAGTCATCCTCCACAGCACTGCCAAAAAACTTGTCCATACAGTGGTCAGATCCAGGCTTTGAATCAGCCTAAGAAATCCCAAAGTAGAGATGGAAAATAAGGGTCTGGTACAAAAAGTTTCAGATGGTCCTGACCTTTACTTCCTCTTCCATTTGGCTAATGAGGCAAAGTCATTCGAAAATGTGGCTATAGTCTCTGATAAAACATGGATAGAAAGTTAGATATTGTTTCCAAGATACTGTATTTAAAACTATTTAGAATAAATATTTTGCTAATCTTTAGAAATCTACTTCATGGTCCTAATATCCTAGAAGCTCTTACAGAAAAGAGTTTGCAGAGTTGTCTTAAATGCTAGAAATTCTTGATCTGTTTAATTTTAAATGTAAGGTACTCCATTTCAGATGACCTAGAAAGGCAGAAAAATGGGTAATATGTGTTTTTGCAGCTTCTGATGTTACTTGAGAAAAGTATTACTTTATTTCAAGTTGTCCTAGGGAAGAACTTTCTAAGTATGAAAGTGTGGTGAATAACTCTCTTAGGAACAAAGTAAGCCTGCATAGATTTGTATTTTCCTATGTCTATTTATATATTCCGTAAAAAATAGAATATTGAAGATTTTTTCCAGCTTAAGAAAACCATACATTGCTCTGGCTTTGTTTAATTGAAATACAAAGACACATGAAAACATTTGAACTGTCTGGTTTTGGTTGCTGTTAGCCTTAAAAAACCCAAAAATCAAGGCAGCCCATACACCTTAACCCCTCAGCCCAAAACAGATACGTCTGACTATGGATTGTTAATGCTAATGTATGGATTTTTTTTTACTCTCTTACTCTTAAGTAGACCTAAGTGTTTTAAATTAGGATACATAAAGGTTTGTGCTATGAAGTCTGAACATTAAACAAATACCTATCAATGGACCTCTCCCCTTAGAACATAACTAGTGTTGTTTTTTTCCAACTCACAATTCAGCATTTTGCTAGATTTAAGTTTTCCTATTTGGGTGGCATGTCCAGCATCCTCATCAAGTTGTACTGATTCAAATGTGACAGTCCTTTGAGTGGTGGGCTTTATTTTAATATATGGCAGCTCTCAATTAAGGAGGAGCAGGTATGTTAAATTTCAGCCTCCCAGAGAAGTGATATTTTGGTCATATATCAGCCGCATAAATTGACTTTTTTTCCTTGAGAGGTTTTTGCATACAAAACGGGCTTTGTGGTGTTTCGTAGACCTTGCTCAGTAAGGGATTTCAGCTGGACGCTACTTTATTCTTCTAATGTCATCTGTTCCCAATCCAGATATGTTTGGAAGAGGCACTCTGGCTTCTAAAAGATTATGTTGTTGAGGAGGTGTTACAGTAGATTTTTGCAAAATCATGAGGATTAATTTCCAGAGAAGGTTACAACCTTAAGCCAGAGCCTTCTCGTTACGTGCTTGTTGGATTTGAAGAGAGAGTGGTTTTATAGCCACTGGTTGGAAAATTGTGCTTTGAATAATTATCAGTGGTCTCCATCCAAACTTGAGGGAAACACAGCGGTTTGTATACAGGACTTGTCCTGTGCACTTTATTGGTTGTATACTTTATTTAATTACATAACAGAAGAAGGAATTAATTAACTCTCAGATGATAGCCGGTTGGGTTGACCACTGAGAAAAGTGTCAGACGAATTAGGGCTAGAACTGAAATTTCTTCAATTTCATGCAAAGAAGTTCAGAGTAATAGACTTACTTGACAATAATCAAATGCTGAAGAGACAATTTTGAAAGCTGCTTGAGCCAACCAAGGATATTGCACTCTGCTGTAAAAGTAGCCCACACCATGCCAGAGGATATGCACAAGTGCCTTGAACATGAAGCACACAAAACAGGTTTTCTGCACTGTTCAACAGTGACAAAAAGTGTGCTGGAGTACTTTGGTTTGTGTTTCATTATAGTGTGCTTGGCCGGAGGGAGTCAGAAAAAGAAACCAATTACTAGAGCCACTGATGATAGGATGTAAATAGAGGGAAAAAGAAAAGAAATTGAAAACAGAAATAGGCAGAGAGGGTGAGTATTATGAAAGTAATAGAACTTTTTTTTTTCCTCTCCCCTTCATGCTATGAAACATCAGAGAAGCAGAGCTGTGATTTTGAAGATGAGAACTCAGCAGTACACCAGGTATGGGTGCTGCATTGCATCTGTTTTGATGGAGTGTTGCAGGCCAGGCTGGGTGAGGCTTTGAGCAATCTGGCCATCACAGAGGGGGTTGGTTCTAGATGATTTTTAAGGTCCCTTCCAACCCCAACTGTCCTATGTCGGCCTCTTTGGGAAAATGTGTTTGTGGAGTCAAAAGCTAAGAAATCATTTCTGAGCAGGTGGTCCTGTGCCACGATATCTGTAGTGGTTTTCAGCTGTTTTATTAGGGTTTTTTTGGAGGGGGAGAGGGAGCAGTTGGATCTGGGCTCTTCACCATCAGGTGCCTTTTTAGTTAGGCAGTATGTGGGTCTAACATTTTAGATTACTATTTGTAAAATCTGTGTGGTCTAGAATAGCTTCTTTTGACTCAAAGTAAGTTTGTGTATAGACTTGTTAATAAAGATGGTGTGATTTAGTCACAATTTGTGGAATACACCTGCATTGGTTTCACTCCCACCACCCCCCAAAAACTGAGCAAGTAGTGAAAGCAGAAAATTCTATGGGCTAATGAATATGGTTTAAGCTACCAGGTATTAAAATTCCTTTCATGTGCTTTTAAGGAATCTTCTGAGAACTCTGGTGCAGATACATCTGATACAGGTGGGTTCTTTCATGTACTGCTTATCTACCATTTATTGAAGTTTGTTGAGAGAATGGAAGTTAGTGAGGTTTTGACCTTGTGCTCCCAAATAATTATTGGATTGCCTTAATTAGTGGGAGCTGCCTTTGACTTTTTAAAAATATTTATACCTGGTATTATTCAACAGTTTGATTCTTGAGCAAATGAAAACTTGCAGTGTTTTTCGTAGATGCAGCTGTGGCTGGGCAGTAGCCAGCAGTTAATGGCTGAAAGTAGAGTTGTACTAGAGTATGGTTAGCTTGGGGTTTCCCTATGCTGGTATTCAATTAGCTTGTTCATCCACATAGCTGCCTCTAAGGCTGGCCATTTCTTCCCCGTTGAGGGAAATGTTTCCTGCTGTCATTTGTGAGGATAGCTTCAAAGAAGCATTTGAATGATGAAGTAATTTCTGCCAATTTAGAAAGCACGCCATTTTTCTGGGCCTGCTCAATGAAAACTAGGAAAAAAATTTCAGAGGCACCTGTAGCTTGGCTTCTGTAAGTTCCTTTGCCTTTTGCAATCATGGGATAAATGAGTGGAGTGCTTCAGACTCTGGTATTTTCATAGCAGCATCCAATAAAATGATTATGAGCTTCTCCTCCTCCTCTTACGAATGGTCTGCGAAGTGTCTGGTGAGGATTTGTAGAAACCTCTGAGTTCCAGCTATCTCCAAGTCCTGTAAGATGTAGACATTAGATTCTTAGGGATATGGGATTGGATTTGTCACATGAAAACTTTAGTGCACTGTGGTGTTTGGGGTGTGTGGTGTTTTGGCTGTTGGTAGTTAGGGTGGGTGTTTTCAGGGCGCTTTTTCCTTGTTTGGGTTTTGGTGGCTTTTTGATACATAAAAGCTTACCAATAGGGCTCACTAATTTAGGGGAAGAAATCAGTCTTTATCTCTTTTTAACTAAAGTTTTAGTTTTGGCAGGTGTTCTCCATTTTTAGTATTTATATAGAATATTTCACACTTGTCAGGCAAGGCAGAGTTTCTTCCAGGTACTATCCACTGATTTTGTGTTGAAAGTGTGCCAAGCTTGTCTCCAGCAGGTAAAAGTCAAGTGGAGCAGCTCTCACCTGGGCCTGCAAGTCTGTCCTTAATAGGGAAAGTTATTAGGTTTACCATTTCTTGCTTTTTCAATATTACCAGCACATTGAAGTTATGCTAAAATTAGATTTTGGAAGACTCACACGTAGAAGAATTTTCCACTTGTGTACAAATCAACTCATGCTCTAATGCAAGCTATTTGTTAATAATTTAGAATTGATGTGATGGGGTCAACCATTCCGTGAGACAGGAGTTGTTCCCTTTGTCTCAAAAAGCACCCATTTCTGTAGCAGTCCAGTCTGTTCATGTGGATGAACATTTAGGAAGCAATGTGACAGGTTTGTGCCCAGTTGTGCTGGAGGAAGAAGATTGTATGGCAGTAAGAGAAATAGCAATTTAGGAGTAGTATGACGAGGCAGTGATGTGGTAATACCATAACCAAGATTTCTTTCACTCACGATTCCCAGGGTTATTCTCCTCTCCTTTTTCCTTCCCTCTGGTGAGTGCAGGGCAGTTCAGAAAGCAGGGCTGAAAATGCAGTCATGTATTTGATGCTCATGGACGACTGATTCTAGCTAATGATGAATTGGAAGGTCTGCCTACATCGAGGAAAACAATATTTTGTTGCATTTCATTCACCAAACGGCCCACAGAATAGAATACCTAAAACTGAGTGACCAGAGCCTGTCTTGTTTTTTCGTATTCTCAAATCTGCCTTATTTCTCACTTTGTGAGTCCTGAGGTGGTCTTGGCAACAGGAAGCTACTAAGGGGAAGTGTGAGAGAAAATCCTGTTGGCATATTTAGGAATGTAGTGGGGATTGTGCATTAATGATTAATGAATCTTAGAGAGCCACAAAAGAAAGAGCTTTAAAAATGTTTCACTCCCTGAAATATTTAATATAAATTGTAAAGAACTGATGGCAAACAAGTTTTCTTAAGCCTCCTTTGCTCTGCTGCAGTCATTTATGGTGCCACAAACCATGCTTTCCAATTGGAATTGGAATGGAAATGCAATACAGTTTAAAGTGATAGGGCAGAAAACTGTTTTCTAGAATGAAAACAGTTTAGCCAATAACTTGCACAGTACGTGTTTAAAACCATTTCTGTTTTGAGTTCAGCTCTGTTTGATTTAATATTTACCTTCAAATTGCAGGTGAAGAAGGTGGTGATGTAGCCTCCGTAGGAAGAAAATTTGAAGGAATTCATCTCAAGGTAAACTTTGGGGTGTCTAATAGAATGTAGTGATTCAATAGAAGCTATTAATTATTTGAGTTGTTTACACCTGCCTGATGAGCTGATGCAGTCAGTGGAAGACTTGATATCATCTGCGTCTTAATGCACATTTTTGGCAAGTGAGGTGTTCAATAATTCATGTCACAGAGACCAGTGACAAGTGATGTTATTGTCTTGCTAATACCAGTGGGCCAGAGAAAGGCCTACAGTGTACTGCATCAGCAGGCAGCCCTGAGAAAGGCTTTCCTAGCTAAGGAAAAAGAGAAAGCAGATGGGTCTTAAGGTGAAAACGCTTATAAAAAGAATGGTTGTTCACTTGGGGGTCTAGCATATGTAGGCAACATGGTTTGAAGGAAATGGTAAATGAGCAATAATGGCTGCCATAACAAAAGCAGGCTGGAATCTTCTGCTGTTGCTTCCCAAAGTAGACCATGGTCAGGACTAGCCAGACTATTTACAGTGTTGAGGAAGAATATAACGTCCACTTTGTGTGTGCAGCCATTTTAATCCTGTGGTTTGTTTGCTCCAACAGCGTTGCCAAAAATGGGATTTACTTTCCTTACTTGTGTAGCACTGTGCTGGTGTCCACTCTCTGACAACAGCTAATACAGTCTGCCTCAGGAAGTGACACTTTGACTAATGAATTGCCTTTTATTACAAAATTCTCTTAGGCTCTACATTGAGGGTTGTTGCAGAACAGACTTTAATTTGTATATGGCTTCCCCCGGGATGTTGGGAATACAAGTAGAGATTTGCAGCTGTCATTGTCAGAGCCTTGTAGCCATTTTTCTTTCTTTCTCCTTTCTTTATTTGTTTGGGATTTTTGTTGGTTTTTATCAGAGGATCTTTAAGGCAGTGTTTGCTGTTCCCTGAATATTCTTGTTTATTATCCCTTTTTATATATCTTCACAGATAGTTCCTTCTATGCAATTATGTTTTGGTTTTTTTTGTTTTTTTTTTTTTTTGCTGGGGGGCATGTGGACAGGCAGATTTTTGCTTAAAATGTGTACATTAAAAATAACTTTATGCAGGTTGCATATTTCCTGATCTGAAGAACACTAGTTTGCAGTAAATCAGAATAATCAGTTTGGAGTTGGCTGTGCCAGTAAGTTCTATGTGTTTTAACAATTTTGTTTTCCTCTAAGAATCAGAATGTAGATGATGGACAAATCGTAAAGAAAAAAAGAGTTCCAGTTGATGTGATATTGCAAGGTGATGAGAGGAATTATCCCAAATGGATAACGGTAAGATATTTCTCCTATTCTAAGTTATTAGCTAGTTAGAATAAAATAAAAGCTCTTTACCTGGGTAGCAGTTAAATGCATTCTCACACAGCTTCTCTGTGCTTCTCCCATTGTTCTTCTGCTTGATGTCTGTGTAGATATAGTAGGATCTGGGGGTTTTGAGAGCTATGAAATGTAAGAAACAGAGCAAATCTTTTAGAAATGTATTTTCCGTTTTTTTTTTTTTTACTTTTATATGTTATTCTTGGAGCCCTGATGTGCCGGTTGATCTTTGAACTGTCAGTTTTCTTAAAAGTCTAAGTCTTAGCTTTGTAGATGCTCAAATTAAAATAATTAGCTTTGTTTTGATTTGGGAAGCAAGGAAGGTCAGAGGTGAAGTGTCAGGATACAGCTTTTCTTTTCTGCTGGAGCTGCCAGAGATGTGTAGATTACTCAAGTGTGTGTGTGGATATATATCCATGGATAAATTCTTATATTTGGGGTAGGGATTAATACATGACATGTATTAATGATGAATAGCTTTCCAAGAATAAACTAGTAACTCCTAAAACTTCCTACTGAAGCCTTAGACTAGATGTTTTCCATTTTGTCTGAACTTGGCTGAGCCCTTAAAGACCATAACCGTACATACCCAGAACAGCAAGTGGCAAGGAAGTCACAAGTAAGGTTGTGATGATATGTTTAACATGCAAAAAGCTCAGAATGTTAGATTGTTTTTTTCTTATTATGTTTTTCAGATAACAACTCCAAGTTCATCAAAAAGTCGTCGTTCACCTTTGCCAGGGCGAGAAGTACTTGGTACAATTAAGTCTTTTGTCTGTTGGTCAAATCTATTTGTTTAAAAATGGTTTTATTGAAATTCATTAGGAGAAATATTTAATTTCTTGTAAACAAAGGCATTATTTATCCAGCTTAAAATTTCAATAGGCTGGATTTTAAAGGAAAGTCAGACATGATTTTTCTTATGGCAAAATCTATTTTAAAAACAAATAATAGCAAAAGAAAAGAAAAAGAAAGCAAATAAATTGTCTGTATAAATCCAACTTTTCTCATGCAGCCTCAGGAACTTATATGCATAGTTTAAAATTCAGCTACATTTAGCTCACTGTAGGCAGTGGTTTTTAGTTCTGCGTATTTTAACCTCAAGGAATGTAATACTGTGGCTTGGGGTCTGCTGGCAGCTGGTAGTTAAAGTGGTACTTTGTCAGCGAACTTTGGTCAGAAGCTTCTCAGACTGGTTGCAGTCCTATGAGTTTTAGTATAAATATTTTAGGCTTAACAACTACTGAAAGCAATATTTTCATCATGATTTAAAAAAACAAAAGCTGCACTTTTACCAGCCAAGTACAAAGCTTTCAAGGGGCACAGCAAATAAGTAACAAAACCTTTTGGATAAGGCTGTTACTTCTGACCAGGTTTCACAAAAGTGCAAACAAGTCTTCTTCTGCAGTGAATATCTGCATATTATGCTTTTTGAATAATGCAGTGTTCCAACATTTAACTTCTTTCCTCTTTATTATGTGAAGTCCATATGATTAGAAGTGTATTAGGTTGTTCTTTTTAATAATCAGTAACTTTATCTGAATCATATGCAGTTTATTTGAAGTTATACAATATATTATTGTAAGTGCCTTAATATGTTTGGATTTTTTCTTTGGTTTTGGTTTTTTTTTTGACTGACTGTAGTTTTTTTGTTTGGTTTTTGGTTTTTTTTTGAATAGGCAATCAAGCTGGTGTTTGCAAAAAGAAGCTAGAGTTTTCAAATGAATGTTCTTCATCCAAATATCCACAGTTACAACATTCTGCTGTTTCCCTTCCATCAAATACAGTAGCCTCACCCAGGCAGCAGCCTTGTCCAGAACTGAGCATGACTTCATGTGATAGTATTCTTGGAGGATTCCAGTCTGCAGATGAGGAAGGCTTCTTGAGCCGTACAACTCTTTCAGGCTTATATCCGGCAATGTTAGCGATACTTACAGAGCTTATGACAAGGCATTCTCAGAGAAAAGTGTTGAAGTACATGTTTGGACACTTAAGGTCCAAGAGACGGCATTCTAGAAGACCAAAGCTCAATGTTACTGTAGACAAAATGAGAGAGTCCGGATCTTGTAAATGGAAACCAAAGAAGGCATTCCACAGCATGTGTAGCCGTAGAAGTGAAGACAACCAAAATCCAACTTTTGGAAATGAGAGCAGAGAATTCTGTTCTGACAGTTGTCCCGTTAGTAATTCATCTGCTCTGGTGCCTTATGCTTGTGCTGATACAAATGAAACCAAAATGCACTACTCTGACTCAAGTTTAGAACAACATTTGGCATCTGGAAAAAGTCAAGAAGTCTGCAAACATACTGCTTTTCCTGATGTTATGGATAGAATGGGAGGGACATTTCTAGTTGAAGATAAATTACAGACTATTGCCTCACCAAAGAATTCAGAATACATAGAAGGTGAAAAATTTACTTACAAACTTTCCTCAGAACCCAGTTTTATAACGTCTACTGCCAGTTCAGATTCAAGAGCGTTTCATCTTGTAAAAGAGAGTAAGACTCAGAAAGCGGACTTTTGTGTTGGTACCTCGGAGTTGTGTTCATCTGCTTGCAGTTCCCATGGCAATAGAAACAATTCTATGTCTACCATAAATTTTTCTCCTGCAAGATCAACAAATACTATGTTCATATATCCTCAAAAAATAACTTCTTTCCAGCACAAAGAGTCATTTTCCTCCTGGAAGCAGAATTCTTCAAAGAGGGACGAAGAAATAGATGCTGCATTTGACGAACTCTACTACAGAGTGATTTCTGGGGAATACTTTAAACCTTTGACATTGACAAGACCTCTTTTAAACTCACAGAGCCATGAAGAGAAAGGAACAGTAGTGAAGAGTAATCTAAGTGATTCTGAGAGGTCCCTTAAACAGCGTGATACAGAATTCGAGAAACTGTGTGGGAAGTCTGTTCCAAAATTTCCTGGGCTTCAGAGAGCTTCAAATTTCAGGAAATATGAAGAAATACAGATGCCTGAAACTGTAAATGCTCTTGTTAATTCTCCTGTTAGAACTTACTCTGCAATTTCCAGTGCTAAAAGAGCAGGAAATTTTCAAAACCATCCTCTTTGTTCACCAGTAAAGCGACTGAAATTTATACCGGAATATTGTTTTTCTTCAAGCAAATGTCAGGAGACTTCCCACAGTAAAGAGGGTAATCTTCAGACAGGTGGCATGGATTTTTTGAGCACATACAACTGTAGCAAGCCCAGCTTTTTTGCTGATCGCAACTTTCATTGTCAGGTATTTAAGGAGCTTGGGGGAAAAAAAACTGTGCACCTTTAGATACTTGGAGAAGGGCTTAAGAATGGATTAGAGCTGCAAGCTGTTTTAACTAAGGATAGCATACTTGCGCTGCTTTTTGGTCAGTAGGGATGGTTTACAGCTCTGGGGGCTTGGGGATGTCAGATCTTCTGGATCCATGTGATGAAGCTCTTCATATTTAATACATTTGAAATGGTATAAATGAAAGTTTTTACTCCATTTTAATAGACAATGTCACTGGAGAAAATGATCTCAAATATTGACTTAGTTATGGAGTTATCCTTTTGAAATAATGACATTAATTTTATAGATGGACAAGGGAAAACAATCTTTATAGGGTTTCACAGGAATCATTAAACTTTTTGATTTAAATCAGACACTTCTTTTCAATTCACAGTAATTTCTTCTGAGGCAAGCTGTGAAACAGTATATGTTTTAATGAATGTTATATGTTGCTGCTTTATTTTCAGGGCTCTGGATCTCATGGTTCTTCACAACAAAGTTTTCTTGGTATCTCTGGCACTTCCCTGCAAGGTTAGTTTCAGACCCTTTATTAATTCATGCAGGAGTATTTTCTTAAGGAAATTTGCCCATTGAAGTACTTTCAACGTTTAAATAGGCTAATACTTAAACAACATTCTGTAATGTTCATGCTACTCAGCATTGTTCCTGCCCTTTTCATACCAGAATCTGGGACTGCAGGTGCACACTCTGATTGGCCTGGGACAATGGAGAATTGCAGCTCTCTCAGAAGTGTGAGCAAGCATCACCCAAGGTAATAATAGCCTCTTTTTAAAGGAGATTTCAAAATTAATTCGTACTCCTCTACGCCTGCATTAAAGATATGGAGGTGACATGCATAATTTTGTAGAATGAAAATGAGTGTGGGAGAGCCCAAGCTAATCACAGCTGCACTCTTGAACGCTGAGAGGCAAGTGTCTGTGGTCAAAACTAGCCAGACTCCAGCAAGGAGAGCTGCTGAGCACAAGACAGTAAGATGACCTGACTGAATACCTACTGTAATTCCTATGTGGTGTTCATTATAGAGGCATTTATTGTTTTAGATATGCTGCGGAATTGTTTTGATTGTGGCTCTGTGTTTAAGCTGACAAGTCCTCTCAGAGAGGAGTGCAGCATATTATTATTTAAAAGAACTTGCAAAAGCTGGCCTCTGTGCAGATGGGCATCATTAGCTGCATTTTGGCTCTGTGTGAACAAGCGGTGGCTCTGTTTGGAACATATCAGAGATCCTCTCCTCCTGCTATTATCGCTACTGGCAGTGTACTTAGATCTCTGGAAGCAGGACACTCTTTCCAGTTCCCTGAATACTGGCCTAAAATGTCTGGTTTTCATAGAAAATAAGTAACTTTTAAAGGAGTATCAAGCTTCAGATATCTTCAATTTTTAATTACAAACATTTAATATTCCAAAAACTTTTAAATCATTACAAGCTCTCTAAAAAATTCCTGATTTTATTTACCAAAACATTTTTTACATACTTTTTTGCCATAAGTGTAATTTTTCACCAGACATTATGCTGGCTTCCCAAGCTCAGTCAAGAAATATTTTCACTATGCTTGAGATCATCATATGGCTGGTATCAGCATTAACTGACCATGTTTGAATTGGAAGGTCAAAGGAAGACTCAAAGCATTTTTTAAACTACTTGTATGGGGAATTTACCCAGAAAAGGAGTTTAATGATGTAAAGAAATCAAGTTTCAGTTTAAGCAAAGATGGAATTGAAATTTAGAGGCTTACAAATACATACAATATTGATAAAGATTATATTTTGATTATTTAGTATATAATGAAAGATTGGAGACAAGCTGATGAGTATGCAAGGATGTTTCTGTGATGTTAAGTATGCCCACATAACTGAGCAAAGATCTTCTCAGTTCTTTGATTCCCTTTTGTTTTTCCTCACTACATTATCCTGTCTCCCCATACAAAACAGCCATTCCTGTTAGATTAGTTAGTGTTTTAAAGGAAATGGGTTTTCTTTATTTAATGCCTATAAGTAGAGAAATCAAGATTTCAGAGTTTTTTTCCAAGTCATCTGGAATAAAATCTATTTCTTTCTTCTTTAATTACACAAAGACATGTTTGCTGATTTGTAGCCAAAACAGACTGTCAGCTGGAAAGCTTCCTGAGGCCTGTGGTGTGATATTTTTAGCTTTCTATGGTTCCCAGCAGTGAAGCTTTTTAATGGCTTCAGATCCCTCAGACATTCAATGCCTAAGCCATGTGGAAAAATGCTCTATTTTCTAATGAATGGTTGTGAAAAGAAAAAGAATAATGTTTTTCTATCTGGACCCAGATTGCCTTTATCTAGAAGATGATTATGAAAGAGATTTCTGAAAAGGAAATGTTCATAACTAATAACATAACATTAATGTTCATAACTAATGTTCATAACAGCTCTGTGTGAACGCTGTCGTTCAGCTTTACCGCTGTACTTAATTGTCAGATGTAAACAAAATTAGTTCAAAATAGGAGAGAAAATCTATGCAATTTCTTAAGTAATATTCAAGGTGTTCTCACTTATATTTTTACCTTTTATCTAGTTCTGAATACATTCCCATATTACATCTCAAAGTTTAATAGATATACATAACTTAGATTGATCTAGTAGCACTACTGAGGGATTAAAATTACATACCAGGAAAAGCTTTCTCTCCATGTGAAAGCACATAGGAAAGCAGACAAGGAACCCTGCTGCTCTTGACAGTCAAGATGTTCAGATACCTTGCTTTGACAATTTGTTTCAATTTCATCCTGTTCACTGGAGTTTCAGCAAATATACAGTATTTTTATGTAATTTACTCCGTCATCTAAACAAAGGTTTTGGGTTTTTTTTCCTTAGAGTATACAGAAAACTAAGCTTCACTGATGGGAAAGACCAGTTGTAGGAATGCCTTGGATGACTCTCTGGTTAAAGCTCACCAAGAAGCATTAACGCACTGTTACAGTTTAAAAAGTTTTATATAGGTTGAGTTTTATTCAGTGTTGTTTCTTCTTCCAAGAATCAAGGATGTATAATTATATGTAAGCAATACACAAATAGTTCTGATTTATACTTCATTGCAGTTCAAATCTTTGGGAAAAGGTTTGTCCCTTTTAACAGGGCACTTAGTACTCAATTTATGGCTAAGTTGGATTTTTATATTTGATGGTATTTGTAATAACAGTGTGATCTGTATTCTTTTTATTTGCTGATAAGCTTTGATTCTTACTGTATTAATAATGAGGAATAACCTAAATGGCTGCCTATTCATTCTTTTTGAATGCATCAGTACAGACCCAAAAATCATTGCTATATACTATGACTTGAGTCTGCTATGCAATGTTAATGTTAAAATTTTCCAGAGTTCATTGTTCAATAAAATTTTTTGTTCAATAAACCTGTTTAATAGGTTTGATAATTGCATTCTGTGTTTTGACAAAATTGTACATGACACAGTATATGTTCTAAATAAAAAACTGTTCTGAACAAATACCTGCCTTCAACATTTTATTTCACATATGTGAATTCTCAGGAGGAGTTTGTATATCTGCATGAGGAAATCCATGAGAATGAGGTATGAGGGTCCCACAGGCTTTCACTGCTGTGTCATTTCTTGGCAAGGGGATTGTGTTAGTGGTGTCAGATCAGGTACTTGCTGTTTTATCAGCACTGCCCCTACCTTTCTGGGCTTCAGAAAAGGAAGAAATTGGTTTTCTTTGGCTTTACTTTATTTCCAGACACACAGGAGGGTTTTATTTTAGCTCTTAGAACCAGAATTTTGTTATCTTAAGTACTGTTCTTAGGACAAGAAGCCAGCTCTAGTGAAGTTTTCTCTGCAATGTGAACTTCTGCACACACATTCCACCCTTCATAATTTGAATATTGCATGTCTTTCCATGACAGTAGCAAAATACTATCTTCTAGAAATGCTCTTGGGGTTCTTTTTTCTTCATTTTCCAGACACGGATGCACTGTAGGGAATATGTTTTATGAGCTATCTTCCTCTTGGATTTGTTGAGGTAATTATTTCCCAGTATTTCTTGATACACTAGTATTGAGAGATTGCATAATTAATTTATTGTTTTCTAAAGTAATTTAGAAGTCAACTGGAATTGTGGTTTGGACTGGTTCTGAATCTAGGTATGAATTCTAAACAGCAACTTCAGTGCAGCTCAGACAGGTAAGGGAAGGTAAGTTGGTTGATTCAACATAGCAAAATTGTCTTTGTGAAGATTACTTTGAAATAATTTAAAGAGGTCATTCTTGGAAAACCTTTTAAGTGTTGGAAGATAAGATCATACCAATGGTATGGTTTTGGGTGCTAGTTTTATAGTTGATCCTCCTAAACCATGTTAGCCAGCAGACTCTTAGAAGTATGATACAAGCAAAAGTCTGTTCTTTCTCCTAACGATGCTAACTGCTGGACCAGGTATGTTTAGCCAGGTACATCTGCAGTGATTTATCAAATCCTGTAATTACTGCTGGAATACATCTGCCTCAACTTATAAAGATGTCAGTGGTGCTACGTGATCTCTTGTGTTTTGAGTTCCATTCTTCTAACCCTCCAAACAGTATTGCTTTTTCCACCATATTTCCTCTTGTTTACTCATTCTTCACTGTTCCATTGAACTGGTACTTGAATGCTAAGCTTACTGTTAATAAAAAAAAGCTTTACATTGCTTCTCTTTGCTATAAATTTTTTTTAAAGGAACAGTGGAAAAACAGATAAGGTTACTGAGACAGTGTAAACCTAGAACCTAGCCCCTCTTCTTATGTTATAATTAGTTGTAACTAATTACATTCTCTATATGTAAAGAGTTTACCTGGTTCATGGCAAATTTGGGAGAGAACCCCAAAGGGGCTCCTCTAGGAAAGCAGATTCAATCGGCCCCTCCCACCAACCGGTCCAGGAGAAAATACCTCCTTCGAGAAAAGTGGAAAAAACTTTATTACACAATAAAACCTAAACAATATTAATAAAACCCCTTGCTGCTCCAAAAGAGATGACAAACTCAGAAAGTCCCTCCCCGAGTTGCAGCTCAGCTCACTCAGTCTCTGATCAGTCCCTCAGTGCTGGAAATGTCGCAGGCCAGGCCCGGCCCGGTGGGCCCCAGGTGTGAGCTGCCGGTGCTCCCCTGGGTGTTCAGTCCAGAGCAGGTTTGAACAGCTCCAAAGAAAAGGGATACAGGAAAAGCCCACAGTCCAGGGAACTTTACCTCAGCTAGCTAAACTAACTAAAAGCAAAGGAGAGCTCTGTCCCACTGTCTGTCCATCCGCAGACAACACAGTCAGGAGCAGGAATGTGGAGGAGTGAGTGCAGTGTCTGAAAACAAACTGTGCACTCCTTCTCTGCCCCCTTCACTCTCTGCAACAAGTCTTAAAGGTGCAAAACTTATTATTCAGCATAAACAGAACTAGGCAATTTGGGATAAATGCATCATATAGTCAACCTAGGACAATATGATAGTTTATGTAGGTCTTTCTCTAATGTCTTGAAGATGGAACAATATTGAACATGCTTTTTTATGTAAGGATTCAGTAGTCATTTGAAAACTACCCCTAAACTTGTTTAAAAAAAAATGAGATTGTTTGATTTCTTATTTAAGCAGATGGAGGGTAAAGAGCCAAAAGAATAAAGCTAAATTTGAATGTGGCAGCATTACAAATGCCTTGGAAATAGTTGATAGGCTGTTAAAGATCATCCTGAGAGCCACAATCAATAATTTATTGGTGGCAGTGATTAAATGTGGAAAGGAAGTGTGTATAGATATATATGGAGAATATTTACAAAAATGCTCTTTGACCAAGCTCTCTTGCAAGGGAAAGCAGCTGATGAAATTTAGTGTAAACACATAGCTGGGCTAAACGATGAAGACCGAGAATAGAAAGGAAACTAAATGTAGTTAAATCGCGTGAAGTGATTTTAACATGTAACATGTAACCCTATGTTACATGTACACTCAATGAGAGAAATGGGTACCTCATTTCCATTAAATTAGTTACCAGATTGAAATGACAGATTGAATTTAACCATTTTTTCTTTTTGTTGGGCTTTGTTTATTTGTTTGTTGGTTTTTTGGTTTTGTTGGTTTTTTTCATAAATTTATCTCATCCCTTGATGTGTCTATCCATTTCTACTGTTAGAAGGTGTTGGCTCTCTGTACTATGGGCCTTTCGTTTCCAGGTTTACCTCTCAGGACCTGATGCAGTTTTAGGGCTCTCTGCTCTACTGAGTTTTAAGCTCCTTGGCACTGATCTGTGGATTTTAAAGGCTCAAATGTCCTGTTTTTTTGAGAAGGCAGAAGTGTCTGACACCTAGAGGCAGACACATTGCATCAACTTGCTTTATTGTTTCCTGTTGCAACTACTTAATGACTCCCAGAATATAAAATATATAAAACAGATACCCACTCTATAAAACGTACCATTTAAAGAGTTTAGTCTTCAAATAAATGTGCATACAGTAAGTGAAGGGTTTGGGGAAATAAAAAGCTCTTGTTGTTTTTGTAAAATAGTTAAGGATGGCAATGGAAAACCTAATAGGAATGCAAACATAACATGGGTATTGGAAGAAATCCTTCCTATTTTTATTGTTACAGATGGTGTGATAATCTTTGTGAACCCTTGAATACAGCTGTATACAATATTACACTAGTAGAGGAGTTGAGATTTGAGATGTATTCTAGGATTGTTAGAGAAAACTAAAGATACACAAAGATACTGCTAAGTCTCATGAAATGTACAATTACTACTTTAAATCAGCTGTTAAATTATTCTCCAGTCATTGCCATAGACTAGTCACAGTCAGCAAGTTCACACCGTGGAACAGCAGATTAGTTCTTATTTGGTGAAACAACTAATCACCAAGTGTGCAAGTACGAAACACAATCTCATTTCAAAAGTATTGAAGTTAATATGGAATAGATGTACTCTGCTAGAGCTGTATAGACAACAAGGGGGTCTTTTAGGACTGCTTGAAAGCTGATGATATTTAAAACAGGATCAATTCTTACTGGAATCACTACCATGTGAAGGCTGAGCTACCAGCTTCTGCAACTCTTTCAAACTGTCTTCAGAAGGGCAGATTCATCTGAGTGGCAGTCTGGACCTATGTCTTGCTTAGTCTATAAATATGTTTGGCAGACAGTTTGGAACACTTAACTTGTCCATTTCATACCACTGTTTAGTATGTCGGCTTTCCGGAATATTTTTCTGGTCCTCCAGAATGAAAAAGCAAATCTCACTTTATGGTTACATATTTGGTTCATTACATATTCAGTTCTCCCCTTTTGTATTATGAATCAAGCCCATTAATCTGACGGGATCATCGTGAATGGCTTCTTCTTTCGCCGTGTTTTCGGCAGCCAGCTGCTCACTGTTGAGGTAAATGCTAACTTTGGAAGCCACCATGGGGTTAGATGATCTTTCTCCTTCATCTTCCTCTAATGAAGGATCTTTCTTTCTCCTTGGTTTTCTGCATTTTCCCTTGACACTGTGATCAAGTGAGGCATAACACATCTGACTGGCTGACTCCACCTGAAAGAAAATTCACTTTACGTTCAGTAGTTATCCTTGCTTTAAAGTCTAAGTCTTCCAATATGTCTATGCTCTAATCATAATCCTGCTTGTAATTTGCCTAAACTAGCTGTAAAACAGCTCATTAAAAGTACAAATTATTAAACTGTGGGAGAATGGAAAACAGATCAATATAAGCTAATGGTAAATGACTGATAGTAGCAATATGGAAAAATTCATCAAGGTATCACTAGAAAGAGTCTCTGTGGAAAAGAGGGAAGCTCATGTAATAAATCCAGATTCTTTGGGATGCAAGACATTATTTGATCTGATTTTCTTCTCACTTTTTTATTTTTTAGTTGGAATCCTGTTATTAGGCTTTGTGCAGAAATTCAAAGATGGATGATTCTTGTCTATATATATGATCTCATTTCCAGTGCAAAATGTGTGCTTTTTGTGTCTTTCCCCTGATTTTTGTGCTTTTTCAAGCCAGACCATCAATGACTGTTGACATTGAAATGTCTAGATTTAAAAAGTTGTTCTTTACCTGGAAATACCCTGTGAGAGAGTTTGAAAATCCGTCCCTATGAAATATGTGGCAGTCAACTCAGGAAATTGATGCCAGGAATGCTTCAATCACAGGCAAATTTCATTTGAAGCTTTCATGCATCTCAACAAAGTACAAATCAATAGAAAATAATCTTTCCCTGGTTAAAGCATATAGATTTTGCACTGGACAGGAGACACCCAGTCAAACTCATGAGCATCATGTGATGCAGTTTGTGTTTTCTCTTGGTTGATAACTAAACCAAATAAAATTAATTCTTTATATTAGCCATGGATGCAAATTTAATTCTACATGATCTTCATGCCTATGGCTGAGCTTTATTATGCTGTATTGCATGGATCTGAACCATCTATAATAATGCTTCCTTATTAATGACTCAGATTGAATGGAGGGTCGAGTTTGTACTGAAATACTTTGATGAACTGAGATACTAATACATGGTAATTTTTGTGAGATTGTGAAGATTTTTGTTATATACTCTTATAGAATAAATAAAGGAACTCTGAGACATACCATATTACTCTAATTCAGAAATCTGTAACTAAAATTAAAGATACCTGTAGCTGGTTAACTGGTCTTTGAGGCTGGGACTTCATCTGCTCGTAACAACATTCTTCTGTAATTTATCAAAATAGAAAAATCTTTTTATTAAGACATGCTACTGAGTCTTAAATGATCAGACCAACAGATTTTATCTGTTAGAGAATGCTCTAAAATTAAATTAAATTAGTGTGCTCTAACATTAAATTAAATTAATGCTCTAAACTCCCCCCAGTTTGCTTTGGTAGGGTGTTTGTTTTGAAATCACACACAGTTCTCTCCCTCTAATTATAGAGAGGTAAATAGCTAAGAAATTCAGACACATACTGTGAAAATGGAAATAATTGTGTTCATATGAAGGAGAGGTTTCTCATTATTTACTTATATGAGTGTCATTTTAGAGTGGTAGGAGGACTTCTTGCAATTAAGAGGTAGCCACGTACTGATTAATTTTTCAGCACAGGCAGCCTTTTCTTTGACTGAGGAAGAGGTTGTGAGTTGCAGCAGCTGGTGATTAAATTTTGTTCCTGAGTCTACTTCAGTTTTCTGTAAATTCAGTTCTAGTTATTTTCTCATGTTATATCTCATTTTAGCCACCAGTAAAACAGATTACTTCCTTACAGTTTGCAGACTTTTACAATGTCACTGCATTTGAGCATTGACTTGGTTCAATTTATGCAAACTGTGTATGAAAAAGTTGGGTTTGTTTGGGCTTTTTTTCCCCCTGCAGTTGAAGTGCTTTAGTTTTACTTAGCTCAAATTAAGGCTTGCAGAAAAAGTTATTCTCGTTACTTAAATATTGCTTTAACTCTATAAGGGCTTTGAAACCCTCTGCACATCCAGCTGTCACTGCAGCTACATGATGTTACAGCCTTTAATGTGTCTCTGCCAAGGATTGTTAACTTGAGCACGGTAGAGCAGAGCCAAGCTGTCTGCCCACCATTCAGCTGCTGGCCTTCAGCACATTTGTCAGTGTCGCTGGTGATTTGTGGATAGCCACAGCCGAGAGCTGGGATGTGTTTGTTTCTGCCTCCTTCTGTGGGAGCACTGACCTTGGGCCGTGAGGTAATATGTGATTTAGATTGCTTTAATAGGCATGGATCAAGCTGCTGTTTCTGTTAGTGTAGCTTTACATTTAGACAAGCTCTTTATTTTGAGATACTTGGCTGAATAGGAACATATGGACTGTTAAAAATCAAATTCAGCATGAGATCTGTTCTTATAAATAGTAGTGCAGTATGAAGGTTTGCATTTCTGTCCCAAGTATCTTTTAATAATTTCAATTATATCAATAGTTGAAAATATGTAGATTCATACGTTTGCCGTTTGAGAAATGCAAAATATGTCAGTCATTTTTAATCATACATTTTTATAGCCACTGAATAGACACGTGTTCCTAAAATGAATCTTACCTAAAATATCTTGATTGAGATTGCCATAAACTGGATAATCTTCTGTGTGATAGCCATCATAGCTACAAGGGGAATGAAAAAATACTTTTAATTCACAGAATATGCTTTATTTAGCACCCCAATACTATATTTTAGTAAATGTTTTATGCACATATGCAGATTGTGTGTGTATATCCATATGTAGCAGATTGTTTGGTATCTTATAAACAAGATCAGAAATATCAGAGGGGGCAGAAATGGCAGTATGGGTGTTCTCAGGAGAGGTTTGTTACCTAGCCCAGAACTGAACTCTCCTTCCCTGTCACTTCATCAAGCACAAAGCTAATCTCAAGACTATTAAGCTACACTTTGAGGTAGGGTAAGAAATATTGATGATCACTGAAAGGAATGCAGTTCATGTCCTCTGAGACCACTCTGCAATACAAACTAAAGCACCATATCTGTCTTTTGGGACGATGTTCTTAAAAGGTCCCCTCTTGATTGAATTAAAATACTTCGGTCAACACAAGCAGAGAAGACCATCAGCTTTGCATTTTTAATTGCATATTGTGTTTCATTACCTGGTGTTACTTGAAAATGTTTTTAAGTGGATTTGTTAAATGGGAATTGTTAGTGGGAAGCACTTTGTAACCTTCCTACTGCACCCCTATATTGCATCTCATCAAGCGGGTGAAGTTGTCCTCTAACACCACATTCAGTGGTATTTTTCATCTGAACAGGCAGTAAAAGACAAATAGAGATTTTCTAATTTCAAGAAAATTTGTAACTGAGAATTGGATTTGGGTAACAGGTGCAGGCTTTTGTATTTTTATTTCAAGGGCCTTTTATATTTGGGTTGCGATGAGACTCTATGCATCTCTGTTTTCTAAAGTTGGTCTTGGTTTGGCGTTTTCTTCTGTGTGGCGTAAGAGAGAGAGACTTGAAACAGATTTGTGCAACAGATCATGAGATATCCTACAGCTGTAAACAGCCCTTTTTATTGCTTTTGGATGCTATGTGTAAAATATGGTTACGAAATGTAAATACATGTAAATTATCACTCCACAAGTATTAACTATCAGACTATATTTTGTAACTGCTTTGTAAGAGCTGAGAGTTCTTTTAAATTATTATGGAATTATTGACTATAAGTGATAGATAAAGGTGGTTTATCTCAATACCTTGCACTTTCAGATAAAATAGTATTAGCATGCAATTATTTCATTGTTGATAAAATGACTGGAGTATGTATCTCAGATGTGAATATTTTTTCCCTAGGTTTTTTGAAATTTTTTTTCCACTACCAACATTTCCAGGCAGACTGCATGAGATAGTGAATTTTCCTCTATGCCATCCCTCCAAAGCCATCTGTCATTATTTATTGCATATTTTACCCTTGCCAGAAAAAAAACTTTTTAATACAACTTACCTTGGATCATTCTCTTCATAGTCTTTATACATTTTAGCTGGATTTTTTTTTTGAAAAAGAAAAGAGAAAATGAAACATAATTTTAGAACACTTCAGTCTCACAGGCATGGTTTTGGTTTTGTTTTAGAGAATAGAGTTGAAAGCTTTGTCTCTCAGGATCTTCATTTGTCCCTCTACTTTTCTCAAATATTTTGTCAAATACAAAAAATGCTTGTGTTATGGCCCTGTGCTGTGTCTACAAAGTCTACATTAGTTTACAGTACCCAAAAAACATATTGTAACACATGTGATTAATTCTTTATTTCCTCCAAATTCTCCTTTGCCCTCATTTTTTTCTCACAGATTTTCTCTGGGGAGGTGAATCGTGTTAATGTTACAAAATGATCGTTTATTTATTTCACTGGTTCTGGTATGGCTGAAAAAGAGATCCTGTGATCCACACAGATGAAGAAACTGAAGCAGAGAGGCAATGGCTACAAAGAGATTTCATGCTAGAGCCTGATGAATAATTCAGGAATGCCTGACTTTCTAAACTCTGCTCCAGGACTCCAGAATTTACCACAGTAAGCTCCAACTCAATGACTAATGCAGCATCAGCCACTCTGACCTCAGCCTTGGTCAGGTTAGTTTTGTAAATGAGTGTGATTCTTCTTCATAGAGACATCTGCCTAGTAGCCCTAAAACACAAACAAAAAGCTCAACTCATACCCATCCCAAAAGACTCCAGCAACTCTCTTAATATCCTGTGAATTAATATCTGACTCTCTAATACTTGGTGAGCTCAGTTTATAGGCACAGGCTCTCTGTTTATGTGGATTATATACACAGGTGTATTTAGCCTTGTTGAAGTCACCAGTGTTTGCCTGCCCACCCCTACATGTACAGCACAGGGGCAGTTTTCCCTGTGTAAAGGGAATGGTGAGAACTGTATAACTTCCTAAACATAGAATCACATGCATAAGGCAGGCTGAACTGGCACAATCTGTCAAAAAGTAAAAGTTAATTTCAAGCAAAACCAGAGTATGACTGCAGCCATATGAGAGACACACTGGTTTAAGAAACACATTAGAATCCTATTATGAAAAGCAATTAGAATGTTTTTCCAAAACACACTGATAAGGCATAAAATCTGTATGACATCTGAAATTCAAATGAGCATTCAGGAATTTGGGGAGGAGAAAATTTTCTCAAATGTATTTTCTATCGATGCATCTACTTAAAATAATTTTTAAATGGAAATATACATAATAATCAGTTATAAGAAAAGTATACTTCCTAGGAAAGGAAACTGCAGGTATTAAAAATAGATTTTAAAAATAAAAATTTAGTCAGAATTAAATTCTTCCTGTTTTGCTGATTTACCTTCAGAGAATGGATTTGGGTACTTGTTTTTAGCTGTGGATTGGGCAGTTAGCAATTGTTCTGTAATCATACCTGACTCTTAAAAATTTTCAAAAGATAAATCTTCTCTAGTAAAATCATTCTTGCCAAAATTTAACTTTAAGATTCAGAAGAATCAATTTGTCAACTTGATAGCTCTGAGCAGGGATGGCTTTAAACATTGAAATTCGATTTCTTACAAAGAGACATTACTTACATTGCTTCTTTTTCATACAGTGTACAATATTGAGTGTCACTGAAACAAGCAGAGACAAACTCAGGAAGGCCAAAACTCCCCAGACAGAAAAATGGCAGTCCATTCCTGTAACTGAAAGAAAATTTACTATATGTGTTGTCTAACAATATTTCTGTATTCTCTTTGTACTTGGCTAGTTTTTGGTTTCTGTAATCAAAGCTGCTGTTTTGTTGTTTACTCTGTGACAGGTATTGCTATACAAGCTAAATAATTAATATCAAAATCAGATGCTAAATATTAAGAAAGCAACTTTAATAAACTGTTAGCAGAAATACTGTTTCACAGGAATTCAGCCAAAGATTAAGCTATTGGTTTGCCTGTAAGATGCAGTAAAAATCCTAAATTAATAAAGAAGAATGTAATTTTACTGGACAGCTTTGAAATTATTCTTGCAGTTGTCTTTAAGTTAGTGTTTGTAGTAAATTAAGTACATTCTTAGCTAAATTCTAGAGTTCATGAAAGTAGTTCTGAATTTAGCCAAAACAAATTTGCTGGATGTGTCTCAGAATAATAGCTAAGACTGTAGCATTTTAACAATCCCTGAAAAAAAGTGAAAATTTGGTTATGTTTTCTTGCATTGTTTTCCAGCTATTAAAACCACTTACTTGTTTTACTTGTTCTTATTTTCTTTCCTGAGAAACCAGGGAAAGTGATGGTAAAGGATAAGCATCAGCTGGGAACCATTGAAGCCCCAAGGAAGAGTTCAAACAGCTCCTAGAAAATCACTTGGTGAAAGGTGGGTCTACTTATCTGAACAAAATCCTCTTTTGCTGTAAACCTGCCACTCCTTGCAATAAGAAAGACAGGAAAGAACCCCCCTGCCCAAAATCTGTTTTTTCATTTAATTAATTATTTGATTAACCTAGCTTATACAAATTTTCCATCACAAACCAGCCTATTTGTGGCTGTCTACTGGCCAAAATTATCAGGGTTGCTGTGAATGGCCTGCGAAAGCCTTCTGTGACAGAGGAATCACTGAGCCAAATAAATGAGTGAAAGGAGCTTGCAGCTTTATTCTTAACTTTCCCCAGAGGCTTATTTCATGTTCTCTGAGATTTAGAGTGTTTGAAATAAAGTCTGGTGCCCAAAACTAATGGCCTCTAATAGTGCATAAAAAGAAACGCGTGGCTGGAGCAGAGCAGTTAAGGGGCTGGGTTGGACAATACTGATCCTTAGAGCACTTTGTTGTTTTTTGACATACCTGGATTCCCTGGAAGGCCACACTTTGTTTGTTTCCTAAGTAAAGCGAGTTACAGGAGTACAGGAATGCACTTTTCCATGTTGCTGGCCAGGGGAGGGTGGCAATGCATTTGCTGAGAAAGCAGAGCTTTGTTCCTTGCCTGACTGGGCTCTGGCTCAAAACCTTCTTACAGGTTTTGCCCCCTCATTGCACTGGGGTTGCCAAAGCTCTTTTTGTTTTGTTGTACTCCAACCCCCAGGTGTTCTTATAACGACAAAACAAGAGGAGATAAGCCCTGATAGTAAAAAATCACAAATTACCTGGGCTTCTGGGATGCAGGTTTCCTTCCTGATCAGAATGCTCTTTTAAAAGGAACAACACAAAGCAAATAAGCTGTAGTTTTCTGACAGACTTTTATCTTTTTTTGCACATGGTACTTTCAGTGACCATTTATTCTTCTTTTTAAACTAAACGTTCTCTTTCCCTCCCTTTCTACTACTTGAGTTCTCCCAAAGGTGTTTGAGAGTACTTTTGCACTGCAATACTCCTTTTTATGTTGAAAGGCACTTTTATGCAATGAGATACAGACATTTATGAGGAGAGAAAACATCCCCATGGAGCAGCTATACATCATTCCACTTTTTCAGGGAAGGAATTAAAAGAATGAGAGATCATACACTGAGAAGATATTATCAGGATGCATCAAGAATCATCAGTCTTTGGAACCTGGTTACTGTGCAATTAGTCACTTAATATTGCATCCCATGCAACCTGTCCAAAACAAGAAGTCTGTCCAGGACAAGAAATTTCAAGTTTCACTGTTGTACCTAAATAATGAGAATCCTCTCATTCTTCTCCTGTCTTTTTTTCTTTTTTGGTGTGATTGGTTTCCATTCTTCTCGTGTTCATTTCATATTTCTTTTCCTACAAACACTTTTCCCAGGGAGCAGAAGCAGTATTGTGGCCTATGAGAAGGGAAGCACATGTAAATGTGATAGTATCACAGAATCAACCATATTGGAAAAGTCCTCTGAGATGATCGAGTCCAGCCTGTGACTAAACCACACCTTGCCACCTGCACCATGGCACTCAGTGCCATGGTCATTCTTTCCTGAAGCACCTCAGGGACAGGGACTCCACCAGCTCCCTGGGCAGCCCATTCCACAAGCCACAACACTGAGGTTCATCAGAACAAAAAGAGTGAGCAGGTACCGAAAGTACAGTCATGATCTAACATTGTTCCTTTTTCTTCTTGTAGAATGTTGTCATTTTTCTCTCTGATTCAGGAATCCAGTTTTTGCCTGGTGTTTCCAGAGTAGAAGGAAAACTCTTAGTTTCAATTTGACTATTTCCAGTCCTTAACTGGCCCACTTTTTGTTGACAAGTATTATTTTCATGTTTCAGCTTTTGATTTAAATTGAAATCATTATCTGGAAAATAGTAAAGGATGGATAAAATTCTTTTCTTTTTAGTTTTCAAGTTTAAATTCTATAGTATTTGAGCCATCCTACTTCTCAAGAATTTAAAAAACATTTTAGGAAAAAAAAAGATATGAAACTTGGATTTCTCATAAAATGTAACAATGTTTTAAATCTCACAATCTATAGTTCTTAAGCATGATTTAGGAAATTTCTTGGGTGTGGGTAGATTAAGAAAAGAACATTTAAATTTCTTCCTGGATGAACACTACTTAGTTTATTTTAAAATTTATTTTCCATAATACTAACTTAAACATCTGCTTGTGTTTCAGCAGAATGTATACAAACATATGTGTGACTTCAGTATATTTTTGTTTGTTTGTTTTTGCAATACTAGCTATTTGTTTGTCAGACAACACTACTTATTGGGAGAAACAACAGCAGTTTTTACCTAGCCCGCAAAATCATAGTAAACGCCTTGATCGGAGATGTACTGGCGCTCTTCTGAGAGCTCCACTCCATTCTAACATTAGTTTCAAGCTAATCATATACCCAGATTTGAAATATGAGAAAATCCAGTTTTATATCCTAGCTTTACAGATATGCAACTCCCAGATCTTTCCTATGTCTTCTTTTTCTTATAGGTCTTTCTGATACGCTGCTTACATTTGTAACTGCATGATTTCAATATTAACTACTTTGACAACAGCAGCATTAGAAGGAAAGCTGACCAACTGTGTGAAGAACAATTTGTCTCCACAGATAACTGCACTCCCTAAATGTACAATAGCAGATGCAGCTTCTCAGGGTTAACAGGTTGTGCTAAAGACAAAAATAAGAAAAGGAGACTGTAGATGGTGACTGAGAAATAAACATCAAGTCTATTAGACTAATTATATTCCATTTTGAAATGTTGTCTTTTATTCTATTCTCTAATTTTAATTCTCATGCAAGTCATCTATTCTCAAATGGAGCAAAACTATAATAATCTTTTTTTATGTAACATATAATTAGTCCAAAGAACCTGTGACACTGTATTCAGGGGCCATCTTATTCAAGCCATCAAATTGAATATTTTTAAAAAAAAGAATGTTTTGTATCTTTTGAAAAATGTCATATGGAATAATTAGGCTGCTTGAGAATAGGACACTATGATTCTAAAACTATACGCTCAAATTCCATCAGGGTTTTCTGTGACAGTCTATCTGTAACAGAAATAATATTGAAGTCTTTTAAAGTAATGTGCTCCTCTGTGAAAGGAAGATGTTCATTACATACCCAAGGTTTCATGAGAGGGGACAATATTTGTAATATTGTTAGTAGACTTTGGGATGTGTGAGTGGAGAAATATTATATTTAATAATTATAAAGATGACAGTATTTTGATTAACTAATATCAGACTCTCTCTAGTATTAATGACACATTCTTATGCCGCTGTTCTTCCGCTTATCTTTGAAAACCAGGTTAAACTTGGAGTAGCATCCAAGTAGAACGTCTGTGTCTTAGGTAAGTTACTTCATTTGGATAATGTTTTTACTTTTATGACTTCAGGGATGGGTTACTCACCACCTCTTAATATATTTTCCAGTGTTTTAAACTGAATGTACTGAATTCACACCACAAAATATAGACAAACAAAAGACCTTCTAAATACATAGTTAATTGAGCTTTTTCTCTTTAAAAGACTATTGACGACTTTCTCCACCAACAGAAACATGGGAATAAATAGTTTTGGTAATTTGTTCTTAGATTTTCTCTTTACAGGCTTCATTATATTATTATTGTCACTGTGAGGGAAAAGAAGAAAAATAAAACCCAACCAAAAAAACAAAAGCCTCCAAAACATTCTAATCTTTCCTGGGTGAATTTCTGCTCTTCCTTTTATTGCAACTCAAAGAAATGGATATAATCCTGTACTCACTTACCTGTAGGAAGTGGAGTCAGATTTAGCAATTTGTGTTGCATATTTGTCCTATTAACAACATAAGATTAGGTAGCATAAATGCTATGTTTTGTTCCTCCTTGCTCTTAAATATTTTGTTTAGAGAATCCATCACAAGGGATAACAGGGAGATAGGCTACTTCTACCAGGTGTTTGTACTGAAAAGAACGTGAGGTGAGGAACATAGAAACCATCTAGCTGGACATGCCATCTGTGGTATCAATGTGTTATCCACAGAGGCAGATTAATTGCTACCAGATTTATGGTGACAATCTGGAGAACGGAATGGTTTCTTTCCTTTCTTTCCTCTCGTTTTTGTCTACAATTTTGTTAACGATTACATAAAACTGTCTTTCCTCCCCCCTTCCAATTAAACATCGATATAAGTAATATTTTGTCCTAATGGCCCTTAGAAAAAGAAACTCATTAAGAGACTGATGAATGTTAAATTAGCATTAAAAATGCTTCCACCTGTGTGAGCATTTAATACAGGATTAATTCTCTGAAAAAGATTCCTTAAACTGCAATTAATTAGCGCACAACTAATTGCTTTGTAAGATATCAGCTTCATACTTCAGAACGGAAACAGCACACGGTAAAATAAGAAGGCCCACAGCACAGAATTTTCAGAATAAAATCAATGCCTTAATTAATGAAGGTTTAGCACCCTGAGCCACCTTGTAGAAGACTGCGAATCTACATAGCACGGCTCCTCTGCTCCAATGCTTACAAGTTTAAAAGATAAGGATTACCTGATCCTGTTGCTTCTAGGAATATTCCCCTCTCCTTTATCCAACAGGAAATCAAGTTATGTTGGCAGAAGTTGGATACTCTTGTTTCGAGCCTGGCAGCATGAACCTGTCTTTAGAGTTGCTGTTAATCTCAAATCCCTCCAGTCTTTTTTTTTCACCTTCTTTCTTACAAACAGGAAATGTGGTTCAGCTTTTACAAGCAACACACATTCTCCTTCAGTGTTTGCCTCCAAGAGAGAATTAAATTATTTATGTGTACCCTTGTATTTATTGTCCACCTGTCTTGCCTCAGAAGAACATGTACAGGACTATAAGTTTCATTTATATGATACAAACCTACTATTGTAATATTCATATTCATATTCTAAGTCTTCTTGGGTTTAATGTTATATTGAATTCGACAAAAGTATTTAGATACTTCTTAAAGTAAATTACAGAACTATTTTACCTAGGAGTTTACCTAGTGGCTCTTTCTCTCTTGAAGTTTCTAAACCAAGGCAGAAAATAATTGATGAGAGCTTACAGTTTAGCAACAATAGGATTTACAGGCATGATGAAGGAATTATAACACTGCCAGCTCTTGAAAGTCAGGTTGGAATAACATAATGTCATTCCTCCATTCTGTAGAGTTTTTGAATCTGAGACCACAGTCCGGTACAGTTGTAAAAAGAAAGAATAAACCAATATGTGGCTTACTGTGTGTATTTGTCTTTAGAATTCAATGAAATATGTCTGTGTTTAGGCAGAGAAGCCATTTTCTTCTCAGAGTCAGAGTAGCTTCTTCCAGAGGAGACTTGCATGCTGAGCACTGTCCTAGAAGCCTTTTGGTAGCTTCTGATGTTTTAGGTGTAGTTTGGGTTTTGGGGTTTTTTTTCAGAGCAAACAGTTTTATTTCCTACAAAGTATGATGTAGAAGTAGGAGGGGGTTCTTATGAAAAGAATGTGAATCACATGACTGTATTTGTCTTTTTGGACTACATAAACTGAAATAGCTCTCAGTGTAGTCTAAGGAGCAATGTAAAGCTCTGTTCTTTCTCTAATGTGAGAAAATGTCCTCTACAATCTGTGTTTACTTGGGATGCTATTACTTTGGATTATGATTTTTGTATTAACTGCCTTGGATCAATGCTGAAGAAATAATTTACTGGATTAACATCTTATTTGAACGTGAAGGAACAGATTAGTCTTGATTAATATAATATATCCCATTCAAGTCTAAGGGTGACTCTTAACTACTCAGAGCTTTATCATAATGAAGTGAATAGAGCAGGAGGAATTAATCTGAAAATACTCAAAATGGTGGCAATTCTTATCAAAGAATACTGAACTGAGAGAGGAACTGGAGAGGGTGGAAGATGTACATTGTGAAAACAAAGGCAGTTGCTTCATTTCTCAGCTAGGAGCACGTGGAGTAAATCTGAGATCTGCAGAGGCTTCCAAATAAAATGCTTATCAGCCTGAACAAGAAGCTTACAAGAAATAAACTCCTTTGGAGATAATTAGGAGCATAATGGAAAGGTGAACACTGAGAATGCAGCAGGGGATTTCTGAGTCTGTAGTCCTGCTGGCGTGTTAATAAATCTGCTCTCCAAGAGCAAATCGTTGCTTCACTGTATCAGCTTCGAATGGCTGCAAAAGAAAAGTCTTTTGGAATAAATGTGAACTTGGTATGCTATTTTGGGCAACCTACAAGAGACAGAAGGCTCTGTTAGACAGCAAGAAAATATTCGCTTCAGGCAGTAAAATCCAGCGGGAACATGAGGGGTTTTTTTTCCCTTTCCTTTGTATGAGTGCTATGTTAAAAAACTTTAAAGAGCCAGTAGTCTGCTTAAAGCGCTGTTATTCAGGACAATAGAGACAAGGACAAATCATAACTATATTTAGAAAGAGAGGACATAAGGCAATGCTACTTCATCCCCATCTATTGCATACAAAGGCATTTCCTCCTCTGTTTTAAGTCCCCAAGCTGGGGACTTAAATTCCTGGGTGCATATTCTGAGAAAGTGTCTCTGCCTGCTTAATTACTTATGTGATCTTTGTTAAACATGTGATGATGGTATCTCAACAAAAGAGTCTGTCTCAAGTGGACATCTGCCTTGGCTGGGAATAGCTATTGCTGCTGAAGTTCTTGGAGAAGGTAAACGGAGCACGATTAAGTATTGATGTGCACAGATGTACATGAAGGAGTGAGCCTGTGCTGAAATGGAGTCAAACAAACAGTACAAAAGTACATTTTGTAATGTTTGCAAGTTGCCAGTAAGTTGTGCTTTCCTAAAACTGCAGAATGCATGTTTATTCTGGCTTCCTGAAGGTGAAATAAGTTGCACAACTGACAACATCATCAGGCCTCAAATGTCTACTTTATCTGTTACTATTCAAATTGCATAACCTTTCTTTCAAAAATCATGCCATTTTCTATACTAAATGTTGTAGTGGAAATCCCCTTGCAAAGAATGTAAGAGACACTCTTTGTAGTAGCAGTCTTGAAAAGAATAGGTATTCCTCCAAGATGTAAGTTATATTTCTGTTTGAAATGGAAATCTATTTTTAATAATAAAATTTCAGAATTTTCTGGGCAAAGTAGCTACAGCACAAATGTTTTAAATTTGGTTTATGCTGAAGTGCAGTCTGCTCTGGTTCTAGTCTCATGAACATATTGGAGAAATAGAACTGTTCTTTTAAGCTGAGCATGTGATTCTGCTTCAATGTCGGGTGCAGACCTGGTGCTCAATGAGCACAAATGTGAGCACAAATGAGCAACTGTGCTACAGGAAAGAGGTTGGTTTAAAATAGCTGCCAGAAAGATCAGGCCTTACAAGTGCGCTTCAAATGCTGCAGAGAGCTCTTCTATCCCTCACAGTGAATTTTGTACTTAATGATAAAATTAAAAAAAACTAATCACGGTCCTTTGTGCATTGTAGACAAGCCTGTCTTTAATCACCGCTTTACTTAAAACCAGTGTTAAGCAGAATGCTAACTCATTAACTGCCCCTGAAATTGTGGCTCTTATTAAAAGCAGTATCATGGGTTTCCTGTGTGGAAACCACTGGGTGGTTTTTTTCTGAATGCTACAAAACCTTATTATCAAGGACTATAAAGAGAAAATTTCTTATCTTGATAACTCTGCACTGAAAAATTTCCATTTAAATCTAACACTACATACTTGTGCAGCTTTGGGTGGGGTTTTCTGTGCTGCATGTTTTGAGATAGCAGAGCAATCCCTGTGAGAAAGCAGAGAGAAAATAGAACAGATGCCACTTCATTCAAAGCCGGCAGAGATAAAGTGTGGCTTTTCCCTTGACTTCACTAGATTTTGTTCTCTGTTCAGATAGACACTATATCCTGAGAGAGCTGTAATCGCTAGTGATTTTTCTTTCAATAGCCACAAGAAGAATGAATTTCCTATTAAAGTGCTATCATCCATTCACCTGGTTTTAGGGGGTTTTTTTGGTTCCCTCTTGACACACTTACACAAGACTATGGGCAAATACTTTCCCCCGGGTAGCTAAAGGCCTGGCCTTGCATCTATTTCTCATCGTTGTGAAGCCAGCAGGCTCCACTCTGTGCTTGGCAGCAAGCTTGCAACTGTATAAACTTTGACCAAAGTGCAAGAAGTATTTGTGAGCAAGATAGCAACTCTATCATACTGAACTTGTTCTTCTAAAAGTTCCTTGTGACTACCACAGGCATGTCCATGTGGCTCTGCTGGACCCAGTGTAGAAAACTCAGACTGTAGATGCGGCCTGAAGCCTCGTGGAGAATCACCCTGAACAGTCTGGATCCCTCGCTATGGCCTGAGCTGAGAAACTGGCTCCTCATGTGTCCTCATTGCTGAAGTGATTAAGCTGACTCCTGCTCTGCAGTGTGTCCTTAATCAGCTTAGCCTTCAGAATGGACTTTCTCATCATGGCTAAGAGAATGTCAGAAGCTTGTCCTCTGTTTCCAATGGGTTAAACTTGTTCTACCTTGAGTGAAGTGTTCCCAGCCACAATTCTGAATGAAAATAGCCCTTACTTTGGGCAAAACAAGTCCTGTGCTCCACTGAGTGACTGGTATTGCAGGTAATGGGTTCCTGTAACTCAGGATGCCGTCTCTGCATTTGAATACTGTCTCTTCAACCACTTTTTGGAGCCTGTATCACAGCATGGTTCATGTTGGCCTGTTCTTCTGAGCACAAGAAAAACCCTGAGCTCTTTAAAATCTGATGGAGACCTAGTGTAGGCTGTTTTGTTGAGGGCTCTTGTTAGAAGTCAGACTCTGGTGTATATGTGAAGGCTCCCACCTCACTTTACCATGGTATTGCAGGTGAAAGCACTTGAACTACATTTCTCTGAAATCTCCTCTGAAATACTTCCTGAATTTTATCCAGAGGGACACTATTTCCCTCATGACACAGGGGCACTAGGAGAACCACTGAAGTGGAAGTGCAGATCATGCACATGTCTGACAAGTTAGAAACAGTGACAAGGAAATGAAAAAATAAAAATGTATGAACCTGCCTCAACTTAATCTGGGATCGCAGATATTTACCAGTAAGCCAAGGTATCTCTGCAGTGCAGCTTAATGACTGCTTAGATCTAATGAATGTGTGTGCAGGTTAAGAGAAAGATTTGAAATAAAAACAGTGAAGCTAGGCTAAGCCTTAAAAAGTGGTCAGTGAGGCATTTGAGTAATGAATTTGAAGTGAATTACCTAACTACTCAACCTTTCAGCTTAACAGTGTTGTAGTTGCATCTCTATTTAAAGAAGTTTCTGGTAAGCAGATCAAAGTGCTCATCTTGCCACATTCACGGCTGTTAAAACATTGTTCTCTTACTACTTCCTGTTGAGCAGCACATTTGGGCACAGCAAAGCGTGTGCTGCTTCTCTTGTAGTTTAAACTGTCAGACACTTGTTAGCATTTATAGAAAATAAGAACGCAGGTGCACGGAAAATGGTTGTCTTGTCCCACAAAATGTTGAAAGTCTAGGAAGTGACTGTCCTACATTGGCATGTACATTTTGGCGTTTCTCAAAAGCCAGAGCAGGTACTGTTCCAGGAATTTTCTTTGAGCATGAGAGTCTTGGACTAAAGTGTCTGTGTGCAGGAGGCAGGGCATAGGCAGAACTTCTGTCTCTGTGTGAGAGATGAAAAATGCAGTCATGAACCCCTCTAGGTATTGTGAGTGATCTTACTCTGTCATGCACAAACGCTACAGCTGCAAAGGGAGGACTTCGGTTTGGAACTAGATGATCTTTAATGTTCCTTCCAAACCAAACCATACCATTCCATGATTCTATGACAAAATTTTTCAAGAGAATTTTCCCAAGAGAAATGTCATGGTTCATTTCACAAGCTTCTGGGTTAGTAAGCTTTTGGGTTTGACTCTTTCAAAAGTCTGGCATTGCCAAAACACTAATAGGCTCTAAGCAAGCTCTGTTGTGGCTACGTTGAACTAGCAAAATAATCACGTGACTTCAATTTTTGTTTTGTTTATAATCTAGGCTACTAATGTTCTTTTTATTCATGTTCTGTCCTTCATTGTTGGGGAGGATGGAACAGGAAAGCCTTATAAATATGATTGCCTGGCAAAAGATTTTGAGAATATAGAAACTATAAGCCAGATTGAAATGAAAGCAAGTTTTGAGATCCCTTAGTTACTGAACAACGGGAAAACAATGGTGTGGCCAGCTGAAGGTAATGCCCTCTTGATGAAACAATTCGCTCTGCAAGCAGGCAGGTCCAAGGGCCAGAGCAGACCCTGCAGCTTGGCAGATAGGGCCCAAAGAGTAAGAATCAGGATTTAAAATGTAACACAGTATGGTAATGTAGTGATTCTTATAGATTGTATGGAAATCTTATAGGATATGCATGCTGTAGTTGGTTGATGAGAATCCAAATATTCAACACTGAAGATGATTTATTGTATTGTAACGGGAACTTCGCTCTCTTTTCGCACTCTCTTCTGCACTTCTTCTTCTTCTTCTTACTTTCTCACTCACTTACCTACTTACTTTCCATTTACCCTCTTATGCTTTTACGTTCTTACTTCCCATCCTGTCTACCCCTCTCTTCTCTCGGGCCTGCTCTGAGCTGCGGCTGGCAGCTCGCAGCAGGGCCCTTCACCCACGCCCTTTGCAATAAACTGCATGTTATACGACTTGGCTTCAAAGAGATCTTGTCTCCGTCCGTCCCAACCATGCGTGACCTGCATCACTCCTACACTTCATAACTCTTATTTTGAGTTTGGTTAAGAAAAGTGTTTTTCTCTTTTATCCAATGTACTCCTCAGGAGTATTTTCTGTCTTCTTTATTGTGTGTGTGCAGCTCCCACCTTCCATAGTTCATGACTAGGAAAGAGTTGCTCTGTGTGCTGTTGTTGGCACCAACAAATTCTTGCTGGATTGCTTAGTCTGTGTTGAATCTGTAGCACTATCCAGGGTGATGAAATATTTGCATGAGTGAATTTTCTCTTTTTATAATCTAAAGAACAAAATTACTTAATATTTAAAGGTGCTAGCCAATTGTGTGATTTGGTTGCTATTTAGAGATTTCTGTTCAGATACTGAGGTAACTGATGCATAAAATATGATGTTCATCTTTCTACATCACCACTGATGTACTTGTGTAGGTTCAGTCGTTCATGTCAGGTATGGCCAGGGGGAGCAAAGACATTGTGGCTGAGATGGGAGTTAAATGACTTCAAAGCAGCCAGCAGTGCTGTCCCTCTGTGTTAGCACTACAGAAATAGATGGCATTTCCATCTTGAAAACAGGCTGCCATTTATCAGAACGTGTGCCCTAGCTATGTAGTTCATAAAATACTCCTTAGGCCATGCTCTGCAGCTGCTGGAAAGGAAGGTTCTTCTCTGTAGAGCTCAGGAACTTGATGGCAATCCCTTCAAGCAGAGGAGACAGGTAGATCAAGCCGTTTTCCAACCTTTCCTACACCTCCCTAATAAAGAGGTAGCATGGTTTTAAGTGTACTGTAGGGGGACAGAGAGGAAAAAAGAGTTGGATAAAATGCTGTACCCACACCTCAGTGAGGGAACAAGAAAAGTACCAGCATGCCTGAAGCTTGAAAGCAAAGGGAAACAAGCAAGAGAATGGTGTTAGTATTTGATCTTTGTGCACTGAGCTTTATTTTCTTCTCAGTACATAAATAAATGCATGCTTAAAACTCTTCATCTTTGCTGTGACTCAAGCATCCTGGATAAAGCATCGTTTTCAAACATTGCTCTGCCCTTTACTTCAAGTAAAAAAATTTTAGGAGTTAGAGCACCATACTAAAATTGAGAGGAGTGTAAATCATTTTCTGTCAGTTTTGAAAACAGTCATCCATTTTAGATGAACAGTCATAGGCTGGGTTTTTCAGCTACTTGGGGAGAAAATAAAGTGGTAAAGGCTGACTATTCTGGTTTGTAGCTTTCTCCTACTGAATGCTTTTATTCTGTGTTTGAAACCATGCACATCATGACTTCACATCATGGGACAGACAGTCCACAGAGGGTCACTGGATCACACAGAGATGTCAGGTTCTAATGTGCTGGAGTTGTGCTCAGCTCAGTATCAATAGCAAAACTGCGGCACGAAAAGAAAAGCTGGATTCTTCTCCATATGTACATGACTGGTTTTCTTTTAACCATTGTAAACTTCCAGTATACATCAAAAGTTTGCACTGATAAAACTGCTGAACAAACATGGAATTTTAGCATCAAAACCCAGAGTTTCTTTCTCCCTAATTGGAGGCTAAGGAGATTCTTTTAAAGAAACTGTTGGTAGCTTCTCTTTTTTTCAACTGGGAGGAAAAAGCTCTGAGACTTCACTAAGTTTTCTCTGTCACTGGTTAAATGTATAATTGGGTGCATGATTCTTAGGCTAATGCTGTGACTTGAAGCTAATTATCTTCCCTGCTATTATATAATGGAGTTCTGTATTTTAATGTGCCTGCTTATTTTCGGCAATGAAATACAGAGACAAGCCATACCAAAAAGAATCTGCACTGAGGTGCTTTTAAAAACCTGGTATTATTACAGGACTGTCTGTCTTTGAAACGTATCAAAACTCTTCATAAAGTGAAACCAATAAATACTGTGCACCATACAGAGCATGATCATTCACCCAACCTTGAATTAGAATGCACACCTCACCCAGCAGCAGCTCTGTGAGGTTGTTCACAGCCATGATGGAAGGGTAATACCCAGTGAGGAATGCAGATTGGCTTCTGCTGAGTGCAGGTAATTACAGTTTCCTTCACACACTGGAGTAATTTTTTTCTCTTTGCAACCTGATCTATGGTATATATGCAGAGTCTTGGCTCTGCATTTCCTTTGAGCATCATTGTATTTGCAAGTTCAGGTCTCCAATGATTTGCTGAGAGCATTAATTCATGTCTAATTTAGCACTAGAGAAATCTGAAGATTTAATGCATTTATAGATAAATGTGGGCAGGTTTTCAGGAAGGGCATTGTGCTAGTATTTCTAAATTCCTGGAGTGAGGCAGTTCCTAGGCTTCCTAACAGACTTGTGTTTTATACCATGACTTATTGTATCAACTCAGCAATGTTTCCCTGTGGCTGTAGACAGCCTGACAAAGTAATTATGAAATACTACCTGTACTTCTCACTTTGATACTAGTGTTTTTGAAGACGTCATATAGATGATTTAAATGGTTAAATTTCAGCTTTGGAGAGGCAAAGCAGGGAGCAGAGCACTATCAGGCATCTCACTAATGTGTGGCTGACAGTACTTAGAGTATTATTCTTTTATGTCTCTGCTTTTCTGCTGGGACACCTGCTGCTTTGAGCATCCTGGTCCTGTGGTGGGTGAGAGACTCCCCCTGGGCTGAACAGCTGGCAGTTTGCTATGGGAAGGGCACATTTTGAGCACTGTCTTTCCTGACATGACGCTTCCCTAGCTGTAGAGCAGAGCTGGAGTGTCTCTCCTGCACTGATTCCCAAAGGAAAGCTCTCATGACAGTGAAGCATGTGATGGGAGACAATTGGATTGTCTGAGGTTGTCTTACCTCAGATAAGAGACCTGACAACCTTAACAGGGAAAAGAACAGAGACTTGGCAGCATGCATGAGCCTTTCACAGGCTGTTGCTGATGACTCCTAATAGAAGGCAGAGGGGACTGCGAGCAAATCTTTTAAACTTAGAGAATGCTGGCCAGGTTGTGAGGTGTCACCCGTGAAACTGGCATTTCTTAGAGTCAACTAGTTTCTTGAATGGTCAAAGAGATCCTATCTCACTTCAGGTTATTTTGTTTGTACAGATCAGCCATATCCTTCCCTTCCCTCACCAGCACACTGAAGCTGCCGATTAATTGGCAGCTGCCTTGCTGCAGCTCAGATGAAGATGTTTGTTATCCTGGAGTGGAATCAATACCTGTGTTGCTTTATACCCAATGCCTGTGGTTTCTGGCAAGCATAATGACTTTTCTGCTAGCTTAACCCTAACTAAGATTTAATTAGAGGATTTTAAAATGGTAAATACATCCATCTGTCCTGTGCAAAGACTTTCTTATGATGATAAGCTGAGCAGCCAGAGCATCAGATCCTACCAGCAGACATCTGTGTTAATTTGGAGAGCTTTTCAAGCTCCTTTATTTCAGGTCCTTTCTCAGCTCTGTACTCATCTTTCTACGTTTTAGAACCTGTCCCATGCCCTCAGTAGGAGCTAGAATCTTCCCAGTGCCAGTAAATTCTCATACTCTTTGTTACCATTTCCTCTTCCCTTCTCTGTTCAAAGTGTGTCTTATCTAGAGAGTGCAGAGCATGGAGCAAAAACAAACCAATTTATATGTTCAGTAAACATCAGGTCAAGATACTTAATTCAGTTTACCACAGCAGGGTGGCATTTCTGAGAGAGGTATTTAAGGTGCAGAAAAGGATTTTTTGGGCTATCAGATACATCGCTTCTGTTGGGAAAAAAATACTGGAGTTTGTGTTGCTCCATTAAAATAACAAATGAAAAAGCAGAGTGCACTGAGTGCCAAAGCTGTGTTTATCTTCATGCCATATTCAGCGCTTTCTCAAGGAAAATATTCTAGCACAGAAAGAAATAATAAAAAGCAGACTGAGACAGCAAGTTCCAAAGTCTCTGTACATGCTTTTCAGCAGCTCATTTGGAAGCTGAATTCCTTTGCTCCCAGGAAATTCCTCAGGTTATGGATACTTGAGTTTAACAATGACTGTTACATCCAAGGTTGAATTGCATCACAAGTCTTACTGGAAAGAACAACTGGGCAATACTGCAGGGAAAAGAAGGGCAAGATTCAAGATGAGCAAGAGGTAAAAAATAAAGAAAAATATGTGGGTGGAAAACACAGAGCAGAAGTAATGATTTCAACAAAGAATAGATAACAAAGGCCTCATGATGTGAACCACACTTCATTAAAGTAGCCAGAGGTATTGAGCCTCAGATGGTGGTGCTAAGCTCTGTGGTGGAGTTCTTGGACAGCACCCTCCTGGAAATCTTTGGGAGCCCTGCTGCAAGAGCAAAATTGAGCTCTTACATAAGGACTGTGCCAGGTCCAGGGCAATAGGTATGGAGATATCAACCTTATCCATTTATGTGGAAAAAGTCTGAGGGAGTGTTGAATCTTGCCACTGCATCCTTCTTCCCCTCACCTACTCTAAGGAAGTACTGTGCCTTCTGCCAAGGACACAGAGCAGGTTCTAAACAAAGGCAAAAGAGAATAAAAAACAAACAAAAACCAACAACCAAAAAAACCAACCAAACAAAACAAAACAAACAAATAATCCCAGGGGCTTTTCTGGGTTTAAAAGGGAGCAGCTGAGGAGAAGTTAATTGCTGTGGGTCACCTTCAGTGCCAGAGATTTAAAGACTCAATCTCAGGCCTCTGAGGAATAACACCTCCTGACCAGGAGTGCTATGGAATTAGGGCAGCAGTACAGGTTAGTTACAGATACCCCCTGAGATTTGGACATTTTTTGGGGGGTAAAATTTTGGCTCATGTTTTTTATTAGTTTGTTTCCCTTCTGGTGGGAAAACTCATGGACAAGTATGGCAGTGTATTGCTGCCTCAGTGGTGTCAGTGCAACTTTTTGTTGTTTGTGGTCTTACCACTGTTGTTGTGGACTAGCTGCATTTTCCAAAACTCTTAATAATTTTACATAATTTCATACAACACATTGTCTTTAGAGCAATTTCTAGAGCCAGACTCAGAAGGAAGTCATGAAGAGAGAATAGAAGTCTATAGACTTTAAAGGCAACTGAGAAACAACAGAGTTCTTTTTCAGAGTGCATCATTTATAGCACTTTCATGCAAGTGTGCCATCTTCCTTGATTTATGTGTATGTATATTTGGAGTTATTTTCTTCCTATTCCAGAAATTGATTCTCTTTCGTCATGCCTCTGAGCCTATTTACAGCCCGCATGATATTCCATCACCTGCCTGAGTTACAGTGAATACAGTGGAACAAATGCCCAGATGCTCCATTTCCAGAGTATGGAAAGGGCATTTGTGCCTGCCTGTGGAGATGAGGACAGCTGGTTTTGCTGCTGGATAGATCATGCAGGTCTCTGTTTTGGGTATCAGAAAATGGGATGGTGTTTGTGCTGCTTTCTTAGGATGTGTCTTCTCTCATTCTGCACTTGGAAATTTTATCTGAATGTGACTGTTTGCAGTGCTTATGATTCTGAGAAGCCTGATAGGAGTAAGTGGTGTTACAGAAGTGTGCAGGGTGGTTTTCATATGCCTCCAATGTGTTAAATTTATATGCTGGCTGTAAACACTGTGCACGCACAAGCAACTCAACACTTGTGAGAGGTGGTGTCACTCTGCTGCTCAACAGCCATGGACAGAAGCATGGTGAGGTGCCTTCAGAAGCACTTACAAAAGAAGGATCACATTAGTATTTACCAAGTGGTAGCCTTCCAGAAAGGTGCAGAAATCCCACATGTTCCCTCCTTTAGTTATTTACCATGACAGATAATCCTAAAGTTCCTGACTGAACCCATTGAGCACTAATATGATTATTGTCCAGCCACCTTAGAGGGAAGAAGATCTGGCAATTTAAGGAGATGAAGAAGGGTGTGTGGAAAAAGCACTTAGAGATTTCAGCCCCAGGCATAAAAGCACTGTGCTTAGAAATAACCTCTGAGAGAATATGAAGAGCACCATCTACTGATGCAGAAGAAAATGAACGCTTTATATACAAAGCTGTTTTTTTTCTTTTCCTTCTCCTTAGACAAATTGTTGGTGGCTTTCTGAATGCAGACTTTAATGTGGATTTTGATTGTCACTAGCAAGATGTTTTAACTATTGACTCCCCTTCCTAATGGTGCTGATAGAGAAGAGGGTGTGTGTGTACATGGTCTGTTCTGAACCTCAGCAGTCCCGGCAAAGAAGGGGCCTCGTTAGCACCCTTGATATGCATGGATATGCATGCCAAATATATCAGCTGCCTGCCTAATCCTTATTGTCATGGCAGTTGCTTTCAGTACCAGCTTAGAAAAGCATGTTGAGCTGCCACTGAGCGTCTCTTCCAGAGCCAACTGCCAAAATGGTCTCTTTCCAGTGCCAACTCCCCTCAGCTTCCTAGCTGAGAGCTGAATGATTTGTGACAACCTCACCTGACAGCTTTATGTGACCATGCTTGGAACATTCCACAACCTGTATGCACTTGACACTGTCATGGTTTGTTGTGCATGGGAGTGCATCATGAAGGTCCTGTTGCTGTCAGCTCCTAGGCAGACCATGCTGTGTTCACCTGAGAAACCATCTTAAAATGAAATGCACTTTTTGTTCCTCTGGATCTCAGTCAGCCTGACCTGCCTCTCTCTGCTAGGGAGGACTAACTCTATATTTAATCTTGTTTCCTCATCACTGACTAGTGCTCCATCATCAGGGCCTCTTTTTCAGTGTTAGATTGGGCATGAAGTTGCACCATTCAGAATCTCAAGTTAGTTAATTTAAGTTTGCCTTAAGGGAGCTCTGACAGGAACTATTAGACCTGCACAGATATCTGTGTCTCAGATGTTGTAACCTTTCCATCCTGTTACTGCCTGATGATATATGAAGAGGGAGCATGGCTTTGCTTCCTTTTTTTCAGAAGCACAAGGCTCCCTCTTTTGTTGTACACCAGCACCACTTAGTGCTGAGATGTTCCAGAGGTCACTGATAGAAAAATATGTTTTCATATGGTCATATTCAATTTCTAAGTGAAGCCCTCATTTGTGAGGCTTTGTATTAGCACTTAACTAATTTTTGCTCTGTTTGTGCTTTTTCTCCCTCATCTACATCAATTTCATAGAAATTATAGCATCTTTTCCTACTGGAACAGTACATTTACAAGTACACATCTTATTCACTGGAGTCTAGGGTACAGCTCATGTCTTGGGCCACCCCTTCCCAGCCATCAGCCAGTAAGTTCTAAAATTATAAATCCAGAAACTGTTGCAGTTAGAAATTTTAAGATTCTGAGCATTCTGCATTCCTAAGTTTTGTAAAATCTAGTAGATATGAACAGATTTAATAAAGTCAGAATATTAACAAGGGAGACAGAATCTTAGAACTAGTTATTCTGTTTGGTGAAAAAACCACAAAAGTTGTCTTCAGAACTTCCAAGCTACCAGCTTGGAGCTGGTTTTAGTTTGTTGGGTTTTTTTTCATCCATTAATTGGCTGATTTCTTCTTACCTTGTTTTCCAGAAGCTGAACAATTTGGTGTGTTTAGTTTAGTGCAGATGATTACAGAGAGGGAAAAGGATCTTTTTACCTGCTTGTGTCCATTACCTCTGAACTGAATAAAAGTTCATGTCTGGAACCATAGTAGCATCTCATTTCCTAGGGGGGAAAAGGACAAGAAGCCACTGAACCATTCAACTCTTCTGAACACATTCTTCCTAACATCAGAGGAATGTAAGACTTGGATCAAGCTACTGCCTTACATTGCTCCGAGATATAAACAAAAATGAGCAAAAAGAAATATGTAAGACTTTTATGCATCATAGGCTTATACCAAATGACACTTCTGGCACCTTACACATATTTAAATGTGACACTTTGAATACAGGCTTGAGATGTGTCATAGCAAATTATTTCTTTCATTGCCACGGAGAGCATTTGGTGGTCTCTTTCTGAACAAGAAAATGCCAGCTAATGCTTGTTTGCAAACAGCAGTGCCTAAGGCAATCCGGGAGAGGGAGCACAGGACACCCAAGTAGAGCTTCCCTACAGAATAGGCAGCAGAAATTGTTGTTTGTGGCGCACCAGGTTCTAAATGTTTGGACAAGAATAATATCCCGGTGTTTTGATGGCAGTTTTTTGAGTGCCAATAATCTCCACTGTCCTCTCCAAAACCCTCTAGTACACATAGGTACCATGGGCCTGGTAGAAAACATGGTAGAAAATGTGTAGTAGAAAACAACAAAGTACAGAGGTGACAGCTGCAGAGGGACAGCAAGGTCTTTGGGATCAGAGCACAGGGGAAAAGGAGACTCCTCTCATGTAATGTGCCCAGCAGTCATGCATCAGTGAGGGACTAGGGCCTAACTACCTTCATCTAGCATGAAAACGCATCAAGCTGAGGAAAGTACTGGCTCTTTTTATTTCATTGTGAAGGGAAATATGTTCAAAAATACTGAATAACTTACGATCGAACAGCTCTTATATAATTATTTATTTATACCTGGTTTTGACTATCACATATCCTCTGTTTGTCATACATACATGGGGAAGTGTGGAGATACACCAGTCTGAAAACTTTCTAAGTTTGTCACAGTTATCAGGCAAAACCTGCCAGGAAAAAAGCATCATTTTCTCTATGCTTAATTTAGGCCACTTTCTTATTTTATTGTAAGACTTCATTGTAGATTCTTGTTCACTCAGCAAGTGAACTGAAAGAAGACTTTGTTGCTTCTTTTTTCTGGACTAAATAATTTGGTGTTAGTAACTGATTTTTCTAGTTAAGAAAATCACATGGACAATTGGTGGCAATTTCCACAGCTAAAGGAATTTAATATTTCACAACAAAATATATGTAAGACCAGAAACTGATCTCCAGATTGAAGATTTTGTGATCTATAATTTTTTTACAATGAATAGTGCAGCTCTTGAATCTTTGCATATTGACTAGAAAAAATTAATGATATTGTTCAATTTTTAAAACTGTTTCATTATCCTAAAAAATGTGTGCAGGTAAAAAAAAAAGGCACATTTGTCATAGGCTTTTTTACTGTGTATCTCTTTCTTCAGGTTTGAAGCTCAGGCAGATCTTGCAGCAAAGATGATGTTTCAGGATCAGCAGTGAAATAATCTACTTCATGATACTTCTCTTCTGTAAAATGCAAGGGTTTGGTCTTAAACTACAAGGAAAGATTTTTGCCTGTAAGATTTAGCACTCCAACAAAGTAAGACTAAACAGAAATACAAAAGGGTTCTAGCTGTGTATTTGTCATTTGTTCCATTGCAATGGCTCTCAAAACTTAAAATTTTGTCTTAAAACTTAAACTTTTTATAGGAATTACTTTTCTTTTGTTGTAATCTACTCCTGGGAAGTTTGGGGAACAAGTAGGATAGTGAGACCTTATGTATTGTCTAGGTTTTGATGTTGCTTATTTGTTTAATAGTAATTCTAATGCTTGGGTGGATATTTTCCTTTGTATCTAGAGCCAAAGATGTCTAGATAAAAAGAGCCATATCTCAAGGAATTCCCAGTTGCACACGAACACATTAAGTTTGTGGAAGACTTGCTGCACTCTCTATTCAGGCACAAAGGTAGGAGGGAGAACAGTGGGTGCCCAGGGAGGCAAGTCAGAGATGAAATCCTGCATCTGGAGTTAATAACTGATCTAATAGCTGATCACTGATCACGGGTCCCCAGTGCCTGCCCAGGGCTTGCATCAGCACTGGCACCTTACTGAGCCCATACAAACCACTGAGCATTCAACACTGCCACCTCCTCCTGAGCCACTGTGGGGACATAGCCCTGACTTTGCCTTGTGTGTGCTCTGTGAGGACAGCTTGGCCTTCCCATGGGGGCCTGAGGTGGCACAGCCCTGGTGAGCCCAGCCCAGGGCACGTGGAAGCACGGGTGCTGCAGGGGACACGGTGGGGCTCTGCCAGCAGTGAGTCCATGGTGCCATTTGCATCTCATGTCTAGCAGCAATGACCTTCACAGATGTGTGTGCCCGAGATAAAGCCATTCTCTTGTGGTGCCAAACTCGGCATTAGCCAATTTATATTTACCCAATGACTATAAAAATGGCAATATGCACCTTTTTCTGTTTGAGTAGCTCATCTAGAAAGCTCACAATTGGAGGTGGTAACATTTGCTGTATAAGTTTTCCTCCAAAATGTCACCTTAAATGAGATCTAAAATTTTCATTAACATTGTTATGATGTTTCATTTTGTACTTGCTTGACTAAGTACTTCTTGAATCTCCTGATTCCAAACCAGGTCACCATATATTTCTTCCCTTAAAAATTGTGGATATATAGTATGTAGTTTTCAGAAAGTCATTTTAAATGGCTGACTTTTTGTTCTCTTTGGGGTCAAAACTATTTGAAACCTTGGACTCCTTCAAAGGACAATGTGTATTGTAGCTATGACTAGTCAGACTAATGTGTCACCACAGTGTAACATGTTCTTCTGAGTTTATTATCAAAACAACTTTGAGTGGGTCTACAGAAGAAAATGAGAACACTAAATGGAACAAAGACTGCAGAGACAGAAAGCTATGAAACAAAAATAATACATATATGTAAGGGAAATGAAAAATTATGTGGCAAGGAGCAGTAATTAGGACAAAAGAGATATAGCCAAACAAATAACAGAACTGAAGACATCTGAATGAAGAGGCACACTTTTATTAAAAAAGAAGATCCTAAAGCAAAAGGCAATAAAGGTTTTTTATCACTGTTGAAACGAGACATGAAGAGATGTAGGGAGGGAGAGCTGTGGTGAATTCATAAGGAAAGGAAGGTGAGTGGAGGAAGAAAGGGAAAATTTTCTGTTGATGCTTTAGATAGGTTGAATCCTGATCCTCATGGGCTGGAACATTTCCATTCCTTACTGCATCAAGCATGTAGAGTGGGTGGTTAGTATCTATGAGACGTGAAGTGACTTGCTGAGGACTTCAGTCAGCTGGTGTCTGCTGCCTTTCCACTGCTCAAGATGCTGCCCACCTCTGCATGCTAATAAATCTCAACAAGCCTGAGACCCCCTAATGGAAAATGCCTTTATGGGGACATGAAGTAATGTGTGCAGCATTTAGTTCCCAGAGAAAAGCTCTGGGGCTCTCTGTGGGCAAGAACTATCTCAGAAAGCACAAAGGGATTGCTGAACACAACTAGGCAAATTAGAGGAATTAGACAGTGGTTTAGAAGATGAATGACAAAGGTATGACAAAAGGTTACTGACCTTTCATGATATGCAGCCCTTGTTAGCAGCGCTGCTGCACAGTGAATTATCCTTTCCTCATGTCTGACTGGCTGATAAGCCCACTTGAAACTTTGCAATTCAATGCAATTCACTAAACCCTCTTTAGATCTTAATTCTGTCCCCTACTCCTATCCTCTATTTCAGCTACATAAGAAATAAGTTAAGCTAATGCCTATATTTAATTTTCATGCACAAATCAAAGGGTAGATGACTATACTGCGCAGACTTCTTGTAGTAGTAGGTGAGCTGTCCTTTTGATAGTGAAAGCTGTGTGAGCTGAAGATGTGGTGTCCTGGAAAATTAATTTCTTGGGAGGGTCTTGGCAGCAGGGTTCCAGGCTCCATATTAATATCTCTGAACCGGTGTCCTGGACCTTAGTGTTTCTCCTTTTAATTCCTGAGTAATTTAGGTCAAGGAAGATAGTGAGGAATCAGCTCCCTTCTGAAGGTCAGGAAGAAAGAGCTCTAAGTAAATCCAGATCAAATTCATTTAGCAGAAGCTACACAAAAGATGTTGGATGTTGCTTGGTGGGTTCATAAACTAACTGCTGGAGCAAATACCAGCAACAACTACAGAGAAGAGGGTTATAATGGCAATTCTAGGCTAAAAAATGAATCTAATTCACAAGTCCTTCACTACTGGGATTCTGAGAATAAGCAAATTCTGCTTCACCCACACTTTTATTTTCAATGTTTGTAATGAAGGAGTAAACTGGCTTGTGGTAAAGAGAGCAGGCCCTAGGAGGTCTGGTGACAGGTTACCCCAAATGGCTAGAGGAGGGTATAGCAGAGCAAACAATTTGCCCCCGCAGTGAGCTATTTTGAATTCAGGAATGGTGGGATGTGAAATACTAAATATTGAATTCAGGGCAGGTAGTATATATTAAGAAGAACTCAGCCATTATGATAGCTCATAATTTGGTCAGTACTGGTAACATAGGACTTAAATATTCTTAAAATAGTTCTGTATGTTCTTTGTAGCTACATTCCAGCTCTGCTCTTCTTGGCTCTAGCACTTGCCTCATTATTGTGCTGCTGTAAGAGGGAGCACAAAGAGCAAACTTGCTTTTATTGCTAAGTGAACCTGAAATGCTGCTTCATTTGGAAAATCCTTGGGCTTGCTGCTAGAGTTTGTCTGAAGCCCACAGATACATACAAATGGGATGGGGGATGCATACAAATCCCATGAATACTAAAAGCCCAGCTGAATCCTAGGGTTTGCACAAATCCATTCCTCAAGTAGTGACAAAGTTTGGAATTTCTGTGACAGAAGGAAATGGTTTATCTACTCTGTTCCCTTTTTGCTTTGCAAGAAATAGTTGTCTTGTAACTGGGAATATAAGTAGGTAACACAACCAGTTTCCTCCTGTGTTTTATTTTATTCCTCTTCATGCAAGGCTGTTCAAAGAATAATTGAAAACCTGGACTGCTACTCAGTATGCACAAATCCTTACTTTTTTGAACATCCAGTTTTTGGAAGCTACTTCAACACACAAGCAGCTTAAAAACCTTCCTTAAAACAAAAATTAGCTTACAAACCAGACAGGTATGTCTGTGGGTTTGAGGTTTCTTTTTTTCTCATTTCTGGCAAAACTACTGCAAATTGGAGAATGCCATATATTGAAAAGGATTGTGAAAAATGTTTGGTTTTGATGATCATCTGTCTCCAAAATGAAAAGTCCTGTTTCAATATTCTTGCCTACATTTTCAATTTTGGTGCAAAATAATTTTACTTCAAAGTTTTTGTGTGTTATGGACTAAAAGTTATTAATGTTTTGGGGAAGCTTTCTTGGACTGAAAAGCAACATTAATATTTTCTTCATATTTACTTACATTTTTGTGGCACCTGGATTTTTTTTAAAATCTTCCTGTCTTAAATTGTAGCATTATAGAGTCATTTGGGTTGGAAAGAATTTGGTTTAAAGGTCACCTAATCCAACCCCCTTGCAGTAATCAGGGACATCTTCAACTAGACCAGATTGCTCAGAGCCTCGTCCCACCTGGCTGCAGGCACTTACAGGGATGGGGCATCTGGGCTGCCTGCTCCACTGTTTTACACACACAAAACACAGTGCAGTGAAATGCAGTTCTTTCTTTCCAGCAGTTTGTTCATGCCAGCAACACAAGGTTGTTTTACCTAGAGATCCACAGGAGCTGTCTCTTGCTCTCTTAGCTGTTTTCCTGCTGGATGGTGTGCACTATGTGGAGGCTGTCACGGCTTCTGTCAAGTGACTGAGGCCATCCAAGAGCAAACAGTCACATGGAGTAAAGTCTGTGGCAAGACTCCACAGGTCAGCTAAATATGCAAATTCTTGACTGCTGGCTGATATAAAACTAACAGGAATTACCCAAGCTGGTAGCCATTTCTGGTGCTAGTGAAAACCAACACATTATCTTAGCAGAAGGGGAAGGAAAAGTGGTGATTTGTGTTGTTCAGCAATTCCTGCATACCAATATTGTCATGGTTTAGCCACATCTGGTAACTAAGTACCACACAGTCTGAGAGTAAGCTTGGGTTGGTCCATGACCACTGAGCAACTTTCTTAGGTTTTTAGCTGTCCCTAAGAGCACCGACACTTTCATAGCGGTCAGTAAATATTGTTTAAAGTCCGATGAGAAAACCCAGCATCTAATCTCCAGTGTTAATGAATGAAGGCATACTGAAAGCCAGCAGCCAACTAGTACTTGACATGAATGGTAAGTCTAAAAAATATACTGCTGTGAGAAGTGCCCACTGGATCAGCTGGGTGGTCAGTACAGCATGCAAACAATATTTGTTTGAGGTGCTCATCTTAGGATTTCATTATTTTGATTGGAAAGAAGAATTATTGGTGGCTTGTTAAGATAATTTGTATTAAAGCACTTACAGGGAAAGACAATTTATTTTTTCTTCAGGCCAAAGAATAAACCCCGTGAAATATACAAAAAACTTCTAAGGAACTTCTAATCAACTTTTGAAATAAAGTCCCTTTACATTCATAAGATTTGGCATTTGCTTTTATTCCAGGCAACTGAAATACTCTGTTGGCTCTGAGACTGGCTTGCAAGTTGCTACAGAAAATTCAATGTTAAAGCTCTCAAGAAAAAAAACAAGCAAGGCTTATGCTACTTGCATGCTATGCTAAGCCAGTGTTTTTCAAAGAAAATGCACTGTGCCTTTAACTTTTCTGACAAGCTACAGGAAGAATAGGAGGAGACAATATTTTTTTTTAGTTCAGGGTCATTTATTTTTCACTCTTGGTACTCAGTCTTCTTCATATTCATATATAGTAAAGAATCTTTTGGTAGCTGTAAATGTCATCTGGCAGATTATTTCTCTCAAAGCTGGAAAGAACATGAAGGAAATCTGCAGGTATTTCATGCATTACTTTATAGTTGCATTGGTAGATTAAAAGACTGGAGTTAGATTTTCTTGTAATTAAGTTATTATGTGTATATTTTAGGCAAAGATGTTAAAGTTCCTGGGATGCCAGAAAGACTAATGCTGTCTCAAAAACTAGATGTAACTATCAGTATTACATCGCTCACCAAAAATTACTACAAAACATGAAAATAGGAATAAAGGACAAATCTTTTGTATATTCCAAATATTGCACAAACTACCCATGTAACTACTTTGTACTTAATGTTCTGGACTAATGTATCTTTGGATATATGCTTACATGTATATGTGTATATGTTCTCACTGTCAGGCTCCCAGAATAATTCAGCAGTTTACAGGCATAACTGCTATGATATTTATGTAAGATATTGTCGTCGTTACAATTTATTGCTTTTTCTGCCCAGTAGGCTCCTTTCTTTGAGTGCAGAAAGGATCCTAGAGGAGAAACTTTATTTATCTATCGTTGCAGAGTGTCAGATACATAGTAGGTAGAACTAAAAATGAAGTGATAACAGGTAAGTTCTTTGTCTTCTGGCCTGATGCTAAATAAAGATTTGGGCCTCGTGCAGATCATAGGCAATACCTGTTAATCCATTTTCAAGTGATCTTCTTTTAGGAAAGCACTAAGCTGAAGTACCTTTTACTTACCTTTGTCTTCTTCAGCAGCATAGCTACCTAGCCTATAAATGATACCTCTTATTCCCCTCATGTTTAAACATTTCCTAAAGTTTCAATACACTCATTTCCAAATCTGTTCATCTGAGTCGTTGTTCCCTCTCCAGCACTTAGAATGCAAATTCTGTGAAATAATGTTGCATTAGAAAGTGCTAATTAGCTCAACCTGAAGCACGAAAATAAATCTAGTAGGTTATCTCCATCAACCTACTAGATATTGTCCTAATAACTTTCTCATTAATTTAGAAATACATTTTCTAGTCTCTCATGGCTGTTTAAATGCATCCTACAGTAGTTAAATAATATGAAAAGACTGAATTCTTTACAGATCTCTAAAGGGCCACTTGAAGTTATTTAAATCTTACAGCTGCTTTTCTTAGATAATATCTTCTGATAAAGTAAGCCTTTTGAAAGCTCATCTCTCTTCCTTTTGAATATAAAAGGAGATCAAAACAGAGTATTTCATGGGAACACAGTAAAATCTTAAAACATGGAAAATTCCTGCCTCCCACGAATAAACCAGAGACTGCAACAGGCTCAGAGGGAAGTGAGTTGAGTTTTGTAATTTCTGGTAAGACCCTTGCTGCTTCAGTGGCAGGAAAGAAAAGGTGATTCAGATCCATTCTGCTTAGCCTCGCACGAAAAGGGAATTTGTTCCCTTATTTCCAGCATCAGCAGTCAATAGAATACATTCCCACTTGGATATTTTAGGATTTGAGATGAATTTAGAACTTTTCAACCATTTTTCTAACACTGTCTTGAAATATTGTTCCACATCTTAGTCGAATATCAGAATAACAGAAGAAACCTGAGCTACAGAGACACTTGAGACAATGTATTGTTACCAGTTTAGGGTTGTGTGGTTTATAATAATAAACTGCTAGGACTGTGTTCCAGTTTCCCTGTTTTCAGATTAAAGAAACACTGCAGAGCAGCTTTGTCACACTGAAGTTTTAAGACCAAACTTTAATAGTGTATGTGCTTTGCACTTGGGTAACAAGGCCAGCAAGTGAGAGCACAACACCATGTCCTGCAGTAACATTGCTGGGTGTCTCTTGGTTCAGATTATCAGGATTTTGGCAATGCAACGGGACAGGAAATGTGACAAATGCAGCAAAAAAAGAAGGAACCTATAGGAAGAATTGGAGCAACGATGAGTTTGAGATAATTAATCAAATCTGGCATTGCTGGCAACTGGTCATCTCTGTGCATTAAATCAAATTTTCCTTGATTTACACCTGGGAGATACATTTAAGAGGTATTTAAAAACATATTTTAGAGGGGAGAAGAAAAATCAGCAGTTACTCAGTTTTATTTGACTTATTTTCTTCAGCTTAACAAAGGGTCTACCAGCTGAACTCAGGTTTCTCAAGAGGGTTCAGAAATACGTTGTTGAAGACTCTTTGGTTTATCTCAACCTTTATTTTTCAGATTACATTGGGACAAAGTAGGAAACATGCATTTTGTCATGACTCAGAGAAGCTGTTTCAGGTGTTGTGCCTTGGAAGTTGTGGGATCTTACACTGATTATAGCATGCAAAAATAATTGCTCAGGAAATCAAGTTATGTATGTCCATATGCAAAAAGCCATTGCTCAAATTTAATTGGGTAGGATTACAAGTGAAAAATGGCCTTCATTATGTTATTCATAATGTTATTTTCAGGATACTGGTAAGGATTAGGAGTTTCTCCAGAGATCTTGCAGACCACACTCATCAACAGGAAGCAACAGAAACTCTCACTTCAGGAAAACTGATTTACATAACTAGCCTTGAGTCAAAATGCAGGTTTTATAAATTACTTTGTCAATCTAAAAGATGCTTGCTATTCAAATTATGAAGCCCCTGTGCGTACAGGCCCATTTGTCTGAATAGAGAGACCATGAAAACATCAGTAACTCTGGCATAAAACTGATGTATTGTGTAATAATGTTTCACATAGAACCTGGTGCTTCATTTATCATCAACGTCTGTAGCTAGGTTTGGTACAGGTTACAAAAGAAACCCTGAATGCTTCAGTCACATCACAGATGTTAATAAAAGGGCATAATAGAGAGGTTGAGCGAGATGAATTTGGGATATAATGGCTCCTTCAAGCCAGATGCTCATGAAGATTAGTGGAGAAAGATGGATGGAAATCTGAGCTTTAGAATTATGCTGAACATCCTCCTACTTATAGCAAACTGACCAATCTGCTGTGGAAGAAGTAAATAGATACAAGGCAGATTTCTTACTTGCAGATTGTCTACTTGCACAATTCAAGCTCATTTTAGCAGCTTTGACATATTACTAGTTGCTCATTTTGAACATTAACTTTCCCCATGTGCAGATCAAAATGACAGGGAAAAGTAGGAGTTAAAATCCAGCAGAATGCAGATTTGGAAGGAAAGGTGAAATGGCAGAGAGAGCAGGGTAGGAAAGAAGGGTGAAAGAGACAGGATTCAAGAAAGTCTAAGGATAAATTTAAAGCTTAAATGTAAAGCAACTCATATAACTGAGAGCTGGGGTGCTTTTTTTTCTCTTACAATCCATGTGTGAATTAACAGTGAGTGACTTAGAGAGTAAAGAGTTAAGCCTCCTTGACCACAACCTGGATCTGCAACTCCTCTTACCAAGCCCCAGAGATTTAGTTTTATTTCCTTAAGAGCTCTTGGCATGTGTCTGCAGCATGGGAATAAGGTTGCTTCCTGCTAGCCCTGACTTGTGTCATGTGTGAGCAGCTAGATGTGATAAGAGAGACTCATGCATGGGAGGTCAGGGCTGTTTAAGTTGCTAGTCAAGGTGAAAGCCAACTGCAGCCTGGCCACTTTCCTCACTTAATGTACTCTGCTTTGCATCTGAAAGCAGCTGAGACAAAATTAAAATAAGCAATGCCTCTTGTGAAGGCATTCTAATTGCTCTTGCCTTTTTGTATCTTCAAATATTCCACTCCCTGATCCTTCCTCCTCGCCAAATGCTCTGCTCATGGAAGGGACAAAGGGTTCCAGAGGTGTCCATTACAGCATTGTTAGTCCTTACCTAGAACAATATCTTATATCTGCCATTGTTCCTGTTGCATTCAGACACAGGAAAATCAGCAAGGCTGAAATAAGATTTTTAGGTAAAATATCTTAATTTCTATAGAAGGCTGTGGAGACACATCTCTGGGCTCCTGTGCTGTATACTTCTATAAACTACTGGGCACTCACCACTCCACTTGTTAGAAAATACTTATTTATAGAAAAAAAGGGAAGTATCTATATAAACTGCAGAATTCTAGCAATGTATCAGGTTTCTTTTGAATTGCTTCTGAGATGCAATGATAAATCTTACCTGATATTTTATGCCACTCTCTTGCTAAGGAGAAAACTACTGTTAACAAGAATGTAGAAGAGCATGCAGTTTCAGTACTTCTCTCCTGAAATCTCAGATTATAGTTAATCCTGTGCTTTTCAGATTTACAGTTTTGATTCTCACAGGACTACAGATCTGCTACTGAAAGCTTTTCTCTCCCACCTCTCTCATCTTGATTCCACATGCTGTTTTTCAAGGTGACACACCACTCTTCAGACAGAGGACGAAGTGGGGAAGGAGGAGAGGGGGGAAAATCATTCCATTTTAAATTGGCGCAAAATGAAATAAAACTTTAAAATGTTACAAAGAAAACATTTAATCTCCCAAAGTATTACAGAGCCAGCACATCCCCACCTTCTGCATCCCCCTAATCCTATTAGATAACACCAGGAATAAGCAGCTGTTATAATAAAAAATGCCAAATAAATGATTTTGAACTGATTGAAGGTATGAGGAAAAAACCCGTAAGATAAAAAGCACTGGGAACGTGACAAGACTATGAGAGTATTCAGCCCCTAGTCTTGTGCATAATGGCTGTCACTCAAGTGTGTCTAGTTAAGACTTGGGGAGATATTCATTTCACTGGAGACTTTTTGATCTGGGTATCATCTTGCATGACATTTTTCATGAATTGTTTCTTTCAGTAGCTTGATGATATTTCTTTTTTTAGCTAAATGAAGAGAAGTATTTATGAGAGCTCTGCAATTTGAAAATGCTCTCAAGGAATATGATCATCTGAGTGCCTACCTTTTCTTTTCAATGTGTTCCTGTAATTCACTAGTCAGGAAAGAGGAGGCAGTGACTGCTGCTGCTGCCTGGTGTCCCTGTTCCTTCAGATACTCCTTGCAGCAGAATGCTCTGGTAATTGCTGTGGTTTTGGCTTTTTAATTTGATGCCTCTCCATTCACAAAGTGCAAAGTATTTACATAGCTGTTGTCACTTCTGCCTCTCACTCCACAGAGGAAACTAAGGCAGGGAAGAGAGGAATGACTTGCACTCAAGGAGATAATGCTGAAATGCAGTTCAGCTTTTAGTCCCTGTGTTTTCTCTAGTGGGTTGTTCCTGTCTCCAGTTCTCCAGCAGAGGTGGTTTACTCACTCCCTAACAAAGGAAAGTGTCGAGCCCCTACAATGTTCCTTTCAGATGCAAACTGTAGAAAGCTTCCCAGGTATCTAATCCCAAGCCAGTGAACCTACATTTGTAAATCACATCTGTACCAATACAGATTTTCCAAAATTTAGTTAATTTTTGACGTTTTACTTTTGAAAAGTCAGATGTAACTGTGGATCTCCTACACTGTGGCAGTATGAATAAACTGTATAAAACAATTTCTTATAGAGTACCTTTTTAAGGTGAATTAAGGCTTTGGATGAGGTGGTTGGGTTTTTTCCATCTCACGTAGGACATATATGAATGAAGCAAAACAATTACCCATGAGTGTGACTATGCCAGATGCACAAGTTGACACAACTGCAATGCAGACAAGAAACTGCATCTGATGTCCCAGAAGAAGCTTGTAATGTCTTTTACTCCTAACAGAAAGTGGCACAACTTTAAGATTGAGATCCAGTCCTGGTAACTTTTTGCACATTTTCTTAAAATTAGGCCAAAATATCAGTCCCAGCTACAAGCAGAGCCCCAGTTTAGGAACTAGAGAGAAAAGGGAAGGACAGATGAAAATATTTCATTTTTATAACCAGGTCTACAGATTATAAAGGAGTTGAAAATACACACCTGTGACAGGAATGATTAAAAAAAATAAATGTGTCTAAACAGCATAAAGGTGTCTAAACACCTTTTCTTTAGAAATCCTTTTTGCTTCAGATCACTTTGTTAAAGTTGAATATTAGTAAACAGGGAAGACATTGGCAGAAACTGACACCTGGTCAAGCTCTAAACCAAAATCCATACACATGCCATCACTGTTTGCTGATTGCATGGCATGAGTGTGGCAATGAATATAGGATTTCATTCCAAGATGTAAACTTTAGAAACTTTGATAAACGAGAAGTCACTTTGAGGGAACTGATGTGTGAAATACATGATTTGTCCACCACCTTGCTACCACCAGGATTTCTAGTAGCACAGGATGGATATTAGGTCTCTCACTTGCTCCAAGCCCATGACTATAGCACGCCTCCATGCCAAAACAGGAGTGTTTTATAGGACTGTAAGGAAACTTGGGAAATGTTCATGGTCTCACTGGGTCTCAGCCTGTGGATAAGCACAGGCTTTCAGTGTCCATGACTGCTATTGTAGATTTGAGGCTTTAAGATCATTGTGAAGTTAACATTCTTTCACTGCATGCCAGATCATTGTGGGGGTTTTTCTCTTTTCTTTGCTGGAGAGTCTTCACTTGCCACTCAGAAGATTGCCTTCAAACTTGTTTGCCCCATCATGTTCAGAGATGATGTCTTTAGTTTCAGCCTGTGTGTGCTCAGAATACAGGGTTAGTTTCATTTGGATGTTGTTTAGCAGCTTCTTGTTCCAGTGGACTTCAAATGCAGCATCCCATGGAGACTTGAATATCAAAGCAAGTAGTGCTGATGTGCCATATTTAACACAGGCTGTGCAGGAAATCAACCTTAAAAGATTTGTATGTGTTGATCTGCTCCTTCTCTAGTTCTTCAGTTAATGTTTCAAAATTATTCCTAGGTCTTCATGGTAGCTTAAAGAATCATTTATATGCTGGTGTAATCACTTATTAACATTACTGTACTAAAAACCAGCCTCTATTCTAAGCCTAAAACCACTGTTAAAATTGTGGAAGCAGCACTGTTAATATTGTACAGCAGTTGTCAACTACACAGCCTTGGAGTGGGGAGAACTCAACTGTTGTCCTACAAAAACTAGTTTAGCATCACTAGTTTGTGTGCATGTTAGGGGGAAAATCCTGTTCATTTTGTAATTCATGCAATTTATTCTGTAAAAAGAGTTTTTTAGATGAATCTTCATAAACAAAACCTCTCACAACCAAAAATGGTCTAGTTTTGATTAGGCACCAGAGCTGAATACCCATAGTCCTGTTCTGTCCATCATCCACTGAAGGAGGTTTGTGTGATCTGCCTTTCTATGGAGCCAGGTGCCATAGAGAGGGATTTATGCATGTGCACATTACACTGAGATAATGAAACTATGAAACCTGCTCAGATTTTAACAAGTGTCAAAGCACTGGAGAAACCCAACTCCAAGCCAGACCATCTTTGTGGGAAAGTCTTGTGACTGGTTCTTGGCTTCTTCAGAGGATGGGAGAGCTATTGCATTTTTCCAAGCTATTCAAGGGCTTAGAGGTTTCAAAGTGAAATATTTCAAAGCCAGTTAAGGCTGTGCTTACTTTAATGTGGAGCTGCAAAGGATACTTCTAAGTACCAGGCAGCGCTTGTGCTACATGAACTGTGAAATACTTTACAGCAGTCAAATACCCACAGCAGTCAGCACACCTTTGAGTCAAGAAAACTACCTTTTTCTGCATGTATTTTAGAAAAATAGGGAAAAAAAAAAAAAAAAAAAGAAAGCTAGAGATTTCTTCACCAAAAGGTGAGACCCTACAGAACTGTGTGAGAGGTGGAGAGGTGACTAATTCATGAATCTTGGGAGGACACACAACTAAGGAAAGCAGTGTAAGTTATTTTTCAAATTTATGTGTAATAATCACTACAATGAGTGAAAAGTGGTTTTTAGGTTAGGACCTAAATGGGAAGCAGATGTCTACATGTAGAACAGACCAAAGAACATATTAATACTTCTGCGGAACAGATAAAATTCAATTTATTCTTTTAACACCCATAGCCAAAACAATCACCACATTCTTGTGCAAGAGGCATGGAAGCAGAAGCAGGTAGAGAAAAGTACTGTGGGGCCCCAGTTGTTGGTTTCTCTGGGTCTGGATTGAAGGCACTTGAGACATTACTTCATGTTTGGACTCAAGTGTTTGTTATTTCTTATCAGTAAAACAGTCTCACTACTGTGAGTTCGGCAGCTTTTCATTAGAAGGCACAAAATGGGTAACAATCTCTTGTTACAAGGTCTTTTAAGACTAAACTATCCAATTAAGAACTGACACCTAGATTATTTTCCCTTTTAACCCAATAACTGATCCCAAAGAGCTGCAATGTGGACTTTTCTGCCTGATTACAAAATGCCACCCAAACCCATGAAGAAGAAGGAAGAAGAAGCATGAAGAAGAAACCCAGGATGACACTGTGCCCTCCATCTTGCTTCCATCCACAACATATTAAAAATCCCAAAACCTAAATTTTTCACCAAGTGATACATGTACACTACTCTCTATGATCTATTTCACACTTTTGTGGATTCCAGTCTATCCTGAAGTCTAGGAAACTTTCTCCATGAATGAAGGTAAAAGTCAGTGCTCCCCTGGGGGTCAGCACACCCCAGAGAAGGCAGAGAAATATTCCCAGTGCCCTGGGTTTCCACAGAGCACTTCAGCCAACTCATGAGAACTGAGGTTCTAGAGTAAACTCTTGCTTTTTTAGTCAAGACAGGTATATTTTCTATGAGGAAAACATTATTTATTTCCTTTTCTCTTTTTAACCAGTACAAGTCTCCCAAATTTGGTATAGTAATTAGTCTGAAAGCACCATAGAATAACAAACATAAACTTTTATCATATTATATTTAATTACAGTTGTCATACTTTCATTTCATAATTACCTTTCATTTATAAGGCTGTAAAGATCACTTTAATGACTTTACTATTATTTTGCAATTAATTGGTTTTAATTTCCATGCTCCTTTATTAGGGATGTCTGCAAATTATATTGTAGATGGATGAGGAGTGTTGCAGAATGTTCTGCTTCTGTTTCTTTTTCTGAAAAACAAGCTGGTGAAATAGAGTCAAGCATTCAGCATAAATTAAAAACTCACACACATGACATTTGGAAAACAGTTTGTAACTTTAATTTTAGATGTGATGATAGAACTGAATTGATGGCCTAGAAACAGTACCCTTGGTGAGTACTTAAAGCTTATAGAAATCTCCTTGCTGAATGGGCTTGAAGTATAGGAGCTCCAGATCTAGACCAAGAGTCCCACCCAGCTCCTGGACTCTCATGATTAAATCAGAATGTGCTTTATTCTTGGTGTTAGGGGAAAAAACCACAACCACCAACAAAAAAAATGTGGTGTAAATGGAATTTAAAAAATATTTGAGACAAAGACTTCAAATAGAGATAATCTATTTCTATTTGCTTCAGCTCTAAAATGGCTTCCCAGAAAAAAACATGGCCTGTCATAGCAGCAGGGATACAGTATGCAGTTATACAGTACAAGTTGATTGTGATGCTACTTCTCCTTTTGAGCTGATAAACTAAGTTTTTAATTACTGAAGTAGAGTGTCTGAAGGCAGCCAATATTTGAGGCTTCAAGGGCTGATTAACATTTTATTTGACCCATAAAACTGCGCATTTTCTCTTACAAACATCCAGGAGGAAAAAAAAGCCACTATTTATTTTCCCAGATGGTGAGCAGGAATCTGCATCCCACTGGTAATAAGTAAACCATTTACTTTGATTATTTCTGTTGTTTGGATTCCTCCATCGCACTGCATTAGTCCTACATGGAATAACAATGCTCACCTGAACTAGAGGAAATAAATAGCAGATTGAAAGGGGGAGCAGTTCAACAGTCTCTAAAATATGTATGAAAATGATCAAAATTCTCACCAGTTATTAAGGCTTTTTGAAATAGCTGGAGGTTCACTAAGCAGAACAACGAGCTGTGCCCTGAAAGAAGCACTCTTGCACTCAACTTCACAGGTAGACAGACCAAAAGCCAAGCTGATTAAATGGACTCCAAAGACAAGAAGAAGTCTTGTTTTGGCACGTGAAACTATGGAAGTGTTGCAAATTAGAGATTTCTATTACAAAACTGAATGTCTGGTTCAGAACATGAGCTTTTTGCATAATTGGGATGAATACAGGTGCACAGGAGTTCTGGAAGTTTAAATGTGCCTCATCCTCAGAATATAAATGTGTCATTTTGCAACTGTTTTTACAAAGATAAAGACTAAATGTACCAGTCTTTCCTTTAGAAAAGAAAAAACCCAGAGTCTGCAGATTTTGGCCATAAAAGATGTTGTTGAAAATGAAGGATTTTAAGAAAGCAAAGTTAATGTAGAGATTATTTCACATTCAGATGAAATCAATTCACTGTAATTTTGTGTGCATATTAAGTAGAAAGACAATTTGGGGGGCGGAGGAGGTAGGAGCAAGTGAGACACCGTCAGCTGAAGACGAATGCATCCCACGTTTCACCAATTCAAGGGGAGGAAGGAGCAATCTGGTATGGACTCAGAGCACTGCCTGTGTGCTCAGGAGGAGCCTCAGTGTTTTCCACATTGATGGAGATGGTTCAGGGACATGCCAGCAGCTGCTATTCAGATGGAGTAAAAAGGAGAGCTTGCAGTCCATGAAGGGAGCAGGTTACTCTCCCAAGTACTATAGTTTTACACATAACAAGGTCTATCTTTGGTCTGTTTTCATTGCAGTATCTGGGTGTGAAAGTGCATGGATAGGCATGATGTTCTTATGGTACAGAGAAGATCTGGCATCCATGTTTTAGAGATAGAAACTGAAATGCAGAATAGTTCTCTGCTCACTCCAGGTGCTAACAAACACCAAAGTTCCACCCTACCGCACCTCATACAGCAGAATCTCTGAATAGATGATAAAATGGGAGATGATTTCAGATTTTTTAGTTATGCTACCTGTAGCTGAAAGGAAGCTCTGTATATAGGTAGACTGGGCTGTTTGAAGGGTTTGGAGTAGCTCTGTGAAAGCTGCAGGGAAGAGGAGTCTGATTTATCCCTCCTCTAATTTCACCTCTAGTCTTTCCTGCCTAAATCTTGCTCAGCCTCTTCCCGCCTGCCCCAACAGATAAATTTCTCTACTGCACTCCTGCAAAAGCCCAGAAGAGAAAATGAAAGATAATGTATAAGCAGTATACCTCAGAGCATGTAAAGGATCAAAAAGGTATTGGGAAATTGAGGGACAGCCTGAACCAAACAAATATCTCCTTTAATTTTGCTGAATTTCTGAAGGCTGTTGTTATCCTACAATTGAATGCAAAAGTATATCCTGGCTCCCACTTGTGCCAACAGAAATGGATCTGCAAATTGTTGCCCATGTGAAAGCATTTCACATCAGTGAAGCAGCTGTAATTATGCTTTTGTCTCCTAGGCAGAGCTATAAAAAGTACTTCAGATTAAGGCCCATCCTACATTGTAGCCATGGGGATTGACTTGCTATTTATTGAATCTTGTGGAGCCAGAGATAGGCTGTTTGTGGGGAATGTGCTTGTTCCAGCTGTGGAAAAGGGGATGCATGAACATGGCCATGTCCAGGTTTGCTTTTAGCCCTATGTGTTTTTATGTGACAAAAGCCTAAAATCCTTTACCGTTTGAGTCACTGGCTATTTTTGTCACTATTTTAGCAGGTTCCTATCCACTATGGATGGGTTTAAAGTTGTGAGCACCAGCAGAAAAAAAGTCTATATTTTTAACTCAATAGCGAAATTTTTTTCTGTCAAAGTTCTATAACCATGTACCACCTAGAATAGATATTCTTATCAAACAAATGGCGCCTTTTTTTTTCTTGTCAAGTAAAAAAGTTCTCTAACTATGCTAGTTCTGTAAAGATCACCAAAAGAAGAACAAAACAGGTTCCAATTGGAAAGAAGAGTATCCTTCTGCACTTAAAAGTAATTTTCTGTCTGGGATTCTTGTTCTAAACTGTAAAATCCCACTCTGTCTAGGTATGATTCCTAGTGTCAAACACACAGTATACACTCTGAAATTTTAAATTGCTTACTTTCATAGACCAAGCTGTTATGCTTTCCAGCCTGTATTAGCATTAAAAGTGATATCCCCATAAATATCAATGTGAGTATCAAGGACAATGAAAATAAGCCCTGTGTGATACAATCCTGCAGGTTTTGTGCATTCTGGTCATGATTCACCAAAGCACTGAGTAGCATACATTTTGTCTCATATGCACCTATTGAACTCAGCAGGGATATTTGCGTAGTTAAAGGTAAGTATGCATTCGAGCACTCAACTGGATCATATTCAGAGCAATTCTCAGCTGTCAAGAACCTGTTTACTGCAAATAAAGTAACAGAACTTGCCAGAGAAAAACACTGATGTGTCACTGTCAAGCACTGCTTTACTCTTCAGAAACCATTGAAGTAACTCGTTACATACAGCCATGGTTAGTTACGAGCCTTTCTCCAAGGCTATAAATATTTATTAAACAGACAGGGGAGTGTTAATGTACAGAACAGAGCAATGAAACTAAGTAGTTAAATTCTCAGTCTTGAATGCTGATAAGATAAATTTCAAAGGAAAGACTTCTACACACAGAAATCCAGCTAGTGTTGAGAACACAGAAAATTATTCTAAATAAATGTATATGCATGATCAGATTTGGATCAGTTTCTTGAGAGCTGGATCACAGTTAAGCGAATGATCACAGTTACCCAAATGTCCCTACCACCACCTCCCCCCACCTACACCTTGCTGGATTTTTTCTGTTAGCATGTCTCTACTAATCAGTGAACTTCTCTTAAATAACTCATTTTGTCTTTTTTTTTTTTTTTTTATTCAGAGAAGTCTACTTCTAGATCTTTTATTCTTGACTTGCATGCAACTCATAGCAAAATCTTTCTTTCATTCTAGAATCATTCTCTTCCTTAAAAAAGTGGAGGGAGGAAGAGTTTTCAGACAAAACATAAGATAAATATTTTTAATCAACTACTGTGTCAGGTTTGGGGTTTGGTTTTTAGGTTTGGTTTTCAAATGTTGTTTCACTCTAATATAATTTTTATATGATAGATTCCATGAAAAATCAAATATTTTCTGTCTGTCTATTGTTCTCAAAGTTTAGATATACATTGAACAGGATCATTCAACTAGCCTAATGACTACTACTAATAAATAAACAGGTTTGTGGTATAAGAATCCTGAAAATCTGCCCTTTCACTGAAGAAAACACCCAAATATGCTTAAGAAGAAAAGAATTCAAGTTAAGTTTGCCCCTGTCCATTAGTAATATATAAAAATCACTAATTATACTAATTTTGTTATTAGAATCAATATAATAATGATCAAATAAAAGTTCAGAGAGTGCCAACAGGGAAAAAACATATATTTGTAACAAGTATATCAGTCCCATACCTTCCCACTGGACACGTAAGTTCTTTCAGTGAGTTTTAGTTACAAAAAGTACAACGATTCAAAAACAGACTGTGAAAACATTGTTTAACATGGCTATCAAGTTGGAAAAGTGACACCTCATATATAAACACAAAGTGTAACTTAGCTTTTTTTTCTATGAATCTGTTGGTTATGCAGAAATTACACATATTTTTCAGTTGCTTATCCAGGGATTCTCAGTGGGAAAATAAAGCGCTAACCACAGAGGCAATGTAAAGCTAAACCATTCTTAGAGAGGCAGGGAAGAGATGGCGGAGAGGAGGAAACTTAACAAAATAAGTAATGAAGTAATGAAATAAGCCCATGGATAGCATCAATCTTTAGGTAAATAATTTTAGAACAACCTTTAGCCTTAGGGAGATCATGTTTCATTTAGACATAGAATGAGCCAGCTGCATCAGCAAATCCATCTCTCAAGAGTTACAATTTATTCTGATGTTGAGTGTTAGAGCTGCAGGCAATGAAAATTACTGATCAAAATCTGTATTTTTAAAACGTTTGCACTGGGGTGATAAACTTCAGTGAGCTGTAATTGATGTTTCTTGGGGTAAGGAAACAACTGATTATTATAATGGTCATGGTTTTAGTGGCTTGTGAAGTTCTCTGACTTGATCACAACTTACCCAGCAGATCTGTCCTTCATGTTGAATAACATTTCACAGTCTAGCATGTAACCAAAGGCCGTGGTTTGATTCTTTGCTTGTGTTTTTTTTTTTTTTTATTAAAGGGTTCAGCCAACACAGCTTCCCCCATTTGCTTCCATGTTTTCACAATCCAGAAGGGCTGTCTGTAAGCAAGACCCTTGCAATGGGACTGTCAACAGGGCTGCAGTAAGAACACTGCATGGTCCAAAGGGGGATTATTTACTGGAAGCAGCTCCTTCTGAAAATTGAAAGGCTTGAATTTACAGGGGACTGGTAACAAAAAATTACATGCTTATCAAAGGTAAGAGATATAAGCTTCAATTTCATTAATTAATGTTGTCTCTTTTGGACCTCTTGTTCCTTGGAACAAGAAGCTTTGAAGTCTGAGTTGTCAGAAGTTTTCATTCTAAGTGTTGAGGAATGTTTTACTTCTGTAACCAAACTCTAACTTAGCTTTATAACAGACTCTTTGAAAGCTTAATCCTCTGAGTTTTGGCAAAAATTGTAATGGTTGTCCCATTACAGTGAATCCCAAAACAGGGAATAAAGAGTCCAAATGGTCCTGCTTTATTGAGGACATTTTACTATCACACATGCCTATGCCAAATCAAGCTCAAGCTATTAGTCTGATACATAAACTGCTTGAGCAGGATCTGTGTGCTAAGGAGAATGACAGAGTGCAATGCAGAGTTAAACTGTTAGAGAACTCCTTCTGATGCAAAGGGCTGCCCACTATCTCTGTCACTGAGCTCTTCCTTCAACAAATACATAGATATGAAGCACAAACAAAACAGGTCTGATCCTGACTGGTGCCAGAAAGATGAGGGTTTGGCACTTCCATTCCAAAAGCAAAAATAAGTGACCATTCCAAGCCATGCTTGGACATGTAACAGCCTGCCTTCTCTTAGCACATTCCCCAAAATCAGTCTATTGTTTTTGGGGGTCTTTTTTGTGTACTATAATTGAACATGTTCTATTAAAAAGCAAGGGTAATTTGTGTAAAGGTCTTGAAAAACTTTAACTATTGTGTGATTGCCGAAATGGTTTTCTGCCACATCTCTCTGTTTTGCTCTATCTGAACTATAATTTCTTTCTGGAGTCAGTCTTTGTCTGCAGCAGGCAGCCTGACAGGCTACACAAAGAGCAAATGGTGTATATTAGACCAGAAATCCCCAATTCTTCTTTACTGGTCTAGAGCACATAATCATGGTCAGCCTATGAAATTGTTCTGGGCAACTGGGGAAAGGTTAGGACCCCAACAGGGAATACATTTTTGAAGCTGGCAGAACAGGACCGTTAGGAAAGTGTCATGCTAAAACACTGACATAAGGAGCAAATCTTTTGAAAAGCACTGGCTTTGTGCCCCAAGCTTGTCAGAGAAATCTCCATGAAGATGCTGTGCCTGTTCTTCCAATTCACTGTTTAGCCTGAATGGTGTACGGCAAGATGACCCGTGTGTAGCACACAAAAAGGCTGAATTCATTAACCAGCAGCACTGCCTGAAAGCTTTTTCTTTGCCTCAGAGCACAAGGGTGGTATCATCTATGGAATCCAAGACTGACAGATGGAATTATTTTAACCTTGGTTACACAAGCAAGGTTACGTGTGGTAGGCAGTCTGACTCTAAGTACAAAGAACATATCTAAAATGCTGGCTAGGGCTACGGAGGTCAAAGGCATTATGAGCTATAGAAAGAAGTCACTTTAAAATGGGCAGTAGCGCTTAGCTTGAGAAATCAGAAAGATTCCTAATTTCAGCTCCTTATTTTCAGTCATGTGCTGTTGAATCCCGTGCCTACAAAGCAAAATGAGCACTAAATAATTTGCTCAAAATGGTTTAAGAACAGCATTTTAGCCTTTCTGGCCAGCATCTTCAGTTTGATGCATAATTTTTCATTTCTCTAAGGAAATACTGTGATTGCTCAAAAGAGATTCTTCATACAAAACAGAGATTGATTTGAAACCTGAGACTGAAGCTGTCTCTGCACAAAAAAATTTGTGGTTTTCCCCCTGAACACCCTGTATAATACACCCAGAATATGGTGCAATCTGAATAGTCCATTTAAACAGAGCCTTTGGTTTTCATCCTTACTGCAACTGGAAACAGTACTATTCTACAGTTTCTATACTTTGACTCCACACAAAATATTATTCCGACATGAAGATTTATAATTAAGTAATAGAAAACGTATGAGATTGACTAGTATATAGGTGGCACTCAATTGTAGCTGTCTACAATAGGCTTAAAATTATGAAAGTTGTTAAATGTAAAATAATAATTAATTTGCAACGGCAGAAAATTACTGAGAACAAATGTTTTAGGGATTGAGTCCTTTAACTGATGCAAGTTTGCACCATTATTTTAATATGACAGATTACCTCCTGACTGGCAGTGGAATAAAAGGAAAATTTTATTTCCCTCTCCATTGACTAACATTATGACTGGATGTCTGTATTGGTGGATATCTTATGCTTAAATTACAGATTGCCAAATTTGGCAATCACAAGAACTTTCCTCTATTTAGTAATACCACCAAAGCTGATATTTTCCCTAAATGATTTGAAGTAACAGCCCAGAAAGCAAAGCAGTATCTGGTGCTACTTCAGCAGTATTTCACAGAGCAGTATAGAGTCAGAAAAAACCTTTTTTGACTGTTGCCTCTTTAAGAGCAGGATATAATATTTGACCAAACAAATTGTGTATTTGCAAATCCCTGAAGTCTTTAAGTAAAGGTCAGGAACTGATAAACATTCTTTATACATATTTATGACTTTATGCTTCTATATCAGAGTGCAAAGTAATCATATCCTACCTGGGATGTGATTACTGCTCCTGCTAGTGTTGGCCCCCACCAGAAAGCAGGCAGTGCTCTTGTGGCCAGCTGGGAGCATGAATTTTCAGTGCAGGAAGCCAGAGCCACACTGAGTTCTGGGTCAGCCCATGTCATCTGGAGGTGGCCTTCAGCAGACTGAGATCCACGACTGAAATAACAAAGCACAGAGGAACTGACACCAAATTCAACTGCACTTGCTATACAGCAACACTATTGGCAACCAGCTAATAAAAAAAGATGTTAACACAAAAATTTAAAGTGATACTGGAGAGCAGAGCTCCAGTTTCAAAAAGCCAGACTTGCACAAGCACATTCTCATGCCCTTTAACTCTGTCATGTGAGGAACATCACTGTGCTAATGGCTTGGGTGCTCCGTTGTGTTTCCTCTCAAATGAATAAATGGAAAATCTATATTAAGAAAGCAAACAAGCAAAGGTGAGCCTTGTTTTTTTCTGTGAGCACCTGCAATAGAGATTTAAAAAGATTGATGTGAAACAAAGCACAAGACACAAAATGTGCCAGAAATATTCGAATAACAAGGAAATTTAAGGAGGTGCAGCAAAAGGCATTGGTGATTCAATAACATTACTCAAGATTTGTACTTGTACAGGACCTCTTACAGATAAACAAGGGGACCCATGGACAGAAAAGAACAGAGAATTATTGCTGAGACTCTTGGGGCACAGCAAATAGGCTGGAACTACAAGAGAAACTGTTGACTGGCAGTAACTACATGCATCCAACTAATCCCTTCATACCATAAGTAAAGAAAGGAAAAATGAGATCCAAGTAAAAGCCAAGGGAAACTCCAGGGAAATTCCAAGCTTAAATGCTGAAAGCTTGTAATAAGTGCCTTGGTTTTAGAAATTTTACACAGCCTGAGCCTATGAAGAGTGTCCTGACAAAATAAAATAAAATGCAGATTTTTCCCTTAGGGAAATATATTAACAGTTGAATTAAGAACAAATATTCCATTGTGACAATTCTAGATTACTTGAAATTGAACAATCAGAAAAAGGAGGAAAATACTCAGGCCCCATGTTCAGGAGCACAGGAGAGCTCAATCAGACGGCCTGGGCAAACATTGCCAGCTAGGAGGGATTACTGTACCCCTATCCAAATCATCCCAAATGGTACACAAAGGCTGCTCTCTGTGCAAACTCCCAGTCTCATTTTGCAGGAGGAAAGCCTATGAAACTTCTCCAAAACAGTCAAAGTGCAAGTGGTGATTCATAACATTGGGCAGATATCAGAGAAGCTTCTCAAAGAGGTATTTAGCTGTTTCTTTGTCTCTGTGCTTGGAGTGAGTGATGAGGCAGATGCAAAGAAAAAGAAAGAAGAAAATTACAGTGCAAATCAGGGCATTAAAAAAAATTGAATTTCCAGTAGGAGAATCGGCTAAAAGTTGATATATTTTACTGTGAAGCAGGGCCGGTTAAATCATTCTTGCTTCTCAGAACAAATTTCTGAAATATTCAAATTCTAAACCTTGAAAAAAGATATTTTCAAATCTTTGAGCTGAAACGAAAGAGTTTATGTTGGGGTTTTTTCAGTCAAAATCATGAAAGAATCATAAATCTGAACCCTTTAAATAAGATGTTTTGAATCAAAATCTGTACCACCTTAAACAAGCGGGTTGCAATCAAAAGTGGAACTTCATGGCACAAATGCATAAGAATAAGGCTTCCCCCCTTCAAATCTTCCTCAAAACAACTTTTATCCTTCATAATGACCTTTTATGTTTTCTACTGATTTGGAAGTCAGATTTGTGAATTGTCTTTGAATGTTACTTCTGTTCCCTAGATAAAATATACTCCTCATCTTGGCATAGAACAAGCTTGGGTTTTGTTTCCTGTAATGTAGCAAGAAGACATATGTGAGCTGGCATCCTGGAATCAGGACACCATGGTAAAATGGCATTAAATCTTTAAGTAAATCGCATTGAGAACCAGAAGCACATAGAATTTATTGGCAAGTCATCTGTTTTAACTTCCTGGCATGAATATAATCAATAGATCTTCAGATTTCCAAGGAGCACAGTATAAACTGACAAATGGGATGCAGAATTATTAAAGCGCCACATTTACTGTAAGATGCACCATCACTTGCTTTATTCTTGTGTTTGAATGAAGAAGTGGGGAATGGGACATAGGACCAAGAAATGAAAATGCTGTTCCATTAAGTAAAACTGAACGCTTTGGTTCTTCTCTGGATGTGGACAGTAAAAATATGGTACTCCTTTTGCAAAACAGAAACTAGATTACTCCAGATTAAGCTCTCATTTAGTTCAAATTTCTAGCTAAACATAGGTCAGAACACAATCTCATTGACACTGAGGCAAGAAGCAGGCATAAACTGATTTATTGCTGTAATTCTATGCCTACCTTGGTCCATCGATTTCCATAAGACCTAGGCCAGCTGAAGGGCACATGGTGCCTAGCTGCTGGAGAGGCTTTGGGATCTTCACAACTCAATCAGTTGTACTTGCTATTTCCACCATGCTGCTGCTTGTATAGCAGCATATTTACACCACAACAACAAAATACACTTGTTGATGTAAAACATTCCTCTCTAGGTGTGAGAGTCTGTCCGAATTTTCCCTCATCTGCCTCACAATTGTCATTGGAAGACCACTGAAGAAAAGACCACCCCTGTCTGGAATCTCTGGCTCTGAAGGAGAAAGTCACATGCCAAAAGCCCTGAGACCTGAAAGCACAGTGTTATTGTTTTCACAGGTGTGTTTGCTGTATGCTACACTGAGAAGAAGGGGCACCATGCCCTGGTTGCAACAATAAGCTTTGGAAGCTGTCCCACCTCTCGGCCTGGCTGGACTTCTCCTGAGTTTTGGGTGGTCTCCCACAGAAGACCCTCACCTGTTTTACAACCACTGTGACAGACAGACTGAGATGTAAGAAGCCTCTCCATCAAGGACTGAGACATGGAACGCCAATGTGACAAAGCTCCTCTCCTCCTTCCAAGGACTGGTACTGAAACCCCCAACCCGGGGAAGGTGTGTGGGGGAGGCAAGCTGACCAAAGCGAGATGTTTGCCTGCAGGTTGTGACCACTGGACCACGAAAACAATAGTTCTTGCCTGCTGCCTAGCTCTGACTCTGGGTACCCCCCTGTCTATTCTTCCCCACTGAAGGCCTTTGTTTCAGTTGTGAAATTTATTCTCCCTTCCCCCAACAAAAAAGAGTATAATTGGGGTGCAAATGAACTATGCCTTTGAGATCTCCCCAGCATAACAGGTGGATCCTCAACTGGACTGGACCAAAGGACTTTGTCTCTGCGTTGGTAGCTATATCCCCTCTCTCTCTCTTCTCTCTCTTTCTCTCCCTTAATCCCTCTATTGCATTTTTGCTGTGGTTATTTCAATAAAACTGCATTTGTTTTGATTATCACTGCAAGCCCCTTTGTACCATGTTGGTTTTTGCACCCTGAGATCACTCCTACAAACCATCAGGGTATCTGTTCACTAGGACAGATCCTGACACTAGGCTGTTTGGGGTAACAGTCCAAGCCTGCTAGATGTACACACTGCACCAGCAGTAACTGGAACCCGACCATTTTCATCCTGCAGAACCGGAACCCAAATGGCCATTGCTCCTCTCCCATCTTGCCCTGGCACCAGGTAATACAAGTTTGCTTCAGGGAATGTTCAAGCCCACTTATGAGGGCAGGGCACTGCTTGGCTGTTCTGGTAAAGTTCCTTGTTGCTATGAAAATTGTCCAAAACAGGCAAATAATCTTGGAGGAACATTGAGTATTTAGAAAAATTAAATGTAGTACTTAAAAACCAACTTAAAGCTAAAAAGTTTAAAGTTTCCTCACTTCATTTATTCAAGAATTTACTAATTATATCTTACAGTTGTGTCTTGTTTTCCCACTGAGATCTGAGACACAAAATTATGAGACAGCATTATTTATTGACAATATTTGTGTGGGTCATCCTCACACCATAATGCTTTCTGGTCCCTGATGGCCATTATAAAGAAATTTGGAGAGATTTGTCTATGACTTGATGGAATTCAGTGGTGATCATTATTTGTCCCAGTCCTTTTGCCATCCTCGTTGATGGCTGTGCTAAGAAACCACTAACATCTAGTCTGAATGCAGCCTGCACCCACTCTGTCGGGCAGAAACTGAACCAATTGACTGTCTTAGGCCCTGTGGCCTTGGCTTAGGCTTCTCCTTGGGTTTACAGCAGTGAAATCATCTTTGTACAAATCTGAAATATTTGACTTGAATTTAGGAAAGATGCATACCTTTGCATCCCAGAGGTGAGGGTAAAACAGCTTAGGCCTCTTTGGTATGTGATCACAAAGAATTCTGTCATTTTCACTTGATAACTTGATTCCAACTGCTATGCCTTCATTATAACATTTATTTGTATCTCCTTTTGAAGCATAGTTAATGATAATATATACCACTACTTTAAAGTATTTATTACAAAAAAGAAAGGATTATACAATGCACTGGACTTTTCAGTGGGTTAGAACAGATTAAGCCTCTTTGTGAAAACTCTGTTCTTCTCTCATTCTAATTCTGTAGCGCTCTTAGAGACAATATCCAACTGCAGCTCTAATACACAGAATGGTCATACAAAATGTTAAGCCTGATCTTTCATCATGACAGCTATCATGCTGCTTTCCATTAAGGAAATAATGTTAGAGGCTTTTATCATTATAATCAGGAGGTGACTAAATGCCAGTCTCTGATAATACAAAAGATCCCTGTGATCTTGAACCTGCTTTTGGTTAGTTCGTCCCCCACCACCTACACTTGTGTTCTGCAAGTGGCTATTCTGAATAGTAATGTAGATTGGAAAGTTGATTTATACTCAAAAACTTTTAAAATATATGAATATATTTATCCATGCCTTTAATAACATGATGGCTAGCAGTAAATTCACTAGCACTGATTGATCACACTGATACCCTGCAATTGTGAACACATGATTAACCCTTCAGTTATGTGCTTCTAATCAGACCTAACAACCTGGCTATAGGTACAGCTACATCCAGAACACAGGTTCTGAATAGTAGGGAAGGGAATCTCTAATTGGATAATTCAGGTTACTTAAGAAAGAACATATGAATAAAACAGCACCACCTGGCTGTATGTGTGGTATTAACTGTGAACACACCAAGGGAGATACTTGATAAAGCACAAGCTTGTGCTGTGACTGAAGAAGTAAATAGGCACTATAAACCCAGCTATTATTGCATGTCTGATATATAAAGGATGGAAGATAGTCACTTGGCAGCTGTGACTTCTTACTCAATTGGCAATGCACTATTTTACAAGGGTTGGTCATTTTAGATTAATCATTATAAAGAGTTACAGTGCCATCTAGAGACTGCAGACAGCTTTCAGAACTGAAACTAAAGGAACAGAGAAGGCTTTGTTGTCATACTTAAGTTTAATACATTATGCCTTGAGAACACTGCTTTTCACTGAAACAGTAGCTTGCTTTGTGGTTATTAATATCCAGTTTTGATCACAAGCCTACTTCTTGTCTTCGTGGAGTTTTTTTTTGAAATTCAATCTTTTACATGAAAATGCAAAGAAGACTGGGGCCTGGTGAAGGCAGGCTTAAGCAAAACGAACCAGACCAACCCGAGCCCCTGAAGTACTTTTGGCTGAAGTGCAGGTGTGGTGTTGTACACCAGAAGGCACCAGGCACTCATGAGATAATCTGAGGTAACTTCAGAGTGAATGCCAGTGACACATGCTTTCCCTTGTTCTGTCTCTTGTGGTGGAAGGCAAGGCTGCTAGAGGAAGTACTGTGCACTTCCAGCCTCTCTGGTTAGGGCTGTGTTGGGAAGCCTGTGTGCTCAGTGTTGGCTGTGAAAACACAACCTTCACACCTACAGGAGGGAAAACAGGCAGAGCAGCATGAGTGTCTGAACAGCATTACCTCTCTCTGCTGTTTTTAACCCCACACATTATTTCCCCATAATGTGTGGGGGAAAAAACACTTGCCAAAAGCCAGTACCAAGGTAAACAATCTGGGATAAGCAAACAAGAAAAGCAACACATTCTGATTTTTTTAAAATTAAATTAAATTAATTTTTTAAATTAAATTAAAACAAAGAGATTTAATTAATGTCTTCTAATGACAAGAAGCTACTCTGAATTTTCCTGAGACCTGAAGCAGGAGTTGCAATCTGCCCCTGTAAACAGTCTCCTGCATCTGTGTCAGACAATTTGGGATTCAGATGGCCCAAGAGGAAAGAGCCAGTTTTGGGAGTTGGGTGACATGGTTCATGGCCATAGCTTGTATAATTCAGTCAGATGTCCAAAATCAGATGGGTTATGTCTCCTGTTTCTGTGGAGAAGATGCAAACATTTCATTTAATTCCCACTTCTGGGGATTTGGAAACCCAGGGCTCACAGAGGTGCTGTAATTTGTGCTTATACTTCATATTTTTAGTGCCTTGAAGAAGAACGGAGAGGAAGATTTGGAGGCCTGGAGGCTCTGCAGGTTATTTGGAAAGCCCAGCAATTCCCCAGAATGGGCAGTCCCTCATTCCACCCTTCTTGGTGTCTGTAAAGCCATTTCAGAGCTGGGACAACAGCCACCCATAGCCTTTGCACTGGATGTTGTCGCACAACTGAATGGGAACTTTGAGAAAAGTTTATCAGGGAGACCCTCTTGCTGAGTCACAAGGTGCAGGATGTATCATCATGCTTTCCAAACTCCTTCTCAGAGAGGAGTCAAGGTGCAGCTGGATCCAGTCCTGCCCCCAGACATGGTCATTAGTTTGTACCTAAAGAATGTATAGGTGAAATAGAACCTCTGTCTGAGTTTGTCCTGCAGGATTTAGGATAGCAAACCAGATATTCAGTATTAATAAAATGAACTATTTAAAAAAAAAATTGTTAATGATTAGGTAAGAAGGTAAAAATTGAAAAAGTGAAAATGGAAAAGAACAAAATGTCCAAAAGACAAAAGGCTTTAATCAGAATTATTTACTACAAAGTAAGACCAAAAATATAGTGTACTTCTTATTAAATCAATATCAGAGCTAGCTTATCAAATATATATTGATGTTACTCACCCATACCAATGGCCATGGGGAATCACTTTCACCCAGCCTTGAGGGGTATCCTTGAGGGGCATCACCATGTAAGAGAAGGATCTTCAGACACCTTAGCGGGGTATGCTAGAAATCCCCACCATGAAAAAGCTGGACTGGTCTTTTTAAAATGATGGACTGTCAGTCATACACAAGTACGTGTTGTGCCTGCTGTGGTGGGCTGACTCTGGCTGGGTGCCAGCTCATCAAGCCACTCCACCACTCCCCTTCCCAGCTGGACAGGAGAGAGGGAATAGGATGGAAAACAACTCATAGTTTGTTTACTAGAGCAAAAGTGAAAGTATGGGAGTGCATAAGCAAAGAGAGGAAAGAAAAAAGTTTATTCTCTACTTCCCATCTGCAAGAGATGTTCAGCCTTTTCCTAGGAACCAGGGCTTCAGCAGGTGGAGTGGTAGCTCCAGAAGAGCAAAAATTGGTATCGCGGTTCCTCCTCCTTTCTTAGCTTTTATATGTGAACTGACACCCTGTGGTGTGGAATATCCCTCTGGTTAATTTGGGTCAGCTCTCCTAGCTGTGTCCCCTCCCAGGGTCTTGCCCACCCCAGCCCCTTGATGGGATGGGGTTATGTCGAGGAGCAGCACTGATGCTGTGCCAGTGCTGCTCAGCATGCCCAAAACACTGGCGTGTTATCAACACCTTCCCAGCTACCCATGCAAGGCACAGCACTGTGAGAGCTTCTAAGGGAAAAGGAACTCCAGCTCAGCAATACACCTGCTCCAATACACCTGCTCAGCAAATGTGCTTTATTGCTGAAAGACATATTATCAGCTCTTGGGTTTCTCCTCCTCAACACTTCTGGCTCTCTCACTCCTCTCAGGGCCTGCACACCCGCACTGAGGTGCCAGCCTCAGCCAGGAAGCATCTGTCTGGCACTTGCTCATGATGGTCTAAACTGAGATTGTTTGGCAAGCATTCTTCAACTCCAAAAATCCTCTTCTCTCAGTCCATCATTGCCAACTTGTAAATGAGGCAAAGTTTGAGCTGCTGTACCCTAGCCCAGAGTGTCCTGCTACAGATGCTTGAGTACATGACTTCTTTGCATACCACGCAAATATAAAATCTTCATTTTTCCCTTTTAAGCAGACTGAAAATGGAGTTTGGGTAGCTGACTGATAATAATAGCAAACTGTGTGGGTTAAGGAAAAATCACTGGCAGACCTATTGGACCCTCATTTCTCCCAAAAGTACATTTTGTTGAAGAATTACTCTTTCCCTGGCAGAGGGAGAGAAACACTGCTTTTTGTTGCTTCAGGAATGGGCACATAAGGATGTTTAGCTATCATGCCCTCACCTCCCTATTTTGTTTTTATCTCATGAAAGGGTTTTTTCTCTTTGAGAAATGAAGGTAGAATGGTGCTAGAAGCTTGATGAGTATCACAGCCAGCCCAGGATTATCTCCTGCAGGAAGAGCCATTGTGCATACCTGCATCCAGTGACCATTAGGCAGGGTAAGTGTCAGCCCTCCCTGAGACAGCTGGCAGAGTGACTGTGTTGGGGCACTGAGGATGTCAGGGCCAAAGGGAGCCCAGCCACTGCTTTTGGCTCTGGCAGTTGCTGTGTGGCCCATGGGGCAGCCCTGCTCCTCCTGCACCACCACAGTGCTGTCTCTGAGGAAACCAGGGCAGCCCATGGTGAGCGGGGTGTGTAAATCCCTGCCTTGCTCTCTTCTCTACCTGTTCTTTAACATATAAGAGCATTTGTTTTTGAAGTGACAAACCTTATACAAGGCTGGAACTGATTAACGAAAATATCAAAATTTGAGGCTGGCCTCAGCATCCTGCCGTAGCCCTCAATCCAGGGAGAACTCAACACAAAAGGTATGCAGTGTACTGGGAGTTATCAATCACCACTGGACACAGGGTGACCATGTACCCATCAGCCTTATTCTTTCCTCAGATGACAAAATGAACCCTCCTTTTCTTTTCTCTCTCTCAACTCAGCTGAGTGAAATGTAAAAAGGGGAGGGAAAATGACGTGTTCCAACCAAAAATATCAATACAAGGGAGCCCCCCAGAAGCCTCTTGAGATTGGTCTCAATTTCAGGTTCTATTCCTTCACGGAGTTACTCTGAGAATTGTGACAAAAGCCCTCTCTGCCTCTGTTTAGATAGGTATAGAGAGATGTGTATTGCCCAAATATAATATGCTAATAAAGAGGTGAGATGTCTCTGTTGATTTATATCAGTTACCTTGTTGGTTCCTTCTTAGTTTCTATACATAATTTAATTGCAGTTTAAAACAAATAACTGGACAAATTCTGTAACATAATCCAGAAATCCGTTTTCTCACTCACTATGAAATAAATTTCTCACTTGTTTTGGGGATCTAAAATTTAACAACTGAGTACCTTTCTAAAGCCAAAGTCTACCCCACCTGCTGTTAGCCCAGTATTAGATGTAACCATTGCATATTTGTCTGTAACAAGCTGAGTGAAATGTTATTTTATGAAAATTGTTAAGGAAACCTACAGAGCAGCTCTCAGTTTGAGAAGGCAGTTTAATGGATCATGAAGTGACAAACCAGCATGACAGGCCTTCCATATTTTTCAGCAGTAAAACTTCTGAAAACACTCCTCACTAAAACAAAAAGCCCAGCATGTAGTAAAGAGCACGGGCTGCAGAGCGGAAGGGCCTAATAGGGCTCTCAGAGGGTGTGCAAGAAAACAGATTACTTGATAGTCTGCTGAAAGATCTGCTGTTAAAAATCACCTTTTAGTACGAGACTAATAATCTCCAATTTTGCAAGGAAACTCGTGGATAACATCTGATTTTTCTGTAAATACAGATGTTCCACTTGCACAGTTTTACAGTCATGTTCAGGGCTTTTTCCATGGGGCTGGGGACAGTCAGGGCCAGGACCAGGCAGTCATCCCTGAGTTACCCGTTGCACCTGGTGCACCTTGACTGGAAGCAGCTCCTGGGTCAGGTCACTGTCCCTTGGGAGCACCCAGGACACCCTGCAGTGGTGCCAGTCATCCCCAGGGGCTGCATTCAGGGCTCTTTGTATGTAAAGGGTTTCTGCACTGCAGTTTCTCTCTTTCGGTCCTAATTACAGTTGCAGAACATTGGAAATTTTTTGCATATATGTTAAGTGGTGTCTCATAACAAGTCTTTTCTTCACAGGTGAGTAATAAGGTCCTTGTGAATTCATATCCAAAGAGATGTATTCTCTAGATCACAGAAGTGAGGTGTTGAGCTGCAAGTAGGACAGACTCAACAAACAGAACAAGGAAGGCTTGCCACATTTGCACTGCCAGTGTGTCAGGTTGCAGAGATGAGCTGAACCACAAATGATTGCACAGTAAGATGTATTTTCCTCCTTTTTAATGGAGCATATCTATACAAATAGATTATGACAGGCTTTATGTAAGCACAAAATCTTGCCCCTCTCTCCTCTACAGGAGTTAAGTAAGCTTTGTTGATAACCTCTCAGACTTCCAATGAAAAACTGAAGTTTGTGCCGTTAATTTTCATTTCTGCTTCCTCCTTCATGATTATTTTAACCAGTGCAGTGGAGTTATTTTCAGAGGCACCAAGCCAGAGAATCATTGCACTCAGCTTTCATGCTGTGAGATGGAGCATTTGGGTTTGAATATGAATTTGATAGTAGCAACAGTAGCAGTGGGAAGCTTTATCTGTGAAAGGGAGTCAAAATGGAACAGAACTGAGAACTCCATCAGCAAGACAGTCTGTTTTAGCTGTGCTGAACAGCTATAGCTGTTTAAGTCCTTTCTTTTTCCCCTGTTAATCAAGTGAGAGAAAGCGTGTTTCTTTCTGGCTCAGCACTTCTAATCTAGGCATGCTGTAAAAACACAAAGCCCTTGATAAATGTTGGCCTCTACTAATTTGTGTCAAAAAGAACAAAGATTGTCTAACTAGTTTGGGGGTCTACAAGCACTGATTTGGGCTGATATGCTAAACTACAATCTAATTGCATAAATTTTCATCTAATTATTTGCAAAATAATGAAATCTAGCAGGACACCAGCTAAGGGTTAGGGAGAATGTTTCTCACGGAGAGAGGGCAGGTGTCTTTGCAGGCAAATAGTAAGCTGCCAAAGTGAAGCTCTTGGGCTCTGAAATCCACAGAAAAGCTGGGAGTCCTCACATGGTCTCTACTCAGGTCACTTTTATAAACTGCCCTTGAAAAAGAGAAAAATTCACCTGCTCGTATACAACTGTATACAACTGTGCTAGAGAAGATAAAAATTAATTTGATCTGAGAAGCTGAAGCAGTGTGGGAAAACCATCCTGCAGTGCAGTTCATGGGCTATGTTCACATGAAAGTCACGGTACCTGTACTTCATACTGCCCTAATGAATCCCTTGTCACATGAGCAAACATCAGTGCTTGCTATATCTTTAAACAAAAGTAAGTCAAATGGTCTTTAGATATTTTCCCCTTTTTATTATTCTTATCAGCCTTTGATTGTTTAGGAAAATCAGATTCTGTTTCATTCATTAATCTTTTTTTTTCTCCTAGTTCCCTTCCTTTCCCTCCATTGTTGCCTTTCCTGTGCCCTTCCCTGCTGTGTGGCTGACCTCAGCCCCTGACCTGCTGGGTGAGTGGAACTGGCCGTGAGACACCTTCCCATGGTTTAGTGACCCTCACTGTAAGGACTCCTTACAGCATCTCACTTATGCTTCCCATGGCCTGCTGCTTATTCTGTGCCCCTTTTGTCTGCCTCCCTCCCTTCTAGCCTATGATCTGCTCTGTTGTGATTTCCACTCTCCTTCAGGGATTCCCTTTGCTTCCTTCTGGCTTTCCTTTGAGGAATCACAGAAGATTTTGTCTGAGACAACTGGCTAACAGAGCCCTTTAAATTAATTGATGCATTCTCTTGGAATCTAGGGTTACCAAGCCGGTTTTCCCTAAAACCATTCTTCCATTATGTTTTCTACCACATGGCACAACTAAAGGGACACCAAGCTGAATGTCACCTTTGCTGGGGCATCTGTAGGTACCCATATTCAGACTTCATCTGAACTTTGCAGATTCTGTCTAGCAGGACATGTTTTTTCCTACTGATTTTTACAGATAAGGTTCCTATCCTGGCTGTCGTTTCACAGTATTTATCCTCTTATGTACAAGAACTGTACTCACCTTTCAAAAGGTACAAAAAAGGTGTATCTTACTGTTTCTTTTTCTACATATCCACTAGTAACCATTTTTGGAAGTGGGATGATGGCTTTTGGCTTAAACCAGATAGGCAGCCTTAGTGTTTTCTTTGCTTTTGACATGCTCCATAAACTCAGCTTTAATCAGTTCTCCTAGCCTATTCTTTTGACCCCAAATTTTTAAGTCTGTGATTTAAACTCCTACTTGTGTTTTAGCCTTTATCTTTAGAAAGGTGATACTTTCAAGCATAAGCTTCTGTATGGGTATTCATGTCTGTCTTGGATATGAATCCAAGCGTTGTGTGAACTTGTCCTGTAAACTCCTGAGAGCTGGGACCATCATTTTGTCCTGTGCATGGACTGCACTTTCTTGGAGAGCCTGGTTCTCTGATCACCTCTCTGTAGTGCTGCCCAGACCATCAGGGAAGGAAAAGGATTATGTGAAGGAAGTTTGGAAGTTGTGGGACAAAAGTGAAATGCTGGCACCCCAGTGGTTTAGAAAACCATGCAAGAGCCCTCTTTAAGTTTGTATGTTGTCATCCTGCTTTTCTTTACATTATTCAGTGCCTCACTGCTATGGGGGATGGGGAGGGGGATGGGGTGGGAAATAAGTGTTATTTTCAATACTATGCAAAAATGGCACTGTTCCAAGGTGGCAAGCTGTAGTTGTAATGTACACAGCATTCTGACAGGACACTGTAAGTTAGTGACTAGGAAAATATTAGTAATGGTAAAAAGAGCTACTAATAAGAGAAAATTCACAAGGTAAAAATGATGGCACTGTTAATATGACTCTAGATGTGAAGGACAGATAAACACCCTGGATGGAGTCTTGTCAAATATTAAGACAAAAGCTCAAACTTTTATAGTGCAGTTATATTTGATGGAGAATGTAAAGGAAGTACAGAAATGTGATTATGTGTAAGTGAGGTTTGTCACTTCCTACAGCTTTATTTGCACATTTCTTTACAGGAAGGCAGTACTTTGGGGGCATTATGATGTGAGCTAACTTCTTACTGCATTTCATTAATTGATTTATGTGATATTTGAGACCAATGAATGATGTCTTAGAAGCTGAATTTTCAGGGTATATTTTTATACTTTTGTAGAAAATAACTAAAGCAGCTACATTCCTTCTTTCTGCTGCAATTAAATTGTTTTAAAATAAGTATGCCTCATATATAAACTGGACATTCAGTATTGTTTCACTCTAATTTACTCCAAGGGATCTATTAACAAGAGCCTCAGAGGCAGATCATAACACTTAAATACAAACATTGCAGCTATTATAATCTCAGGGAGTAATTGAATATGGATCACTCTGAACCCTGACAGTGCCAGTGAGAAGGAAATTATTGTTTTATGACTCTATCCTTTAAGTAAACATTTAAGCAACATTCTAGATAATTTTTAAGACCAAAACCCACTACTTACACATATTCATGTGTCTTATAAACCTTTTTTAATTGTTTGGCTCTGTAACTTTTTAATTCAAATTTTAGCACAGACAAGTTTGAACTATCATTCTCAGTTCATTTTGGACTACCACATTCATTCTGATGTACCATTTTCTCTTTACTTGTATTTTAAAAAACGGGCAGTATGTTAAGAGAGTTATAAAACACGTTTTCCCTCCTAGGTTTATATTTTGTTAGAAAGCTAATGGGAGAGCTCTGATGCCTTGGGGCTCCACAGACAGCTGTAGCAGCAATCTCTAAGTAACAGACACACTAGTTCAATTTTCTTCTTAAATTTACATCATAGTGATTTTTCTTTCAGTATCAAGTAAATCTTGCCATCAACAGATACTACTAAAAAATCCCTTTGTGTCCAGGCACAGTAAATTGCAAAAGTACAGCCTGATGTAGATATCATGCTAAAGCTGTAAATTGAAATTAAATGTAATTTTTTGCTGTAACAGTTCCTCTTGCAAAAACATTATTGGTTCTGATCATAGAGTAAGCCACAGGACTGGGACTGCCCAGAGACCCAACTCAACAAGAGCTCATATTTCAGGAGATTTAGCTAGAACTCAACTTACTTTCGGTTTTCTTATGTTGTGGCTGTTTCTTTCTTTCTGGCTAGATAACAAATGACCTTCAGCTCCCTGCTTTACTCACAACAGTTTAAGCACACTAGTTTTGCTTTTGACCACAGCTTTTATTTAGCCCCGATATCCCACACTGTGCCTGATGATTCGCTGAAGGTCTCACCCTCACTGTTGTCACGCTGCCTAGCTTCTCCCCAGATTTCCTGTTCTTACAGAAGACACTGTCAAGAGCTTTCCTGTGCTGGAGCTGCAGCAGGAGACACTGCAGAACCAGAGCTCCAACTGTGCTTGTTAATATGAGGGGTCACTATGAAATAGCCTTGCTATGTTTTACAATAACAGGAGGAAAAAAAAAGAAAATTAGTCCAGGCAGCTGAATGGCGGAAAACCAATGATCTAAACGGTCAACAAGGGCTTGGCACTGCTGCCAAAATGTTGCATGTCTTGTTTCTCTAGCACCTATTTGTGAAGGGAAGAGTAGCTGACTATCCTGCTATTCTAATCAAAACACTTGCTTACTTATAGGCATCAAATTTTATAGAAGTAGTAGCCAAGGTGGTGCCAGAGAAAAGTAAAGAGAACAATCGCAAGAAAAGGCGGCTTATGGAAAAAGACTACCTTCAGAAGTGATTGCAAAAACTTCAGAAAGTGCAAGATTGACTGAATGATGTGCTTGTTTTGATATACAGAAGATTTTTAGGAAGTGAAACTCTGTTTCTTTCCCATGCTATGGTAGAAGCAGGCCAAGAGACAGACTCTCAGGAAAAAGAACTTTGTTTTCCCCCTGTTCTCTGCCATCTGAAAGGATAGTCACTGCAAGAGGCTATCCTAGGAACTGTGAAATCTCCTTAAGTGGATAAGAAATAAAAAAAAAAAAACCTATTTTATTTTGGAATGGAGTAGAATAACTTTCAGCACAGATTACCAAGAGCTATTGCTTGGTTTGGTGTAGCTAAGATTCCCAGGGGCTCAGCCTGGTGCAATTGGCTCCACCACCCAAGCCCCACTGCCTTGGGGCATCACTGCCATTTCAGCTCCCCAAGTCTCTTATCATACATTTAATCAGACTTAACATCATCAGGTCATATTTCTTACCACTTTTCAGACTTGGCTGAGGAGGCAGCCTGGGTATGCAGGTTTGTGTAAGCCAAAAATACTTGTGAGATTTGTTAAGCTGGAAATGTTTGTGTTAGGAAATGTTTGCTCAGAGTTTACATTAGGTTACATTAGGCCCATGGAAATATATTGTTATGTGACCCCTACATGCACTGTAAAGGTTCAGTGCTGTGTGGTACAAGTTGTGGTGAGGCTCACGGTGCAGCTCTGTGGTGAGTGACCAGGAAATCCCCCACCTGCCAGTTGTTACACAGCATCCATCAACATGTGTCCCAGGCTAGGATCTGCAAGTCCTGTTGTATATTTGTTGTATATTTGTGTGGTTTTGCTCTGGATTAGCCCTCAAGCACACACACAACCCCACACCCACACATACATTTTAGTGACATATATTTAGTCGCATATATTTAGTGACTGACCAGATCATATTTACCGTCTCTCTCCTTTTTCCCTCCCAGACCTCTTTCTCAAGTATATTTCAATGATTTCTGCTTTAAAATCAAGTATTCAATCCTATTCTCGGGTCCATTTGAGTATTGCAGACGGGTGAGGTGAGGTAAAAGGACAATGTTAATTCCTGAATGCTCTCAGGGAGCTGTGGAGACTGACTGAGGAGGAAGGTGATTGGGCCAGTAGGTGGCCACTTATGCTGGAAGGAGACCCCAGCCCCATTTCTCCTCAAGCACTTTCTCCTCCTTAGGATTTTTTAAATCAGACAAACACTCTGCTAAGCCGACAGCAGGTAGCATGTGGTTGCTGTTTCACTTTAGGTAAATTCTACATTCAGAGCTGCAAGATCTACCGAAATTACTGTCTTATATTTTTGCACCTAGGTAATGAGACCTTCAGGGAAAATTGTGAAGAACGTCTATTTATTACGTTCTTGAAAGAGGAATTTGCAGTTGTTTCCTATCTACCTTCCTTCCAATGCAAGCAGAGTACCTGCCTGAAGCAGGACAGTGCTGAGCAGTTGCTGCTCTTCATTTGCAGAGCTGGGCTTCTGGAAAAGCCATTCACCTCATAATACCTCATGGAAAATGTTTATTTATACAATGTGTAGAAAAAAAGGCCACAAACAGTTTTAACCTGAGGAAAATACAAATGCATTTGATAAGAAGGAGAATCTTTGTCACATAAGGATGTTTGTTCTTAAGGATGCTTAGAAGACTGGGATATTTCTCTCCCAATACCACTATCCCCATCCCATTGGAGGATAAAATTATTCCAAATGCAGCTGTCTGCAGACAGCTGAAACTGGAGGATCTAACTACATAAACAAGTTCATCCCCTTGGTGATCAGGGCTTGTTTTATCAGTAACTTGTGGTCACTGCAGGACAGACCTCAGCAACAGCATCACCTTGGACTTGCCATTTCTCAGTTTCTCTCTTGGGATATCTTTTTTCCTTAGGTTTCTACATTTCTTTGAGACAAAACAGTACCTTTTTAGAGGTACTTTATTCCTGAAATAACTAAGATACCATCTGGAAATGGTCTTAGTGTCATGCATGATCAACTTGCAGTTAAACACACAAATGTTAATATAAGATTTTTGTGTGTACAAAGTTGTCAGAGAAAAAACACGAATGCAACAGCTGCATGTAAAACATGGTTGATTTTCCTTACAGTGTTCCACCAGTATTTACCTTGGTTTTTTCACTGTTTTTTTCACTGTGATCAAGATGACAGCAGTCCCTGCATCTTACACTGTTCCTCCATTAAACACCTTGTGTCCTTCTACAGCTTATTTTGATGAAATTTGTTTAAACCTCTGCATGAACAGAGAATTGCCAAATTTTTTCTGGCACATCCTATGGCTTCATGATTGATGCTGATTAAAATATCACAAAAACTTATTTTCTCTTTTCAAAATTACCTGAAAAAAAGAAAGAGTGCTTTTACGTAATTTTATCCTCCTATACAGTCCTGACTTATTCCTGAAGCATAGGACCCTATTTGCTGGGCTTTGAGCCACTTTAAACATAAAAGTTAACTTCAAAATGTAACTATACCTCAGTGTCAACTTAGCGATTTCATAGTCTAGAGGTGCGATACACAACCCAAAATCTGCTGGTATAATGTGACAAAAGTGTCTTACTTTTTGATGTGGACTGTGACCAGTGTAGACCAACCTTTTCCTGCCTCCACAGAGTCATGAGCTGTCAAGCTGCAGAGCTAACCTACCTCACTGGGGACAGTTCAGTAAACAACACACATGAACTCCTGTGTGTCCTTGGCACCTCCAACTTCAGACATCCACAGGAAGCTGCCTTTGGAATAAGGTTTCTTCTCATGCTAGGCTTCTGACTTGCTCTAGTATTGCTTTGAAAGGCAAGACACATTGTTTTCTTTGGTCCATGGAATTCCCATTTTTTCATGGAAAGATAACAAGAAGAACCTGTGAAGAGTTACTGAGCAAGAAGAAAAAGAATGGCAGCTATTTAATACGGGAGAGTGAGAGTGTGGAAGGAGCCTTGTGTCTCTGTGTTTTGTAAGTACTGATTTTTATGAGCTTTCAGTTGGATCCAAAGACAACAATCATCTTCTCTAAAATTAATAGTTCTTCCCTGATATTAACAGACTCCAAGGGAGTGTGTCTATGTATTCAAGTAGTGCTGCTTGCTTTAGGTTTCCTTTATAGTGGCAAATGGAGGGGTGGCATTTCCACAAAGCTATTTTATGTAACAGATGATAAATTAACTATAGTCTGGTGATGCTGGTCTCTCTCTCCAGACAGTAAGGGCAGCCCAGAGAAAATAACTCAGCCTGCCAAAATATGCTAAGATCCTTACTCAAAGTAACTGCCTCTGTGATGATGAGTAAACAGCATTTTAGCACTGTTGAGACACTGAATAGTCTCATGGCATGTTACAAAACACTTCCTTCTTTGTAGACTTTCTGTCTGATAAAAACTCAGTCTTGTGTTTCAAAGGAATTTTACCTGATATAAGAACATAGGCTGAGGCTGAAAATTACAAAGTTCTGTCTGAATTTATATGACAAATCCACAGACAAGATAGGCATAGAAAACTGCTACTTCTAGTACAAAGCTTTAATTACTACAATTAAAATTTTATTATTTTCTTCTTCTGTGGGGAATAGCACTTTTATTTTCCTTTTTACTCTTTTCAAATATAATTGATCTGTTCATAATGCATTCAAAGTTTAAAAACTAGAATCTATGTCTTTGAACCTATGAGGTTTTGCACTCTTGTTGCAGATACATTTGAATGTGACATTAAAACCTTTTAACATCTAATTAATGAACAAATAGGAGATGATATTTTTATCAATCACTAAAAATGAATTTGTTATGAAACAAATCAATGGAAAGGGGAGAAAAGAGAGAGAGAAATGGAGTACTACTGGGTTGGCAGGTAGAAGAAAGCAGATCTTCAAAATAACAAAATGAGTGGAAGAGAAATAGCAAGTTGGCAACAAACAGAGCCCTCAGCAAGGCAGCTACAGGAACCTGCTTTCAGTATGATGTGGAATGAGACAATGCAGGGGCTGAGGGGAGGGCAGGGAGGTGGGAGGGAAGGCACATGTATACCTTGTCAGAGGGGACAAATGGGGAACCTGACACAGAGGAAGAACGACAATGTTATAACCTGGGTTAGGCCACACCAACACAGTTGCTTTTCCTTTAATCTTTGTTTTTTTAAGGGCGAAGCAGATTTTTCTTGTGATGTCTTGCAGACACGCTTTGACCTGTCACATCTGCCTGCCACAATATTCTGTGCAGGCACATGAAAAATCATGCCTTCCAGTTTGCTTTTGTGGGTTTTAGTGTTAAAAGCTGATTAAAAAAAGCTGATAAAAACTGAAGTGTTTAGTGGATTTGCCTATAATCCTGACATGAACAAATGCCATAGTTAAACTGTGAGAGCGGCAGCAGTGGTACGCAGAGGGTGGCTTGCACAGGTCAGAGCAAGGCTCCTGTTCAGACAGCACATGGAATAGTATTAGAGCACTGGCTGAGAACTGCCCCAGAAACTGGGCTGCCTGGCAGTGGTTCACTAGGCAAACTGCCCTAAAACTGGCAGCAACCAACACTGAAACTCTTAGTGATGTTCAAAAGCAACTTTTGAATTAGCATTGCATCTCAACACCTTGTTTAGCACCTAACATGGTTTATGTGCAAACTGATAAACCCTTCTCAAATTACCTGATCTGTGGGCAGAGACATTGATCCACTTGCTACAGCAAACAAACTTCCTTGTCCTTTTCTGCTGGGATATGGGGGGGAGTGCATTCCCGTGGAGGTACCTGGGAGGCAGAATGGTGTGACCAGCTCAAATTCATCTCTCTAATTGGGCAAGGTGCATGGCTCTTCCTCTGCAGCACACTGTCTCTTTCATCTAGAATTATCCTAGGTCTCTGACAGCACTTCAGTTCAGACCTACTGGTTTTGCTACTGTTCTCCTTACTGTTCAACATGCCATTTTCCCTCTCACCTCGCTTTTCTTCCAGACCAAACATTTTGTTTATTTTTACCCTTTACTTGCTCTTGGTAAGCATTTAGTAGTTAATGAGGAGACAGAAGTTTCCATTTTAGTGGTAGTTTCATGTGCATTTAGTAAGAATTAAAGTATCTGAATAATATCCAGGCAGAAATGTTTTAATATTTAGTTGATCAGTAAAGAACAATTTTCAAAAATGATCCGTTCCTGGTATTTCTTTTTCTCATTTCTCTGTCTCTGTAAGCACTCACATTTGTAAAAGTACTTTTCAGCACGGAACATATGTATTTCCACAGGTATCTCCAGAAGACAAAAACCAAAATATGCATCCCCGTGATAACACTTTTTGAATTAAATTAAACGTATTATAACTGAAAGCCTTATTCTAATTTCAGTTCATAGTAACTTGTTTTGCAGAACAAAGTAGTTTATTTTTAGTAACCTTTCACTTTTGTGCAAGTGCCCTGAGCCAGGTTTCTGCCCCAAGATTCTCCTTCTCATGACAGTTCACTTCACATTGTCACAGCTGAAGTCCTCCTGATGAACTGGCACACAAGTTAAAAAAACTTGTTTTCAGATGCTGCTCCCACCTCTCCCCAACCTCCTCACTTGTTTGTGATGTATATTTTCTTGCAACTCTGCTACCTTTTTTGATCATAGTCACGATCTCCAGTCCACCTCCTGAATTGCTGCTACTGTGGTATCTGATAAAGCTTTTATTTCTGTTGACAAAATATATCCAAAGACATCAGTAGCCTCAGTGTTCAAACACGTGCTTATTATAAAATATAACAATCACTAAAACCTTGGGAAATGCAAAGGAATAACATTATTCTCAGAAGTAGGAGCCATACCATCATTTTCTGGGTGCTAGTGACTGGAGGCCATTTTCTGCCTACATCTCTCCAAGAATTCAACAGCCTTCCTGTGACAGAAATACAAAATGAAGGTTAGAAAAGTGAGGAAAATAAGAGAGAGATGAGAAGAAGTGCTGTTTGTGGAATGAAATTATGCTTGTTAAAGACCTGTGTTAGGCTTAGTTCATATGTTCTTTGAAACTCCTGGTCAGAGTAATCTTGTATTTCAAGATATTAAACCTTCACTCATTTTGTAATCTCTAAGATCTCTTCTCTATTGCTTTCCTGTCTCTGCCTCATTCAATTTTACTGCACTTCTCATGTCTTCAATACTGTGTACAGATATGTCCACTTTGTTAATGTGATGTGTTACATATACAATGTTTTTTCACAGTTTTGAAGGCCTCATCTACACTTACCGTATCTTCAGAGAAGACCAAGGATATTTTAGAATACAGGTGAGTAACTCTCATTGCATCTTTAAAGATTGCATTAAGGAGCATAGATTTAAAAGAACCCATATATTAAAATATCTTAGATTCATCTATGATCAATGATCTATGATAGTGTTAATCTATTATCATTTTAGTCTATGATCATAGATTTAAAAAAATCCATAAACACAATACTATAGAAAATATTTCCAAGTTGCTCTCTACTCAATTCTTATTGTAGATGATCTCAAAAAGTAGCTCTTGTGTTTGTAGGATTTAGTTATAATCTAAGTGGCTCTATTATTTATTAACCAGCTGTTTTCTCATTTGACCATTTCTTTTTGATAGCACTGATCAAATACCTATTACTTTTCTTACTTTCTCCTGTTTCTTACTTTCTCCTGTTCCTAATTACCTTTTTCTACTTGAAAGCACTGCTAGTGCATGCAGCATTTCATAAGAATCTGGGATATTGCAATGATCTTTTTGATTTAAAGAACCTATAATTCTGTGTGATTGTGAGGCATCTGAAGCGACAATGCCAATTATTGCTGCTTATTCAAGTAAAACAAGTGCATCAACCAAATCCCCAGGAAATGTGAAAGGACACTTAAAAGCTGGCTCATTCCCCTGCTTGTACTAGCACAGCCAAGAGGATTGCCAATATTAAGCAGCATTTAAGTGGTATGAGGAAATCACTTCATAAAGAACACGCCAAGCTCTCATATGCTGGTAATTTATTGCTTATTAGTGGCTTTGCCTGTGCATGAAAGACCCAATTTCCCATGAAGAAGAATGGTTTACTGACAAAAAATGTTCTGTTTTGGACCTTATCCACTCTACTGGGGTTATGCTGTTATTCTTGTCAGCAGGTAACTCAGATATTTTTAGACTTTTCAAACCCATTCTTCCTTACAAATTTTTGCCAATAGTGTGAAAGAAGAATTCAGTTCTTAAAAATTTTAAATCATGTTATTTTGCCTCACTAAGATAATTGACTAAAATAATGTATTGATGGGGAAGAGAGGTTGTTTGGGGTTTCTTTAGTGCCAGATTCAGACATGAGCTTTCTAGATTGCAGCAGGCTGGCCCCAACAAACTAGGCACCCCTACAGCTGCTCACTCCCTCCCTCCTTAGTAAGACAGGATTGGGGGAAGAGAACACAAAGAGCAAAAGTGAGGAAACTCTTGGCCTGGATAAAATACAGTGTAATAGGTAAACAGGTAAAGCAAAGTTGTGCACACAAGCAAAGCAAGGAAGTTTAGCAACTCCTTCCCATCAGGGGCAGATATTTAGTGGGCCCCTGGAAAGTGAGGCCTCAGCACACACATAACCACAAACGTCCTCCGTTTCCCAATGCTTTTATTGCTGAGTACAGTGTCAGAGGGGTGAGATAGGACAGCCAGCATCTTGCACACCCTCAGCCTACTCCCCAGGGGAACCAAGTGCAAGAAAGACATCCTTAGTGCTGCACAAGCACTGTTCAGCAACAGCCAAAACGTGGTGGCTGTGTTTCAGTCACAAATTCAGAGCACAGCACTTTGTAGGCTGCTATGAAGGAAGTTAACTCATCCCAGCCAGACCCAGTACACACAGGCATTGGCACCCAGTCCATCCAGGGCTGAATGAAAGATGAAGGATGCAGAAAACTATAGAAAATAAATACATGTTTCTTTGTTAGCTAACAGATTAAGAGAAAGCCCCGTTCCCTTTTAATGACTACTAGTAGGCTGCTCACTATCTGTCACTGCCCTGAAGTCACAGCACTGTAAAGTCTGTGCACAGATCCATGAAGGGCTGAGCCGCAGGAGCAGTTCAGTCCTGTCAGATGAACCCACACCTAAAGAACAGTTTTTTGCACATGACCTGTGCTTCCCAATGCTGATATTTTGTAAAAGTTTGAGTTCTGTTTGTCACCTAGTTATTTAAAGGCAGCATTTTAAGTGAGAACTAAATATGTTATCCCTAACTTTTTCTCTCAGACCAGAGTACAGTGTGTAATGCTGTCAATCTTCAACACTCTGCTGTAGTGGATCACTGCAGCACACATCTACACCAATAATTTAACTGATGTCCTTTTTGAAAAAAAAAAGATGGTGAGGGAGGTTACTTTTAATGCCATAACCATGGTTCCAAACAGGTCTCCCTAGTGTTTTAAGGACAGTGCAATATTTTGTCAACAAACATGTTTACAAAACAGCTTCTTGGTAAATAAGAAACAACTTATCATTCTTTTCATTTAGGGAACTCCAGGTGAAGGGAACTTGCAAACACATTTTGTTATCCTTTCCTTACAGACTTCTGAAGGTGTTCCAGAGAGGACCTTCAAAACATTAAAGGACTTAATATATGCTTTTGAAAAGCCAAATCAAGGACTGATAACAAAGCTCCGCTACCCAGTGAAGAAACCAAAGGCCCTGCAAAGAAGCCAGAGGTTCAAGTCAGAAATGGACAATGTTTATGATGGTGAGAAACTTAGCTCTGCCTTTGTGGGCTTTTTAAGATAACAGCATTGACAGGTTTGTGGTGAAATACTTGCTAAATATTGTCTTGCATGGATAGAAGTTTTACATCCTCCCTTCTCTCTTATGTTCACTGAAATGGTTATTCTTAGCTCACAGGTTACTTACCGTCACAAATGTACAAACTAAAATCACTAGAGATACACAAAGATGAAAAAAGCTGCCTCCAGCTGTCTCGTTCATGGATGTTGATGCTTTTAGGCTGAAGAAGACTGAGAACCAATTTTACTCAGTGTGCTTCTGCCAAGATACCAGGCCCTTGCACTTGGGAGTTGAGGCTGTCATTTACCTTCATAGTCCAGGTTTTAAGAAATGTTTATATCAAAACCTTACTCAGGTTAGTTCTAAGATGGGCAGGCAAGCAAGCCAGCTTGTGATTTGTATTCAAACATGACTAAGTGATCAGCATATAGCCTTGTGCTCAGGATCACAGCTTTGGAACTAGAGTTCAGCCTCTCATTGCTCTTCTTCTGCTAATTTATGCTCACAACTCCCAGGTGTAGGATGAGGGCATGATGCTTCTACCTGACAGAATTATGCTAATGGATACAATAAAGACAGAGGTTCTCATAAAGCTTTAGACTGTGTTGTATAGCCCCATGTCATCCTTACATCCTTGTTTGGAGAAGTGTGACTGCAGATACTGTTGATAACTTGCTAGTACCCCTCACACCATTCTTCATGTTCCTGCTGTACAGCATTGAGCTGCAGCATCCATCAGGCCATGGGCTGCAAAATAACCCTGAGACTGTTCCATGACCTCTGGCAGAGTGTGCCAAGAGCCCCAGCCAGGAGTAAGGGAAATCCTTTTGCTAAGTACAGATATCATAAAGCAAACAAAACTTTGGAGTCTTCACCCTGCCCTGTGATTTGCATCTCATGCCCAACAGCAGCTCAGCATGGTGGTGTGGGGCAGTGTTAGGATCCAGTTATTAAAGTTATTAGAAATGCCTCTGCCCAAATTAAGGTGCAAATGAGACCATATGCCAGTGACAATAGTTTGGGTTTTATTTGATAGTAAATATGAGAGGGAGAGAGAGAAAAAGGAGAGTATAAAGAAGAGAAAGGAGAAAGAGGTGGAGAGGACAGAAAGAGAGTGACAGAAAATATCACCACTCCATGAATCCCAACAATGTTCCTTTGATCCTCTCAGCTGGTCTTCTTGGTGGTGAAGGTCTCCCCAGAATGCACAGAATCCAATGGCTTAATATACACTCAGGCTAGGTAGGAAAACCCAGGCACTTCCCTGGGGCAGGGAGAGTTTGCCATTGTCTCTTTCAACAGACTCTGGGCTTTTTGCATCACGTGCAGTCCTGTGATGCAAGGCTTCAGGAACGACTCTGGGGGGCACTTCAGGGAGTCTTTGATGGATTAAGGCACTCTCTCAGCTGCCTCTCACGTGAATGCCCCATGAATCTGGCCTTCCCAAGTTTGGGGGTTCCATAGCCAGTTTGTGTAAGGGAGGATGGTTTCACTGCCCCTGAGCAGCAAACAACATGCCAAAACTTCCTCACCCCACCTCAGCTGGGGGAGAAATCTGTACAAACCTCCTCCCAGAAAAGGGGTCTGATGGCTATGGCCTCCCCCACCTTGAAGCACGGCAGAGATGATTCTCATTACAGCAGATGAGTTTTGCTGACATTCTTTTCCTTATTTACTTGTTTGTTTCAGGTGATTGAAGAATGGGTTTTCCTTTATCTAATCTCAGTAGTTTGGGTAACTTCAGGGAGGCTTCTTTGGTTGTAACTTCTTTATACAGTTTTTGTTATAATGAGCAGAACTTTATATCAAAGTTTGAGGCATGAACTATTTCAGACTCTGACAGACAGCCCCTCTGTGCTGCAGTCTCTGGGGTTTCACACATAAGAACAGTGCAACTGCTCTGGCCAAGCTCCCCCAGCACAGCGTGCACTGCTGCAGTTTTGGGGCCTGACCCCCAGCAACCTTGCTGAGGAGAAGCCACAGAGACACATTTCCCATGTCATCAACATTACCTTGTCACCTGTATCACACAGCAAATATGCCACATTTGCTCTAAAAATGTTGTTATGGTTTCTTATCATTGCTGTTGCAGGGAGACAGAAAATATTGCAGTAACATGGATATGTTTTTAGAAATTTTTGGTCCTGCAATAGGAATTTTTCTTGAAGATGAACAGTGTCCTCATCTGGAATCACAGGGAGGAAAATAAACCCTTATATTTCAATGTCAAAATATAGCTAGGCTTCCATAAATATGGAGGCTTTTTAGAAATAATCAAGCTACTTTGGAATTTTTTTTATTAAATTTTGATTTAAATTTCACTTACACAGCATTCCAAACTTCCCTCTCAGGCTGCATTATTACATGTCCACAGCAGGGGCTTATGTAAATGTCACGCTCTCTGAAACACAGGCACTGCCCAAAGCACAGCAGTGCTCCCTAAAGCAAGCACGTCCCTCACGTGCCACCAGCAGCTGGCTTTGCTGCACGTGGGACTGAGCACTGCAGCACAACCAGTGGAACACCTCAAGGGACTGAGGTCATGATCCTGGTGGTTGGAGATATTTGAGCTTTGTTTTCTAGCTTAGGAACAGCTTTTCTGAGGGCAGCTCTTTGAAGAGCAATAGGTTTCCATAGTGGAGCTTTGAGTTCCAAGCACTGAATTTCTGCCTTTTTCCTGGCTTCTCAAAAACTGTAACCAATCTTACGAAGTGTGAGAGAGAACAGGATTTTTCAGGCTCTCCTCCTTTAGTTGGGATGAGAACTTTTCTCTTGGGTCTTTATTTACAGTACAAGGGATGCATTTTGAGAGTCACAGATATCTCAGCTACTGATTTGATTTAGCAAGAATGGATGATTTCTGACATTTGACTGTTTCTCAGGAAGAACGGGGTATCATGTGAATACAACTGTTTACAACTGTGCTTGCTGGCTCAGAAAAGGCTTTGCCTTTTCCTGGAGAATCCAGTCCATAGGACAGGGGGCCTAAACGTTGGCCATGCAATAGCACACTGAGAAACCAAACTGAGTTACTGATACCTGCCCTGCCACAGGCTGTGCTGCACCCACAGCCTTTCAGAAGAGCACCTTGCAATGACATCTTTTTTTGTTTGATTACTTCCCAGAAGCTGATGACAGCGCTGATTATGTTGATGTCCTGCCCTGAAGGATCTGCGCCTGATGGTTTCGGAAGCTGCCATTCCAGGACGTGCCCCGGCACAGGGCCTCAGCTGGGGAGAGCTTCCAGCTGGGTGTCCTCTGCTCTACATCTGGAATTAACTCCTCCTTTTGCAGACGGTCAGAGCAGCTGTATCTTCAACCAGTAGATCCAGTACAAGCTATTATGCATGTTTGCTCAGCAATAAATAAGTATTTTTGTTACAGACACAAACACACACACGTAGGTATGGGGGAAGGTGTCCATGTATGTGTCTTCTGGTGGTTTTTAGCCAGCAAATTGTCCAAGATGTTGACTGCTAGAGTGAACACTCTGCTAGAGGGCAGCAATATAAATATATTAAATGAATAGGCATAAAGCAGTAATTTATGGCAGAATTTATAGGTGTTGATAAAAATCATATATGACATTTTAAGATGCTTTTAAACCCCAAACTCTGTTATTTTGCACATGATTCATGTTACCAATTAGGTTGGAGGAGTGAATAGTATTTCAGCAATGTCAAGGAATACTAGTAGTCAGTAGCTTGAATAATGCAAATTAAGACAAAAATGCTGTGTTAAATCCATGCCATAAAAAATAAATAACCAACCAGAGGAAAATGCTTTGAAATATTTTGACGTTGAGGAACGGCTCTGGCAGATTACAAGAGGATTACAATTTGTACATACATGTCAGCATGAACACATCCTTTTTTTAATAGGTTCTGTACTTATGGGTATACTTACTCCATTTGATTTTCTACTTCCATCAGTTCTGTATTATGTATATGTCTTTTGTTGCTTTTGTTGTTTACTTGTTTTTAATGCAAAAATTTGCTTTAATATTAACCCAATTTTAAATAGTTAATAAATAGTTCTGAAGGTGGCCTGCAACTAGCAGCCACAGCCAAAACTGGAATGTATGTCCCGAGCCTTCCAGTCACTACTACAGACTTGCTCACCATTTGAGAGTATGAGGAAGACATTTGTATTTGTTCTATGTTTAAGATCCTTCACAAATTATTTATGTATTTTAATGGGTAATACTAGTTAGATTTTTTTCTATTATGTTTCTCTCACATCATTATTTGTCAAACGAATTTTAAACCTTTCAGAGCTTTAGACTTCATTATGAATTTAATAGTGCTGCAGTTTTTGGCTCCAGGCTCAACTACTATGTAGTACAGTACATACTGTACAGTACAACTGTAGCATGAAAGAGACAAAAAAATATAGACTATTAACTAGCCCTAGAAATGCCAAGAAATACTAAAAGATATGTCCAAAACTTCATTAATTAAAAAGAATGTAGTCATCCATGAAAAATGTACTATGGGACATAAATAGGGACATAGGCAGAGCCCTTGCTCTGTAGAAGCACATAACTAATGTGTCTCTTCACATGCAGAATCCTGCAGCCTGTCTCACAGCTGGTTATCACAGGTAGCAGACTGAGGAGCTGTTGTGCTGAGACACCCCACTTCCAGCAGCACAGTCCTCAACAAAGCACAGAACTGCAGTTTTTCTGAAATGACAGTCTCAGCAGTCCCCCAGGTGCTCACTCAGTCACACGGATGTTCAGCCTTGGGAAAAGGCCAAGCGACAAGGAATTCCAGCCTGTGCCTCATGGTGCCTACTGAGTGACTCTGACGGCTGAACAGAGGACAAGGGCCCGGCCGTGGTGCCTTTCAGGTGGCACTTGTCAGTGTGCTTTGGACTCAGACTTACACCACCAGTCCTGGTGGCTGCAGCTCCTGGGGCAGAACCCAGGACTGAGGGTGACTTCAGGCCCACACTCCAGTCACTTCCCCAGCGTTCCCTTGCAGCAGTCATGTGAAAGGGGACACAAGAAGGATCAAGGACTTAAAAGAGTTAAATGAGACAATGACATTTACCTTACATTCACATTGCTCGCCTGCCCTTTACGGCAATGTTTGTCCTATTAACGGCATAGGAAAATACAGAGGCCGATACAGACGTTCCTACACATATTTGCAGGCCTAATATGACAGAAAACAATCAGTGCACGAGTTGAAAAAATATGTTCAAAAGCTTCACACAGCAGCATCTACCTGCCGACAACCAAAGGGTGTGTCAGTGAGTGGGTGTCTGTCCATGTCGGGGGGCTGAGTAGTGGGGGCGCGGAACCTCTTGTACACTGGAACTTCGAGCACATGGTGTAAGAAGAACATGGTCCAAGAAGGGCACGATGCCGCCGTCCCGGGGCACTCCAGCTGCAAGGAGTACGAGGGAATGATTCCCGTTGCAGCGCAGGGAGCGGGAGGGGGCGCTGTGCCCGCAGCGGCCTGCGGGGGTCGCTGTGTGAGGGGGACCAGCGGCCAGGTGCGGGGCCCCGGGTTCGGTCCCCGCCATCGCCAGGACACCGCTAAAACTTCCCCCTCCCGCCTGTGGTTCCCTGGCCTCTCTCGCGGGAGGGGGAGGCTGGCTTCTGGCCAGGCTTAAGCCCTCCCGAATAAGAGAGGAAAGGATCATGGGTACTAGAAAGACAGCAAGAAGGCGAGGCAGGGCTGCGGGCGCCAGGTGGGAAGCGACAGCGGCTTCAATCGGAGGCAGCCCCCCAGGCTGCGCGGCTGGAAGACTCAGCTCCCCCCAACCACGCAGAGCTCCGCTTAGGAAAAGCATCCCTCTGGATCGCCCCGACGGCACATGAGCCCTAAAGCCGCTATCACCGGTCCAAGCGCCCACATTCCCGGGACCCCCCGGCTCCTCCCCCGGCTCTCGCCGCCTGCCCCAAGCCGTGGCTGCTGCCCACCCCTTCCCTTAAGCAAGATGGCGACGGCGGCGACGTCTCCCGTGCTGCCGCGCGGCGGCCGCTCGCGCTCAATGGTCGCTGCGTCACGATGGCGGCGGCGGCGGGAAATGCGAGTGAGGGTCGGGTGGAGAGTCTGAGGGGCCGGGCCGCCATGGACCCCCCGAGCTGCATGAAAGCCCTGCTCCTCGCAGCCACGGAGTACCGCGCCGCCAGGACAGCGCACAGTGCCGCGCTTCTGCAGCGCAGCCTGGAGGTGGGAGCCGCTCCCGTGCCGGGGCGTGGGGGCTGCTGTGGTATCTGTTGTTATAACGTCTTTTGGTGTGTTTGTGTGTTTATAGAGGTGTGTTGTGAGTCTATATGCACCCACGGCAAGCAGATAGTGTGGGTTACAGGGGACTTAATTTTTTATTTATCCCTTAAATTCTGGCCCGCATGAATCGTTTTACAGCTTAAAAAATAGCGTGTGAATTACGAATTGGTTTTGTATCTGGAATTTTCCGTGCTACGTATTTAGACGTGTTTTTACTAAGGAGGTGGACCAGTTAATTTCCCTGATCTTCAGGTACAGCTTTGTGTACAACTTATGTGGTGGCCTTTGAATTAATCTCCAAGTTACTTTTTCAAGTACAGATTTATTTTAATTGCTATTTATTTTAATTTATTTTAGTTGCTTTAATTGTTTATGTGAGAGTTAGTATTTCACTTTGCTTTCTTCCCTATATCCCTTGTAAGGAGATACGGAGGGAATACACAAAAGCAACATTATGTGTCTCCCATATACAAAATATAAATCGTGTCTAACTGTATTGGTGTACAGGTATATAATTTTTGGCCTCTTCTTATGAAGGGTTCCGCTACCTCAGGTTCCATTTTTTCATTCCAGCCACAGAGTCCTCCCAAACCAGCCCTGAGTGCCCCTGCAGATCCTCCCTGCGGAGTGCCACCTCTGGGTCCCTGTCCAGGCCTCTGGAAGGCAGGCTGATTGCAACGTGGTTATTCTTTAAAAATAAATAAACTTGGTACTTTCCAAGCATAAAGGAATGAAAAACAGTTTTTTTCCATTTCTGCCTCTTCTTTTCCCCCCAGCACACATGAACATAAATGTCCCAATACAATGACACTTACATTCTCCGTTTGTCAAGTAGGACAAAATCTATTTCATGCAACTCTGTGCTTCGACTTTTGTGTCAATTACATTGTTGCAGTTGAGTAAGTAAGGTTTTTCTCCTTTCATCTCCAGGTTATCTCCGGACTGAAGCTTACCCGTTTTTTTGCTTCAAACCAGATTCTACCAAGTGAATGTCTCAGTTGCCTTGTAGAGCTCCTGGAGGACACAAATATAAATCCTTCTCTGGTCTTGTCTGTGGTTACTTTGCTATCGCAGCTAGGTAAGGTTTGCATCTGAACTTTTTATCTTTTGTCCGGACAGGGGAAGATAAGACAGATGCTTATCTGTGATTGTGGGAGATTAATGTCTTGGAAGAAGCATTGCAGCGAGAAGGAGATTTGAAGTCATCCCTCTGAATGACAATGATCATGCTGAGAATTTATCCAGTGGGGTAGAGTGAGAAATTAATCTCTTGTCCTACATTTTTTGAGCTGGAAACGACTACTTTTTTAATCAAGTGAGAAATGTGGCTAGGGTGTGCAAGGATAGGGAGAAGTGGTGTCACATCCTCTGTTGTAATAACAATCAGTTGGCACTCAGTTTCCTCGTGCAGAAGCAGCCAATTCTTCATTATCATAACTATTTTTACACAGTTTTCACAGACCTTGTGCTCAACTCTGATTGTCTAGTAGTTTTCTTGCTCCTTAATTCATTGGTTAGAAAGTGCTTGTGTGTCTGTAGGTGTTAAGACTCACCATCTACAGGTGTTTACATATATCTTTGGTGGATTCTCATGGGACAAATCTATTGTTTATGCAGGTGCCACTTTTTATGCCACCTGTTTATGCAGGTGCCATTTTTCTCTCTAATAATAGCTTGTAATGCAAACAAATTCTCTTAGGATTTCTTCACATGGGAACTTAAAAGCTACTGCTAGCTTTAGCTAGAGTAGCAGGGCCTAAGCCATATTTTATAAGACCTTTATTTTGTAACATCTTTTACCTGTCTGCAACAATCCTCAACTGTCATCACCTCAGGTTACCTCTCCCACTGGAGTGTTTGCTGGCAGTGTGGGCTCTCCAATAGCCTGGCCTATGTGCATCAAGCTTCCCAACAGCAAAGAGGTTCTACTGCCTTTTGCTTGTGTATTGAAATGCCTTTTTTGTGATTTTTTTTTTTCCCTTCTATTTCATGGAAATGGGACTTCATTATCCAGAGAGCTCTGTGCTCAGAGCACAACCTACATATACAGGGAAAAATTATTCCATCATTGCTTAGTTTCTCATCATATATGAGTAGTTATTGAAAATCTGAGTCCTTTATGATGCTCCTTTGTTTATCTTCTCTGATTCATGGAGTTTAAGCCTCTCTGAGCTTCCTTTTATGCTTTTGGAACAATTACTGTGAAATTATATTTGTTATAGGGTTCTGGAAAATTTTAAGAATTAAGTCCTCTTCCAAATGATCTATTGCTCTACTTGTTTTGCTACAACTCTTTGAAGATTGCCTAAGCAGAATTTCTTTCTGCTTCTATTTATTTATTTAACTAATGGTAGATAACCCTATCAGGTTATCAGTTTGAGTCTACCTTTCTACCATAGCGTGAGGCAAGAAACTGAGCTCATTAAGATCTAAGCCTTTGAAGTGCAGGTTTCAAGATCTCAGGAATGAAACTTGGTAGGTAGGAGGTAGACTATTCTTTCAATGTCCAACCATCTTGAGGAAATGAATTAGTGTTATAATTAGCTGTATGCCCAAAGGTGAGGTAGAGAGGCAAGAGTGTAGGAGCTGTCATTTGTTTGTAATTACCTTTAAAACATGGGTGAAGAACTGCTCAAAAACATTGGCTTTTGCTTCAACTGGTAGCTAATAGGACAGTTTCTTTTGCTAATAACTCCCAAATTCCAGCTTCAGACACAGAGACTAGAGAAGCTCTCCAGGACACCTACAATCTGACCAGCGTGCTGGCAGGAGTGGTTCATCGAAGCTCTACTAATCTGAGTGACCCAGTCTTAGTACAGGTAAAGGAACTACTGCTTCATCATGTTTGGCTACTGTTGCACAATGAACATTATACTTTATGCATATAATAACCCTTCAAAAGCTCTGTTGGAAATAATGTGTCAAGGGAAAGTTGATCTTAGCTGTGTACCTTATTTGCTGTATGAGGTGTGACAGGAATTTTACAATTTATAGAGTTCTTTGTACTCTACTCTTACTGGGCTTTTCACCTGCTTTAAAGAGCCCCTAAAAAATCCCACAAAGCAAAAATAACAACCAACCAAAAAAATGCTGCTTTTTAAAAATTATTTCAAGAAGTCATTGTTGAGAGCTCAGAAGATTGATTTCCAGTTGAGGTATTTGGCTGTTTCTCCTGACAAAAGCCATTTCATAACACAAGCCTGGAGACCATTTTGTCTAAGCAGTACTTTGAAAGGTAACTGTGAAGGAGTGAAAGGAAAGTTGTGCCTGCCTGTTTTCATGAGAGGTTGGCAGAGCATGTGTGGCCTCCTTTTTTCTGGTCAGTGCTATCTGCCAGTGAATGCCAGGCACTGTACTAATCAAAGCTTAAGTGAATGTCTGGCTATCAGTTTGAACTCACTAATTTTAACCTGTCCTTAAAGTTTGCCTTATTTTTTTCAAATATGCACAGGTTTTCCTCTAAGCTTTCAGCAAGTACTTGCTGTTTGCCTGTTGTCTCTTTCTGAAAAGCAGAAAATTAATTTACTGGTAGTCCTGTGGCTCTTGTGTGGAAAATAAGTCAGGCATCCAGTAAAGATCTCTATTCCTGTGATTTGTGTATTTCTCAAAGCACTGGGAGTACCACAAGATCTAGGGATCCAAGTGACTCACCAGTCAATAGGAGAGATTTTGCAGTCACCAGATAGATCCAATCTTAAGACCTTGAAGCTCTTAGATATCTAAATGTTGAGGTTTTGTTTCGACGGCTAACCTCTGGTGTGATTTTTGTCATGTTTGAGTGTATTGACTTCGGTTATGTGCCAGAAGAGTGCTGTAGAAGGAGTTTGCTACCCTTAGATCAGTCGGCAGTCTTTAGAGCAAACGTGTTTTCCTGTAGGCATCCTTTCTACAAGAGCTTGAAAGTGCTTTTTTTGGATTTTGATGAGACTTCTAGACCTTTCAATAGGACAAAGCCTGGTTATCACTGACAGAATGGAGAACTTGCTGGTAAGGCAAAGGTGGAGAATGGAATGTGGTGCCTTGAGAGGCTGACCTGAAACAGAGACTAGACAGAGCTAAAAAATAAAGAAGGTATTTATTAAAAGGCCTTAAAAGGATACACCTTGGGCAGTACAAGAGCCTGGTCAGGACTACACCCAAGATGGACCCAAAATGGTCACAATGTTTCACACTTTTATAAGTTTTGGTCTATTTACATATTGGGGTTAATTGTGCAATTACAGCTTCAGGTTATGAAGTCCCATCCTCCATGTTTGCTCTCTTCAGTTCACTGCTGTTTATGCTCTTTGGGCCTGAAGCTGGTAACATTTGTCCTCGGGTCCCAAGCTGGAAAAGGATTGTTTTGTCTATCTACCCTGAGAAGAGAACTTACTAACACTTAGTATAAAGCTCAGAGTTACACACTAAGGCAGTATACAGAATCTGAAAAATATGAAAGCTAAAACTTAAGGCATCAAATGGGCTGAAAAGGTAACTCCTCTGTCAAAATAAAATCTTAATAATATTTTTGGGGTTTTACATCAGTATGTTAGGACATTACAATGTGCTTGCAGCAGCTTATGTAATTGTTACGTTAATGTTAGAGTCTGAAAATTAATTGTGTTGTTTTGATATTTGTCCTTTCTGTTTCATCTTTTGTAACATTTCTCCTGAGATGGTATAGGACAAGCATGTGAACAGCTTTCTGTTTCCTCAGGGTATTCAGTTGCTGCAGAGACTAACCTACAACGTTCCCATCTTTTGTGCTGGTGCCAACATCGATGGATTAATTTTGTTTCTAATGCATCATGTGTAAGTGTGTACTCAGTGTCTTTTCTTATGGGAAACAGCAAGCTAAGTTTCTGAACTTTCTGAAGACTATTAGAGTATTGTACTAACCTGGTCTCCAGAGTGAGCTGGGCTCTGAAGTTATCACTTTCCTTTGAAAACCAAGTACTTGTTGCAGATTGTCAAATGTAGTGATTGTGGAACTTTGAGTGATGGAATATTAATTGGCCTCAGCCCACCTTCACACCTGTGGGAGCAGGGAGCTTATAAAGAGAAAAGCCAGGAGGAAATTCATGCTTGTCACTAGGAGCAGACCTGTTAGATTAATAAAAACTTTATTCAAGTGCTCTTGTAAGAAATCTAATGAAACTTATAAGTATATGTAATAAACAACCTCTGATAGCAGTGATCTCTGATACTTTGGGTTTTTTTCAGATCTACTCAGTTAAAAGCTGCCCACACTGCATGGATTACAGTTTGAATTTTCCTTTGCATGGTGAAATGGTGTCTCATTAAAAAACAAGCTCTTGTCAAGACACAAAACAAAATATAAGTCCCCCAACCACCCAGCTCTCCCTGCCCCCACCCTACAATTTCTTGTAATTAAATTCAGGATGTTTCAATGAAAACATCTTTTCGGCTTTTCTTTTAAGTCAATCCACTGAAGATGAGTTAACAATACCGTGTTTGGGACTCCTGGCAAACCTCTGTCGGCACAACTTGTCTGTTCAAAGTCAGATAAAATCTTTGGTAAGAACTTTGCTTTTGTGTCATGATTCTCCAGCTTAAGGGTAAGAGTTAATTGATTCTACTAGGTACCTTAGTACTTCTTTAACACTTTCAGCACTTTAACACTTTCTGCTTATTCTGCCGAAGGGCAGTTGTTTCTCCCATGCTGGAGGAAATAACAAGCAGAACAGGACGTTGGGTATCCTCTTTCCTTTGGTACATTGCTGTGTAGTTGCCCTGGCTTGTATTATGTGTTTGGTTTTTGCAACTGTTCTCTGCAGCTGAAAAGTGAATTGAAAATATGATCATTCTTCCATAGAAAAAACTAAATGTCATTAAAACATAAAGATTATAGGTGGATTTTTGATAAGCAAAAAGGAGATTTGCTTTTCAAAAGATAAATCAGTAAAATAGCACTGATCTTCATGTCAGGGTCCTTGAACCCTCAAATACATATACATATCTGAACTGCTTGGTTCCTCTATGTTCATAATTCAGTGCAAATATTTTATTTTTTAGTTCAGAAAGAGAAATTAATCTACATAAAAGCAAATGTTCTGTTTACCTTGGAAGAGGCAGGGGGCAAAAAAAGGGAGAAACTATTGTCAGATCTGATCATTAATCAGAGAAGGGCTAGGAGTCAATTTTCAGTGATTATTTTCTGTCATGGGCTTTAGCAAAATGACTTTCTCATCTTTCCTTAAAATAATGATGGAATTTCTTCCTTCCTTGGTTCTCTGTTGTTTTGGGGTGTTTTTTCTCATTTTTCCTTATACAGGTTGGAAAGAGAACATTAACATCAATGTCAGCAGAACAATGAAATAGCTTTCCCAGAGAACTGTTACCATACCAACATTTTTTTGTATTATTCATTATTTGTATGGCTTATGTATAAATATGTCAGACCTGTAAATTTGATGGGTTTGTAATATCTTTGTTTTTCCTTTTTGCTGTAGAATAATGTGAAGAGTTTCTATCGTACCTTAATAAGTTTCTTGGCCCACAGCAGTTTGACTATGGTTGTGTTTGCGCTTTCGGTGTTATCAAGCCTTACCTTAAATGAAGAAGTAGGAGAAAAAGTAAGTGTGTCTTTGAAGTTGTTTCTATTCTTAAGTTGTAGATAAAACCAATTGTTACACTGCCCAAATAAAATATGAATTCCAGCTACTTTTAATGAGCAAGACCTCCAGCAAAGTATGTGCCTATACATAACTTTCTTCATCTTTCCAGCTCTTTCACGCTCGAAATATCCATCAGACATTTCAGTTAATATTCAATATTGTTGTAAATGGAGACACTCTAACAAGAAAATATTCTGTTGATTTACTCATGGATCTTATGAAGAACCCCAAAGTTGCAGATTATCTTACCAGGTATGCCTGCATTTCCTAAAAGTATTTTTCCTAAGCTCTAGTTCAGTTTCTTTGCTGTATGCTATTTGAATTCTAAACCAAACACTAGGGGGAAAAAAAATCCCAAGATGCTTTTTGAATGTTGCTAGTTGATTATAATTATAACTGCTATATCTGAACCTAAAGGGTTGCTGGGTTACTAGTTTGACACAGAATTGTGACTTAAAACCTGTTTTTTTCATTGTCACTGAAGGAACATTGAATACTCTGTTCTGTAATGTTTGTAATGCTTTGTCTGGACAGTGTTGGTAGTCAGACAACAAGATGAGTAGCTATCCTGCCTTTTACAATGTTATACAATCTTGAAGTGGAATAGTATAGTTGAAGTTACAAGAAGTAATAATTTTATTGGTGATGGGTGATAGAGTGGCTCTGTGGGAGCTTAACTAGTAGTTTTGCAAATTTTCCACTAGCAGAATTTAGGTGCTGATTATTAATCTAAATCAAGCAGTAAACATAGCTGAAAAATCATAGCTTATTTTAAGGAATTTGCTTTCGTTCTTAGTGATAAATAACTTGAAATATTTTAATGCTTGTGCTGTTAAATTATTAAAAATTTAAATAGAAATTATATTATCAAAACCATCACCATACTTGAAGTGTTTGGGGATAAGAAGGAGAACAGGGCACTTTCATTCATCACTTGGTGTAAATGTCTAAATGTGCTGAAATTTCGGTTTTATAATGTTTTTCTTCTCTATGCATGCTATAGGTACAAGCACTTCACCTCTTGCCTTGGTCAAGTATTAGATCTTCTTCATGGAAGGGATCCTGATTCATCATCTAAGGTATTTATACTTTTTCTGTTAAAGGCTGAGGCTACATTCCTAAACTAGTTTCTCTTCTGTTATTATAAATAGGTTCCTTGTGTACAAGGGTTGGTCATGAAATACACTGTCTTCAGGACTCGTAAATGACCTAGAGAATTCACCAGGTTTATATTTTCTAGTTATTCAAAAGGCTGTCAGGTTGAATTTGTAATGTTGGGGTTATGCCAGATTGTGTGTCTGCTTTCAGGCAACAGATGTAAAGGCAAAAAGCCAACAGAAACACCTTTTGTGCTTTGGCTATTAGAAATTTTGGCATCTACCAGGAATGCAGTATATCCCACTTTGCTCTCTAAACCTTGAATTAATACTACTCAGACTTCAGCTGGTGATCAGGGAACCCTGATGCTAATCCCAGATGTGTAGGAATAAGTGTTCTTGCCTTAGCTGAACAAACAGATGCCGCTTCTGTTTAAGCAGTGGACTGTTACATTCAGCTTTGTGTCACTACCACCTTATGTAAATGAAACATTGGCTATCTGTCACTAAAGGCTAAAATATGAAATGTGAAAATGTTGGGGCTAAACATATCTGTGAAACAAATCTGGAGCTTTTTTCTATGAATGTGTTAGGCATCCTAGTTAATAATAAATGCTACTGTTTCTCTCTGTGTGGTTTTGCTGCTGTTTATTTAGTTTAGAGAGGCATGTTGACATGGGACTTTCCAGGGTGGTTTTCTCTTTGTGCATGCTCAGAGAATGGATGTGCATCCATTCCTGTCTCAGAATGTTTTTCTCTTTGACGGCTTTCTTCGTGCTGAGTGTATACATGTTTGTACTTTTACTGTATCACTAGCCAGCAGTCATGTCAGAAGAATGCAATACACTGAATACTGTCACAAACCCTCACCAGTCCAGTGAACTGTTTCTGCTGCTGACTTGGCTTTAAAGAAAGGAAATTATTCCTCAAAAAACTCAAGTGCTAAAAGAAGTTGCATAGAACTTGTGTATCTCTTTAGACTTGTGTTATGGGAGCTGCAGTTTCTGAATAAGTTCTTGATTTAAAAGTATTTGAACTCTTCTTCACTTCACACAGATCTTAGAGCTGCTGCTTGCCTTCTGCTCTGTGCTAGAACTGCGTCACACCCTGCGGCAGGCGATACTGGAACCAGCTGGCTTGCCAGTCTCTGCAAACACCAGACTTGGGACTGGCTCAAAGAGTTTTGAACCATCTGTTGCATTGGTGCACTTGTCAAACCAACCATTGGAAGGCTCTGAAGACTGTTCAGGGCTAGCATTGCAACTACTCAAAGAGATTTTTGAGGTACCAAGACTGATAACTGAGTTTAAAGAGCTTCTTAGTAGCTCTTATTTTTAAATTATTTTTAAGCAACTGTTATAGTTTGACTTGAAAAATAGCACATACAAAAATACCTGTAATAAAGTTCATTGTATAATAGTTATGTTGGAAGAAACATACTTCATAAAACAACTGTTCTTTTAAAGACACGCAGTATTTTAGAAAGATGTCTGTGCTGTAAGTGGAAGACAAGGCAGTTTATGAAGTCATGAGGTAGGTAGAACACTATCAGAGTTCCTTCCTAGGACTTACAGAAATGTTTCCCTGTAAACTGCCTCCTCCAGTATGATACTGGTCAGCCATCTTACACCTGAAATAGCAAGAGGCTGGGAAAGCAGGAACACAGACTGCTGCAGGAAGGGCTAGAGTAAGCTTGGCTTCCTTGTGTTGTACTTTTCAATATTGACATAAAATGTCTTTACTGCAGGATGTTACCAACAATAAGAATGGTAAATCAGCTGAACACTTTATGGATCTTTTGCTACCTGTTCTTCTTGATCATCTTCAGATGCCAGAACAGATTGTGGATGAGCTATTAGTGAAGAAAAAATGTGAAAGAATGGTCAAGGCTATTAATGTCCTCACAAATATCCTTTTAATGTGCTTCTTGGCAACTGATTTATTATTTCCTCCACCATGATGTGCTCTAAGATATTAAAAGGCGTGTTCACCTTGGGTCACTTTAATAGCTTCTAATGACAATATCTGCCCTAATTTTACTTAGGAGTGTCATCTTGCAAGATCTAAAGTAGTTTCTAATTGCTGTGAAATTATTTTGTAATACAGTGGTGCAGGATAAAATGTTGTGGCTATTCAACAGAACAGAAGCCATTTGCAGATCAAAAACAAAGATAAATGTTTTCCATTGAAATTGTGGGGAAATTTGGGCAGCCATCTTCTTGATCCATATAGTATTGTTGCCTAGCTATGACAAGTGCAACTCCCAGCCAAATAGGATACAAACTTAGATAAGAGAAACTACAAAAAATAACATGTAATTATACAGTTTTACACTCCCCACTGAGTCCTTAGTGTCCACAGTAAGTTTAGTAAGGGGGACATGACTGCAGGGTGTAGTCCTGCATTTAAGCTGAGTTCTGTAGAGAAGTCTGTGCTAGCTCACTTCTAGGTAACTGAGTCTTGTATTAGGGACTACCTGGTCCCTGCCTTTTGTTGACTATGCTTTTTTATGCCACCCATGTTATTAAGGTTTGCCTTCACTGTCTGTTTCCAATAAGTGTATGTATTAACTGAAAAGTGAAGCATATTTGATTTGTTAGGCATGAATTAATTGCTTTATGTTGTTGGGTATTACAAGCTCTTGTGCTTTGATGCCCTAGCTTTTTTGCCCTAGCCTTATTATATAATATTGCCTTTTGGTGTCAATACCTAGGCATAGGTATATTGAATTTATTCTTAACTCTGCCTACTGCTCTGCAGAGATGACACACTGAAAATGCATGTCTCGAAGGTGCTGACTGCCAGCCAATGCACATGTCTGATAGAACACCAGTTTCCTTATTGTGGGATTGATACTGGCTTTGGGACAAAATTGGTGGACTCTAAAATGTGGTGAGCACACATATTTATCTAAAATCCAATTAGACATGATTAGAGTGAGAGTTGTGATATTGTTGCAATGGAAAGAATATAGTAGTTGAAAGTACCATTTAAATCAATATTGGTATTAAATTAAACTTGGTATTTTGTGGACTAAAAAGTAATCTTGCTGGTCAGTTTATTCAGATAATGTTTTTGGCATAAGCTGGAGATCCACTTATGTGGAATAATGACCTTAAACCCCATGAAGTAGTTCAGGCTGATCCAAGTGAAAGCTTTCTAGAACTGCTCATGGCATGTGATTTCTCATTTTGATTTATGCGATCAGAGTTCCAAAATTGGCTATGGGAGGCAACAGTTTTCAATTGTTGCACTGAAAATTAAATGCACATTTCTTTCAGCTCAATGTTGTTATAGCTAAAAGTCAATATAGCTATAAATTAGCTATAACTTATAGCTTAGCTATAGCTATAACTTATAGCCAGTTTCACTGGCCAAAACCCAGGGAAATTTAATTGGATCTATAATTAAACCCTCCTCACTTTCAACTGGAATTGGTATTTTTGGTCTTCACTGTTGCTGTCCTTGACATGCTGGAGAAGCTCAGGCACATGTCCAGGGAACTCAGTATGATCTCTTTGGTTCCAGCATCATTGCCTTGCTAGATATATTTATTTTCTTTGTGAAGGTATTTATTAGGGTTTTTTTAAATTGACTGGATTTGTCAGTGCTGATTTGACATATCTCACCTTTTTTTTTTTCCACCCAATTTGCTTTTCTACTTGGACGTTTAAAAGCAAACTTGCTACTGATATTATTTTGAAAACACTTGATCTTATGAGCAGATTGCAGCAGGATGTACCTGATATGAAGGTCAGCTTCTACAAAATGTTACAGGTACGATTTTAAAATGTTTTATGAAATGTATCTGTGAAATAAAGCATCACTGCACTACAGTAGTTTTAGTTATAAATGTTTTGCATGGTTGTCTCTGAAGTGGTAAATCTTCTAGGAAAGTACAGTCCCTTATGCACAATTCCTAAAGGTTGTGTCACTATTCTTCTAAAATAACTTCTAAAGTAGTTTGCTTTTACTCTCATAATTTGTTTTGGTAATGCATATGAAATCATATTTTAGCTGCTTGGTAAGAATGATCCTTTTGAGACTGCATTATGACTGTAGTTTAAAGGTAGCAAACTAGACAACAATTACCACAGCGACACAATCATTTTTGGGCTTGGTTACTATTAAATATGTACATCTAATTTGGAGCTTTGCATGGCCAAAAGAGTTTCTGGTCAGATGATACCTTAATTTATTACTTTATAGATGGAAAAGCAGTCCAGAGAGTCAAACACTTCTTGCTTCTAGAATGGGAATTGTGTAATTTAATGGGTAACATGGGTTTTACAGTCCACAATTAATCCTTATAACTTCTGCTAGTGACCTTTTATGTTGAGTGTCAAGCACTTGAAAACTTGCAGGAATTAACTAGCCTCTTTACCTGTTGAGTTGCCTTTAATGTAAAATGTGATTTCAAGTACTCAGAAGTATAGACTACTTTTAAAATCACTTGTCTTCTGTGGACTTCAGGCTCAGAAACTTAGAAGGGCAACCTTCAAGAAGGTAACTTAAGTTTTGAATAAAGCATTTCTGTGTTCATGGGCCTTGTGATGTTTTGGTAGTTTGTGTTTTGTGGGTTTTTTGTTGTTGTTGTCTGCTGTGTCTTGTTTTGACCCAACAAATTTATTTTTAGGATCAGCGCTTGATTACACCTTTGACATTTGCTTTAACATCAGACCATGGAGAGCGGGTCCAAGTGGGGCTTAAAATACTGTTTGAGGTTGCACCCTTACCGGATTTTCCGGCTGTAGCGTAAGCATTTTTGTGATACTGTGGTTACATTTGACATTTTTATGAGTTTAGTGATATTCATGCTTTTTGGAGTACTGTTTTCAGCTTATCAGACACAGAAACTTTAGAAAAATTGTCTTGTTTCTGCTTTATGTGCACTTACAAGACCACAGTGATCCTGCAGGGGCCAGAGGAAGCCATCGCAATGCTGATGGTGTTCATTTGATGTCAGATCCTAGAGAGCAGAGGAGCAATTGGCTCCTGTCCCTGTGCTCATCTCTCTGAAATCTGTGCTTGGAACTTAGGGTTCATCTGACTATCAGATTTCTCTCTAATGAACTCTGTCAGATGTGTCATTCTTCAGTTCCTAAAGCTTTACTCACCCTTTTGCAGTATCTTCCCAGAAAGAACAGATTAGGCTAAGACACAGGCAGATGGCAGTTCAGGTAGTATTTTAATAAGGTGGTTTAAACAATGGAAAAATTAATGAGAAACTCTGGTGAAGTCCTTATTTCCAGAGATGTAATAAAATACACAAAAAAATATTTCAAATTGTATCACAACCTGGCATTGAACCTGACAGATATCAAGGTAGCAAGAAAGACCATTACATCAGCAGCAAAAGCCAGACATGAAAATGTGTGCCTTTCTGCTGAGTGAAACAGGGGCCTGTTGACAAAGGACATGGAAAAAGTTGACATACTGAATGCCTTGTTTGGTCTTCACTGATAAGGATTCCCAAAGGCAGAGCAATGGGAAAGCCTAGAGGAAGCAAGACGTACTCTGGGAGGCACAGGGTCAGCTTATTGGACATCTAAACTAACTGAGCATACAGAAGTCCAGAAGATCTGACAGGATGTGCCCTTGAGTGCTTAGGGAGTTGCCTGTTGTCATTCCAAGGCCGCTCCAGAATGCCTTGGAAAATTCATGGTGACTGGGACAGGTTCCTGAAGACTAGAAGAAAACAAATGTAACTTCTGCCTTCAAGAATAGCAAAGATGATCAGTAGCACCCTGAACTGCACTTGAAGAGTCCTGATGAGAGGGCAAAGGAGGGCATTCCCCTCTGCTCTGCTGTGGTGAGGCCACACCTGTAGTGTTGTGTCTAGGCCTGGGCTCTCCAGTGCAAGAGAGATACAGACATCCTAGAGTGAGTCTAGTGAGGAGTTTGAGGGATGAGCATGTATTACACAAGGTGAGACTGCAAGAACTGAGCTTGCTTACTTTTGGGAAGACTTGCGGGCTTCTTACCAGTGTGTTGAAATGGCTGATAGAAAGGAACAAAAGAGACAGAACCAGGCTTCTCAGTGGTATCCACTGACAGGATAGATGTAGACACAAACTGAAATATAAGAAAAAACCTATTAGATTTCTTTAAATATCAGAAAAGAGACCCAATTACTGTAAGGTGAGGTCAAACTGGAAAATGTTGCCCAAAGAAGTTGTGGAGTCTTCATCCTTTGAGAGCCAAAATTACAAGGCATAGTCCTGGGCAGCCTGCTAAGAGCAGGAGAGTTGAACTAGGTGGTGTGCAGATGGGTCTCTTTCAATTATTCCATAATTATATGGGTTTGTGGATATAAGAAATATTTTTATCTTAGCCAGTAATGAATAGTCTGGCTGAAAGAAGAAGGATCTATAAAATCAAATATGTCTGGAATTGTACAATGGAACAGCCAAATAACATGTCTATAAATGCAAGTTAAAAATAAGCTATGCTTGCTTAGGAAGCAATTGAGACAGCACTTCAGTGAAGAGGCTGGGATAGCTTAGTAATTAAGGAATTTATCAAGAGCAAAAATTTTATAACTGGTGCCTCTAGAATCAGCTCTTGATTTATCATTCTTGTTTGAAACATGTTATTGGTACCTGCCTTGAAAATACCAGCCACAAATTACATACAGATGCCTGAATATAGGTGGTTTTTTCCTAAGCTTTTGAATTCTCTTCCCTATACAAATTTAAACAGATTGCACTTCTATCTGCATACTTTAATTTTGGTTAAAACTTACTAAGTCAAATGTGTTGTATGCAATACAGTATTGTAAAATAGAATAGCAGACAAAGAAAAACTGAGGTTTATTGGTTGCACTCTGCCTTTTCTTGATTTAATCTTATTTTTATGCCCAATAAAAATTCTTACTAATGCTTTCTTCATCTTCTTTGATACAAACAGTGGCCCAGTTAATTTGAATAATAACAGGTGAAATAACCTGTTTCTCAGGTGCATAGGAGATATGATCTGTTGCTCAAAAATAGCTGAGCACTGTACCCTTTCCGATGAGATTCTGCATTTGTCTTTAAAAGTTAGCCATGATACATTTTTTCCCCTTTTTTCTGTACCTCTGGCCAGTTTGAGCACATGCCCAACACACATCTTTGTAAGGTGTGGTAATGCAAATGTGGCTGTACATCTCATCTTCAGTCCTTGCAATGCTATTTGTAGCAGGTTGTGTCATTAATAGCCTCATGTTTATACAGGCTGGGTGAAAGCATTGTAGCAAATAATGCCTACAGACAGCAAGAAATGCAGCACAGAGCAAAGAGAATCCAAATGCAGGCACCTCTGACCAGCACTACTTCAGTGAGGTGTTCTTCATCCTATCCTTCAAGTAATGACTCCAAAGCTTCAAATATTGAGGAATTAATACAAAAACTTCATTCTGGACTGGAGGTTAGTAGAATTTACATACCCCTGTGAAACATTTGACACTTTTTTTACTGGAAGGGATGGAAATGAAAATCCAAGTGTCAGACTACTGTATGTGGAACAGTTAAGTTTGGTTTAGATTCCTATCTGTTTGGAATGGGCTCCTTTTACTGAGCTCCTGAGCAGAATTCAGAGATGCTATATTGAGCTACACCTGAAGGTAGGGCTCCTTACTGAGGGCCCTCTCCAGAGGGTGTGCCCACAGTCATCTTAGCTGTCTGATGCAGAGGCAGGAGCCAGGTACAGTCCAACTGCTCAGACTTGCAGGGACACATACAAGGAACCTCCTCCCTCTGCTTCCTAAGAAATAGCCTGTTATAGAGTAGACATGCTGTGCTACTTTAGAAAAGTGTGGTGCATCTCTCGTGTGCCTAAACATGCATACTGACATTCTCCTTTTGTTGGCTGTAGCTCAGCTTTTCTGGCCTTCTTGGAAAGGTGCTCTTATTATTTCAGAAGGCAGGTTTTACTTCCCTCTGCAGAAGCTTGCATTGTGAATGAAAAACCCAACCAGGAACCACATACCACGTGCTGCTTTGTGGGGCATCCTGGCAGATACTGAATATATCTCCTCTTTCCCTTTTCTGTTCAAAGCAAGTTAGCTGCATTGTAGCTGCTTTAGACTGAGAGATGGATTGTTGATTCTATTTTCTTTTGGCTTAAAAGAACAGTATGCAAATTGGAGAAAGAAATTGAAAGTTTGTTGGTAACAGCTTGATATCTGTATGAGTGGTATTGTCTCCAGCCTTAGCTTTGCAACTCTTATCTCTTTGTTGTAACTGATAGAAGTGGAACTGAGAGAGGTACCTTTAGGTAGCAGAGAGCTACCATCTCACAGAGATGTTAGAATAACAGTGGAAAAGGTCAGGTGAGTCTTCCTTGGCTTACTTTTTACTCTGCCACTGGATGCTCCCATTGATCGTTCTTTTCAGGACTGCATGACAGTCTGTGGGTGCATTGCTGTGTTCATGTTAATGTACATCAAAGCAAGCACAGGTGACTACACAGCACTAATGCAGCAGCTTCACAGTAATGTGACAGATTGTAAACCTGCTTCAATGTTTTTTTAGGGTGAAAGTTGTTTAGGAATTGTTGAGTTATTCTTTTCCTAGACCTTCTAATTAGTAATTCAAAAGCAATGTACACATTCACTCTAAAATATCCAGTACTTGAGCTCTGTGTATTGTGTGAAGCTCAAATGCTTGTAAAAACATAATTGAGAAAACACTTTTCATAGTATCACTGTTCAGAGAGAACAAAGGGAATTTCATTCTTAGAACTTTTCTTGGAGTCATTTCTATCTCCTTTAGATATTTTAAGTTTGCAATTAGGAAAATAAACTACTTGTTTCATACTTTAGGGACAGAAAAATGAGCTGAGAACTGGAGCTGCACAGGGTCTCCTGTTAATTTGCTAAAAGCATTCATACATAGTGGTTCAGGATGCTGCAGGCTTTTCTGTAGGTGTTCAGTGTATGAACAGCTGGCGTAGTTTGCACTTGGTTATGCATCAGCATCTGTGAACAGCTGCTCAGAACGGGTGTTATAGCAGCACTGCCTAAGAGAAAATACCCTGAAATCTAAGTAGCATTTTCACTTGACTCAGGCATATACTTTAATAAACACTTAGGTCTTCTTGTGCCATCCATGGTGCATTTCCTCTAGAAAGTCACCGGATTAACAGAGTAGGCTCTCTAGGTCCTCAATAGTATCCTTTCCAGTATCCTAGAAAAACTTTCCTGGGCCTTTTCTCCTAATATGTATGTTGAGAAAGCAGCAGAGTATAAACAAGGAGTTTTAACCATATGCATTTTGTGCTGTTAATCTTAGGGCAGATTATTTTAGGTGTCCTATGAGGGGCAATCTTTCAGCAAAGATTGAACCAAGGGGAATGATTTTAGAATGGGGATTTTACCTTTTTATAGTTCTGGACTGATAGTGTTCTGCAGATGAATCCTATTAAGCCTAACCAGTTCAATTGCTCACAAACTTTCCTCGAGGGTGAAGTGGATGTCTTTGAGTAGATAGCCTCAGACACAAAAATGTGAATTCAAAAAGTCTAGTGGCAGGGGGAGTTCACAAAACTACTGGGCTCTTTAGTGGCACATTACCTGTGTAAGTAAATTGAAATTTCCAGTATCAGTAATTGGAAAACGTTTCCACAGATGAAGGAGCCCTTGGCTGATGTGAGGGTATCTGACATAATGGATGTCTACGAGCAGAAGCTGTTGGCGTTAGCAGTGAGTACAGCCTAATGTGCATGGGGATGCTTCAGTTGGTGCTTTCAGAAAATGTTAATGAGAAATGTTCTCTCTGTATGCAGTCTAAAGAAACGAGGCTGCAGGATCTGCTGGAAGTAAAGGCAGTAGCTCTGGCTCAAGCTGAGAGACTGATGGCTCAGTACCGGTGTCAGAGAGCCCAGGCTGAGTCTGAGGTTAGTAGAGGAACTTCAGGGTGGGACTGAGTAATGATTATCTGTGATCACATGTGAAAACTATACTGCTTACCCGTAAGCTGTGCTTGCAAGTTAAGGCAGTCCTAAATTTCATCATGAAAATCCAGTTTTCCTCCAGCCTGTTCTTTGGCACAGTTTTCTTTAATGTCATTTCCCTTACAGGACGTCAACAAAACCACCCTACTCTGCTTGTTATAATTTGCTAGCCATTAGTGATAATTCAGCAATATTAAAAAGTAATAAACCCACTTACTAGAATTCTCTATCAAATTTGCTGGTATATAAAGAGCTGTTTGCTGTTTGTGCCTTTGATTCACTGATCAGAGATGAACTTTCAAATCAAGCTTGCTTTTGTGGGGTCTGTATTTGGGCTGCACATTGAAAAGTGAGAATAATTTCTATTCTTTAAAGATTGCATTAAAGATTGTGCTAGTGGATACTAAATCCACAGCTTTTACTTTGTTCTTCCCTCTTCCCTCAGATTGTCTATAAATGGAGCTAAAGGAATTTAGTGAACCAATTAATTTGTAGTTAATATTAGGTGAGGGAATTTATTCTCTTAATGTAGATGGTGACATTTTGGTGTTAGATCTATGGCCTCAAACATGCCTAATACAGCTGGAGAAACAGAACTCCCTTTAATGTATGTGACTTTTTTTCTCTTTTTATTTGGGGGTGTCTTTCCACTCAAAGGCAAGAACTCTTGCTGCAATGCTGAAGGATGCAGAACGAAAAAATGAAGAGCTTAACGATTTGTTGAAGGCTCAACAGGTAGAATATGAAAGAGCACAGACTGATATTGAGCAGCTCTTTCAGCACAACAGGAAGTTGCAGGCAGTTGCTGAAGAACATGAAAGACTAAAAAAATCCACTCTTGATCTCCTTCAGAGGTAAGGCATGTAGGATCTCTAAACAAATATTTAATTTGAAAAGAGTTCTGATGTCCTTTACTGTGCTAGGCACATTAGAAGAGCAACCTTACATGCTGTGTCATGTTCTTAAATGGAAAGGTCATTATTTTTTCTTCTGTATGCTTGTCAATAAGGTCTTTCAGGAACTCAAATTATGTTACATTTACATACCTAAATTTATTAATGTATTAACATTCAGCTTTCATTGGAATGAGAACTGAATTGTAGGTGCTGAAAGTTCAGTTCAGGAAATAGCACAAGCTTTGTATAAAAAGAGAGCGCTGTTCTCTAAGACACAGAACTAACAATGCTTAGTTTCTGTTAGCATTATACCATGCTCTCCATATCTCTCTTTGATCTTACAAGCTGTCTTGATGACATGCTTGCAAGAGTTCTGGAGAAACAGCCAATATCAGTGTGTTTGCATAATGTAGGGCTTGGTGGTGTTGGTCAAGTCTCTACCAAATTTGACTTAAATTAGGTAAAAATGAGGTATGGAGGAAGGAGATACATTGTGTGTCCTGAATTATTTATAAGCATTATTTCTTTGGGATCTTAAGTTAAAAAGAATATGTGAGACATGCAAAGAACATTAAGATAAAAAATATTTGGAATTAGAACGTGCTTTGGAAGAATAAAGGCTTAAGAGAGCTTTGACTTCTCAACTCATGAACTGACACTAGGTGTCAGCAAGGCAAAGAAACTGATAACACTGAGATCAAGTTTCTTGTTTAATAACGGGAGCAAGCATTATTAGACCATTTTGAAAACCTATTGCTGCCAATAAAGGAGTCATTGAGGGAGGAAAATGTGTAAGGCTTTTTTCCATTACTAGATTTCTTGAATAAGTGTCTAGTATGGTCACTGTGGAAGTGCCTCCATTTTTGCTTGAATTGTAGGCAGTCACACACTTTGTGAACATGTATTGTCTAATTCATGGGAAATAAATCAGCCTGTGTCTAGGATCTAACAGTTTTAAATTCTCCACACTAGGAACAAAACTTTCTAATCCTTGCAATGTGTTTCTAAAGCAAAAACTTACTTTTTAAAACAACCTTCATACTTTATATATGCTGTTGCTTGAAAACAATGAATTAACTGACACCAGGGGATAGAATTTGCCTTTTAGTAGGAAGGTAGGAAAATGCTCTTTGCTTAGAGCATGAAATCTGCCTCATAAGCCTGTATTAATTACACACTGCATTGTCTTCAGTATGTTCACTTTTTAGTATCACAAGACAAGATTATAGAAGATCATAGGATCCCTTAAAAGATGACTAACATACCCAAACTGTTATAGATTAGCTCTTTGCAAATTTCTGAAGGCATTTATAGTTTTGTCAATCCCTAAATGTTTTCTGCTGGAAGGACATTGCTTCCTGATCATTAATACTTCAGGATATGTAAGAGATCCTCTCATGCTTGGCTGGTTTGTTTGTTTAGCTGTTTTCTTCTTCCAAGTCAAGCATTGGAACAGGCTGCCCAGGGAAGTGGCTGAGTCATCCTCCCTGGGGCATCTAAAAGATATGTAGATGGGGCATTGAGGGACATGGTTTAGTGGTGGACTTGGCAGTGCTGGATTAATGATCTAAAGGGTCTTTTCTAACCTAAATGATTCTATGATTCTAGGTATGTTGATTTAAAAAGAGCAAACCCAAAACATCTAACATGCTAACAGCCAGCTGTCACCAAAAAACACTCAGCTGAGCACCCCATTTCCAAAAAACACCTTGCTTGTCACTTGAGTGGGATGATCACATAGATTACATCAAATATTTTTATTTGGCAAACTATTAAAGTAAAAGCTCTCTTCAAAAGCAATTACATTTCATTTGTAGGTATGAAACAACTGAAAAGCAATATAAAGATCTACAGATTACATACAATTCACTAAATAAACAAGTGGAAGCAATGATGAAACTAAATGAATCACTCAAGCAGCAGATCAGTTTGGTCTTTTTAAAGCAAGTGAAGCAGTAAAACTAAATAGCACTTTAGTCTCAGTTTTTCAACTGTGCTTTAAGTAACATCTCAGAAGTGAAGTTAGCCAAAGATGCTTCAGGGTTGGTTTATACATTTATTTTTGATGAGAATCTGTAGGTACTGATTTAGGTTTATTTTATTTGCTCCTTAATTGGTTGGAGCAATTGGTGAGGGAATATTGACAGACTTCAGCAGTAGTATGAGGAGAAAGATGATGACCCAATTCTTAGGTGCCCTTGGGAGAACATGGAGGTGTTATTTTGGTTGTCGTTTAATTCTTAAATGCTTTTATCATGCAAAAATTTCCTTGTAGTTTCTTTTAGCCTGTATGTTTTCTCTTAATATTGTCAAGTTGGAAAAAAAAAAACAACAAAACCAGAACAATCAACCCTACTAAATGAACACATTTGAAAGTTACCCTAGAAGTCATGATGGGTGGTATTCTGCCTCTGGTATAAAACATCTTTTTCAACTATAAAACTAGTATTACCTATGTCTTCTTGAAGAGTAATTGTAATTTTTCATTTTTGATGGCTTAAGATAGAGGTCTGCTGTACCTTTCACCAATGTAACTAAGGGAATATAGGCTCTTGACAGATTTTATTTAATACATAGTTTTCAGAAGATGTATTTAAAATATTTTTATAGGCAGGCCTTGTATTCAGTTGAGAAATCAAAATGCTGTTGGGAAAGTTCACTTCACCCTTCCAGGCTCTTGCCTTGTCAGTAATCAGAGCAGTCCAAATCACTGCCTTGAGTTCAGATTCAGATGGAAAATTTTCATACTAATACATTAGTTTGCACTGAGCAAATTTGGCTACTTACATCGAATGGTGCAATATGCAGCTCAGGGTAACTGAGGAGGCACTCTGATGAAAGCTGACCCTTGTTAATGCCAGGCTGGAGGAGCAGTTTATTATATAGATACTCTTGAACTGCCACAGAAATGGAGACACAGGAAATATATGTCCCTCCCTCTTGCTAGAGGCTGCAGCTTAGAAACTGGTAGATAGGAAGTGGATAAACAAGTGAACAAAAGTGCCAGCAGATGCCATCTAGGCAAGGCAAGTGGCAAGTAGAATATGCCTTAGAAATTAGTCTGGCTGGTAATGGAAAAGGTAGATTAGCTTCAGAGAGTGTCAAGTGCTCCTGTCAGAGCTGTACTGCTGGTAGATGCCAATACCTCTGGATTAATGAGTGTGGAAACGGAGGATTACCCAAACTAGTGAGAACTGAGGCAGGCCTGTACAAAAGCTTTGTCACTGTCTTATGGCACGGTCACTTTTGAGTGTTGTGTGACAATCCAGGACATGTTCAGAATGGTATTTTTTGTGTGTAGATACAGGGATAATACCTGAAACAGGTGTTGCTAATTGCATTGTCTCTTCAGGAGCATAGTAAGAGCTAAAACCCCAGCATCCTTAATCACTAATGGCAGGGAATTTTTACTTGCATTGAATGCCAGTTTTAGTTCTGCCACAGTATTTTGAATTATTTGTGGCTGTGATCAAAGGCATCAGTTTCTGGCCTTTGCACTCCCAGTATCAGCCTTTTCAGTTGCTCCTACCATGATCAGAGAAGGGCAGTGACTGGATCATGGTGGCAGGAAGGAAATAAGATCTATCTCTGCTCACACCATGTACATTCATAGGATGAATGAAGCTCTTGACAGTAACAGGAAATAATACAAAAATCATTTTAGTTTCTTAGGGCAGAGAAATGGTGGCATATCTCATTTTAATCATTAAAATTTATTTCTCTGCACTTTTAGGAATGCTGCACAGTTAGTAGAAAGTGAACATCGCAGAAATGAATTACAGCAACAGCTGCAGGACAGAGATGGCACAATAGCAAGTAAGTCACCTACCTAAAGGTCACTGAAGCTAGAGAAATAACTGTATTAACTAGATATTGTTATTATAGGCTCTAGATAAGCTGCTGTATCTTTATGAGCAACTTGTAAACCTTAAAAGTTGGGCACAGATACATAATTTAATAGTTGAATGAAACAAATACAAATTGTAATCTTTTAGAAAGGATGCATGAAGTTGATTTCCCAGACTTGACTGAATCTCTGCATCTTGTGTCCCTTCAGGATCTTCTTGCAACATGTCCATTAAAACTATTTTCTGTATGAAATGCAAATTAGAAGAGCTTAATTTAACTCTCTGCAAATGACTGGAAGCAACCTCTAAAATTCATCAGTAGGTGGCACTACTCAGCAATTCAATTAGCAGCCATGTTGAGTCTAAAAAAAAATTAATAAAAAAGCCCCTCGTTTCCCTGGCCAATGCAGTATCTGTTTTCTAAGTTTGATATCTGATCTTCTAATTTGTTCATTCTCTTAAGCCTTGCAACAGAATATAAACGTTTTGGAAGAAAAAATAAAAACTCAGCAGAAAGAAAAAACAGATATGGAACAAACTATCGATATTCTTAGAAAGGAATTAAGTGAAACACAGCAAGCAAGGGAAGAACTGAGTGTCAAGGTAAGGATTACTTGTGCCTGCATTCCTGAGACTGGAGTTTTAGGTATCTGTTTAATTGATAGAGTTGTAAATCAGTACTTTGGTAGCTAAGTACCTAAAGACCCTAGAGTAGCTGATGCAATAGTGCACAAGAACAAGTTCTCTCAACTTCAATTGCGTACCTCTTGTGTTTTAAGTCAGGATCAAGTTCTAATGAGACTCTGTGTGGCATGGCATGTGAGTACATAATGTTGTTGGGAAGGGAAAAAAACCCACCAAGCCTGTGGCATAAGGTTAAATAACAAAATGTAACGAATTCCTCTCCAATAGTTTTGACTTCTGAAAATGTAGGTCAGCTTGCTCTCCCTCCCTTTCTCACATTGAATTAAGGTACATATGTATGCACCAAAATGCACCTGGGGTTCTTTTGATCATTGAAATTCTAGTAAAAAACCATTTTTATCTCCAAGAAAGGGTGTCCTTTTTTCAAAAGAGAAATTACTTTGGCTGTACCAAGTCAGCAAGATAAAGTTAACAGAAAAAAAACAAAGGAAAAAAACCCACAAACTAATGCCCCAAGCTTCAGTGCAGCCTTACTTGACTGCAAGTAAGACTCCCTCTAAAATCACAAAGCAGAGATTCATTTTACATGCAAACTGATCAGCAAATGCAAAGTGTGCAGTCTGACTACCAAATTTACTGTGTTTTCATTTCGTGGAAGCAAAAGCTTAATCTCTTCAGGCAATGTTATCCAGTATATAGCAAATATTTCTTTTGTTCTCAGTAAATATTTAGTGTTGTGGTGCTTGAAATGAAATGTAGATGGTAGCACAATGATAACGAAGGATTTGGTGCTTTCCCATGGTATCCAACATTTTGCAGTGTGGCAGTAGCTGTAATCATTCATGAGCACCAGCTGAGGGAGATTTCTGAAACAAGCTTGTCATTTTAAAACTGCTTTTTAAGTACTTACTTAAGTTCACCACCAGGCCACTCAGCTTTCACTGTATTATGTGCTTTTCCATTGGTAATACAGGAAGCTATAATATTTTGTTTGTTTCTGCAGGCATCTTCTCTGGAAGTTCAAAAATCCCAGTTAGAAGGATGCTTGGCAGAAAAAGAAGCGCTCATAAATCTGCAGAAGGAAAAACTGGACATACACGCCAGCGTGATTGCAGCAATTCACAAACTAAGTGATGGCAAGCAAAGTGTAGAAACAGTGAACCTCAGTTTGTAGGGCTCTGTTTCCTGTGCTTTACAAACTCTGTTAAGTGAGCTAAATTATGGGGGTGACTGCCAGCTTTGTACACAGCACATGCAGTTTGGTTGCCTTTTTGCATAATGCAGTTATTGCTTAGAAAGCTCAGCAACAAAAAAAATGTTAACAGTGCTGCTGAATTAAGGGGTTTTGTTGGAGTTTTGCAAAGTCAGTTTGGAAAGTAACTGTCAGTGTAATGGGTTAAAAACTTTTAGTGTCAAAGTAAATTTGCTGACGTGGGTGCTTTCCCTTTAAATGTTTTGGTCATGAGGAAGGGGTAAGTGAATGTTGGGAAGGTTTTGTTGTTTGGGTTTTTTTCCTCCTTTTCTACCAGAAAGTGCTTGAGTGAACAAATTCTAGTAGGGAATGCCAAGCATGTTAATAACTAAATTGATAAATGCCAGTTTGACTTTGTCAAATGGTGGAATGGGAGGGAGAAGACATCAAGCTGCTCACCAGAGTAAGGTGGCAATAAGATACATGTCTGCAGAAAATGGTAAATTAATCTTTAGCATTTATGTGACAGAATCCAGAGTATATCAATATTGATTTTTTTCCTCCCCAACGGAAAAATATATTGTTTCAGTATGCTATTCTAAGCCAAGTGTAGCTGAACTCTGGGTTGCATAGAAAATAAATGCACAAACACATCAAGATATTTTGACAGGATTTCTGTGTTCTTTTGTGTTATGGTAATGAATAGTGGCTAATGGAACTACCAAATAAATTGGTATCTGTTTAAAATTTTATTTTAAAAAGATATGTTACTCTTTACTGTAAAAAAAAAAAATCCTAGAGATTTTTATACTTCATTCATGCAAAGAAATACCTATGTAAGGGATTTTGCTGTTAGGCATCATGATATTACCAGTTCTGTAATCAAAATAGATCTGTAATAAAGTTCCCAGTGCTGTTTTCATATTCATGTTATGTCCCTTATCCACCACACTACTGGACTTTTTTTCCCTTTCCCCACAGGCTCTCTCATTTAGTGCAGGGAGTAGCTGGCACCAGCACAAAAAATAGCTCCACAAGAGTCGATTTTTAATTATCGGAGTCATGTCAGGTTGTCAATTGCATGTTCTACAAGCAGAGACTTTTGTTCTGTCTTAGTTCCAAGTACCTTAACATCTCAATATAGGGGACTCCAGTACTTCTTATCTGAAAGTAGCTGCCTTTTAGTCTACGTTATCTGGAGAAAGTTTTACATTTAACATGTGATTCTGGATGGCTTTGTACATTATTTCATTCATGCCTAAAAATACCCTTAAATGTATATTTATTTTTCTGTACTATGTGTTTTCTGTGCTGTCTATTTCACTTTTGGTGTACTTACTGGGAATAATGACACAATAAAGTGTTTGGAGTTGATGCTCTTCAATTCATCACCTGTTGTGTGTTGTCTTCACTTTAGCTCTCCTCTTTAGTCTAGATTCTGCATCCTTTGATCTTTTTCTATTTCCCTGCTAGTGGTTTGTTTTAGGCTTTCATTTTCCCCTTACTCTCCATCTCTTTACCTCTCTTTCACCACTCATTCCAACTGACAGTGCCTACCATTTGCTTTTCCCTGGTGAAATCTCTTTTATTGAAATTAGGAAGCCTCCTTTGTGCTGTTTGGATCTATTAGTAGTAGAGTCTTTTCCACCTCTGCGACAAAACAGTCTGTAGAATGGTACTCTTATTTTTGAATTAAGTCCAATTGATCATCCTCATCCCACGGGGAAGATGGAATGGGAAGCTTCACCTGAACCAATTCCCAGCTTTCATTGTGACCCTCACCCCATACTTATCTCTGTTATAAACAAGGCAGAGCTTTGTGGTAGTCGTGTGGCCAAAATATCTGTGCTGAGGTCTTTGTGCTGGCACATGCCAGCATGTCTACATGTCATGTAGGCAAAAAACCTTTTCCTCCCAACCTTGTGAAACTTCAGCTAGAATTTTCTTAACTGCAGGATGAAGTTAATATCCTGCACAAACAGTAGGAATCCGGAGCTTTACAAACTGAAAGCATGACCTTGCTGTAGGAAGTAGAAAGTGATACTAAATGTAAGGGCTGGTAAAAAGGCCTGCTTAAAAAAAGCAATCTAATGAACAGATGCTGTGATCTTGGACAGATTTTTCAGGAAGTACTTAGTGCTCATGGCGATCAGTAGGATTTATTTAGTGATGGTGTAAACAAAACATAAAATCCTGAATAAAGAAATTTAGAAACCACTTATGCTACAGGTTCAGCAGTGCTGAAAGTGATAGCTGCTGGTCAAGATTTATGCCAGCTCTGCTATGTTTACAGTTTTCTTGATTCAAACATGTCTTGACATGTCTAGAATTATCTAGCAGTGCAGTTTTCTGGAAGAAGTGAAGGCCAAAAATGGGAGAGACTCCACTGAAATTATGACACTCAGCTTTATAGGTTTGGTTCAACATTCTTGTGAAGATGTAAGAAGAGGTTCTCTGCTCCTTTTTCTTAGAGTTTATTGTTAGCAGCCAAAGATGAGGTATTTTTAGGCCAGTACTTATTTCTCAAAAAATGCTTTCAACCTTGCAAAGTTGGTTTATATATAAATAAACTCCTCCATGCGTTCCCATCTGGTAACTTTTGAAATCTTCAGATTTGTTCACTGAAGCATGCTTCCTTTCCATCTCCCTCACCAATTTCCCTGCTGCAAAGCGCTGAAATTGGGAACAGTCTGCTAGCTTTAAGTCCCCAGTGACACATCCTTTTCTCTCTACCCCAGTCCAATCTAAATTGGATCCTTTCCTGGGAGTGCAGAGAAATGAGGGGAAAATAGGCTGAGTGATGCCACACTGGAAGCTGTACAGCTGTTGATGTAAATATCCTGGGAGTCCCAGACCACCCCTGACAACAAGGGCCAGGTGCTTTCCCGCCTCCTGAATGGCAGTCTGGGTTGTTCTGCTCAGCTGTATCCAAGAGGGCATCCATGGCAGAGCAGATGGAATAAGGTAATGTGAGTCTCATTTTCATTCCCAGCCTCTGTTTGAATCTGCTGTGCCTGAGTTTCTCATGGTTGCAGTACGTTAAAACTTTCCTAAGGAACAGCCTCGTGTCCCTTCTGACATGTTGTTCTTTGACCTGAGACTGCTTGATGCTCTTGGCTGCAGAGCTGCTGGTTAGCTGGAAGATTTTGTCTTGTGGATGATTCCTGTACAGGGCAGTTACCAAGAGCCAGCTGGGTCCTTGTATGGGTTTCATGCTCAGTGTTACACTTGAACCTCTCTGTGTTTCCTCTTATGTCTGCATGACTCTGACCACATGAGTTTTGAACTGAGCTTTCAGTGGAGTTTGAGTGCAGAAGGTGGAGTTCGGTTTGGGTTGGGATTTTTTTATGGCCCTTAGCTTTTTGTCTAAAAATGGAACTAAGTTATGGGATCCCTTATGTGACATGTTGCTCCCAGTGCATAGTCAGTCTTCCTGACCCATTACTTTTGGACTGTGTTGAGTGTTGAGCAAACATTGCAGCCACTTTACACTTTGCCAACATTAGATTTGGCTTGGTTACAGAGGATGTCTTTGGAAATGGAAATATGCAAATTCTTGGTGCTTAACTATTAAAACTTTTGTGGTGTTTGCCCCGCTGTCCCAGGAGAAGTGTGTAAGCACATCATTGCATGCTGCATTCCCCTACCAGTATCTTCTGAGCAGAAGGTTTGTGGAGAAAAAAGGGAAAGGAATATAATGAAACTGTTGGGGTACAACTTTCTCATTTAGGTAGCCTTATGTATTTTCCATACATAAGAGACAAAGAAACAAAACAAAAGGTGTTGGGGGTAAGGCACCTGGCTGTGAGAAAAGTCTGTGGGTTCACCTCCACAGAACTGAAGTGTGGCTGTGCAGGCTCTGGCCTAGCTTGGAAAATGGCCTGCAGGGACAAAAGGCACCACAGGCGAGGCAGGAAGTCTTAATGGCAATAGGAAGTATTCAACCTCTTTGTATCAACTGTGCATCATTGTAAAAGTGAATCCAAAGCTGCTGAGAAAATGGCTGAGCCTTTGCATGACCTCAAGAAAAGCAGGTAGTGAAACACTTTATTTGGTGCATGGAGGCAGGAAGGAAGAAGGTCCAGAGGATCTTGAAGTATATTTGGGTGTTATCTGAGGTACCTTTTCAGCCAGTACGCAATCTCAGTCTTGAACACAGCATACTGTACAAGTGACAGTAAAGAAGTGACAAGCCAAGGACAGCAGGTTACCTGGGAGTGGGAATTGCAGTCTTGTTGCTTAGATGGACTTTGAAAGCACTGGTTGCCTGCAGGGCATTAAAACATCTTTTCCTTCTAAAGCTCTGCATCAGAAATGATCAGTGTTTGAGAAATGTGATGGAGGTGGCTTGCACATTCCTCCTTGCAACATGGCAAGCCTGGGGAGACAGCACAGTTTTGTTTGTTTGTTTTTCTGAGACATTTCCAGCATTGCTTGTACTCTGGGATAAGGAAAGACGAGAGTACACAGAAAGGGGAGATTGTGTCACCAGATCCTAAGACAGGAGTGAAAACTCCCAGATTTCTTTGGCTGTATCATAGTTGACTGCAGTTTTCTTTGAAAGTGGTTGGCTTATGTTACAGAGACTCTAGTCCAGGCTGTGAGTTTTCACTGAATAGGCACTGATTAAATTCCAAAGTATCTTGTAGATGTTTGAAAAGGTTATCTCTGCATGCAGAACCTCATACTGCTGGGACCCCCCTCATAGCAGGGATTGCCAGCCCTTGATTTACCCATATGTAGCTAAGCCTTTACATAAGAGAACTAATACTGTAGTGGTTAAATGTTTCTTTAGGGTAACTGAGCTAACAATCTGGCTTAGGTTTTTTACCATGTATTAAGTTATTAAAAACTAATTTTGTAAACAAACAACTCTTGTTTTGACTCAGTTTTACTTCAGAATAATCTGTCTGGATGTATTCTTTGCTTATTTTGATACTCAAATATTGAATTTCACCTATGTTTTACACCATAGCCAGGATGTCCTATAAGGAAATATAAGGCTATTGTAATTTTAAAAAGCCAGAGGCTACTGATAAGTCTGGTATTAAAAGGAATAAAAATCCAGTGGCAATCAGTTATATTTTGTTTAATCTTGGTTGGAGTGTGGGAACCATCTCTGCTTGCTCATGTGTCATGGTGAGTGCCTTAATTGCTCCTCTTTTTGTCCTTTGATGCTAAAGCTGAGGAAAATATCTTTGGTTTATTTTTGTCATGTATCTAGTAATTGGAAGAGAATCAAGTTTTGAAAGAAGCGTTTCATTTTCTTGCGTATATTCAGGATGAGATGAAACAAAGTGAATTTTGTTGTGGCTTTCTAAGGCAGTGGGAAATCACAGAGTTGTTGTGTTCATTTCAGTATCAGTTGCGTGGCTTGCTTCAACACCAAAAAACTCAGAATGTGCTTTGAGGCACTGTGCTATTGCTTTAGTTGTGTTCTGCGAAGTGCATGCCCTCATGCCTTTCACTATCCAGGGAAGAAGTTGCTTTTTGGGGGACGAGTGTGTATAAGTATGCTGGGAAACATCATCCTTTCTGGTTAGTGTCTGGCCAAAGTGCTCTGTATTTTTAGGCAAGGTGTGCTTGGATTGCCCAGTCTCTGGGCTGGCTGATGCGTGCTACCCTCCCAGATGACTGTTCTCCCCCAGAGGGGTGAACAGGCTGCTCTGCTCTGCAGTGCCATGACAGAGGCTGCTCCTGCCTCTCCCTGCGTCAGCAGAGCAGGGCTGCAGTGTGTAGCTGCTCAAAGGCTGCTGCTGCTTAGACAGTGCTCAAACACACAGGGATGGCATGAGACTGTGTCAGGGGAGGTTTAGGTTGGATATTAGAAAAAGGTTCTTCCCCCAGAGGGTGGCTCGGCACTGGTACAGGCTCCCCAGGGCTGTGGCTGCCGCACCAGCCTGACAGAGCTCAAGGAGCTTTTGGACAATGCTGTCAGGCACATGGTGTGACTCCTGGGACGTCCTGCAGGGCCAGGAGCTGGACTCAGCGATCCTTGAGGGTCCCTTCCAGCTGAGCATATTCAGCGGTTATGTATGTGCAAAGATATGCCTGCCTGTAGCTATAAAACCCTAAAATAGAATATGTAATGTCTTGCCTTTCTCAGTCACTCATTTCTGTGGGGTACTTACTGTTACAGTATCCACATACAATTGCCTTCATGGAAACAAGATGCGTTGGGATAAACTGCTGTTTTGGGGCTCCTTGTGTGAAAACCTTCATTTATTATTCCATAGCACTTCACACCTGCATGCATAAGTGAGCTTTCCATTGCTCCAGAGGCTGGTCCTGGTGGCTTTGGCTGCAGCCCTGGCATGCCATACTTTTATGTGTTTCCTCTCAGCATTTCCATGCAAATTGGGGGTTTCAACCTCTAGCAACATAGGAAATACAACCAGTTATGGTAATTGTCTGTCTGGAAGTTGGTGTAAATGGCTTGCTTGCCATCACACAGGTACTTTGTAGTGAAGCCTCCTGGCATATTAATGCAGCAAGCAATTACTTGAATCTTAAAATCATCTTTCTTTTCCCACTTCTGACTCATACAGAAGGCAGCTTCTGCAACAGAGTGGAAAGGGACAAGCAGACAGTAGAGTCTCCTTCACCACCTGACTCTGCCTTCCTCCCCATGCAGACCCATCTGATATGCAGAATGAGGCAGAGCCCCCAGGGGAAAAATAGCATCTAATCACAGCACTGGAAGCAGAGCGCTTATGCACGCAGGTGCTGGTGCGAGGTCACACAGCCTCCAATTTGCGTTCTATTTCTGAAACCTGGAGTACTCAAATGACATTTTTCCTTCCCTCATTCCCTCCTGCTCCCAAACCGTGTTTATTATATATCTAACTGCTCAAGGCCTGATGATTCTGTCATCTTTATTCATAAGTTGGTGAGAAAAAAAGATAGAAGCTAGACCCAAGCTACAGTCAGTATTTTATCAGCTTACAAACTCTGCTTACAGGGGAGGCTTGCGAGTGACCATTGCTAGAGGGTGAAAAGCCTTTTGGCCAAACCCAAGCAAGTGCAAGTCCTGAGCTGCAGCTCTCCTGGTGATAACTTTGCTGTTTGTCAGAACGCAATACTTGTTAAGTCCCTTCTATCTTTCCTTATTATCCTGTTGAGATAAAGCTGAAGTTTTATGTAAATAAGTCTAAGAGGGAAAGGGTTTAAAAGTAAAGTCTTAGTGTTTAAATCTGTAAGAATTTTACCACTGTGTGTGATGCATGTAATTTAAAAAACCATAACACTACAGCCATGTAGTGTAATAGATGGATAGAAGAGTGGGGGTTGCTCCACAACCTAAGAAGCATGGGGCTTCTCTTACGCAAACTAGAGTGTCCCCTACATCATCACCTCCCCCGAGTTCTTCCATTTCTCAGAACTTAAGGTTGAAAGTAATTAGAGGAGAGATAGAAGGAATGGTCCTAATCTTTGGGAACTATTTTCTATTCACTGAAGTGTGATAATAATTTTAGATCAGGTAGCTGAAGTCTGGCATTATTCTCTGTCTGTTGTTCTGTGATAACATTTTCCTGGGTTTCTCCCAGACTCATTAAACACAATCAGTCCCAGGAAAATCTAACAAGGATGTGTACTCAGATGAGAGCTCTGCTGGACTGAAATATTAAACTATGAACACTCATAGCACTGATAGAAACTGGCAAATTTTTGTTGGATAGCTGCACTCATGCTTCACAGCTCAGGGATTCCATGGGCTACTGGTGCCAGCTGGGCTTTGGTAAGTTCTGGGCTCAGGCATTTAGGTCAAACCTGTTTTACTGCTGTCTAAAATAGTTCCTTTCCACTGTTCATGCATATGGCCAGCTTCCCTTTCATTCAGTAAAGTACTGTGTAGCAATTAAAAATATCACAATAGCTTTAGGCTTTTTCTTGGTCTCTGCATATTATTCTTCTATGCAAAGGTATCTGTAACCTCTTTAGGGCTTTCTGGGGAAGGAGGTGAGATTTTTTTTTACAGGTGTGCAGTCTAAACTGCCACATGAATCTTTTAGTGTATATACAAACACCACTATTTACCATAAAGAGCTCAACAGCTAAAGTAGTACTTGCTGCATGCCCTTTTGAGGTAATCTTTGCTGCTTGGCTCAGTTCTTTAGAGTACAAGTGTTCTTCCTTCTTTGCAATGTTTTTGTGTCCATAAAGGGCAAGAAAGGATAAGAAAGGATGTGTTTATTTTTACCCATTTAGAAAGGGATAAAGCTTAGATCAGATCTGGGACTTGAATTCAGCACTTGAGTGGCAACACTTACAAAGGCTGATCCAGACAAGTGAAATTGGATTTTGTTATCTTGTGTTAAAGGCTCTGGCATGCTCATATCTTTAAAGCATTAAAAGCTAAATGTCCTCAGATTCAATATCCTTTAGGCAGGAGAAATGCAAATGTGAATGTTAGCTACAAGCCTATTTTGCTATGAAACTCCATGAACTCGTTGAAAATGTTTTTCCAACATCTTAAAACTATTAATACCTTGACTAAAAATTTATTTGGAGATATTACTGCACATTGATGATGCATTTTTAATAACCCTGCCTAGGAAAGAGAATATTGGCTGGTTTATACAGACTCAAGTGGGTCGATGAGTGTGTAACAGATGCATGTGACATGTTGGAAAACCACTTACAGAACAATATCCAAGGTCACTCCTTGTCATGTCTGCAGCGTGTGGCAGAACTGCAGAGCCAGAACTCCCTCTCCTGCCCTTCCAGACAGGAGAAATGTGAACTCCTCTTCACAGAGCCATGCATAAATGGATTGCCTTCAGAAGAGGAGGACTCGGTGGCAGGAGCTGGTTACTATGGCTATATGCATTGCTCACTCTAAATGGAGGAACCAAGCCAACAATCACTGTATACATTAGCTATATTCGTATATGAAGGAAGCTCATAGCCAGCAGCTGTGTGAAGGTGTTGTGATGAAAATCCAACTTGGCTCATGCCAGTCAAGGACTTGGTGACTTTCACGCCTTTAAAGCAGTGCAGACTGAAAGCGGCAAAATCTAAGCACCGTGGGATCAGGTCCTTTGCCCTCCTTAAGTCTTTGTTTTGCTCTACAGAAAAGTTTCTTCTTTTCTGTGTCCCTAGCGATCAGAACAGCCCAGGTAGGAAGGGACCTGGGAAGATCCTCTGGTCTCCCCTGTCGTGGGAAAGGGAGCCCAGGTGGGATTGTGCAGCACCTGGTCCAATCACATCCTACAGCTTTCCAGCAATAGGGGCTCTCCTCTGTCCCTGGGGTGGAAATGGCAAGTCATGATTCTGGCTTGGAAATTATGGCAGTGCTAGCAAACCTGGGCTCTGAGATACAGGATATGACAAAAACAACTCCTAACTGTGTTGGTTTCGTAGTCCAGCCTGCAGCCAGCTACTTGTTGGGCTGTCATTGGAGCCATTTCCCCTTTGTCAAATGACATTAGAAATCATCAGTGAAGACAAAAGTAGCTGTGGGTAGTGAGACATCTGTAGCACAACCACAGCCTTATTTTTGTTGCTTACAAATTTAAAGTCCTTTGCCTTTCCTTTTTGAAACTACCCACTGAAGCTAGAGTTTCTGAGGGGTACCTAGCAAATTTTGTTGCAGGATGGCTGTCAGAGCGGGCCATTGGTTTTTCCCTTTATCCAGTGCTGCATAAAGAGGTAAGTATTTGGTAAGTGAGGGGTTAAGCCAAGGCTGTTACCACCAAAGGCTTGCTGAAACTCTTGTTCCTGTCTCCAGTGCACAGATTTTCATGCAAGTGGGAACAGTGGACTTGGGAATGCTCAGGAGATGATTTATAGCACACAACCCACGCCAATGGAGCACTTCTATTACCTGCTGTCACTTGTAATTCCACTGTTAAGGCTGAAGAGGGTTTTGCTCTTCAAACAGGGGCTGGATCTTTATTCCCAATGGAAAATAGAGCATATTTGCTGCAGATGTAAAAGCTTGCCTTTTAAAAATGAATTAGGTTGTTGCAATCTACAAATATTTTAATTAGCCTGAGTTCAAATTAATTAAAAACTGTCATGTAAAGAATTAAGCCCTTGCAGGTTTTACAGAGTTTTGAATGATCTTAATGGAATAAAAAAGACACTTGGAACTTTCCATATAATTAAAAATAATTGAAATCTTCTGCCTGCATGTATATTAATAAATCAGCTAATAATTAAGCTAAGTTATTAGCAGTGGCTGTATTTAATGTTACATCTAGAGTATAGCCTAAAAAATTTTTAACCAGTTCCACCATGAAACTGGAAAAAATGCAATTTACCATCATTCTTCTGCAGTGGCTGGGATGTCACTCATGGGAGAGACAGAGAACACACAGACTTTCACTGGTGGATTAGCTGTGTCACTTAGCTTTAGTCTTGAAAGGTTAAATGGCTTAATGGTTGAATGGCTTGCATGTTTCTGCTTGAAATGTCCCCCGTGCCACTGAGACCTTGTCTGCTGCTGGGAGCAAGGGAGAACCCCAAAGAACGTTTGTTGCTGGTAGGATCCCTCCAGCATTTCTTTGTATGTGTTCTCCCTTTAGTGAAAAAAATGCCCTAGCCAATATTAAAAGCCTAATCTGTGTGGAATGGGCTGCTTTGTGTGAGGCTTCAGTCAGGCAAACCAGGTGCCAGCCCCTTTAGAGTTTGGTGGCTGCTGGTTGTCTTATGCTTCTCCAGTGGCTCTGCCCTTAAAATAGCACTCTGCTCCTCCAGAAGGACAGAAATCTTGTACAGGAGCCCCAGCTGGTGCCTCTCATTCAGGCTCCACACAGACATTTTGAAATAGGAACTTCCTGAAAGGGAGAAAAGAAAAAGCCAGATAAAATGAATGAATGCTAGTGCTAGTGATTAGTCATTCAATAAATCCAGAAAGGTGGAATCAGCTCTAAAAAGTCTCATAGGACTACAAACAGATCCCTTAGTCACAATCTGTCCTCACTGTGCCACAATATGAAGACTTTTTGAAGACTGTAGCTGCATGTTTCTTATTTCAATTCAGTTGGGTTCCTTTTGATCTCATCTCTTAATTTCCTGGATTAGTGATGCTTGGTTGGAGGCCATTGGAGGCAACATCATTGTCATATTCCTAACTGTTATTCTGTCCTTAATATTTTACTTCAAGCTGAGTACATAAATGCTGGGTTGGATTTACTTAGACTGGCTGATCAGAAATACCATTGGTGGGGGAGGATGGTATATATCCTCTCTGTATTTGCATTTTTCATATTAATGATCTTTTCTTATCATCAGTTCACACAGAATTTTCAGCTTTTCTTTTATTTAGGGACTCTGATCCTTTATGGCTGGGAAGATATTCTCTTAGCAAGTACTGAATTCCTTTTTTTAATATTTGAGATCTCCAAAGAAACTGATAAACATGGCAAGTTCTGAATCTTGTCAATTATATCAGTGTTTACAATCTTTTGTCAGGTTGCAGCAGCAACCAAGGTGAAGTGTCCACACTTGTTTCATTGAGGGGTTTCTGGGGAGAGGAAGGGGATATCTTTGAAGACATTAATGAATAAAGGAGGAATAAGATTGAAACAAATCTCTGCTAGCTATTTTTTTTTTGCCCATATCTGGTTGTCTTGGTTTGCAAAAGTGGAGCCACAAGCAATGAGGTCTGTTCTGCCATGTGCCTTCTGCCAAGTCCAAGAAGAGAAAGGTGTGAAGGGAGATCACACGTCACCTCCTAGACCATCCTGTCCTTAGGTGAGGGCAGGGAGGGGAAGGAGGTGATGCTGAGGAAAACCCAATGCTCTGAATGTGCTCAGGTATTGCTGAGTGGCGGGTTTGGTTTCCCTTGGAATGCCCCCACTCCAAGCAGCCGTGGGGCTGGCTCCCTGTGCCCCCACACACACGTGTGCTCCCCGTGCCGGGCTCCTTGCTGCTGGACGGGACAGTGGGACACAGACAGGAACCTGTCCAGCGAGGGAGCACAGGGCCAGAATTCCTTTCTATTGCTAATACCTCTGCACTTCTGATGCTGATAACAGCAGTAGGAGACACTTACAGGAGATAACAGGATTGTGGCAGGCGTTGCTGAGCCCCAGAGCTTGGCTGTTGTGAAGGCACTCAGGCTGCTCTTTTTTCCATGTCATGGCTTTATCAGTGATTCAGGGTCAGGGGTGTGGAGTTCATCTCAGCAGAGCCCCATGTGATGTGTCACACATTGTTACTGCTAACAAACAGGCTGCGGTATCAGGAATAGGGAGAGTATGGAAGGTTCTGTTTCATTTGTCCTTTTGGACCTCCTCTCATAAGCTTCATACTTTTCTTTAAACTGTCATTAAAACACATCTTGAATCTGTAGTCTGAAGGACTGTGTCCTTTCTGGTTAGGGAAATATTTGGGTTTGAACTTTGAACTTCATGCATATGCTATGAAAAAATCAGTAAGACCTGTCTGCATTGCCTGAGTATGGGACAGAATGGTGCCTACTACTTAAATGTCATTTGTTTTATTATTTCTGGGGAATGGATCTATACATCTGCTTTCTGATTAGTTCTCTTGTTGAAATAAATTCTGCTCATTGGTGTCATACTTTAATGGGCATGCTTTTTACCTGACAAGGTACAGACATCCTGTGTGGCAGTAGAATACTGTAAGCAGTTCAGGTGTATTCAGGATAGTTTTCTACTTGTTGCAAATAGCTAAAACCCAAGTCTGTGTGTCCAGTGAAGAGTGAGCCAAATCTTCCTTCAGTGTAACTGGAAGTATAAAGGGCATTGCTATTGCCTTTGAATGTATCTGCCTATTCTGCTGTGAACAATAGTGCCAATTAGTGCATTGCTCTTTACACGTGTGGCACCTAAAATCTGCTCCTCTCATTCTTCATTCAGAATAAACTGCTTGGGTGACAAACAACTTGCCACTCACTTTTACACAGGTAAAATTCCTACTTTTAAACCCAAGTAAGTGTGACCAAGATGACCCATGTGGTGAGAAGCCTGTCTGCCCATGGAGAAGGGTAGGGCTTGCTCCAAGGGCAGTGTCAAATTCTTACAGCACTATTGCCTGTGCTCTGCTCCTGGTCCAACAGCATGGCCATGAACACACTGCCTAGTCCTTCTTTGAAGGCAATCTTCTTGTAACTCCACACAGAGAAATAGTGGGAATTGAATGCCTCATTATTTGCATGGATGTAGCCCCTACCTTTGCCTCAGTTTCCCTTTCCTAGAAGGATGACAGCAATTCCGGCATCACACCATTTATTTAATTTGATTTTTCTTCTGATCATGTTGTCTTGCATATCTTGAAGTATGAAGGTGTGTCAGTAATGGATAAAGGTAGGCCTCCAGGCCATGCTGGCAATCCAATGGAATTCACCTGAACTTTAAATCTGCAGTTCCTTCTCTGTGGTTCTGGTGCACATTTGGGTGATGACAACAAGGGATATTTTTCTGCTCTGGAAAATCCCTGTTCATCAACTGCAGTACAAGAAGAACCAGAGAGTCTACCAGGACCTTATTGCTTGACAGGCAAGAGGCAGAATGATCCAACTCAAAAAATACAGCTTCCTTTTCTTTTCTCTTTTTTTTCTTATTTTTATATAGCATATTTTCACACCCAAAAATAGCCTATATTTTTCTCAAAGTTCTGTGTTAAGTATTTTAGTTAGCCTCCTGCTGTAAGTTTGGATTGTCAGAAAAACACCAGGTTGATTTTTAAAACATGATATAGATTTTTCTATAGCTATATAAACAAAAATGTTATTTTGTTGCCCTTGTTGCAGGAGTTATCGTTTGGATCTCACTCTCTTCTCCAGCAGAAGCAAGGCACAGCCACCAGACCTGCAGAAGGGCATCTGGAAAGGTGAGATGGAATGACACCCACAGAGTGGTAAACAGACTTTAAACCAAGGTTGTTCCCAAATGCTCTGCTGGTGGAGAGATGTGAATAGATGAACCTGCTGGTGAGAAGCTGCTGTGGGACATGCTGCATAGATCCAAACCCAAGGTTTTCTGTTGGGTGAGTTTTGATGAAAATGAGTCAATCACCTGGGTTGGTGATCTTGTCAAATGAGTTCTTCAGTGCTTTCATTCTGCTGAGCTACTGGTATTTAAAGTAAAGCTTCAGAGGGGCCCAGTGAGGCAGGGCATGTGTTCCATTCCTGTTCAGCATTTTTACAGCAATCTAGCTTTGCATCATCATACTGGATATGTTAATAATTTCTTTCCTTTTTCTTTTCTAGACCATTGGGTGAGACTGAAATACATATAACTACATACCTAGCAGATACTTTGGCTTTGTGCAAGAAGCCTCAAGTATATGATCTGATATTATTTTCTTTCATCTCCTTCATTATTTTTTTCCTGTAAAGACAAGGTGCATATTTCAGTTACAAAAGAAAAAAGAAAAGATAAAGGAAAATATATTTGAAATCAATTCAAGTCAATTCTGCTACAACTGAATTGGCTGCTGCTGGGGACCCAGTGTGACTCTGAAGAGAATTGTGCCTGTAGCCTCACTGGAGATCTCAGCTGCTGTTGTGCTTTTTATCACTGTTGTGACAAAATTGGTTGTCCTCTTCAAAGGCAATGCCGGGCTGGTCTCTGATGATGTCTCCATGTGTCTTGGTCTCGGTAGGTGGTGCAACCTTTCTGCAGTGGCATCCATAGGTTCCTTCATAGCCTTTCCTCACCATCCCTCCCTCCTGTAACTCCTGTCATCTCACCACTCCTGGCTCTGCCCTTCTGGAACAGCTCCCCCCTTTCCCACCTCGCCCCGTTGTGCCTCTCCAGAAATCACCCTGGTGTCAGACATGATGTGCTCGTCACACCAATGGGAGCCCTGCCCTGTGCAGAGGAGAGGCTGAGCCCCATGTGCTGGGGGGGTTTGCTGGGGCAGGATTTCAGCTCCAGCATCGGGGAGCACAGCAGGGGGATCTGCCACGGCTGGGCTGTGGTACAGCAGCAGCACTGCAGGGTCAGTTCTGCAGGTCTCCAAGGAAGAGGCTGTTTCATCTGGTACTGAGCTCTAAGTGTGGAACATCACAGCTGGGAGGGGAGAGGTTCAGAAAATGAACTTGTTTTCACATTTATAAGTATATATATATATATATATGTATAGATATTTATAGATATACACCCAGATGTATAAATATATATGCATGTCTCTCCTATATATACACTCACATGCACACACTCACATAGCCAGTCATATTGCTGATGGAGAGAAGGATGTCGTGTCCATTTTTGGAGGTGCTTAAATTCAACTGACAAAAAGTGTCAAATCATTAGGTCATGTGAAAAGCACAGACTTGTGCTTTTTCAGGCAGAAGGTAATACTCCTGGAAATAGATTTTCTTTTAAAACTGGCCTTAATATTTCAAGAAGCTTTGCTGACTGAATTTTCAACAGAGGAGACTAGCCCAGTGTATTTGTATTTGGAAAGAAATAATGTTTTGTTGTTGCTTACAGAATGTAAATGCTAAAAAACTCACACAGTCTCCTTCCTGCAGTGTTTTCCTGCTAAATTAACATCATGCCAATCACATTGGGTTTATTCCATCAGCACTTGCAAAGTTAATAAAGTATTCCCATGACAATTGTTTCACCAATTAAACACTCTCTGTATTTTAGTGTAGCTTGTAGTTAGCATAAGGTAAACAAAAGATAGCAAATAATCCCTGACTGAAAGTCGAGTTATGACTCATAGAGTTACAGCAGCGAAAAATTGAAAAATCACAAAACCTTCTGTGCATGAATATTTTACTTCTTTCCCCCTCAGCTCACCTGAAAAATAAGCTTCCACAGCAGCAAAACCAGACAATCAGCAACTACCCCTACTCATACCTGAAGGGCAGGCTCTGAATCCTTGAAGCTGAAATATAAAAAAGCCAAAAAAAGGCAAGTTGTCTTGCAGGAGCTTGGCACCAGGAGCTAGAATATGTTGTGTCTGAAGACCTAGGAGTATTTTAGGACAGCACTGCCTATTGAAATGGAAATGTGATTTTCAGGCTGCTTGAGCAGACAGAGTGCATCATAGTCAGAGGCTGAAGTAGGCTAATGAAGTGCCCTGTCTTTGAAGTCAGATTGCGTAATACAAACCCCAGAGAGACGCTTAGAAGATTTCTTTTTTGCCTTGCATTGATCAAGACTAAAATACTTCTGCTATTAGCTTCAGAAAGGTTTAATGGAATTGGTGGTGGGACTACAGTAATTCCAATGACATGCTATGCAAACAAAAGCTTCGTTAATGAATACTCAAAAGATTAACCTGAACTGCCTACATGCATTATTAGTGCTTTTAACCCCCTGCCTTCCCCGGTGGTTATGGATAATGCAGAGTAGTTTAAGGTGAGATGGGGGAGGGAAACCCAAAACTCACTAATGGCAATTAGGCTATGTGATTGTTGGGAAAAGGAGGCACTACAATTCTCAAAACATGCCATTAATCTCTGACCTGATGGGCAGGGTGTGATGCTCAAGATCATTGGAGTCGGAAAACTTCCAGCAGAGCACATTGGTGGAGTGCGGGATGCGGTCAAATTTGGAGAAAGAAGAATGACGAGGCACACGACAAAAGCCTTCTTTCCCTCCCCCGGTACATCTTCAGAGCCAAAGAACTGAGGCCATTTATTGAACTAGGTTCCTTTTTCATCCTTTTATTTTTCTTATGGCTGTGAGTCAGTCTGAGATTGATTTATCAGCGCTGTTAATCTGCTCTCAAAAGGCTGTCAGTCTCACTCCCAGAAGCCAAGATCTCCCATTAAAAACCTGACCTATTTAAACGTCCTTAAGATACCGTAATGATTGAATGTCAGCAGGGGAGAGGCAGCAGTGACAGCTCTGAAATGTTTATTGTGCCAGGCCGGACTAGGAGGGGAGCATGCCGCTGCTGCAGCTGGAGCACTGAGCTTGGCATGGGATCAGAGGCTGAGAAACGGCGCTGCCAAGCTGGGAAGATCGGCAACGCTCCTGTGGTTTAAAGGGTTAATGCTCTGAAGTCCCTGCTGACCCCATGCTGCTCAAAACAGGGAGAGGTGTCAGGGGTTTACATGTTGATAGCAATAGATCACAGATTACAGTGGCTTAAATGCCACTTAAGACATTTTTGGTGGCTTAGGAATTATTTCACAAGTCATATTTGTATGAAAGCAGATGCTTTCCATAGAGAGATTTAAATTTCCGTTCTACTGTCACACCACAGAGTAGCTGTCAGCAAAGAAATAATTGAGGAAAAATATTTAAAATTATGTTGCTTCCTTAAAAAGAAAGGAAGGTGAAGAGATGTTCCTGATACCTCTTCAGGCTGCTGGTACATGTGTCCATGGCCAAGCACAGGCACTGCAGCAGGGGGAGCACAAAGGCTGGCAGAGACCTGAAAATCCCTGGTCTAATAATGGGAACATAGCTGTCATAAACATACTTTCAATCTACTGTTCAGTGCCAATTTTTTCATCCTTAAGAGATGTAGCAGAGTGCAACTATTTTTAAATCTAAGTTTCTCTCCCCCTCCAATTTTGCTTTGGGCCATGAGCAGCTTGAGGATTTAAAACATAATTCTTCACAAGACAAAATAAATCACTTGTACAGAGTGGGCCTGGCTTTGCTCTGGGATAAGATGTTAGCACCTTTTGTCTCCTGAAACTATTCCCAGATGGATGAACTTCCTCATCCAACTAAGTCATTTTGGTTCTTTCCCACTTGTTTTTTAAATAGACGCTGCAACAGCAGCATGGACCAGTGACCAAAAAAAGCCCCTGAGGAAAACAATAGGTTCTCACTCTTTTTAGATGCATCTTGTAGAGTGATGGTCTTTCTGCTTTTTTTATAGAGCAACCCAGAGGATCCTGACTGCAAAGATGTTTTCTCCAAGCATCTGTCTCTTAAACTGGTGTCCTTCTCTCTCATTGATCTTGCTTTTCATGAGTGCCAGGTTATTACAGTAAACATTTCATTAAGAGTAGTCTAAAGGCCAGCTTTTGTCAAAACCCAGCTGGCTGGTTGATCTTTTTGTCTAAGAAATAGAAAGGGTTCATAACTGAGCTTTTTACAGAACCAATATGTCAACTTTTCTATATTAGACCATAATATTGACACTATCTTCTGTCTAGAGCTGATAAATGTTATTGCATTCCTTTCCAATATGTAATGTTATTAAAAATAGTTTAGTCACAAGAGCTCCTTATCAAAGACCCTTGTTTCCCTAGAAACAGTGACCAGCATTAACCTTTCTAAAAGTAGCCCCTGCAAAAGAAAATGTCTTTGGTTGTCCCTGTTACAAATTTAATCTAGGGAAAATGTTCTGCAATGTCTGTTTCATACTAAGAGAAAGCAAATAAACTCCAGAAAGGCAGGATTAATGTGCAGCATCCATTCACATCAGGCTAGCAAAGAAAATAAATTGATTGTGTTTGAACCAGTTATCTGTGTCCCTTTCTAAGCAGCAGAAGCACTGAAATTGCTTTAGAATTAGCTATGGAAACAGTTGTTTGCAACCCCAAAAAAGAAAAGGGAGGCGTGGGAGCAAGATTGTAGTGTTCATGCAGGACTGATGAAAGCTGAATATTTGACGAACAGAGAAGATGTAAGTGATAACAGTGTATTTGTAAGAAGATGGCTTCTTCTAAGCAATGTAGGTGGTAAATGAGAATATTGTGTTTGGAAGTAAAGCTCCTGGCTATGTGAGAGAGGAGCAAGAGGGAGAGAGTATCAGCAGTTTTTATCCTCATGGCTTGAAATAATCATATTCTCAGTCTTCTCAGCAGATTAACAATGTCCATAAAGCTTGGTGATGCTTGTGATTTACCTTGTTTCCAATTATGTGATCAGGAGCATCTGCTTGAGTTTACACAACCACTCACTGTTCACCTCAGCAGCCAAAATCACCACCTCTCTTTTCTTTTTTGCCAGATATAAAGCAAAAAGATGGTGATTTAGATCCGACACACATCTGTGCTGCAGGGCACCAAACACCTCTAAAGCAGCAGGCTAGGCGGCAATTCTGGTGTGAGTGTGACAGCCAGTCAAGGTCTAGAATGTGACACAAACTGCTAGTGTTCAGCTGGAGTGCAGGTTCCTTTCACAGATGAATCCAGACCAGGATGGAAAGCTGCATCCCTAGCTCTTATCCCTGTCTCTCCCCCCTAGTAGAGCACTCTTTTCTCCAGTCTGTCTGGAGGTGAGCATGTTTCTAGCACAGCAGTAGTGATTCTCTATCTCTTGGTTGCATTCCCCAAATGCTAAAAATACCAAGTTACCAAAGCGCTCAAATCCTCAGAGCTGCCACATCAGTCTCCTGTCTTTGAGCCTATCACTTCCAGAAATTCCTGTTTCTTATAAAACAACCTTGTCTGTACAACCTGTCCTGTCCAGTCATCAGCATAACAGCTTTAAAAATAGCAGAATCACTATGCAGACATTTTCCTTCTTGCCTGGTCACAAACTAAGCCACTTGTTCCTGTGGGTATCTAGGAATTCAATGAAGTTATGGATAAGCTCCCTCCTTGCTTCCTTGGAATTGAGTGTTGTAGAGCACAAATATATTGTCTTCCCTTGTGGCCAACAAGCATTATTCACAGTATTTATTTTCCTTTCTGCTTTTATATTCAGCTTATGCTAGAACCAAAGGAAACCTATATATCTACCTGTACTGGTAAAAGCAAATCAGTCTGGCAGTGTCAGTTGTTTTGTTATTTATGGGTTGCAATGAAATGAGACCTGAGTTACTCATGGTGCTTGTTTCATCGGAAAAATGAGTTTACAATAAAAAGGCCAGACATTGCCTAAATTGGGACTCATAAATTAGTTTCCTGAAGTAAAGGGCTCACTAAAATTGATGCTTACTTTGCTCTTTATCTGTGATTCACTTTCTGGGCAGACTCAATACATTCTTAGATTTCTTTCCTGTCTTGACTTGTTCATAAACTGGGGAACACCTGTGTATTCCAAATCTGAGCCTATAGTCTTGGTTTTAAAATTCCTGGGGCCCAAAAAGGGGTTTTAAAGCCCTTGGCTGGAATGCGAGAGCCCACTGCCTAGCCCTGTTGCTTGAAGGGAATTTGGCTCACATAACCAAATTCCCTTAATAATCACTTATTCCTGGTGCAAAAAGCTTTGATTTTCGTATTCCAGAGGAGTCATGTCTGAATAGTCTTAATTTACACACACACACACCCACACCCACACACCTACACCCACGAACCCACGGTAATTAAGTTCTGAAGCACTTGGAAAAGCAATTCTTGCCCTAGTGAAAACACAGAAGCAGGAAAGGCTTCTTCCATGAAGTCATGGAGCAAGAATGAAAGCATAGCGAGGGGTGGCGGGACCAAGAGTGCCATTCCTCACTGACATTCCTGCCCTCTTTGTCAGGGCACAGCCACACGTGTCCCCTCCCTGGGCATTCATTGTCTCCTCAGCTGGGATCCAGCAGACAAATATAGGCGTGGGGGAAAACTGCAGATGCCTTTAAACACTTATCAGCGGTGACCTTGAGATAGGGGCATATAAAGCCTGGACCAGGCAGAGCCGTGACACTTTCTGTGTGCTCTCCAGGGTGAGTACCAACCTCTCTCACTTTTAAGTGTGGGTGCTGTGCTCTAGTACTGTACCGTGGGTTTGATATGATTAAGGTTTTCATGTGGCTTAAAGTTTTAGTACTAGAATCAGTAAATATCTAGCCTGTGGTTGTCACTGTAGGATGCTGCTCGAATGGTAGAATAGCAAATACGTGTTTCTTCTCTAACATCAGTGCATTCATTCAACCAGCCAGGATAACCACTTAGGGAAGTGTCAGGTCCCCTGTAATTACGCATCTGAGTGAAATGATTAGCCAGTGCCTGCAAGTCATCTTTTTGCCATCTCTATCATCTGCGAGAGATGATGGTTTATTCGCGATTTGCAATTTTAAGTAGCTTGCTGGTCCGAGGCATTCTTTAATCCAGCCTGAGTTACAGCCCTTGGAGCATTACTGGGCTCCCTTTGCAGGCCAGGCAGTGCCACCGCAGTGGCAAAGTCCCTTTTTTCCAAGCCTGGATGCACCATCAAATTGCTGGTCCTGGGCATGCCACTTCACTCTATGTAATAGTATAGGCTTTCCACAGGGAGCAGGCATTTTCAAGGCTCTCCTACAGCTGATATACAAGGGCTGGCTCTTTCTGTTGTTGGCTACAACAGGTTGAAAGGGAACATCTTTAGCTTTAGCCTTGTCTTTCCCAACTATTGTGCATTTTAAAAATAATCTTGCATCCATAACAAAACAAAATTTCCCACTTCTTGTATCTGCTGATGGAATTGCCTCAATGAATTCTCTGCACCCCAGGGTGTGCACAGCCTGGGCTCCAGCCTCTGCCATAACTCCAAACACCTGGGCTGCTGAAGGAAACGGGTTCTCTCCCAGCTGCCACAATGCTGCTTTACACCATAACATACTCGCTGTAGGGTCCACCCTGAACATGAGGGGGGAAAAAGGAAGAGATAAGGAGGTGATAGCTGAGGAACTGTCCCTAGGAGGTCTGCAAATGGAGCCAGGTAGCACAAAAGTGATTCAGAGCACTTTAGTGTATTTTAGGACTTGTGGGAGCTGCCTTGGGTCCTAGAGATTAACACTGGAGGGTCCCTCTGGCATTTGCACATTTAATGTGAAATTACACTTATGTGCTCTAATGATGTTCTGTTTAAATGTCTGAACTGATGTGATTTCATTGCTCCACTAGAGATGAGACACACTTAGGGAGAGATAGTCTCTGCCATTGAGTTGTGTCTCCAGCTGGGAATTTTAGCCAGTTCACATGATATTAAATAACTGGTGATTCTTGTGCTTAAGTATGTGATAAAACTTTAAAAAGATTAAGGTTTAAAAAATTACTTTAAAATCTAGAAAAAAAATTAGGCTAGTTCTGAGAAAGAAAATTTTTGCTCTATAACAACAAGGCAGAAGGTATCAAGCTTTTACTGCAGCATTGGGAGAGGGCTGGATGTAACGCTTTGGCAACTCTGCTGTCTTAGGGCTTTATGTTCCCTAGGAAGAACATGCTGCAAAAAAATCTGCCTTGGTTGACGAGGAGTTTTTATCTCTACCAGAATTTTGTTAGAAATAAATTGAATTAAATTTTGAAAGACTACAGTGTCTGTCTTGATAGGGGTCTTGAAAATTTATCCAGCTGGCCTGGATATTGCACAGTAAATAAAATAAGGGAAGAAATTAACCTGAGGGTCACTTATGCAGCTTTAAATAGTAGTCAAATGGTGTCCTGACTTAAAAAACCCAAACAAACAAACAAACAAAAATCCCTGAAATTCTAAAATTCTGTGTGTACACCTTGTAGCAGTACAACTTCTTTTAGACAAGGGCTGGGAAACATGCTGAGAAGTTTATGTGTGTGTAAGTATTTATGTCAAAGTCTGTAAAAAAATCTGTAAAAAAAAATAAACAAAAAAAGAAACCCATCATATCTGTTTGATGATTTTAGAGAGTACAAAACAAATTAATTACTTGGCTGTACAAACACAGCAAATTAGTCTCACTGAGACCCATGTCCCCTGCCCTCTCTTTCATGAAAAAAGACTCCTAAACACTGTGCCCTTGTCATTTGAGATAACAAGTGTAGGTATTAAGCTGGACTGATAAGCTCAAAGCAATCTGAAGACATATGAAGCCCTTGCACCAGTTCTTCAGATGCACTTGCCCTAAGCCATGCCCTACTGCAGGGAGATGCCCAGCCTGGTGAATTCAGAGAGAGCAGCACCAGCGCAGGACCTCCCAGAGCCGTGTCAGTCCTGCTCTTATTGTCCTGCTAATTCCTGAACTGGAGAAGTGCAGGGAGCAGAGCTGTTTCCAGGTCCAGTGCTAATTTTCTGCAGTCAGAGTGTGGGCATGCATCCCTGCAGCTCTGCAGCAGTGAAGTCTTGCTCCTTGTTTCCCAGAAAATGCCTGCCTGACATGGTGCTGGCACAGCCCCAGGAGACCTGCGGGAGAGCATACCTTTGCTCCAGGCCATTTTGAAAGGGGCTAGAGGAGGCGCCTGCTAAGTGGTTTTTAAAATCACAGCTTCAAGTGGTCCCTCCTGCTCTTAAGCACCATATGTGCCACAAAAAAGAGACAAAATCTTCCTGTGGAGATAACTGCGACCAGTGTTGAGGTTTAGAAGCCTTCAAGACCTGTCTGACTTTCAATAAACGGAGGCAAGGAAGGATTTCACCAAAAGTGCAGTCTAGTCCCAAATCTGTGTTAGGCATTTGTGTTTAACATTAATCATCCCTTTGATCAGCCACCTGCCATGTTAGCTGAGCTTTTTATATTGCCTGACGTTGTTCACGGAATAGATGATTGTTTTGTTTTTCCCCCTCTTTCTTTGGTAGACTGGGTGCCTTTCTTTTTCCTCTGTGAGCTGTGTCACCTTGAACCCTTGCCAAGATGATGGTCGATATGTCAGAGTTTGGGGAGGCTGCTCCCTACCTCCGAAAGAGTGAGAAGGAGCTGATGAAGGCTCAGACTGTGGCCTTCGATGGTGAGTTGCAGACTCACACCCTTTGTGCTGCCAGGGGCTCGTTCACAGGGGTAAGGGTTACATACGAATGGAGTCAAAGAAATGCAGAGCAAAGCAGGATGAAAAGCCTCCGTTGTCACTGCTGTGCTGCTGATGTTGGTTCAACCAAATTTAGGGTCCTTTATTCTGCAAAGCTATTAAAAACTCCCAGACAGTAAAAATGAAAAACAATCTATGACTAGTAAGTGTTTATCTAGATTTAGAAGCAAGGTGTATTGGTACTGCTCTGCTAAAAGGGGAATAACCTCTCTGTCAGCTTTAGAGAAAAACAACAAACATTGATGTTTCTGTGGCCTGACTAGATGTCTTATTTGCTTTGCAGCTTGTATAATAATGTGATGTTAGCTTTTAGTTCCCCATAATTTATTTTTCATTAAACGAGTTTCTATGACCCCTGAGGTTCAGTAGTAAGTGTGAATTCATCAACAACTGCCGCCTTTCACTATTCACAACAGTTGCTGTAACTCAAGACCTAAAATCTTGTGCAGCTGCTTTGAACTCTGAAAAGGCACATACATTACTAAATGTGAGTTATTAATATTGCTGTTTTTCAACACAATACTCAGAAGAATGAGAAGGAATAAGGTTAAATCTGATAGATGGCAGTTGAATAATGTGGGTTGGATTCCTTGAACAGTTTGAAATTCTCTATGTGACTTTTTAGCAAATGCCTTAATTTGGGCTTGAATCTCAGTTCCTCCATCTGCACACTGGTGATAATGATTATGGATTTTCCATGGAGGCTGAGGCTTAGCCAGCATTTGTGAAATATTTTAAATATTTTGACGCCTTGTGCTAGAAGGATCTAGAGGAAGCCGAGCAGTAGTTTCAAAGGAAGACAACATTTGGGAGCCCTATGCCTTCTGCTTCATCACACAGCTTCCCAGCACTGCCAATCTGCTGCAATGCCAGAGGTTTTGTGCCACTTCTGCAGAAAAAGTAATCCAGCAATCTCACTTAGCTAGGCATGGTGTTGCTGTTTGATGCAAGGCTATGAACCCTCAGTCTTCTTAATTTCACAGGGAAGAAGAAATGTTGGGTTCCTGATGAAAAGAAAGCTTACGTTGAAGCTGAAATTACAGAAACCAGCGAAGGCAAAGTGACCGTGCAGACAACGGATGGAAGGGTACAAAACTGGTTTTGTCTGATCTGTGACTAACAGGGCCAGAACTGCAAGCTACAGAATTGTTCTTGTTTCAGTTCAGTTGCCTGTTTCATGAGATGGGCTGTGAATGGGAAGGCTCAGTAACTGATGCCAGGGTAGGATAACACATGAAAATCCACCAAGGGAAAACCAGCAATGCAGTCATGGGTGGGTGAGCATCAGCCGCCGCCCAGCCGGGGGAGGGCTGTGACAGGAGGTTTGCAACCAGCCAGTTCTGGTTTGGTGCCCAGAGCTAAAAACCCAGGCTCTAGCCAAATTTCATGGCTTCCTTTGCAGCCATAGCATCCTGCTTCTTACTTTTATCATCTCAGCCTTCCCCCATTCTTCTGATACCTGTGGAAACACAGTGTATTGCACACATAGGCAGAGATTGACCTGAAGAACTTCCCTCTGCTGAGGGAAAAATATGTTTTCTTCCATAAGGTGTATGAAGCAACAGAGGATCCCAGTGTCTTCCAGTGTTGCTGTATTTATTTGTCTTTGCAGACCATGACTATAAAAGAAGATGATGTGCAGACCATGAACCCTCCCAAATTCGACATGATTGAGGACATGTCTATGCTGACCCACCTGAACGAGGCGTCTGTGCTGTACAACCTGAGGAAACGCTACAGCAACTGGATGATCTATGTAAGGGCCACTGCAGGGGTGGATTTAGCAGCCTGCGTTTCAAGTGCTGACATCGTGTGTGAATATGTGTTCATGTTCATTTTACAACTCTGATAAGTCACAAAAGTGAGGGTCAACTGAGTACAAACACAAAACTGAATCAGTAAGATGGTGCCTGGCTCCTTAGTTTTGCTTGCTTGCCTAGGAAAGGGGTGGTGGGGAACAATTTTTTAAGTCAAGGTGATGGGGAGACCAGTTTATTTTATTTTTCAGTTTATTTTTCATCTTCTAATATTAATCTATGTCAATGCCAGCCATGGAGATTTCTTTTGTTCCCAGTTAGCTGCATTCAATTGTATTTTAAATCAGCCAAAGGAATCCATTGATTTTTCCAGCCAACCCTAGGTCGGTATTTTGGTATTCATCAGAAGAGTAAATCCAACATTACCCATTTAAATTCTCATTGTCAAACATTTTCTGTGTTTCTCTAATAACCTCTGCATGAACATGTAGGGCCTAAAGCATAGCTTTGTTTGCAGATCAGTATAGGCAGAAAATTAAACTGGCATCATGCCTTAATCTGTTTACTGGTAGGGGTGGATTATTTTTCTTTCTAGAAAACAGGACAGGGGATTCATGCCAAGGCCCTTCAGGAGCATGTCCTAATGCTATTATTAGGGGAAGGGACCTGGATTTCACCTGAAACTTTTAGAACTTAATTGAACTCAATAATCTATGTGCATATAGTGATTGTGCCCATACGATAACTAGGTTTCTTTGAAGATATTGCTCCAAGCTGGGCTAAGTACTTGAAAAGTTACCAGCTGACACCAATTGCCTGGAGTTACAACTCAAAGCTTATTCTTCCTTGGAGTGACCAGGCCCCAGAGAACTGATGTATATCATCCAAAGAGCAACTATAAAGAGATTTTTACCAACCTGGCATCTCCAAAAGCTGAAAAAGGTTCCACAGCTTTGGGGCACAATACTATCATGTGATTTTTCTCTTTGAACACCCACCAGAAATTTTCTAGAGGTTCTTGCATGCAATTAATAATGGGAGGTTGTTTCTCCTCCTAAAAATGGAGTTCAAAGAGGGAAGTTGTGACTTTCCATTGCAATGTCTGTTTTCAAGAGGAAACAACTCCCATGGAGCAGCAAGGGACAAAATCAGACACAAGTCTATTTGCTGCTCTTTTGTTTTACTGAAGGCAATGTTTTCATTTCAGGTTGACACCTCAAAATCCTTTTTCCCCATTTGAAAACTGTTCAATATCTGTAGTTTTGGTATGAATTACAATTAGGAAGTCACTTAGCAGATCAGTAACTTCTGAAATTTAGGAAGTCTGAAATTCAATTCAGAATTCAAGCCTAAATCAACAGCTGGCAATGCCACATCCTGCTTGGTTAACTAAGACTTTTTGCCTTATCACATTAATTAATTTTTTCATTCTGGCTTTGTGTTACTCTCTAGACATATTCTGGTTTATTCTGTGTGACTATAAACCCCTACAAGTGGTTGCCTGTCTACAAATCGGAGGTGGTCGCTGCATACAAAGGCAAGCGGCGCTCAGAGGCTCCTCCCCACATCTTCTCCATCGCTGACAACGCGTACCACGACATGCTGCGGAGTAAGTGCCACTGCCTGCCTCCACCAGCCTGCTCCTGTCAGTCAGGCTGCTGTGATTGTGCTGCAGGGAAGGGGGTGAGAGCTTCTGCAGCATGGAACAAACACGAAAATAGTCCACAAGCAACAGCGGCTTGGCAGTCTGTGATGATTTTATATACATGTGTGTATCCGTACATTTATTTCATTTCTAAATTGCCCTGCCTGTTCCTGTGGCATTCCTGGTAACCATCTGTCAGGTGCACAAATTTAGCTGTCTGAGCTGAGTGAATCCAGAAATGGGGCCAGGTCCCAGAGGTCTGTTAGTGCTTTCCAAGCTCAAAACCAGCCCTCCAGCCAGTTTGCACTCCGTGTCACGATGCCGGTGAGATGTGTGCGCTCACAGGCCGGGGAAGGCCAGCCCTGTGGCTGTCACACTGGCCCTGTCACACCGCTGCCGTGAAGGCCAGCCCTGTGGCCCTGTCACGCTGGTCCTGTCACACTGCTGCCGTGACCCTGACCTGTGGCTGTCACACTGGCCCTGTCACACTGCTGCCGTGACCCTGACCTGCGCGAGTGTCGTGGTGGCTGCCATGGCTCCGGGCCCCGATCCCGTGGACCAAACTCCAGATTTCACTGGGAAATTTCCTCGCCCTGATCCTGGCGTTACTGGGGAAAAAGGAGTTTATCAGCAGAGGGCAGCAGCGATGTGCTCACACCACGGCCTGCGAGGCAGCAGGATAAATCCAAAAGAGACTTGACCAGAACACATAGTGCTGACACTTACTTTTAAAAAAATGAAAAACCACCTTTTTGTGAGGGGTCAAAAAGCACCGGGCAGAGGGAATGTGTGTCTGGCTGCAGAGATGCTCTTTTATCAGATAAGGCTCCTCAATATGTAGCCTGCCATGACGACTGGAATTATAAAAAGAAAAGAGGAATTTAGGCTTAATGACTTGGGAAGCTGCCATGATTTAGTGTTTTCTGAACATGATTAATAATATATTAGGGTTGCAGAGTGTTCTAATAAATGCTTGTTTCTGATCAGGCAATTAGGCGTGGACAATAGACTGCTTAGTTCCAGTAGCATGGCCAGCTGAAGAGGAATATGCATGCATTTTAAGGAACAGCCTGTGAAAAAAAAGAGCAAAATTACTTGGGTTGGTCTAGTATTGCAGGAGCAGAAAGGTCAGACATGAGTGACATGAGCAAAGACGCACTCAGGATTAAGAGAATAAATGTTTTCAGAACAGGAAATTACTTCCTTTATTATAGTTTCCCAGACACAGATGAATGTGTTCAACTGACAGGTATTTAATACCAATTTGAGCAAAACACAAGAGAAGGATTTGGGGCAGGGCTGGAACTCGCACTTCTGGAAATCATTCTAGCCAGTTTTTATCTTTTTGTCTTTGCTTCATGTGATTCTCTCCTGTCCTTGCATGACTGATTCTGGTACCAATTTACAATTATAATAAGTGATTTGTACACCCTACTAAGTGTCTCTTTCTTTTTTCTTTTTTTCCCCTTCACAGATCGGGAGAATCAGTCTATGCTGATCACGTAAGTTCTTCTTTTTTGACTGATTTGAGACTTTGTTGTTGTGAAAAACTTTGAAGAAAAAACCCTGATAAAATACAAGTTGACTCTTAAAATCTCAGCTAAATCACCTGGAGCCAAGTAACTGTCAATTTGGCCATCTGATGGTTAACTTGGCCTCCATGAGAAAGGAGTAGCTAAAGGTTTGATGGAGTCTGGTTCACTTCTGATCCCCATCTGGTGAACATTCCATGTAGGCATGAAAACAACTCAGCAGGCAATTAAAACTGCTCCTTGCAGGATTGGCCTTTCCGTGGCTGTCGTCTTTGGATGCAGAGGACACCTTCTGTTCAGTGTGGTTACTCTTGCTGAAAGTTATGTTTCAGAGTGTAGATACATCTAATGAGGGAGAGATGATCAAGGCACAAAAGAGCAGGTGTGATGTTTCCTGGCAAGCATGAAAGGATGGAGACTTGGGTGTCTCTACAAAGTTACAAGTGCTCTTGGGTGATGCTGGCAAATAACAGCAGCTTTCCTCTGCTTTTTCTAGCTCATTAACTGTAGATATGTGTACCCCAGTGAGTTAGTCTGGATGTTTGTAATTAAACGTCATGTCCCTAAAAGAAGCTCGGTGTAGGGTGGGTTTGTACAGGACTTCTGAGCTCACCTGTATGAAGAACAAGTTACTGCTCTCATAGGACTGCACCTCTTCATCCAGTCATTTTGAGATATTTCCACAGAAATGGCTGAGCAACAGGCTGCAGGCACCAGAGTCAGAGAGTCTGAGAACAGCCTTGATGGGAGGAGCTGGCTGGACAGGGTTGAAAGGATGAGTTGCAGCTGTTTGAGCAATGGTTTTGTTTGCTCCCCTTTCCTCTAGCGGAGAATCTGGTGCTGGCAAGACTGTCAACACAAAACGAGTCATCCAGTACTTTGCCACAGTGGCAGCCCTGGGTGAAACTGGTAAAAAGAATGTAAGTCTGCTGCTGGCTGCCTCATTTCAGACTCCCAAGGTTCCCCTCTTTCTTGTGTCCAACTAACCTCACGAGACTGCAGTTCTGAGAGCATGCTGTTCTGAAAGGAGAAAGGCACACATGAACTTACCATGCTCCAAATGGAGCAGAAACACCACCCCTGGTTCTGGACAGATGCTTGTTGATGCCACTTTTTTTTTTTTTTCCCTCAGGAGATTCAGTTTTTGTGTGTGCTAAATATCCTCCTGTTGTGTTAAAACTGGTCAAAAGATGGAGAGGCTGTAAAGAATAAAATTTTTTTCAAATGGAAAATAGTCTTCAAAAAGACTAGGATTATAACTTCTCATCAAAACATCTGTTTCATTGAAAGCCTTTTTGTCCACAAAAAAAGGATTGCTTTGACAAAAGATATTTTTTCAATCAGCTTTTCTGTATTTCTGTTTGGATAAGTGCTGTTCTGCTTATAAGTGCTCTCTAAGGTTACAATGAATACTGTATTCATGCTGCTTTTTATCTTGTGTTGCTATGAGCTTATTTGCTATGAGCTTCATTGAACTTGAAGGGTTCAGTGCTCTTTTGTGGTGAATTAACTGATTCCTGTGAACTGTATTTATAAGGCCAAAATTTCAGCCACGCTTCAAATCTGTGCACAGAACTCACGTCATCAAACTCTAATATACATTCTCCTGAGGCCTGCAAGGCTTTCTTAAGACATGGTTGAGTTGTTCAGAGCCAGCTTCCTGCATGCAATGAGGCTGGTGCTCATTGCGGTGTCTAAAACCTGCTGTGCTCATGCAACAATGGTGCTCCCATCCCAAGCTTACTGTTTGGAAATCTGCCTGGTTTTGCTCCAGAGATGTCCTATGATGGACAAACCACCAACTAAGTGAACAGAGAAAAGAGACTGCTGCTAGGTAGCAAGAATAAAAGAGCATAAATGCAGACAGACAAGTTCTAGGCAATAAGATTGTGCCCCACTTGAACTTTTGGATAATTTTGGGGTAAAAAAGGGTGATGAAAATGCAACCTGACCTGATAAACTACATGAAACATCTTCCAGCTGCAATATCTGGTTTTGCACCACTGTGATGTATGGTGAATGCAAAGTAATAGCCACACGTGCTTTTTGAAGGCTTCAAAAAGCACTGCTGGTGTGTTGGTGCCCACGAGACAGCTAACCTTGCTAATTGTTAAATTTTATATTGTTCTCTGTGTTAGTATTCACATTCTCTCTCTTTTTTCTCTCCATTTTGTTCCTATTTTGTCAACAGCCAGCTACGAAAACTGGGGTAAGTCATCAGCTTTGCTGTTTCATTTTCACCTTGCAGAATTGGTGTTGGGCTCTGTCAGATGTGCCATGAGCCTCAGCATTTCACTTTGTGGGGTTCTTGGGTGAATAGGGAATGATCCCAGGAGCCTTGTCAGGAAAAGTCATCCACTTCCCAAACTGAACTCTGTGCGAGCAACAGCTAAAGCTTTTCTCATCTCCAAGAATCCCAAATGTTACAGCTCTGAGTGCTTTTAAATCAAATGCATTCTAGTGCTTGTCACTCTCTTCAGTATCCCTCTCCTACACACATTCCTCATTCCCTGGATGTCCCCACATGCTCTGCAGTACACTAGGTGATTTCTTTCACATGCAGATGGCACAAGAGATAAATCTGCAAAGCCAAACAGTAGGGAGCAGCAGAATGTTTGAGGCCTTTTAAAGCACTCATAATTGACTGATGGTCTTGCTGTTCTGCCATTCCCACTGTGTCACCCCTGGGGTGAAGCTAAACAAATCACTTCACTACATAGGCTCAGCTCTGTAAGTGAATGCATGGCTGAGCTAGAGCTGACAGCTGAGTCTGTGGCCTGTAGGTTTCTCAATAGTATTTCAACCTTAATTTCTAGGGTACCTTGGAGGATCAAATCATTCAAGCAAACCCAGCCCTAGAAGCTTTTGGAAATGCCAAAACCCTGAGAAATGACAATTCCTCACGTTTCGTAAGTCTGCAGCATCATCCAGTGACGTCTTATTCAACAGTGGCCGTTAATAATACCTATGTCATAATCTCTTCATAGATTGCATTTTTCCCATTAAAATTATTGGTTTTCCAGAGTGGAAAAATAACATAGTAGGATCTAACAAAAACCTGAAGAGAAATAAAGATCAAGCTAGAATAATTGTTTAAACTGTTTACATTGTTTAAAATGAACAGAAGAAAAGCAAAACCCAGTTTTAGGAAGCCCTTTGAACAGCAGTGGTAGCTCTTCCTCAGAACTGCCTCTGCATTTTTTTCCTACCCCTTTTTCCACTAGGCTGTCTTTCCCCCTTCCTATACTTCCTATAGTAGCTGTACTTTGCCTCTAAGTGTCAGAAATACAGCACAGCCCCTGCTCCCTCCCACATCCTCCCCTGTGCCAACCCACCCTGCAGCAGTGCTCCTACCCTTGAGCCATTAGGTTTCCCTTTTTGGCTCAGTAAGCTGTCCCTGCTTGTCCCTCCGTGCTGCCATCACCCTGGGGCTCTCCTCCTCTCCATTAGGTTGGCAGGAAAGCAATCCTCTTGGGAGCTCTGCCTCTGCCACATTTGGTTGACATTGTCTGAGAGGTCCGAAAGGAATGGCATAAGGATGACAAGCCTGAGTTTGGAGCCCATGCTTCCCTAACAAATCCTGTTAAAAATTAAATTGGAAGGGGTGGAGAGGACCAGAGGTTGTAAGCATCTGTAGAGCTACACAGTTGTATAAGGAGCTTGTCAGCTGGAAGGGAAATTAATTATTTTTGTGTGTTTGAATATGAGAAACTAAATGAAAACTACTAATTTTTTATGAATTGGGAGAAATGGATATGTAAATTTAATGGGCAAAGCTGTGTAAAATCACAGCACTCTTCTGACATAAGTAAGTGCATGTAAGTTGGGACTGCAAATGAGGAGAAGCCAAAAAAGGAGCCTGTGTGTCTTAAGCCCAGGCTTAATGCTCTGAGTCCTGCATTACAGTAAACCTGCATCATGCAACTGGAAGCTGTGTGCTTTGCCATATCTTAGCCTGGCAGATAAGTACACTGTTATCCTTTCTCCACAAGCAGATTACATAGCTCTATGTACAGATTTAGGCTTGAAAGACAGTAATATCATTGTTTGATATTTTTCATTGAAAATATGCCTATGCAAAGCCAAGGAGTTTGCATAAATTGATTCTTTGGGCCAAATGATTGCCTTCAAACTGCATTCTTTGTTTCCCTCTGTGTATACTATATGCACTAATTAGAATATTCTTCTGTGTGAATTAGGGTAAATTTATCCGAATCCATTTTGGAACTACAGGCAAGCTGTCATCTGCTGATATTGAGATTTGTAAGCAGCAAACTCTCTCCTTTTAAAAAATACAATTGCTCATCTGAAAGCTGCAAGACCCTTTCTCACTGCATTTTCCTTTGTGTGACTAGATTTATTGGAGAAATCCCGAGTGATTTTCCAGCAACCTGGTGAAAGAGACTATCACATCTTCTACCAGATCCTGTCAGGAAAGAAACCAGAGTTACTAGGTAAGCATTATGTAGATCCACAGCTTTTATGAGCGTAAAACTGAAGAGACAGTGGATAAGGGATTAGGAGGCAAACTCATGTGCAGAAAGGCCCTTATGCTTCTACTTGATGAATCTGAACTTCCACTGTCAAATACAATCTTTTAGAGATGTTGTTCCAGTGGCAGCAGCAGAGACCATTTTTCTTTTATTACAGATTAATCTAACGGGAATAAGACTCAGGCAGGACTTTTAAAACATAGCACTATAAAGGCAAAAAGTGTCACACTGAATTTGTGTAATCCAAGGTCTCAAAACATCTGGAAAATGCTATGCCCCCAAAGCATTTGTGGTGATAAAACTTTAATTATCCAGATTTCCACATATGAGAAGATTTGCTTATAGGTCCACAAAGAAAAGCTAGTTTCCTCTTTCTGTCCCAAGTGACAAAACTGACATTCCAGCATGTTGTGCAGCAGGAGAGAATGTTCAAAGCTGCCTGCTGCTGATTATGTGGTGATTACCCCTTTCAAGTTTCCCCTGGCTCAGCGTGGTCCCACACACCCTCCGGAGAAGGGCAGAGAGGGGCCGAGATGCTTTGAATAAAACCTTCACTGGTTATTTAAGTGACGTGGTTTGCTGACTTCAATTTGTGCTCTGAAGGAACACATTTTATAAAATATGTTGGAGGGTCACTTCATTGCTCTTCTACACTCCCACTAAGCCATAGCAATCATAATCTCTTTTGAAGCCTTACTATCCTAACAGTGCGTGGTCAAATCCCTAATACTCTAAGCTTTACGTGGCCTAATTAATGGCAATTACGGGAAAGATTTCAAGGAAGCTTTGTACTGAGATTCCTGTGAGAATCCCTGTGCTGGGAAAACACTGTATCTCATAAACTCTCTGTGTGCTCCATAACAGCACACACCTTTCTGGCCAGCAGGAACATGTCTGCAGACTCTTGAAGAGGCTGAAACCAAGAGGGGCGTGTGTTTTGTAGACAAGAAATGTATGTGCTTGTATATAAACACATCCATATCTAAATATGGATAAGTATCAATGTCAATAACTATGGATGAACATAAAGTCATTTATATCAGAGTGACTACATAGCAAAGTAAGACAAGATAATGAAGAATAAGATTTCATATAAACATATATTGATAGCCATTTATTTATGATATATGATAGCCACATATTTAGATTTGTAGAGATGTGTGCCTGCATAAAAAAGATTGAAATCTAGACCAGACCTTGGTTTGGGGAATGTAGGTGAAACTTTCAGTTGATTTAAGGAAGCAGGATTCTGTCTGTACTTTTAGAGGCAGCTAGCTTTGTGGACAACTCTGCATTTTTGTATTTTGATATAATGGAGCAAGCCATATTCTGTCTTTTGTTTATCAAAAGCCAAGTGTCTTCTGCAAAGGGTGCTGGAAGTCACTCTTCTCTGGATCTGTTATAAAAAAGGAGAGCCATGCCCATACTCCCTGTCTTGGATCATACTAAAATCTTTTTCTCCTCTCTATTCAGATGGGATTTTTTTACCCCTAAAAACGTGAAGGCAAAAAGTAGGACTATACAGGAAATTATGGACTCAATATGCTGCAATACATGCTCAATAGATGTGTATGCACAGTAGATGCTAATATGCAGTATTTCCATATTCTTTTTATTCACTTTCTCTACATCTTCAGACTAACACAGTAGAATAGGAGAGTTTCTGGTTTCTGCCCTGCAATTATTAAAATAAAAACAACATAACAATGCAGTAGTGCAGAGACAAATGTAGGTTACATTTGAATTTTCCATCTCCATTTCTGAGGATAACCTGAATGGACGGCAGTTTTGACCTTGGCAGTTCTTTTACAGACATGCTCCTGATCTCTACCAACCCATATGACTACCATTTCTGCTCACAAGGAGTAGTTACAGTGGACAACTTGGACGATGGAGAAGAACTGTTGGCAACAGATGTAAGTCTGTATGGATATGACTTTGGGTTTCCTAGATCAGGGGAGGAAGACTACTGGGAGGAGCCTGACTTCTGTCCCTGAAACTGTTGGACTAAAGCAAAAGCAGGATTGGGTCTTAACTACATTCAGACTGTGAAGCACAAGGTCTGGTCAACTGTTACACTTTTGAATCTGGTCTTGCTCCATGTAATGTCCACATTTATAATTTTTTTATATATAAAATTCTAGATGAGGAGAGCTCTCCCCTGGGTCCCCTGCCACTGCTGGGTCTCCAGGATGTTCCAGTGGCTGCTTTGGGTGATAACACCCCTTGGCAGGATAGTAATATCTGCCCTGCAAATGTAGATTGTGGGGCTGCAAGCACCACTGCTTTTGAGCAGGAAAGTAACAACATGCCTGTGTTTTCTTTTCCCAGCAAGCCATGGACATCCTGGGATTTGTGCCTGATGAGAAGGCTGGTTCCTACAAGCTCACAGGTGCCATCATGCACTTTGGGAATATGAAATTCAAGCAAAGACCCCGAGAGGAGCAGGCAGAGGCTGATGGCACTGAAAGTAAGAATAACACCTAAAATTGCTCCTCAGCTTCAAAAGTCTGGCATGTACCAGGCACTGTGCTGAGGAAGCAGCTGCCTGTTTGCTTTGTTCTTGCACACTCTGATCAGCCAAGAGTGCTGTACTTGTAAAGGCTTATTCAGTGGTGGATAACCTTACTCAGCAGGAGATGAACACAGCCAGACTAACAGGATCAAATGCCATGTTAGAGACCATTTGCACAAAAAGGTTGTGAAATCCTACTGCCTTAACTTTCTCTTTCATGATTACAGGTCCTGCTTCTTTATTTTGTCTTACATCTAAAACTGTCTATAACCTGTGTGGAGATATGTTCTTTTCCCTAAACCTGAAGAGCTTCTTAACTGAGATTCTTGCAACAATTGGGGTATAAAGTAGTCAGATGACCTTCCATAAGGGAGAGTACAGGCATACCTAACACAAATCTGGCCATTATCTAATTTGTCTTTTGAAGTGAATGTACTTAACATGGTTTTTTAGCTGGGCATGTTTCCATGTAGAAGTTTAAAGCCAATTGAAACCTTAAATCTCCTGACCAGGTGCTGACAAAGCTGCCTACCTGATGGGAATCAACTCCTCTGATTTGATTAAGGGTTTGTTGCACCCTAGAGTGAAAGTTGGCAATGAGTATGTGACCAAAGGTCAAAGTGTTGAACAGGTAAGGAGACCCTTTCATGATATTTGGATACATGTCCTGCAAGCCTAGAGGATTTGCCTGTAACATCTCAGAGAGACAGACAGCTGCTAGAAATATTTACATGAGCCTCTAGTACCTTTTCTCATTTTATATGCCCAAACTTGGGGAAATACATGGTGAAATTGAGGGAAACCAGGGAAGAGACTGACAAAGGAATACTGTCCAGCACAACTTTTGATAGAATTGTTTTTCTGATGTGTTAGCAGCACTCCAGGAAACCAGGTGCAGTAAAACCACATGGGGATTGACAGCTAATTCTGGATGAGGATAGTTACCTAGAAGATTTGAGCCGATTATTTATTCACTCACTCATTGCTCATTCATTATTCATGTAATTTTTAATCTCTGTGTGACCTCAATCAGCTAAAGGCAATATCCACTTAAAGTTGTCTTCTGATTTAAGGGAAAAGGAGTCCTTGGGTTGCTATGCTGCAGCTGTAGCTATATTATAGAAGATGCTGCAGCATTTTGGTTACAATAAAAATTGCTCTTTGAAGACAGCCTGTGGTACAGGCTCAGAAAGTAGAAAACCACTACAGAGAAGTGTATCCTGATGATGCAGACGTGCACAAGCTAAAGAAAATGCTTTGGACAGACTTTTTACCTATTGCCTGCTCATGCCATAGCATCCCTCAAAAATTAGAAGAAAATGTCAATCAACAACATGAGCATAAACCTCCACCCTTCTCTGGCAGTAGCTCTGGACATCATAGCTGGCTTCTGGGCTGTTAGTTTCTGCTACCTTACTTCCACAGAACTATAATGGATTAAAACATTTGGAACTTGCTGTCCAGCTGTTTCCCAAGATGTACTTCACAAGCACTTTATCATACATGTTGGTAGACATCCATGTATTTTGCAGTGATCTGAATGAAATTCAGCAGAGATAATAAGAGAAACCGTGTTGTATTAACTATACCTTGGTGATTATACAAAGCATTGGGAAATTTCATTTAAACTGTACACAGACATTGAAATAGTCTACTGCGCCAAAATCTTTGTGTTCCCCAGTGAATTTTATTTCCCACTGCAGTGCTCTAAAACGTGTATTTTAGGTTCTGTATGCTGTTGGGGCCTTATCTAAGGCAGTGTACGATCGAATGTTCAAATGGCTGGTGGTCCGTATCAACAAGACCTTGGACACTAAGCTGCCAAGACAGTTCTTCATTGGAGTCCTGGATATTGCTGGGTTTGAAATCTTTGATGTAAGTATTAGTATGTGAGGACTGGTTGGAAGGACATAAAAATGCCAAGAGATAGCTCTTGGTTGGGTGTTTCTAAATGAACAGAAGGCAAAGTGCTGAGAAAGCCATAAGGCAAATAAGGTGCATGATTTTACATGTTTGGGGTTTTTTTTCATTAATAGATAAAAAACCACAATAGCTCCTGGGAACATCATCTCATATGCTTTGGGCTGTGAACAGTTTCCTTCTTGCTGCTCCACCAAGTTACCTGCAATGAAAATGCTTATTTTTTTCTCTCTTTCTGCAGTTTAACAGCTTTGAGCAGCTGTGCATCAATTACACTAATGAGAAACTGCAACAGTTTTTCAATCATCACATGTTTGTCCTGGAGCAAGAAGAGTATAAGAAGGAAGGCATTGAGTGGGTATTCATTGACTTTGGCATGGACCTGCAGGCCTGCATTGATCTAATCGAGAAGGTACGTACATGCCAAGGAGTATTCACTGGATACACTGATGGATGTGTCTTCATGGCCCAGTGAACAGAGCAGGATAAACAGCATGACAAGTTTCTTGCCTTTCTACCTGCAATACAGAATCAAAGGAAAATCAGTATTTGTGGCCATTCAGCTTTACCTTTGGAATTCTACCTTAAAGAGCCAACAGCCAACAAGCTGTAACTGGTAATTTCTATGGCTGCATCATCTTCCCTGGTTTGCACTTTTCTCTTTCTCTGTCCCTGCTGTTCCTCAGTTGAGTCTGTACCACATGTGCTTAACATCAAACTCATCACCTTTTCAGGGCAAATGCAATTTTTCAGTCTTGTGCCCCATACATCTCCCATGAGACTCCTTTTTCTCACAGGAGAAGTACATGCTGATGTGCAAAGTCCTTTGTGCTCTTTCTACCCTGAAAAGGAAAGAAACCTATCACCACTTTCTCAGCATGGGATATGCCTTTCCTTTTCTCTTTTTTTGGGAGTATAATGTGGTCCTGGTAGGGACAGCTGTCCTCTGCTGTATAACCTAGCTTTGTATCTCTTTCTACCGTGTTTTATGGCACAGTATCTAACCCTGCTGATCTGTGAGGAAACATGAAATTTTGCATCTTGCATTAGCAGGAAGATGGTAATGCAAGAAATGCTAATGCAGGAAATTTGTAGCAACAGAAATAGAAAGTCTGATTATTCAGTGGTCTTCTATTTGATCACTTTCTTGTCCAAGGGCAGGATATGTGTGCATGATCCTAATCCCCCAAAACCAATCTGCTCAGTGCTAGGAGGTTCGTTCATCTCCTCCTGAGACATGAATGATAAAATGCTAGTTTGTCCAGCTGCCCTGAAAGATAAATCAAACTCTTTCTCTCATAAAGCCTCCTAAGGCAGAAGTAACATACTGAACAGTCAAAGGTGACATACTGAATAGTCAATGCGGTGGTTACTGTTTTTACAGAATAGTCAAAAACTTCATCCTCGGGTTAAGAAGAAATTTTGCAGGCTTAACATTTCGTCAGATAAAACTTACAGGCTGCATAGCTACTGAAAGCAGAAAGCCTAAACGTTTCCCAACAAAGATGCTCTTAAATCCACAGCCACTGGGAATCCTGTCTATCCTTGAAGAGGAGTGCATGTTCCCAAAAGCCACAGATATGACATTCAAATCCAAACTCTACGACAACCATCTTGGCAAGTCACCCAATTTACAGAAGCCCAGGCCTGATAAGAAAAGGAAATATGAAGCCCACTTTGAACTCCTTCATTATGCTGGTGCAGTAAGTCCTCTGCTGGCAGGCAGACTTTGTATCAGAGGTCTTTCAGGTGGGGTTTGCCTGTAGCACACAGCAAGGGAGGGTGGGAAGGATGAAGAGGGGAAGAAAGGAAAGGTGAGAAGTAAAAACAAATATCTACTCACTCTGCACAAGTGTAAGTAAGTTGTAAGTTGCAGGGTAAGTTGCCACCAGACTCCAGGACATCTGCTCCTTAGATGTACCAGTAGAATGAAATAAACTGAGGAGGGCTAATAGTACTTTTCCTGGAAGTATGCCTTGCTTTGCCTTTATCACTTTTCCTCCAATCTGAGTAAGTCTAGTAATTAAACAGCAGCAGCATCTAACTTTTCACCTTGGTTTCTGAAAAATTAACTAATTTCTGCTTTAACTCAAGGGACAATTAAAAAAAAAAGAAATCACTTTTTACTCATTTTAGGACCAGTGTGTCAAAATAGCAAAAAGAAGTGTGCTTAACTTTGATGTGGTGGTTCAGTTTACAGTTTCACTCTTGATGAGGTGAACAAGAACATAATCCAGTACTGTGATACTTGAGCCAAAACTTGTCCAGTTTTGAAGTTCTGTTTTCAGGTCAGATAGGCAGAAATAATTTGAGAGGGTCACAGGAATTTTTTAATCAAACTACAATTGATAAGAAGCCTGCATAGCAGAGCAGGAATTTACCTGATGCTGTTAATTTCAAATTATAATTGAGCATTAAGCTAATTTTGTAATTATTAAAAGAAATTATGCTGATTTTGGTACTTATCTGCAGTTGTTAAATCATTCAGCAGAAAAAGTTCGAATTTCTATTCCCTTGTGGTACTGATAATGGAACATATTCTCCCACTAAACAGAGCTGTGGCAAAGTCCTGGAGTTAGTTTGTAATCATTAAGATTCCATTAGAAAACCCTAATTATTCCAGTGTAGCATGCTATTTTGAAGTTAAATTATAACTTGTGTGATTTATACTTCAGCACTTTTTGATAGCGTTCCTGGGACATCAATGCCACGTGGTATCTTCACAGATAACCACATGAGTCTGTGAGAAGATGTAGGGACCAGATAGTTTGGAAGAAGTGTGTGGAATTCACTATTAGGAAGAGAGGTTTGGGAATTAGGAAGCAGAGAACTGGAGGGGAAGTGATGAAAACCAGGGTAGCTTGTACTGCTTTGAGAACAGCTTTTCACAAAAAGTCATTGGCTTCAAGCTGAACTGCAAAGAACCACTGGCTGCTCTGAGGGGAACATTGGCAACCTTTGGTTTGTTTTCAATGCCTTGCTGTAGGTTCCCTACAACATCATTGGGTGGCTTGAGAAGAACAAGGACCCGCTTAATGAAACCGTAGTAGGCATTTTCCAGAAATCCTCCAACAAGCTCCTGGCAAGCTTGTTTGAAAGCTACATTGGCGCTGACAGTGGTAAGCAGCTCACATGGGCTTCCTTGGGGTTTGGGGATGTGTGCTTGGGAATGAATTTCAGAAACTAAGCAAATCTCTCAACTGCAATTGCCTCAATGCTAGATGGGGCAGTGACTAATTATTTAGATGTGCACAGAAGCTGTAGGAGTTTGCCAGTTATAGGAAGGAGACCATTAACTCAGCTAGGTTGAATGTATAGTACCTCTGAGCAAGGAAAGCTGTGTTGCGAATAATCCAGCGGGAATTTGAGTATGCAAGTGTTCAGATATGCAGCCAAGTGTTGCATCAAAGATTGTGTACATAAATGCCAATGAAAAAGAACAGCTCTTGTTTCATATGCTGTAGTACTCCTTGCTAGCCCCCGTGAAATAAATAAGAAATACCAAGTTTAAGAGGGAGTTTTGGAATATTTTATTGGATTAGTGGCAAGTACACACTGAAGGTACCAGAACACCATCCCACAATGGCCATAGTAGAAGGCTTTGCCAATATGTCTTCCTTTTTGCTTGCTGCTGTTTTTCTTTTATTTGACAATGTACATTGTACTAATGTACAATGTAATAATGTATATCTGAGAACATATTTAATCTCTATCCTTTACATAGAGCTCTTTTATTTGTGAGAAGACAAGTAGCAAACATTCATAAAATTGATCTTAAGTAATTAACTGGTATTCATTACAAAGATGTAGCTCTTATGCCCTGAAGTTGCAGTCACTTATAGCCTGTTTATCAGAAAGCTCATTTCAAGAGATGCTCTTGTCATTTATCACATAACAATTTCCTAGGAACCAAGCAGGCTGAAGACTTTGTAATGGGAATGACAAGAAGACGAATGTAAATAGCAAACATCCTGCCACGAGCAAATCCTTGCAAGTTACTAACTGCTTATTTGCCTGTGGATATTGTAGTCTGTCTGAATACTACCTTGCTTTTCTTTGGTGTCAGGAGAAAGGAACAGCCTGTCCAGATTAGCCTTTTCCACTCTCAGCAGTATCACCTTCTGAAAGGGAAAAGGCTGTGGATAATTGCATCAAGCACATTTCACTCTTTACTTCTCCTTTGATGTTGACAGGTGACACAATGACAGATCTCCTGGGAATGATCTAATGGCCCACTGCTTAAGAAAGCTGCAGCAGCTGCTGTACATTTTTGGGTCCTGTCATGAACCTGTGAAACTTTGTAAAGGTCTTGTCGGAAACTAGCATTCCTTGGGAGAACCTGAATGATTTTGACTCCAAAGCTTTAAGCAAAATTCAAGGGATGCAAAGTTACTATTATTTCCCTCTATTCTAGACAAATCTTGCACAAGTTCAGTGTCTGCATAGCAGAGAATCGGTTTCTATACAGTACAATGTGCAGGACAAATTTTTTGTAAGCATTATTTTTCTCTAAGTTTTTCTTTTTCTACATTATCTCACCCTATGGAGCTTTCAACAAACTACAAATTACTTTTGTTAAAAGTTTTTTTTCTGCCATATTCATATTTATGGGCTTTTCTGCATAAGAAATGATGAAGCATAGATCTGAAATGCAAATGCAATCCAGAAAGTTTACAGTGGTCTTTGACAAAATTCCTAACTATGGACAGAGAGCTGCAAATGTGTGATGTATCACACATGATTTTCAGAATGTCTTGTATAAAATTTGAGCAATCAGAGTCTTTTAGTCAAAAGAGCAGCACTATTAAAATGGTCTGTTTTCCACACTCTGCCTGCATCCCTTACTGAGATATGGTTTGGTTTATGCTTTTTTTTTCTCCTTAGGTGACCAGGGTGGAGAAAAGAAACGCAAGAAGGGTGCTTCGTTCCAAACAGTGTCCTCATTGCACAAGGTTTGCAACGTCTCCACACCTGGTGATTTGAGTTGAGACAAGAATGTTAAGGGCTGTAATGGACAGGAAAAACTTGAAATCCAAGATTGAAATTTGACTTGTGGGCGGTTATTGACCTTGACTAAGGAAATACACTGCTATTAAAACTGCATGCCAGGGGCTGCTCCATTTCATCATCTTGGACCAGTCAGGACATTGTTCTTTTTACTGTGTCTGAGAAAGTTTCACAAAATGAAGCCAACAACCTATATCACTTATTTTGTTGCTTAGAGCTTCATGCTTGTCTCTGGAACAGGAATTGATTACAAGTAATTTGCTAGTCCCTATCTGATTACTGCTTGTAATTGGATCCTAGGATTAGAGCATGGAAAACAAAAAGTTGTTGAATGAAGTGGCATAAAGCCTTTTGTTTCCTCAGTTATTCCCTTCTTCTGGCACTGGCATGTGCTCCTGGTGGAAGCTGTCATTAGGAATCATGGCTGAGGGGAAAATGGGGCTATTTAACTTTTTATACCATTACTACCATTTCTATGGGTAACAATGAGGAAGCTATAATGCAGGTAAACCTCAGGTTGCCCACTAATCATGCCATTTTATCTTGTTTGGAGATACTTCCCATGAAGGGAAATCACAGGAAACAGAGATCTGTATCTTACCAGCTGATGAGGTATAAAGGGGGCTGAAGGGGCACTCAGACAATAATTAATAAGCCACAGATAGAAGCCCACTTTCCAGCACACAGGCAGCTGTTAGTACCCAGCTGAGATTGTTGTCCTGACTGGCATATGAGGACTCTGCAGTTTGCGCAGATGTGCTGATGGCATTGCATTCCACCTCCCATGGTCTCCATTTTCTACTTACTGAACAAAACACTTTCCCCAGAGCCTGGTGATCACTGAATAGTTGGCTTCTTCTGAGCTAGCTTGCTGTCTGCATGGGACATGTCTGATTAAGACCAATAAAGGGAAAATGTTTCTCCAGGAGACAAAACCCCAGCCTTTATGAGGAACAGGTGGAAAATGTGGTGCTTTCCACCTTTATGAGGTGGAAAATGTGAGCTCTTCCCACTGAGTGGGGAAGTGAGTAGGCAAAGATGCAGTTGGCTTTACCAAAATGCAACAGCAAATGATGCTGAGTCTTGCTTGCTGTCCATCTGGGGTTTTAAATTTCTGAGGTTGTAAGTAAAACACGTATCTTCTTTGCTAAAACTGATGTGGAATCCTATAATAATGTTAAATCATACTTTAGTTTATTTGAACATATTTCTCTCTAATAATTTTGGTAAGCTTATACTTTTGTCAGAGAATTTTTAGAAAAATGAGCTTCTTAAATTAACAACCATCAAACCAAAGAAATAGTGGTTGGAATTCCACTAAAATGCTAAAGCTAATAATGTTTTTAATGTATTTGTTCTAGGAAAATTTAAATAAGCTGATGACTAACCTAAAATCTACAGCCCCTCACTTTGTACGATGCATTATCCCAAATGAATCAAAAACTCCAGGTAGGAAAAAGACTGTGGTCTTAAAATTTTAGAATATTTCACTCTGTCATTTTATTACTTACTTCTGAGTCACCAGATTGTACTTAAATACTGTCTGCACTTTTTACCTAGTCCAATCATGTTGCTGTCTCAGGAGATGGCATCTCACATTTTCCAATTTCCTTGGGGAAATGAAGATGAAGCCCTGTGGAGAAACTCCTTTTAATTTAGCCTTGTTTTCCCCCTGCAGGGGAGATGGATGCATTCCTTGTTTTGCATCAGCTCCGCTGTAATGGTGTCCTGGAAGGCATCCGCATTTGCCGGAAGGGTTTCCCGAACAGGGTGCTTTATGCTGACTTCAAACAAAGGTAATGCAGAGCTATGACTGTCTCCTGTTCCATTCAAGTTTACCTTCCATTCAGTTTGCCTGACTTGGATGGCAGAATTCTGCTCTTCCTTGTGTCTGTGTAGATACACAGCAGGAGATTAGCCCTGGGTGTTTTGGTTTGGATTCTTTAAATTTTGGGGGAAGAGGAAAAGAAACCTAAAATGGAATCTAAGCCGATTTTACACATTTTTCATTTGTTATTTACAGGTACCGCATCCTGAATCCAGGAGCAATCCCAGAGGATAAGTTTGTGGACAGCAGAAAAGCTGCTGAAAAACTGATGGCATCTTTAGATGTTGACCATACCCAATATCGTTTTGGGCACACCAAGGTAACCAGGAAAGACTATCATTGCTTATGTAAAGAGAAAAGTGATAGATCTGGTATTTAATTTGCAGAACAGGACACTGCAATTTCTGGTGGTGGTGTTTAATGGGGATTTAATAATAGAAGAAACCAGCAAAATAGCAGCAAAGTGATAGTAAATTCTAAGCTGTGCTAGAGGAAATTCATCTCTCTGGCTCCCACAGAGCTTTCATTAGAGCAATTCTACAAGCAGACACAGCACCAGCTGATGCTCCATGCCCCCTAGTAAAACAATAGCTTATTTAGTATAATATAGGTACATTCAGACATAGATGGACCACAAAATCAGCTGCATCTTTTGAAATGAAGCCATGTGGAATTCTCACATGATCCCATTAGTAGGGATTTCTGGGAGTCAGGAGTTGTGGTTCAGCTGACCTACTTAGAACCTCTGCCACAGCTGAAAGGTATTGTGGCAATAAAATAGTTTGGCCTATTCAAAACTGGGGAGATAAAACCCAGTTTTAAAACAACTCTGGAACTGTACAGTGAAGTCCCTTATGCAAGCAGTATTTGGCCCTCTATACTTGCCTAGGTTATAATGTGTCGATAAGAATAGAGGGTGAATCATTTCAGCAAGGTAGCTGACATGTAGCTCTGATATAAATCCTTCTTTGTGGTGAACTGACATCTATGCATGCACCAGGTGTTCTTCAAGGCTGGTCTCTTGGGCCACCTAGAAGAAATGAGGGATGAGAGACTCGCGAAAATCTTAACGATGATCCAGGCCAGAGCACGCGGCAGATTGATGCGGATTGAGTTTCAGAAGATAGTGGAGCGCAGGTATGAAGGCACCCCCTTAAATCTTAGCAGATAATAGTAATTACCATTTAATTATAAGTTGAGTAGAGCTATTAATTACAGTCCCTAAGGCTATAGATAACCCTAAATTAAAAGCTTTAAGTGTATGTGTGATAAAAATAATAGCAACTGTATATTAATTGCCTGCAGCTTTGGTGAAAATGAGATTTGGAAATTTTTTGTGTCTCTGAAAATAAAGAGATCTGGAGGAAGTTTCTTGTATCTCTCAGAAATTAGTAAAGGTTCCTAATATTGCTCAGAAAAAAAAAAAAAAGATGAAACTGACTGAGAATGAAAACAAAACCCCTCACTTTTTCAATTCAGGCTAAGATTTAAGGAGTTTTTTTTGTTTTCTCTTAAACTAGGGACGCCCTTCTTGTAATTCAGTGGAACATCCGCGCTTTTATGGCTGTCAAGAACTGGCCTTGGATGAAGCTTTTCTTTAAGATCAAGCCTCTCCTGAAGACTGCAGAAACGGAAAAGGAGATGGCCAATATGAAGGAAGAATTCTTGAAACTGAAGGAGGCCCTGGAAAAATCTGAAGCCCGAAGAAAGGAACTTGAGGAAAAGCAAGTCTCTTTAGTTCAGGAAAAGAATGATTTGCTTCTTCAGCTCCAAGCTGTGAGTGCACATGTAGATTTATATACTTATTAGACATGGTTTGAAACTCAAAGGTTTACAGACTAGAGTGTTAGTGGAATTTAATAAAAATAAGCTGTTGATACTGTCAGAGCCTTTCCAAAACTCAGAGTGGATAGAAGTTCTTATGTTTTAGCATATAACCAGGTGGGCTAACAATGGAAATCTCAACAGATTCTGTTCAAGGTACTGTCCGAAGCAGTAACACATGCAAGTAGTCTGGTATGTGACTAGTCATACTCACCACTATGTCATCCTTCTCTGTTCATTACTTGTCTTCTGAAATCAAGAATAGAAAATTTTCCTTGCACTATTTTGTTGCTTTCTGTCAGGCTCCCTGACCAGTTACAGGCTAGGGGACAAGTGGGGGAGAAAAAAGGTTAGTCATTGCTGTTCTCTTCCTTGTGCCACACCAGGAGCAAGACACTCTGGCAGATGCCGAGGAACGTTGTGACTTGTTGATTAAATCCAAGATTCAGCTGGAAGCCAAAGTCAAAGAACTGACAGAGAGGGTTGAGGACGAGGAAGAGATGAATTCTGAGCTGACTTCTAAGAAGAGAAAACTGGAAGATGAGTGCTCTGAGCTCAAGAAGGATATTGATGATCTCGAAATAACACTTGCAAAAGTAGAGAAAGAGAAACATGCTACTGAAAACAAGGTACATTCAGAACTTCACCATGTATTCAAAAGAGGCTGGGTATGGATTACCTTTGTGAGAAGTGCTACGGGTCTTCTGATGGTTTTACACTGTTTGTTACACAGGCCACACTGAAGGATCAGTAGATACAGTAATTTGACTTTTTGAGGTAAAAATTGTTACCTCTGAGCCTAAGTTTCCTTTTTTTTGAAGTGAGTCTTACTGCACTTCAGCTAAAGAATTATACCTATTTGCGGCATTTTTAAAGTAAACAATCTTCTGCTGTAGCTATGAACTCTCCAGATGTCCTCCTTAAAGCCTGTCAATGGAAAAAGCTCATCTCCTGCTCTTCCCAGAGAGATTCAGAAACTGGAGTCTATCAACAGAAGTGACTCTGAAAAGAATTTATGATTATGTTTGAAATAATGTACTACCCCCACACCAAAAACTGGCAGACATTAACTCCCTTGATGGCAATTTAACTCAAAAAGCCATGAGGTGCTGGGAGGGGAGAGATCCCTTTCTTTCTCTTGTTTTCCTGCTTACAGTTTCAGATCAGATAGTCATTTGAAACTATTCAGACCAGATAGGCATTTAATCCCTTCCTTCAAAGTCTTACAAACACCTCTTTCTTTCTCATCCAGGTCAAAAATCTGACAGAAGAAATGGCAACACTTGATGAGAATATCAGCAAACTTACCAAGGAGAAAAAGTCCTTGCAGGAATCTCATCAGCAAGTTCTAGATGACCTGCAAGCAGAAGAGGACAAGGTCAACACACTGAGCAAAGCCAAAGTGAAACTGGAACAGCAAGTGGATGATGTAAGCTGGCTCTTCCTTTATGTTTCACGAGGCTTGTTTGACCATCACTTACAGCAGACCTTTCATGAGCCTGAAAGTTGCAAACCTTTGAAATATATTCCTCTTTTAGAAATGTACTCCTTGTACTGTCTGTAAAAGGTATAATTACAGAAACACCACCAAAATTGATCTGTGTTCAGCCTTTCAAAGGATTGCAATAACAAGGGAAAATCCTCCCAACTTGCACTTGCAATGTAACTGGCACGAAGTCAAACAGAACTTCACTGTTAAGAGAACTCTAATGCTTGCACAAATCTAAAGCATGGACTATTTTGTTCTATTTGTTTAGCACCATATGCCCACTGGCTGCTAGAAAACAAAACTTGTAAACTAGGATGCTTGTGCTTAAGTGCTTCTGCTTCACAGCTCACTAGAACTCAGCACTAGCTCACTAGAACGGGCACAGCCTACATCCGACTGTTGTAAACCATCTGTGTTCAATATATTTATTAAGTGACTTTACTCTTAAAGCTCGAGGGATCACTGGAACAAGAGAAGAAAGTGAGGATGGATCTAGAAAGGGCAAAACGCAAACTGGAAGGAGATTTGAAGCTGACCCAAGAGAGTGTCATGGACTTGGAAAATGATAAACTGCAGATGGAAGAAAAGCTGAAAAAGTAAGAAGTTGATTATGTTGTACCAAATAAAGCAGCACAGTTACAGTGTCTGTAAGAGCCTTCAGGTGTGTCATCCTGTTCTGATGGTAGCTGAAAGAAAATTCCATTATGAAAACGTGTAGCCGAGGAGAGAGGCAAAAACCTCTTGTGTACATGAGACCTGAAACACTAGAATTCATTAAACTTTCCTACATTAACAAAAGCAATCCAGAAACTTATTAATGTTTTTCATTGCTTAGAGGAGAAAGCTGAAGAAATTCTATAAAGTTGTTAATCCTAACTAACTGTGGTAGTATTGTTAGGAGACCTGACTGTTAAATATGTTTTTCCATTGAGTCTGAAAATAGCGTTGCTTTTGTATGACACAAAGAACCAGAAATATAATTGCACAAATGCATGCAGAGGCTTGGCTTGGAAACTGCCGCTCAGAGAAAAATGTGTTTTCATGCAAATTGCAATACATGAGAATTGTTTTAATTTTTAGATACGTTAGAAGTTTTATTGAACAACTCTTTAAAAATTTAAAAATCCTAACTTGAAGCTTCAAGGCAAATTGTCACAGTAGGATTTTCCTTTCTGTGTCAGGAAAGAATTTGAAATGAGCCAGCTGAATTCCAAGATAGAAGATGAACAAGCTATAGTGATGCAGCTGCAGAAGAAGATCAAGGAGCTTCAGGTCAGCTTGCTTTTTTATTGTATATCTTAGGACAAGTTTCTCTTTGTGCCTCACTGAAAGATCTTGCAGAAACTTTTCACAGCTAGCTGCAGCTCCTCTTTGAGACACAAAGTGGTACATCTCCATAACTTCCTAGACAGATCCCTTTTTTCCTCAGGATGGTTGCTCTATAATGTCTCCTCCCAGCACCAGGACAGATGACCACAGAATGGTAATGGTTTCAGGCAAGGCAGAAAGGCTCTGGTGGCTTTTTTTAAGCAAATAATGTTGTTCCAAACCATGGAGGCGAGGGTAGTTACTGGAGAGGAACTCAGCAGTGATAAGCATGGATTTGAAATTTAGAGAAAAAGTTAAAACACACAGAAAATTTTCTACAGAAATTAAAAGGCCAAGGAAATTCATCACAGTCCAAACACAATGTCTGGACCCAAAAACAACAGCTCCACCTATTTTGTTAATAAAGAATATTTCTATAACTTGAATGTGAAGTGCAGATTGGTGAAAACAATCTTATAATAAAAAAGACTGCTTCCAATAAAAATCCATAATTCCAATATTATTAGTTATATGGTTCTACACACTGCTGTATTGAAACCCTGTCTTAACACTCCTAGAGAGAAATTACTCCAGTCACGGAAGTCTTAAAATGAGAATTTGTTGCTGTTACTCCTACTAGCATGTGACTCCTCACATGTATTTCAGCTGAATGTCAAACCTGTGAACATCAGGTCAATGCAGTAGAACTATATGTCTTGAATTAGAACTTGCAGCAAGATGTGACTCACCATCATTACTGTAGCTCAGGATCTGATTTACCGGCACAAATGGGCAAGTCCATTAACTGCTGAGCTTCTGCAGTGAGGTAAAATGTGGGCTGGCAGAGGGTTTAACAGTTTGTAAGGTGCCTCATGGTCTTCTGATGGGAATAGCACTGACCCAAAGGTGTTCATGTTTCTCTGGCAGGCTCGTATAGAAGAATTAGAAGAGGAGCTGGAAGCAGAAAGAGCTGCTCGAGCCAAGGTGGAAAAGCAGAGATCAGATCTGGCCCGAGAGCTGGAGGAACTGAGTGAGCGGCTGGAGGAGGCTGGGGGAGCCACAGCTGCCCAGCTGGAGATGAACAAGAAGCGCGAGGCGGAGTTCCTGAAGCTGCGGCGGGACCTGGAGGAGGCCACGCTGCACTACGAGGCCACGGCCGCCACGCTGAGGAAAAAGCACGCGGACAGCGTGGCCGAGATGGGGGAGCAGCTGGACAACCTGCAGAGGGTCAAGCAGAAACTGGAGAAGGAGAAAAGCGAGCTGAAGATGGAAGTGGATGATCTCTCATCCAACATGGAGCAGATGGTCAAGGGAAAAGTAAGGGTCCTGAGGCTTCCCAAAGGCCGCCAGGTCATGGGTAGCTACGGCTGGTCTGAAGGTTTCCCAGGACACCTGCTATAGCTGAAGTGCTTTAGAAGATGGTGTCTTGCATCATGTTTCACTTACCCAGCTGGTAGTACAACCCTTCTTCCCTAGAGATGGGACAGCAATTAAGATGGCCTGTCTGAAGCACACAGTGTTTCAGTCCCAGGCATATTATTTATCCATGCATCTCAGGGCACAAAAACATGCCAAATTAGGCTCCTCCAGGCTGGTGACAACCAGAGTGATGACATCCAAGTCAGGATATCTCTCACCCTAAGCAGAGTCCTTTCAGATCCTGCCCTTGGTTCACAGTTTTGATCCATGTTATCATGGAGTGCAAGCAAAGGCTTGCATGATCACACAATGTATTTTCACTTCCTACAGCAGAATTGTGGATTTTGTTTCCTGAGTAGATAATCTCAGTAGCTTTCAGAGCACTCGAAATAGATTTCTTTCAGTGCAAGTGAGGAAAAGAAATGTCAGTATTTTCAGAGTTAGAAAGCTGTCATCAAACCCAATTTATGATAAATGGCAATTAAAGCAGAATCAGTAGAGCAATTTTCATTGGAGGTGATTTTCCCATCTAGCAATTATGAAGTGGCTATGCCTGAACTTCATAGCATGTGACTGCTGCTGAAGTTCTTGCAGAGCCTTTTTACACTGTTGCTTACATCCAGAACACAGTTCAGGGAAAACAAATGGGGAAGGGGATCTAATGGGGAGTCCCATGTCCTGGGATTGTAGACATGGGGCTGCTCCTCCCTGCTCTACTACTGTGATATTTGTGTCTTTGCTATCTGCCATTCCTCTGAAAGACAAACTTAGAAAAAATTATACATTTTGAAGGCTAGAGCTTCCAAATGATTGCCAGGAGGCTACAACTTTCTTTGTCTTTTCTCCTGATTCCCATTAGGCCAATGCAGAGAAGCTTTGTCGCACTTATGAAGACCATCTGAATGAGACAAAAACAAAACTGGAAGAAATGACTCGCCTCATGAATGACCTCACTACTCAGAAGACTAAACTCCAGAGTGAGAATGGTATGTGCATGTTCTGCCCAGATAGAGTGTTTCCCAGGAATTTATCAGGGCACCTCTGTACTGCATCAGTGAGATGTGTTCTGCAATGGCATCTGCTCTGAAGGTGGCAGGATTGGGATTGCTGAGTGGAGCAGTAGCTTTGTGTCTTTTGACATTTCCATCCTCAGTATTCTCATAACCTTGGTGGGGACAGCTTGCCTTGGACTGGCTTTTAAAACAAACCTATACCCACATTTATCAGCATACAGTGACACCGTCTCATGAGCCAAAACGGATGTGCCAGCTCGGAACCCAGAATACGCCAGGCTGCCTAGGTACCTATTGTTTCAGGAACAAGGATATGTGCATCTAAAAATACTGGAGGGAAAAAGGAGTTTGGCCTGTGTGAATCCCATCTTCCTCAGCCTGACCTTGAGCATTGTACCCTAGAAGATATTCACATATCCTCTAAATACCACATATCCTCTAACTTCTTGCTACCTTTCTGGCAAGAGCAGTATTATTTAATTTCTGCATTCTTATCAGATACCATTGTTCTGTGTATTTTCAAAGACATATTTTTCATTTACTGTTAGTTGTAACTTCTGTGTTTCCTGTAAGACTGGTTTTCGCCCTGCAGTGACACACTTCCTGTGCCCAGTGAAGTTTTCCTTATGTTTCATCTGTTCTGTATACTGGTCTTTGTGAGGTTCTCAGGGTGCTTTGCAGCCCTCTGAAAAGAAGTCTGTGGAAAAGCAATATAAAACAGTGAATAAAAGTAAAACCAGCTACAACCACCCTTGAAAGTAAGCATCAATCTAGTCTGATCCACAAACTGAAGTAAGATTAATGAATCAAGCTATTAACAGTACAAAAAAACCCAAATGACCAAACAAGAAAACTCAAGTCATTAAACCCACCCAAAAAAAAGGGGAAAGAAAAAGAAAATCTGAGAAAAACTATCCTGGTGAAGTATCTGATGGTTACAACTTTGGAAGAAGCTTCACAACAGGTCAATCACAATCACTGTGAGTTCTTTTCCTCAGCAGAATTGGACGGGTGGAACTACTACTTTTGACTGCAACTTTGTCATTTCATCATCTTGCTGTTTGTTTGTTTGTTTGTTTGTAAAATCTTGTGGCAGGTGAGTTTACCAGACAACTTGAAGAGAAGGAGTCACTGATAAGTCAGCTGTCCCGGGGAAAAACATCCTTTACACAACAGATTGAAGAACTTAAGAGACAGCTAGAAGAGGAAACCAAGGTAATGCTTTATCTGTGTCCCATTCCTGGAAATGGAATGGCAAAAAGTGTTCATATTCATGTAGCCCAGATAAAAGCTGAAATGAGGCATAGGTGTGACAATGATTCCTACTAATTGTACTGATCTAAGTTCCTGCCCCTGACTGAGGCATGTCACAAGAGAAAAGTTGGGGAAAATCATTGGCATACATAAATGCTAAATGAAACTTACCCAAGAGCACAGCCAAAATCTCAGATCTTACATGTTAAAAGTTTGGGTTGTTTCTCCAAAGTTGTTAAATTATCCTCAGTCTTGATGTCTTTCTCCTCATGTCACCAGTTAGGGATAACTTCAAACAATTTTCACCTCACTTGACCTGGACTGTCAAAGACAGAGGCAAAAAGGAAAAAAGAAGCTTAAGCTTCCATTTGAATTTCTAGGGGCTGTTAGTTTTGGTTTTGCTGTAGGTAACATTGGAATGTTGTGGCCTTTCTATCCCTGCAGTCCAAAAATGCCCTGGCTCATGCCCTGCAAGCAGCCAGACACGACTGTGATCTCTTGCGGGAGCAGTATGAGGAGGAGCAGGAAGCCAAGGCAGAGCTGCAGCGGGCTCTCTCCAAGGGAAATGCAGAAGTGGCACAGTGGAGAACAAAGTATGAGACTGATGCCATTCAGAGAACTGAGGAGCTGGAAGATGCCAAGTGAGTTACGAGGGCTTCAGCGTGCCCTTGACTGGTGGAACTGTGCTCACTGGGTCTTATTGTGTGCTAAGGAAATAGGGTTGGAAAATTTCCTGATTGGAAAGTCCCTCTGACTCAATGCTGTAATTTGGGGCTGTCCTTCTGTTCTTCTTATTGCTAGGCAGGTCAGTGTTTCTGCTGAGTGCTTGTCTCTGGAGCAGTGGCTGTGGATACAGGGGTTAATTTGAGCGCCAACAAAATTAGATAGTCCTACTTAGTTACGTCACACTCTCTTACTTTGCCCCGGCCCAGGACTATGTTTCCTTGGTCTTGATTTCCCCTTCCCACTGGGAGATGACTGCTGGCCTGGGAAAGTAGGGCGGAAAGTCATGTTGGTTCACACTGTACAGCTGCTCCCAGTTACCAGGCTCAGGTTGCTGGGCAAGGTCTCTGAATATCTCCAACTTCTACCTCTGACCATCTCCGATCTGCAGGATCTCACCACACTTTCAGCATATTTTCTTAATGTAGTATCTCGACAATCCTATTTCTAGGCCATCCTTTCTTTCCAGCACCTCTTTTTGCCAGGACTCCCTATTTTCTCAATCTAAATAGTCTATGAACAAAAGCCCAGGGCATGACCAGCCTCCTAACTGGTGGTTGTCTCATATCTCTTAATTGGAGGAAAATGACGCTGTCATTTAGAGCAGGTCTTATAAAAATTTTACAACCAGCCTGTACTGGTTATAGCTAGTAAGTAGCTAGCTGGTGCCTGAGAGTTCAGAAGTTCCATTTCAAATATTCACAGACACACACAACATAATGTTTTGCCACATACCAGTATTCATAATTTAAGCTGTTTTTTCCCATCATAGCCCCTTCTCTCTAGAGGCTCAACTTCCCTCTCTGTTCCTCTTCCCCTTGCCCCATCCTCATCCTCACCCCCTCCCTGTTTTCCCTTTCAGAACTGATTAACTGAATTATTACTTTGGTGTCAGTTTTTCTGGATAACACAGCTGCAGTGACACTTGGTCATTGCACTGTGTCTTCCCACCTGGTAGGAAGAAGCTCGCTGCTCGCCTGCAAGAGGCTGAGGAAGCAATTGAGGCAGCCAATGCCAAGTGCTCCTCTCTGGAAAAGACAAAGCACAGGCTGCAGAATGAGCTGGAAGACATGATGATTGACCTGGAGAAGGCCAACTCAGCAGCTGCCTCGCTGGACAAGAAGCAGCGTGGTTTTGACAAGATCATCAGTGACTGGAAGCAGAAATACGAGGAGTCACAGGCAGAGCTGGAGGCTTCCCAGAAGGAGGCCCGTGGCCTCAGCACTGAGCTCTTCAAGCTGAAGAATGCCTATGAAGAGACATTGGACCACCTGGAGACTTTGAAAAGGGAAAACAAGAACCTCCAAGGTAGGCTTCATTCAGGTCCCACAGCCAGTGCAAGAGCCACATCAGCAGATGGAGGGATGCAGGTGCCCTGCAGCGTCTGTGAGGAAAGACATTTGTCTCATCCTGAGAGGAGCTTTCTGATGTCATTTGAGACACTGGTGCTGCCAGTGAATATTTTGCACATGCAGACTGGTATGGCCAGAGCAGAGAAGGCTTCCCTTTGCCCCCCTGTCAATGAAACTCACTGGCAGAGGAGGCAGTCTCAAGGGGCGAACAAGAAAAATGATAGCAGTGCAGTGGATGAAGCCTAAACAGCAGAGCATGGTGTTCCTAACCTACAGATCACAGATAAAAACTAAATCACTATAGCCACTTAAAAAAGCATTCACAAGAAAAGCTGAGCTTTCAAGTTGTTCAGGTAAAAATCTCGCTGTAAGTGAAAGTAAGGCAGGGCTCTTGTACAAAGGTAGCAGTTTGAGGCATAGGTCCTCTATTAACACTCCATGAATTGCAGGATGTTCCAAACTCTCTGTTTGCTAAATCCATCCATTCCTCTTCTGTTTCAGAGGAGATTTCTGATCTGACCAATCAGATTAGTGAAGGAAACAAGAGCCTCCATGAAATAGAAAAAATCAAGAAGCAGGTTGAGCAGGAGAAGTCAGAAGTTCAGCTGGCTCTGGAAGAAGCAGAGGTAAGGAAAGAAAGCTCAAGGGAAAAGGGTGTCTTTATCAGGATTTTCCATCATTTTTATCTGCCCTACTTTCCCAGAGCATGTCTACCTTCCACAGCTCTGAGATGTGGAGAATGAATATATACTCTGTCAAAAAGCTTCCCTTGCTGGGAAGAATATATCAGTTTTTGAGGGATCTAAGGGGCACAGTTTACTTTCCTGGACTGTGTGGAATGGCTTTCTAAAACTCAGTGGTATTAGGAACTAACAAAAGTGATGATGTATCTTACTCTTAATGTGAAAGAAATGGATTAATGCAGATTTTCTCCCTTTCTTGTGAATTTGAGCCTCTGGCAGTCACTGCTGATGAGAAAGAATTTCCATGTGCCTTTCCCACTAATATGTTGTGGCTCCTGGTCATGATGTGTGTATTTGACTGACCTGCTGCATGTTGGCTGGAGATCAGCAGGGATTTTGTACAGCTTTGTTTTCACAATCCTCATTCTGTTTCCCTATTCTCTTGATGGAAGACTAGCTAAGCTTGTGCTAAGCTTGTGCAGTTCCACCCTTCAGAGAACACCTCCCAGAATATGATGTTCAGTTCTGTGCTTTCATTCCTATTCAGTGAGAGCAGCAGGGAGACAGAATGACACTGAGCATGGCTTATGTGAGACCTGAAAGCCAGAGGCCTTGTTATTACTTTATGGGCTGTTAACTACTGCTTAGTTCTTCATTTCTATATATTAGAGAAATGCTGGAATAAAGACAGGAACAAATCACTCCTGTTTCACAGACTTGTCTTTATGTTAATTGGAAAGAATGAACAGAAAGTTTTTGCATTTTGTCATACAGAGCTGATGTCTGTTATTTCTTTCCTTGAAGTCATCTTGCCTGATAAGATTATGTAACTGGGAAGTTTCCAACACTTTGTGATTTGCAGAGATTTTTGTGAGCGGGAAGGGATGGATGTGTGGACGCCTTCACTCTCCCAACAACAATCTTGTTTTAGCTTATCCCTGTCCCTTACAAGCCTGTGAATTTCCAGAGAGTATCTGTACAGAGGTGTGGAGCAGGGAACATCTGTTGATGTCAAAACCATGCAGGCAGAGCTGAAGTGTTGGGGTGTTGTTTGGGTGGTTTTTTGTGAGCTGTGGACTATTTAACAATTTGTTCTCTGAGCAGCTTGCTGCTCAGTTTTCCAGCTGTCAGGTTGCATTAGAAGGCAAATAAATGTGTTGTTTTGCCATGTAAGCTACTTGTGCCCTTGCCTAGAGAGAGGAGGAGGAAACAGGAAGAGAAGTGTGAAGGGATCATGTTTGTGCTGCTGTTTGTAGTTTGGGGAAAAAAAAATCAATTCCTGGTTTGCAAGCTCTTGGTGTTTTCTATTTCAGGGAGCTTTGGAACATGAAGAAAGCAAGACCCTTCGTTTTCAGCTTGAACTTTCTCAGGTGAAAGCAGAGTTTGAAAGGAAACTGACAGAAAAGGAGGAAGAAATGGAAAATATAAGGTACTGTGCAGGAAGCAGCATGTTTAAGGGAAAAGTCTGAAAAGACTGGAACTATTCTCAGGACCCAAGGCAGTTAAGCATACCACAGGTAGTTATACCAGCACAGGCAGATATTGTCCGTACCAGAAACCAAGACACCTCTGACTATCTGCCAAAGGCTAGCGCTGCCACATTTCCCTTACTCACTTCAAATATTCCTGTCAGATCAGTCTCTGACAGTGTACCATTAAACCCATCATGCATAACACACTGCAGCTGTAAAAAAACTGGCTGGCATAATCAATTTACAGCAGACCAGGGTCACTAACTCTGTATGTTGACAGTATGGAGGTAAGTAGGTCTAGAGATCCACACAGGATCTCCTAATCCTGTGTGGGATGGCTGCCTCCCAAGGGGACCCCCAGGCAAAATCAGCAGTACTTGCCTCAGTGGTGCTCAAACCCATGTCATCTGAGGGCATTTAGTTAATTTATGCAATTACAGCTACACTGAGTGTGGGAGAATGTGAGGAGCTTGTGTTATGTGTACACCATTTGGGTAAGCAGTGAGAATTGCAGTCATGTAGAAAGTGTGAATGAAACAGGAGAGGAACTTGCAGGTAAGATGGATAAATAAGAAAAACTGGAAAGCAATTAGGTGAGAGAAGGATGGTTTTTTTGTCTCTCCCCTCCCACCCAGCAGAAAAGCAAGTCTAAAGAGTTATACCCTTAAGAGGAGGCTGTGCTAGCCTATGTCTTTGTGCAGTTACTCAGCAAACTTTGGCCTTGAATTAATCAGCGTTGTAATGTCATTAATTCAAGAATCATGTTATTGGTTATTGATAGGCTAAAGGGTAGGGAAGGAGAAGTCCAAGGCCCACCATGGCCAGCATACCCAGAGGGACTGATATGTTAATTGCTTCAAAACCAAGAATATTTTGGCCCTTTCACCTTCTGGTGTCCTGCAGATGTCTGGATTGCAGAGATCTCAGGACAAGCTGTGCTACTCAGTGCATTTTGCTTCAGCTTCACAATGAGTGTTCAGCAGACGTTCTGTGTTGATTTCTGGGAATCTTGGGCACAGTTCAATATCTTGCTGAAGCAACAAAGCTCTCAAGTTTTATCTTGTTGACTTGGTGATTTCCCAGAATTCCTACACTTTCAGCAGAACTTGGCCAGCAGTGAAATAAATGTTTCCATGTGTGTCATATTCCGTGCTTTGAGTAACTTTCCGGTTGCAAGAGAGCAAAACTTTCATTGTAGGATTTCTCTGTTACAGAATCAAGAAAATTAGGCTGTTTGTATCTGCTTTGTCTTTAAATTGACATTAAGCTGCCTTTCCCAGGGGGACCAGGCTGGTGGGTTTAATCACTTCTAAATTTAGATGTCCGTAACATAGATTTGTATGAATGAATCATTCCCCTTAAAATTAGCACAAGAAAAGTTTTTTCGACATCTATTTTAAGACACAATAAATTGTAGCTTTTACTACAATTATTTACATGCCATTTACTATAAAGAGCACCTAGAGCTTAGAACGTAGCAACCTCACTTCAGATGGATTAATCCCCTCCACTAATGCCTTCAGCAAAAGGCTGAGATGTAAATCATTCCAGGAAATTATTCAGTAAGTGTTTTACTAAGTGACTGCTGGGCTGGAAGTGCCTCTTGTCAGGTTCAAATCCATACTTGCTTGTGTTTACAAGAGCTCTGAGAGCACTCCTTGCCCCAGTACTGCCAAAGGAAACACAGAGAAGGATGTTAGAGGTGCTTACAGATCAGGACTTAGCTGAGGGTGTGAAGCACACCAGCCAGTTAGACAGCAGTGAGGCACTGCAAACTATGCATGCTATGTGAGTGTGCTACCTATGTCACTAGTCAGAAATACACTATTTCTGGAGGGGAGACATTTCAGAAAGTAAAGTACTGCTGCAAGTACTTCTGTGTCCCTGAACAGAGAGGAAAATCATTCCATTCACCCTTCATGTCCTTTTCAGGAGAAACCAGCAACGTGCCATAGACTCACTGCAGTCCACCCTGGACTCTGAAGCCCGCAGCAGAAACGAGGCCATCCGGCTTAAGAAGAAGATGGAAGGGGACCTCAATGAGATGGAAATCCAGCTCAGCCATGCTAACAGGCATGCTGCAGAAGCAAGCAAGTCAGCAAGAGTCTTGCAGACACAAATAAAGGTACTGGTACCCCCCAAGCACCCAGCAGTTCTGATAGGCTGGGTTCCCTTGGTACCACCAAACCACCAGTGGTGATGGTAATTAAGAGAGAAGCTGTTCCCAACAATGTAAAGGGAAAGCCTTGGTGATCATGTATAGCATAAGAGAATACTGAAATGTGGATTTCTTCTCAGACATGCATACAAGCTAGACAAGATCCAGTCATAAAACCCTTGCTGGCTGCAGCCTCTTGCAGGGGCAGAAAGCTATAGCATGAGGAATTGAAAACCTGTGATTTTCTTGTGAGCTTGCAAGGCTTTTAAAAGAAGCAGAGAGCAAGTGGGTTCTTTGGAGTACAGGGACTGTGTGTATATTTAGCTTTGTTGTTTGTGTAAACATTTGTAATAGCTTAAAAAAAAAGAAGTGTTTCTTGCCAAGGCACCTCTTCTGTTGTCTCCTCTTCCAGAACCACCAGCTCTTAGAGATTTGAGAACACAGATTTTTTTTCCTCCGTTGCACCACATACCACAAAAGCTATTCAGCTTATGGTCTGGAAATAAAATAAAAATATAATAAATTTAAAAAGCACTGAAACTCTTGAGGTTGATCCCAGGTAGCTGCTGCAATCTTCTTCTCTGATATAAGGACACAGGCTTGAAATGGGGTTGTGTCGCTTTATTTTAGGATCTTCAGGTGCAGCTGGATGACTCAGGACACGTGAATGAAGATCTGAAGGAGCAGCTGGCAGTCTCTGATAGGAGAAACAACCTTCTCCAGTCAGAGCTGGATGAGCTGAGGGCTTTGCTGGACCAGACTGAACGGGCAAGGAAGCTGGCAGAACACGAACTGCTGGAAGCCACTGAACGTGTGAACCTGCTTCACAGTCAGGTTGGCTTTTTCTGTGCCCTCTCCCTCACTGGTTAGCCTGACCCTTCTCTGCTCCTCACTGACACTGTTTGTCCGTGGCCACCACAAGTCAGACACACCCTGGCATCCCTCCAGAGGCAGAGGAGTTAAGTCACTCTGGGGATGTGCCACCTGACTCCAAGTTAGCTGGAACAGATGATTCATCCAACTGCTTTAAACAGCTTCCAGAAAAAACACTGATGGAAAATAAAAAGACTAAATTTGACTTCTTTTGTTCTTCCCTGCAGTAAAACCAGTTTCCTGCTTTAGTTAAGCTGTATCCTGCACAGTGAGGGGTTTATCTGGAGAATAATGTTTTTGTGATGTTACTCAGCAGTGAAAAAGCAGGGCTGGGCTCTCACGATAGGGAGATGATGCAGGGCAGGAAACCACAGGAACCCACCTGCAGCAAAGTGCCCTCTGTGCCTGCAGGTCTCCACTGAGATCAGCCTTTGGATGTTGTCCAGGTGGATACTGCCATTTCTAGGGTGCCATGGAGGGGAATGTCCTGACTTGACAGCATTTTTACTAAAAACCAAAGCTTCTCTTCACCAAATAATGGTCACAAAGAAATGAAAATGTGCTACAGGCTGGCAATGTTTTACAGTGTTTTCTTCAGTCTCCATTGGTGATGTTGTTTTATTCATCTCACTGGCTGATTAAGGATCATTAATTTACCAAAATGAACAGCCTTATTAATTCTTCTATTTCAGCCTATTGCTTATTATTTTATCTGAATCAAAATCTGAATATTTACAGCTTTGAGAGTATTTTTAATATTTCTTCAGTCTGAAGCTACCTATGCTGGTCAAGGCAGCCCTTACCACGTACCTGTGTCTCCATTCCCAAATATTGCTCTGAGTAATCCAGAAGTGGCAAAAATCAGGAAGCCTTGGTGTGCTATGGTATTTAGAGGAATTATCTCTAATCATCACTTTTCCTCCTTTTCCACTATTCATTTGGGGAAAACTTAATATAAGAACACAAGCCTGATCAATCAAAAGAAGAAGCTGGAGGGTGACATTTCCCAGATGCAGAATGAAGTGGAAGAATCACTTCAGGAGTGCCGGAATGCAGAAGAAAAAGCCAAGAAAGCAATCACAGATGTAAGTAGGCTGGTTCCCTACTTCACTACTCCCTACTGTAAGTAGGCTCACTTCTTTTCATACCACAGCATCTAAGGACACTTTAGTGCAGTGAATGTCACAGGGTTACTTGTAGGCATTGTAAACAAGAACCCGAGTGGTAAAGCACAGGGATAAAGAAAACAAGAAAGAGGGAGAGGTGGAATCTTAAATAAAGCATTTGAACAGAGAGGGGGAAAAAGCTGTGGATCTTTGGCTAGAGTGAATAATCCAAATAAGGGATAGCTCAGGACTGATCTTCCACCATTTATTCTAAATCATAATGCAACAGCATACAGGATTTCCTGTAAAATGTGGTTGTTTTCCAGGCAGCAATGATGGCTGAGGAGCTCAAAAAAGAGCAGGACACTAGTGCTCATTTAGAGAGAATGAAGAAGAACATGGAGCAAACCATTAAAGACCTCCAGAAGCGACTGGATGAAGCAGAACAAATAGCTCTGAAAGGTGGCAAGAAGCAGATCCAAAAACTGGAATCCAGAGTAAGTTTGTGCTCCAACTTCAGACCACTGCCTTCTGCTTACAGAATTGGCACCACATCGGTAGCCTAGTGCTGCCTGATAAGTTCACAGAGGCCGAGAAGGGGTAGTATGGACACTTTCCTCTGTTTCCTCTGTTTCACAACATGCAGGTGAGCAGTTCTTGGAGACATGTTTCCCCTTCATTATCCAGCTATGAGCTGCTGACCAGCAGATAAACAAAGCCCTTGATTAAAAAATAATTAAAGGCCCCAGCACTTAAAAACAGCAAAAGTGTCTCTCAATGCTTGCTTTGGTTAAACATTTTTGGTCTTTGCACATGTCTGCACCTCTGACTGATGGTGCAGCTGGAATACTTTTATGAAAAAACAGAGTGCAAAGGTGACATTTTGATCACTTCCTGAAATTTGACTCTATGGAGATACCTAGTGTTTCTTGAACTGTGAACCAAATTATGTACTGCTTTACATATATGCAGCATAATGGCAAGGGGTTTTCCTTTGTTGCAGGTTCGTGAGCTGGAGAATGAACTTGAGGCTGAACTCCGTCGCAATTCAGATGCCCAAAAAGGAGCCCGCAAGTTCGAGAGACGCATAAAGGAGCTGACTTACCAGGTATGCAGTAACCACCAGGCAACTGGCAAGATACATCATTAATAGCCTCAGGGTTACAGTCAGAGCTTTCTGATTGCTGGAAGCTTTAGACACAGGAGGGATATATCTCCCTACGGCTTCCATCACAGAATGCTTTGGGTTGGAAGGGACCTTGGAAATCATCTCATTCCAATGCCCCTGCCATGTGCAGGGACACCTTCCACTACACCAGGCTACTCACAGGCCCATCCAACCTGGCCTTGAACACTTCCAGGGATGGAGCATCCACAGCTTCTCTGGGCATCCTGTGCCAGTGATCATCATCCTCTTGCCTGATTTGCTTTAACTAATGTTAGAAAGCCTCTGTTGCTGGGATTTGGACATTTTTAGCACAGTATTAATATGGAACAGGCTTCAATGTAGACTGTTTACAATGCAAGGGAAGAAAGAGCCCAGCTCCCTCTCAGCTGTCCTGCTGTTGCTAAAAGGAGCCAGAAGGACTCAGTGGCTCTAATGCCCTGCTCAGCGTAGGGTTGCTGAGTCCTAGATCTCTATTACTGAGCAGCAGGGTCTAGTCTTGAGCCTCCTGCAGGCTTGCTAACAGCTGCTCATGCTGCTTGGCCTTCAAAGAAGGCCTGCAGCACAGAGCACTTACCCTTTTTCTTTGAACAGCGTTAAGAAGATAAACCCATCCATCTGCCTTAGGAGATTATTTAGCCTCCTACCTGTTGTTTTACTTTGACTTTTGTATGAGCATCTGAAGGTTGTTTTCTTTAATGCAGTGTGCAGGCAGAATTAGCTGGTCCCTCTGCTTGTGGAGCATGACAGCTTTTTTAACCAGAAATGCCTGCAAATCAAACTTCAAATTATGCAAATTACACAGTTCTAGGCTCTCCCATATCTGCTTCAATATATAATGACATGCTTTATAATGACAAGCATGCTCCTCACCCCTGAGCAAGGAACTCTGCCAGTGTGTATCTGCACACCTCTAAAAGTGTATGCACATATATATCTTTATATAAATTTATATAAAATGTATATACATCTATACATGGGAAGGGTAGTCTCAATTTTCACCCCTACACACACATCTTCAATGACGATGTAGATATTTGGACATGGCTAGTTTGTGCTTTGAGCTATAAGTTTCTAAAATATGGCATCCATAATTATTGTATTGTGGTAGATGCTTTAAGCCTTTTTACACTATCAACACAATTAATGGTGTTTTGATACAGTCAGAAGAAGATAAGAAGAATCTTGCCAGGATGCAGGATCTGATTGACAAGCTACAATTAAAAGTGAAGAGTTACAAGCACCAAGCAGAGGAAGCTGTAAGTAACTATCTGGACCTTTTTACCTCTGAGAGATGTATTGTTCTAAACCTACAATGTTTTATCCATAGAAATTTCTAGTACAAAGACACATTTTGTGCCCATAAATAATTATTTTCATATCTATATAAGCCCTGCATATAAAACTGTATTTATATTATATGTAAAGTAAAATATATAGCATATATGTTGATTATATTTAAGAAAAAGTATTCCATTTTAACCTAAGATTGCAGTATAATTTGCAAGAGAAGGGGAGGAAGGGAACAAACAGCCCTCAGCCCCTCCTAGCCCCTCAGAAGACACATTGAAAGCCTCTTAGTTCATTTAACGTGGAAAATGCCACTAGAAATACCAACTCTGTAAAACAACGATCTCAGTTCTGCAGGAGGCAAGTGGTGCCCATGCAGGTGTTACCTACTCATGCTGAGCACTTTCCATCCCACTTGAAATTAAAAGCTTTGTTTCATGTGGACAGGAGGAAATCAGCTGCACTCTTTTTTCTCAACAGGAAGCTCAAGCCAATCTGTACCTCTCGAAGTACAGAAAACAGCAACATGATCTGGATGATGCTGAAGAAAGGGCTGAAATAGCTGAATCTCAAGTTAATAAGCTGAGGAGCAAGTCAAGAGACATTGGCATGAAAAAGGTATGGTCATATGTATGGGGTAGATGTGAGTGTTTAACACATAATAGTGGGTCCTCTGTATCTGTTATATCTCTGAAAGTTGTGTAGACTAGGATAAATTCTTGGGTTTCTACATTTGTTTTGTTTCGCTCTGCCCTTTATTTTAATATTAAGTTAACCCTGTAGGACAGCAATCTGACCCTTACACAAAATACATTCTCTGTACTTTTGTTGTCATTTAACCTCTGTTCTCAGCAGCAGAAGCAAATTGGTGATTTGGTGGGTTTGTTTTGGGTTTTGGGGTTTCTTTTTGCAAGGGATATTAAAAGACTCCACCTTTTTCTTTCCCTGATGATGGAAATTTCTATGTTTGTAATAGAGCCTGGATATTACCACATTAGATATTTTAACACTGCTCTTTCAATGAACTTGTATTGATTGGAATAGCTGGATGAAAAGAAAAGAAAATATTGGCCATTAGTCACTTAGGTGCTGGGAAGTCATTAGTGATTAGAAATATATTTGTTGTGTTTTGCACTTGAACTGAATGGTAGCAAAATGTTAATGAAACTAGAAGGCACTTAAGAACTTAGTCAGGAACTGAAAGCAAACTTATCTATGGTTGCCTTATGGCAAACAGGGCAAAAAAAGAGTGAGATTGCTACTTTTAGGAATGATAGAAAGAGGAGCTGGGTCATTGTTAAATCTATTTCATTTGCAAGTTTAACAAACTTCCATGCTTAACATCACATATGTTTTATGGAGTTGATAGCTCCCAAGCTAAGAAAGGGAGAAAATGCCTTTACGCTCTTAATTTCTGCTTTTGTATTGGCCTAATGAAATTACCTTTGACATATATAAATTACTGCTACTCCACCATCCAGAGAAAAGACACATTTAAACTACCTGAATATCTGGTTCATCACACATTTATGTACATTGGAAGCAATACTGCAATGGCACCTCAAAATATTTGCAGCTTTTAAGGATAAAAAATTTCCACAGATTTTTCTACATTATTCTACCCCTACAGAAAAAAAAAAAATCAAAACCACTATAAACTCATTTAAAGATTCACAAAGCCATGGCATCAAATAAACACTGTACACCATGAGAATAATTTCTTTTTTAAATACTGTTAAGGTTGCTGTTTATTTCCTGGACCTTACTGGTAACCTCCTTCTGCTTCAAAAATGCAGAAGTCACAGAAAAGTGGATGCCTGTTTTTACTAGTCAGATGCTGTTTGCCAACACCAACTGCAGCTCTGGCAATGGAGCAGAGTGTGGCCAAAAGATGAGCTCAGTGGCGCACGCAGCGGTGGCAGCTCCACAAGAAGGGTCTTGTGGCAGCAACTGTAGGAGCTGCCAGGAAACACATTCAGGTGGAGACTGTTGTCCCAAAAATCACAACATCTCCTCTGGGGAGAGAAGGGCACTGCAGAGACTACTTTAATCCTGCAGCATTAGAAATACCTTGTCTACTGCCACGAGTACCCATTTCCTGGATACTCTGGGGAGTGTGTGTCATTCAGAGCACTATCATCAATTAAAAAAGGGTTGCAGAAGTCCTTTGCCATCAAAAGGATCTATATAATCCAGAAAAAGGACAGGATACCTGCACTGTTAGCTGGAATAAGATGGCAAATGTTGGCCAGACTGCTGCTAGTCTATTTCAGATACAAACTGGTAATACCAGGGAACAGAAGCATTAGTGCAGCTTTTGTCACTTATTTGTGAACTTACACTAAAACCTCTTGACATTTCTATTTTTAACAGTTGCATACTATCTCAATTGCCTTTCAGGTTCATGAAGAGGAATAAAAAAGTCCAAGCTGACAAATATGAGAGAAAATACTTGACATAATCAGGCACAACTGAAAGCAGATGTAGAAAAAATAAGCACTTACAGAAATAAACATCAAGTGAAAATCCAAATAGACTGCATAGCATATTTCATTCATTTATTTGTGTTTTTATTTTGCCAAGCCTTAGGGATCAATAGAAGATTGCATCTCGCCAACAGCCGACTTCATTATGTTGGAACAAATCCTAATTGGCAGATCTCTGACAAAATCAAAACTAAGGCCAAATCCAGTCATGCTGCACAGCCTCATGTATTTCATATGCAGATTATTAAAGCAGCTGTCCTGGTTTATGAACAGTACTTCTCCCTTCACTCTCCCAAACCACACTGCCACTCTCTTGCTCCCCCTCCCCTTCCTACTCCTGGAATGGAGTTGGGAGTTGAAAGCACAAAAGGTGAAAAAACACGGGCCAAGAACAATTTCCCAGAAACAGCAATGAGACAAGAAAATTAATAGTAACAGCAACAATATTAATTTTTAAAAAGTATAAAAAAGAGAGGGTGATGCACATGCAGAAATGCTCACTCTGGACCCCTCCTTGAAGGAACCTGCACAGACAGTCCCTCTCCCCACCCCCGCCCCAAATGAAGTGGGGTGGCATCAAATAACATTAGGGTTCTGGTCATGTTTCCTAATGGCTATTGCAAAAAAATAGCCCTGTCCTGGCTGGAACCAGGACAGCAGCACAGATTAAACCTGTGGAAAGGACAGCCCTTAAAGATGGGAAAACCCAGCTTCCATTTGTCCTGCGTGTAGGACCCTGAGTTTTATAGAAGAGAAAGTAAAGATTTCCATATGAACAGTCAATTTGTAAGTTTCTACTACCACCAGTCAAGGGACTTCTCTTTGCCAGCTGCATGACAGGCACAGGAGATGGCGTCAAGGGACACCTCCCTGTGGCTCAGAAATAAAGAGCTCTTTTCAATCTTGCCTTTAAACGGGGAACTGGTCCATGATGGTTTAACACCAGCCAGAAAATTAAATTCCAAATAAGCCCCTCCCCTTCCCCCCACCCCTTTCTGGTAAGAGAGAGACAAAAGCAAAGACTGTGGGTTGAGATAATTTACTGAAAGTAAAGAGCAACAATGTTAGTAACAAAAGTATACAAGAAGAGATGCTTTACCCATACAAAGGTGTTCACCACCTCAACTTAGTTCTATATGGCTACTGGGACAAAGACAAGATGGCAGACACTTCCCATAGGTCATGTCCATGTGGTCCCCTGGGACAAAGACAAGATGGCAGCTGTTCCAGTGCTGCCAGCTCCACGTGTTTTTCCAGACTAGGACAAGGTGGCAACCATTCCCACACAACATGTGGCCCCCAGGACAAAAGCAGGTGGGGGAGGCTCCCACATTTCCTATCCCTGAGCCCAAGACAATGGAGAACAATGACGGATAAACACCCAGAAGCTGGATCGTCCATGTCACACGGTTCATTTTCCAGACCACTGTGCTAGGCTGTGTTTGGCAGCATTCAGCTTCTTACACCTCAGTCTGCCACTGTTCTGTTCCCCACAGCTGCTCCCACTCGGACACTTCTCTGCTCTCCCCAGCGCTGCCAGCCCAGCACGCTCTGCTGGGCTCGGACTTGCCACTGTCGACAGCAAACATGGTCTTTACTTTAAAATTAAATACTAAATGAAATAAAAACCAGTAAGCTCTCTTTCCCTCACCCCAGAAAAAATCCAACCAAAACTCAAAATTTAGGGATTTCTTCTTCTCTGGAAACTTCTTTGTTCCTTTAGGACATCCAATTTTGCATGCTGATCTGTCACAGAACAAGTGGGAGCTTCACAGAAGCCCTGCCTTAGCCTCAGATTTTTGGCAACAGCTTAAATTTAAGAAATCATTCTAGCCCACAGCTTCTAAGAATGGCAGATCAGGTCTATTTATAAAATGAGTTATTTATTGAAAAGATAGGAGGTAACACATAAAAGGTCTTAACCTGAGTTAATTCTGACACAGTATAAAACAAAAGAACTACCAGTAGATTACATAAAACAATACATGATATCAAGCTACCTATATTAAAACTAGCAAAAGAAATACTCAGCTTCCAGAGGAAAGCAGGTGTCCCTGCTCTGAGGAAAAACTCCACGTTTCTAGGAAAATGAGGATGTTTGATATAAATTATATATTTTGATATAAATTATATAGTTTGTAAAGGCAAGTGCCTGTCAGTCAGAATTCCAGTTTTTCTTTCCAGGCGGTAATCCCATGGTGCCAAAATAACTCACTACAAGACAGCTCTGTCTGGTTTGAGCTAACTCACCAGTTAAAAAGCAACAGATAAGCTCATGTGGGGGGTGAGATGCCCTGCTCCATGACTTTTCACAAAGTGTCCATTGACTTTTTTCCTCCCCATTTGTCTGCTATTGTTGCTCAGAAAATCACATTTCCATGTGGCTCTTACAGTAACTCAAAGGGGAAGGTGGAGGAACTCTTTGTTCTTTTCATCACCAGTCTCAGTAGTATCTGTGTGCAGAATTTTCTTCCTGTATGTCAAGGTGTCTATATGATTCCGTTCTTCTTTTTCTTCTAGACAAAATAAAAATACTTATAAGAACTACTGATGTGTAAAATTAATCCTCTAGTGGGGGAACAAGAATAAGACAGGCTCACCATAAAGATAAGTCAGCATTTTCTATTTTAGTTTCATCTGAGTAAAATAAGCATGCACACAACAGTGCAGAAACATTCCTGGTTTTTCCATCTAGCCCTCCATCAATGTAACCAGAGCTGAATTAACCTGTCAACTGTTCCACTTCCTCTGATTATGATATGTTTGACAGCCCAATAGGTCCCAAGATAACTTAATCTTGCTTAAATTGTTTAGACAACTGCATCTCAAAGTATATTATCATCTCTAAAGCATGTTACAACTGTTTAATAAGCAGCATGCAAGTGAATCTCTGCATAGAGAAAAAAATGAAAAAAGACTGAGGCATAATAATTTCAGTTTTCTTTCTAATGTGTTTTTGTTGTACCTCATGGTACCCATAAAATGCCTCCTGAAGCTTACCCAATTCAGATTGTGACAAAATCTTCAGACAAACATTCAAGGTCTGGATTTAGGTACTTCCCTTCAATTTGAGTTGGGGGTGCATTTTGAGGAGGTCGTCAATGGATTTCAATCTCCCACTGCCAGAATTACCTTTCCCCACTTACTGCTCAGTTCTTTGGACTTTACTCCTGGTGCCCCTTGTCCAGACAGCCCGTTCACATTGGGATTGTCTTCCCTTTTCCGAAAACAGAAGATCAGCATAGCAAACAATGCTAACAATGCAGTTGTTTAATCACAGCTGTCTAGCTACAGCTACTGATTATCAATTTTTTTAAAGTTCCAAAGTTTGGCTCAACCCTTATTCAAATCTTGAGGGGCTTGGTATCAACAGTATCTTAAAAAATTATTGTACATACCTTGAGATAGCAAAGTACCACTGCTATTGTCACTGCTACTGCCACCACAGCACAAAGCACTCCTGGCACAATTTTTCCTGTGTTACCTGAATTTTCTTTAAAAACACAAGTACAAAAAAGAAGGGCTTACTATTCAATAAATATATCAAAGCTATGATTTTTTTCTTATTTATTATCTAAAAGGTATGATTTAGGGAGAAAGAAACATTACAAGGAAACTCAGACAAGGACAACAATGTTCAAGTTACTTGACTCATAGTGAAAGATTTTGAAGTGGTACTTTACTGACTTAAGTGTGACTAGCCGAAAGCAGATTATTTTACTTAATTGCGCTGATAGCAAATTCCATGTGTGCTCATGGGATAGGATTTGACAACTTCCCATTTAAAACCAATCAACTGCCCAGTGTGCTGGGCACTGTCTCCAGGTACAGTGCTCAGTGCCATTAGCACTACTGATTTACAGTAGAGGAGCTCTGTAAATGTTACCCAGCCTGGATCTTAAATTTCATGACTCCTGCTGCAAAATCTTTGCAACTTTAATCTGAAACATTGCCCTGCTCCATAGTGCAGCCATGCAATCCAGGTGGACACAAGAAATCCTGAGATGAGTGAGTGATAACCATGGATTTCACAGGAGATCAAAGCCCACCTAGAAGAAACCTCTGCACAGCACCAAACTGTCAAAAGAACTGCATGGCTCTTCTACCTCAGGTTGTCTTTCCCCTACTGTGTCTTGTCCAAAGAATTTGAAAAATTGTGCATTCCTCTAGAAACTTCCTATGGATGTCTGGAAAACAGCTAAAGAATAAAAACTGCTAAAACAGCATTTAATCTAGTCATTGCCTTTAGCTTGACTCTGTAACCACATGCAGACCTATGTTTACATCTTGTAAATTCCTTTAGAAGACCAGCTTTAAGCTGCAACCCTTCCTTATGCAGGAGAGATGATTGTAAATCTCTTTTCTCCCCTCAAAAGCCTCTTTCCGGTGGCCCTTGGAAACCCTTCTGATTGCTCAGCAGCTGCTGTGCTATGGCTGCTATCCAACATGGACAGCCCATTCCCTACTGTCTCTAGCCACTTATCTGCTTTCAGGCTGTGCTGAAAGCCACAAAGGTACTCATCTCTAGTTATTATCACTTATTCTACCCCCTTTTCTGTCGTCTCTATTTTTCATGTCTTATTTGCTTGGCTTGCTTCAAGTTCTCTTCTTTGTTTAGAAGAGGTGTCCTCTATTAGTTCTCAATCTTTTTGGTGATTGTATGTAATTGTGTGAAATGTCTGTGTGCTACTGTTGTACGTGCTACTGACAAGGAAATAACTGTAAGTAAGATTTCACAGCTGGGAATTTACTATAGCTCATAAAAACACAGGCATGCATTTAAACATATATATCCCCAGGCCTAAAAAAGGCCTGCTGTGTAGAATTAAAGCTTTGAAAATAACAACTGTGTGTTCTCAACAAGCTTTCTTCTGCAGCCAAACTTATACCACAAGCTTTGGGCTTCCCATCATCTCTCTGCTACATTTAAAACTATGTTTGCTGTCAGCAGAGCGTTTAGGACAGAACTCTGAGAGCCCTGCTGTGTTCCCAGCTATGAGAGCAGTTGGTGGCAACTGAAGGCAGACATTGATTTTGTAACCTTTGCCACAATAAGCTGCTGACTGAAAAAAATAAACTTCTAGTCTTTAAATAAACACATCGTTGGTAACTTTCTTTTTTCTGAGCCAACAAAAATAAAACGTGTCTCTTCCACCCAACTGTACCAGTCACACCAAATTACACAAAAATAAGTGCATGTTGCATCAGCGTACTGAGAGCTGGCAAGCAGCTGTCACTGCTGTCCCACTACTTTCTCACCCAATTCATGTAATGAAGGCTGAATCCATTCACAAAGAAAAGCATCTTCCAGTGGAGCCAATGTCCCTCCTCAAGGGGTATATTCTGAACTCTAGAGCTGCTTCCATGACTAGTTTTTAATTCATTGTTGTAGTACTGATTCTTTTTATGTAATGATTATTTTTGAGATTGGTCCTGATCCTGGTCCTCATCCTCTGAAACGGAAGGAGTGGCAACTTACCGACATGCAAAGTTGTCACAGCAAGTTTTGTGTAGAGAGGTGTTGAAATATTACACAGATATTCTCCACTGTCGCCTGCAGTAAGATGATCCAGCCTCAGCGAAAAGTCACTTTCGTTAAGCTGGACTCGAGGCTGGTGAGAGTGAGATGTGCCATTGAAGGAGGCCAGGACTGAGGTCACTGCATTTCTGTGCAATGTCCAGACAACACTGAAACCGTCAGTGCTTGCAGTGTCAAGGCCGTGTTCACAAGGAATTACGGTGCTCTCTCCTTCCACCTTGGGCAGGTGCTCTGAAACAGACAAAGAGCTCTCTGCACTTTTTTTGGAAAATACTGTGAAGGTTATTTAGACATTCTGTGGTTTTTTTCTTAGGTTTTATACTACCATGAACAAATACAAAAACATATTTCACTACTTTGATATTGCATTCAAGTATCACAGTATGTTTCTAGAAGCAGATGCATCTGAAGATTTTAAAAACACATTTATCTTACACAAAAATCTAATTGGTATTGGCAATATTTATGAATATCCTTTTTTTTAAAAATTGCCTATTTTTCCTCTAATTGAGGGGCTCATTAATAGAAGTGATTCAGTCTAGTCTGTGTAAAACAGCAGGAAATTCCACATGCTGGGAGCAGACAGAAAATGGAACTGATCAGATAACTGCACACCTGAAGCAAAAGGATAAAACACAACATAATTTAACTAAAAGAATAAAAAGATTGTATGTAGTTAGAAATAACTTTCAGTTATGGTGAACTTAAGTACTTTACTTGTCCATGTTGAACCTTTAACAATTAATAAATAGCTTTAAAAAAACAGGAAAGGGAAGGAGAAGGCAGGTAAATGGAATTAACACCTAATATATAAAATACTAATACAAGTCAAATTAACATCATAGCACAATTATGGATTTGACAGCAGGGATTTGACAGCAGTGGTGGCTGGCAGTCAGCTGGAGAGGAAGGTAATAGATTATTTTGACATGGTATAACTACACTTGATTTCTGGGGGGGAGGGTTAATGAACAAAGGTGTGGGGCTGAAAAATCATGAAGACAAAAAAAACCCAGAATTGTACCCCACACTGCTACTACAGAAACAAAAGGAGAACAGTTTGTTTTCAAAATGTTCTACTGAGGGGTTATATGGATGCAGGGAAATGCAAGTATGTGTGTAATGGAGTGTACCTTTTTCTCTTGTGGATCAGGCATAGATAACAAAAGAGACACAGTGCACTTGGTAGCTACTAAGATGCCATACTTGCAACTTTCCATATTGTAAGCAATTCCATATAAATTAAAAACTGCACTCTTGTTCTGAAGCTTATGCAGTGGGTTAGGCACTGAGAGTGTCTGGATACACTTTAGGGGGTAATCTGGATGATGGAAGCATCCATGCACATCTCACAAGAGAACTACTCTTGCATTGCTCTTCCTTCAACTAAAAATATTTCCTAAGAAACTGGAAAGGTTGAAAACCACCAGTTATCTACTCAAAGTGAATTTCCAATGAAATTCAGGAGGAAGACAAAGCAGAGTTGAAATTTCATAGTCCTGCTTTTCCTTAACTAAAAAAAACAGGCTGGTGTTCACTAAATTGCAAACTCCTGCTCCCCACACAGCCAGCACTCAGACTGGTACTTAAGGATGCATGTGAAGAGAAGCACAATGAAAGGATCAAACAGATCATATGCAGCTAGCATACAAACTTTCACCTCCCTCACAGAACCCACATATTCTCCAAGGTTTCCATGTATTTTGTCCAATGGGCAGAATTCTTTTATTGGTAGAGGGTAAAGTTTGTTTATTAGGCACCTCTTAAAATGTGAAACTGATATAGGAGAGATGTTAAGAGTAACAGTAACTTACAGAAGGGTGAGCTAGCCCCTCTCATTCCTACTTCTTGGAAGCAACTGGTAATGCTGCCTTGTAATCCTAACAAATGCATTTCCAAGAGAAAGGTATACCCATTTGCACTGTCCCATCTCCATGCTACCCCACTGCAGAAAGACTGTCTTTAGTTTGACTTTGAAGCCAGCTGTGAAATTCAGTAACAATGCTGAAAGAGATTTCATTCCTACCTTGCATCTTCCATTCAGCAGTCCACACTTCATGATCCAAATGAATATGACATTGGTAAGTATCTGTCACATTTATAATGTCCTTGTCACTTCTAAGAGAATAGAGAACTCCATTCCTAGTTTCCTCCCGATCTGTCTCCTGGATGGATATACTACCCTGTATCCAAGATATAGTTGGTGCTGGATAACTGAGAAAAGCATAGCACTTCAGTCTCCTTTCTGTGTTTGTCTTTTGGTATTCCAGTGCATAAGAAGAAGGAGCTGTAGATGAAAAAATAATTTTAAAAATAAATCTTACTACTTACAAAATGGTTTTTAACTTGAAGCGATTACTCTTTTGAAATACCATTGGGGAGAATGAATATAGCTGAGAACAAAACTTCATCTGTGTTTGAATTCAGAAGAAAGCACAGCTACTTACAAGGCCAAGATATGTACAGTTCTGAGAAGCCACATTATGTGTACCACATAATTAACCCTTAGAAATCAAGGTGCTGTAGGTTATGAAAACAAGTGCTGCACTAAAATTTTCCAATCCATGTTGCAATATTTCACCAGAGGAAAAAAACTGCTGCATAACACCATCAGGCCCAAAAGGTGCTCTGCTGTGTTGGAAGATTTTGATTCCATGGGAGAAACACAAGGAAATCTGCTGGTGCCATTCCATTTGCGGTGGTGTGATCCAAGGGTTTTTGATGCCTTACTGACCTTTAACTCGTAGCTGCACTTCCACTTCTGTTTGATGTTGTGCTGTTCCCACGTAGCAGCTGTAAGAGCCCTCGTCAGTCATGGTCAGGTTACTAAGTTTCAAGGAGGCATTTCCACTAGGGATGTTCTCATGGAAAAGGTGTGTTCTGAGTCTGTAATGTGGATCTTGTTGTCCCAGCTGATCCTTCTGCTGGTAGTAACTGTGCACATTTTTGTTCTCTTTTCTCCAGTGAATTACTTCATCATGTCCAGGTGGGAAACGACAAGGGAGGATGCAATCCTTGGAAAACAGTCCTGTTACTTCTTCCTGTTCTGTAAAACCTAAAGTCCATAAGTATAAATGACTAAGTTTAATCCAGTCTACAAGTATATTTCTGCACCTATTTATCCCTGACAAAAAAATGCTCTTGCAGGTGTGCCAACGTCTCTTTAATGACTTTTCTGTCACATGAGTCTCTTGGGACAGCAAGGGTGTCCATTCAGTTTAATCAGGATGATAACACAGAGCTGTGCTCGCTGAACTTCTAATCAGTTTACGTAGGAATCCCAAGTAAGCACCTACATTCTCAAATCAGCACACTGCCACCTTACCACCTGAGCTCCAAATGCATTCCCACACTTTGAACCACATCTTTTCCATCTCAGACTTTAAAAGCCTTTTGAGCTGCAGCTTCCTACATGTTCAAACATTCACAGTGCCATGCTGCAATGCCCCGTGTTACCAACCACCCTCACACAGTGCCAAGCAGTTGTACCATCACAGGGAAAAAAGACATGGCTCTGCAACTGATGGGAAGGACAGAACTTCCTGAATCAGCTTTGCCACCACAGACAGGATGAGGAAGCTCTGTCTCAGCCCCTTGAGATAATTAAGGTGTGCATTCCAAAAATTGACACAAGTGGTAGCATCTCATTTCTGTCAACATTTAAGTTAGGCCTTGCTAGCATACAAGAGAAATTTAAAATTAATCTTTCAAAAAACTGACTGCATTGACTTAGCATCATCACATTGACTTCTTGGCCAAGGTCAGACAACCTGTTAGGCTGGTAGTGAGTGCCCAGGGGCAGCTGCCATCCCAACATTCTGGTCCCATCTCTAGCTCATCTGGCAGAACAATCCAAATGACTTTTCCTTAGTCTTCTCAACGCAAAGTCAGCCAATTTGATGCAAAACATTTTCAGTCTGAACTGAAAAGCACTGCCTGCTGAGCCAGTGGGGCAGAAACATTGGCAGGTAACAGTGTGGGGGCTCAATGGCCACAGCCATCCATGCAGCCACCTGACAAGCAGTCTTTGGCTTCAGAAGTGTTTTACATTACCCAAAATTGATTCTTTACCCTAATAAACAGTGCTAGAATTCACTAGCTCTTCTTAATAAAAATTTAAAATAATGGTCTTTTTTATTATTTTTCAGCTACAACCTACCCCAAAGTGTAGCACTGATGTGAAATACACAAATCGTGACAGCTGGTATGTTCTGTCCTTTCATTTTTCTTCATTGGTTCATAGATTCAGGTCAAACTGGCAAAATAAAAGCAGGGGATAAAACCTGTTTAAATGCAGATAAAAGACATGTCCATATGTAATTTCCTTTCTGCAGCTTGCAAAGGACTATAGGCCTTTGTATCATGTTTTTGTTTGCAACAGACTTGGTACAGATTTTTGACATTTAAGTCATTCATTATGTGATCCTACGCATTACATAGTAGTGGAGGCTCACTCATTACCTTGTAGCCCCTTGCAGATTGATGCTTTATTTTTAATAAATAGAGAGTGTTTACTATCAGTGTTGTTGCAGGGCTAGGGAATATTAATCTTCCTCATTCCTGAACAGGATACCAAGGAAAACTGGTCAAGTCAAATTTGCAAAAGTATGTAAGACATCCCTTGTCAAGCCTGATTTTCTTTACTTTTTAAAATATTTTTCTGATTACTGCAACATTTGACTTTCTGGGGTGGAAAATTTGATTGCATTTGCAAATACTGCAGATGTAGAGAACTTTTCACTCTTTTTACACTTTCAGAAACATGTGCATGGAAATTTAGGGTAGGAATGCAAAGGAGGAGACTCTCTCATCATATCTTCTGTTTTGTCAGACAGCAATGAACTGGAACCGCTCATGTGTGACAGAAAAAGAATAACCTTACTGTAACTATTACTTGAGTGGAGGAAGAATGCAGTCTTATCCTAAAATACAGCATACCCCAGTGGAGAAATTACCTCATGAATCAAGTAACTTGAAAAGTCTTCAATAGATTTTCCTAGTCCTTTTTTTTTCTCCCCAAAAGGCAGCTATAGGTACATTTCTAACTGGTTTAGCCAGGCTTGCTAGCCCAACATTTTAGTATTCTGAATAATTTTGACTAGTGTCTGAGACTATATTTGTGGTGGGTGTGAATCTTAAATCCTAAAGATTTTTGAGTATTATTTCTTTTGAAAAGGCAGTGTGCTTGTTTCATGTATTCTCACTATTCTTTTAGGAGAAAAAAACAGAACAAAACAAAAAAGCAGAGGCACCAAAACATTAAATCTGAGGCAGAAATAGATGCAATGGTAAAATAAACATTTGATATATAATTTTGTTCTATGTCAGCAACAATTGCCAGTATCTACTTTCTCTACCCCTTGCACTGGCATGGGGTAGAGAAAAACATCATGTTTTATTGGATTTTTTTGCTTATTTACCTACACTTCCAACTTGATCAACAAGATATACTGTGCTTGATGTTTGAATTTCAGAAACCGCAATCAATGCTGTATTTCCCTTAGTGAGGGATCTGCCACGTTGAATTGACATGCCACCCTTCACTGGCAGTGATGCTCTGAGAGTAACAAGGTTCCAGTGGTACCTCTGTGATGCCTTTGGGGCTGCATGGACAGTGCACACTGACTCCCACCTTCTAGCTGTGCCCCATAACCTGCTCCAAAATACAACAGCTACAACTACTTAGCTGAAAAGTTTCATGTTCAGCACAAACTGTAGCTTTGGATCTTCCCATTAGAGAAAAATGTATGCTGGTCTGTAGAAAAAAATGAGTGGTTCTGGCCAGTCTTTTCAGCAAGTTCTGGAGACTTCCAGGGATAAAGTGTCTGTATGCTGGTAATTAGAGTCACGCTGCAAAGTACTCAACAAACATGCAACAAACAATGCCTGTTTGTCACAGACGTAAGTGGCACAACCAAGAAGTCATGCCCTAAGGCTTTGTGGTGAAATATCAATATGAAATAACAGACAGTGCACAAGTAGAATTAAGTTCACTGTAGTCAGGTTAGTTACTGATTGGTTACTAGTTTTCAGGAGAATTATTTCATACAGAATCACCACAGGCTCAACTGGAAAACAGCTCAGCCAGGATTCCTGAGAGCAAGGCAAGGTGCTAAAATGCTTTTCCAAAGACATACTGAACAGCTCAAATAATGGTAGGGGGAATGCTGCATTTGCTTTGGCCACTACAGGAAACAAACACATGCTTTCTCTTTCTTGGGTTAATCAGTGACCAAACTGCATCCAAGTATTTCTGCATTTTTGAACTCTGCAGTCAAGCTCAAACCTGATCAGGGCACTCCTGCAGCAAACAGCCATTGGGATTGGTGGCTGCCCAGTGTACTTTGTGACCTCTTTGAGAGCTGGTGTGCATATTGAAATATTCTCCTTTCAAATAAAATTTATTTATTTCTGAGTACAAAGGATTCTATTTATTCCTTTTCAATGCAACTTAACAAAAACACATTTCAAGCATATACACACACTTACAAGGACTGGGAAATACCAGAAGATTTTCATTTTTACCAACAAGCAAACAGGAAAAACAAGCATGTAAAATTCTCAAAAAGACATGTTAATCATATACTGCTACAATCTCCAGCCACAATGATACCAGCTTTCTAGAATTTCCTCACTGAATCTTCAGATGTCCCACAATAAAACAGAGAAGTCGTTCTCTGCCTCCCCACAATGAAACCCTTACAACTTAAATGCTAACTCCTTACTTCAGTTGTCGAGAAATACTCCGAATGGAAGAAAATTTCCGCAGTCTCACTCCCTGTTGATCTTTGCCGCTCTCCAGCTGCACTCTGACCCACCCGCATGGCTCAGAACTCGAGTAACTAACACAGAAATTCGTGCAGTCCCCTTAAGGGAAGCAGCTGTTTTTACAGCGAGATCTACGATTCGACACACGCAAAGATTTCACACCTTTTATGTTCCCTTCTTCGGGCTTAAAAAACATTTTCTCTTAACCATTTATTTCGCCTGGCAAACCCATAGTTCCTGCAAGCTCTAACAGGCTTACAGCAGTCACGACGCCGCTCCCAAGGCGCTCGGGAGGCAGCGGCAGCGCCAATTCCCTCAGGGGCAGAGCGCAGGAACGCGGCACCGGGAGCCAGGTCACATCCCCCCGGCTCAGGAGAAAAGAACGAAGGTAAAAGTAATCATGACACCCTTCTCAAGAAGCTGGTCATCTGGAACAACAGGTGCCTAGGGCTGCCTGCAGGGTTAGGCAATTATTTTCCAACAGTAATTTCCTAACAGTGACTTATTCTTTCTGGACAATTCAAGCTTTGTCTGTGCCATCTGGTTTCCAGCAGAACAAAACGACTCAAGTATTTTCGGGAAGAGGGCTTACAAAAAACACCAAACAAAATGAAGGGAGAAGTGGCAAGAAAGGGTGTGTCCCCGCAGACTTTGGTAGTGTTAGGAGTAGACAGGCGAGGTGTGTCTTGCGTTCACTGAGTCATTTGGGTTGGAAAAGACCTCTGGGATCATCAAGTCCAACCTTTGATGAAATTCACAACTAGATCATGGCATTAAGTGACACGTCCAGTCGTTTCTTGAACACTTTCAGGGATGGTGAGGTACCTGGGCAGCTCATTGCAATGCTTGGAAACCCCTTCAATGGGGAAATTCCTCCCAATATCCAAACTAAATGTCCGCTGGCACAGCTTGAGGGTGCGTCCTCTTGTCCTGTTACAAGATAACTGGGACAACGGACCGATCCCCCACCTGGCTACAACTTCCTTTCAGGAAGTTGTAAAGACTGCTGAGGTCTTTCCTGAGCAACTCCTGATGGGAACTGCACTTCACACCCTTCACCAGCTCCCTCTCCCTTCGCTGGACACGCTCCAGCGCCTCAAAGTCTGTCCGTAGTGAGGTGTCCAGAGCTGGACACAGCATCCGAGGCGCTCCACCAGGGCCAGCACATTCCCGGGAGACAGAGCTTTCCAACCCACTGCCCTCCCCGCCCCGCCCCAGGGCAAGTCCAGCCGGGACCCGCAGCTAATGCCACAGCTCCTGGCTGCCCACACTCACTTTTCCGCACCTCCGGCTGCAGAACACCGCACCTCAGCCCGTGAGCTACCGCCGCTGCCCGCTCTGCACCTTCCCGGAGCGAGGCGTTCCGAAGTTTGTCTTCGGGAAGGGATAAAAGTTTAAAAGTTCACTAGCTCCGTCAAGTGCCCCAAGAGCTGAAAGGTTGCCCAGCTCCGCGCTAGTTGGCGGTGTGGCCTCGCCGGGCCCGCCCCTGTTGCTGTGGTTACGAGTCAAGATGGCGGAAGACGGCGCTCCGGGGCGGCGCGGGGAGCGGGGCGAGGAGCCGCCGGCGGAGCGCGGGCCCGGCGCGGCTTTTCACATGTTCGTGCTTATGGAGGACCTGCTGGACAAGCTGAAACTGCTGAGCTACGAGGAGGAGGCGCTGCGGCGCCACAACATGCGGCCTCTATCCAGGTGCTTCTGACCCGCGCCTCCTCTTCGGCCCCAGGGCGCTGGCGTGGCCGTGGGCGGGGGGCGGCGGAAAGGAGGAATTCCGTCAGAGCATAGCGAAGGGCCTGCACGGCAGAATGCCTGGGAAAACAGCCTGTAGCAAAGCTTCCCGTGTGAGCTGGAAGCTTTCAGAAAGCGAGGCCCCGCGAAAGGCTGAGATGCGATAAGTAAATAGTCCCTTGACCTTTCCTGCCCCCGGCAAGTACCGGGTATCTGCATGCCGAGGTACCCGTGCAAAAAGTAATTCTGCCTAAATTCTACCTCTTCCGCAGAAAATAGCTCTGCCGAAATTCCAAGTTGTTCAGGATAACTCTAAATATCTTGAATTCAGGATAGCTGTTCACGGTGTGTGTATATTTTATACCCTTCAACCCTTTACAAAGAGGGTCTTGGAACCGTTTTTTGGTAAGGCTGGGCTTTCGTATCCAGTACATACTTGTTTCATATGTAATTTTTTTATGTCTTTCTTTTAAATTGTGGTGGAGACAGGAAGTCTGGGAAACAGGGCCAGGGTGCTCCCAATATCCACCTGCCCAAATAACTCTTAAACCCATCCATCACTTTCAGCAGGCTCCACTGCAGGGTGTCACAGAATTAAGCTTCTAATAAGCAACATTTTGGTAAGGGAATACAAGTTACCCTCTTTTTGGGAAGGAGGCTCAAGTATGAGCACAGTGGCTGTAAATTAGTTCTAGGCTGCTGTTGAAGTATTGGAATGTTTGGAGCAGGACAGCAGACCTTTGTGTGAGCTACTTCAGTGAGTAGCTGTGTTGGTAAAGGGAAGCATTTCCAGAAGTTCCCAGTCTCCAGTGTGCATGTAATTTATACTCTGGGGGGTGATATGGATTTATGGGCTGAATTCTTGTTAGGGTCACATATTTGAATTTGGTGTGATCCAAGTTAGATCCAGTTTTCATTGCTCTCCAAAGCAATCCAAAGCACAGTAGGTAAGGGCAGGTGGAAAGATCACTGCAAAACATGCTCCTGATCTGAGCTGGATTCGCAGATGTAGGAACACCATCCTCCTGCATTTCTTGAGGAAAGTGTGAAGGGGAGGTAACTTGGGGAACTTGCAGCTGAGTCTGGTGTTGACTAATAACTTACTCAAAGCTGGAAATAAGCAAGCTGGGTGTAGAAAACTTGGTCTGCTGTGGTTTTGTGTGAAACTCGGCATCCTGATTTTTGGTCAGATGGGTTGCTCATTGAGAAAACTAGGTAAAGAAACTGCTCTGTAGCCTGTGCTTACCTATAATGTAAGAGCTCCAGAAACTCACACTGTGTACCGTTTGCCCCCTTTTGAAACAGGCACTACTTTGCACTGCCCACCAATCCTGGTGAGCAGTTCTTCATGTTCTGCACGCTTGCAGCTTGGCTGATCAGCAAGGCGGGACATCCCTTCGAGCAGCCGCAGGAGTGCGACGACCCCAATGCTGTGATTTCAAACGTGCTCTCCGAGCTGCGGTCCTTTGTGAGTGTCACACGTGCTCTCTTCCCAGTGTTGCAAGCTTCTGCATTCCCTTCAGAAATAACAGCAGTCACACCCTGTTCTCCTGCTGGGTCTGGTCCCAAGGACTGGACAGACTTTTCCTAGCTGTAAGTTTGTACTGTGTTACTTAGTTAATTGGAAGTTTACATAGGCTGTACCTACTTGCTATTTTTTTAGCAGGACAGAAATGGTCTTATAAATAATTCCAGTTGGTTTTGTTCTGCAGTCTGTAAAATGGATTTAACCAGGCTTACCTTTTGTAGTACCACATATGTTGCTCATTTGTAGTAGCATAATTTTCAGAGATTTCATCTGGAAGGTTTACACAATTTGTGATCCTGCTCCAGCCAAAGTCAATGACTTAATTTGTAGTGTAGGAAGTGGTTTAGAAGAATGTTTGTGGGTTTTTTTTGTTTCTTTTTTTTTTGTTGTTGTCGTGTTTTTTTTTGTTCCTGGTTTTTTTTTGTTTTGTTTTGTTTTTTTGTTTGTTTTGGTGTTTTTTTTTTGTTTTGTTTTGTTTTTTTGTTTGTTTTGGTGTTTTTTTTGTTTTTTGTTAAGGAGTAAAAGGTTGTACAAACTGCTAGGAACTACTGAGATTTTATTTTTTTAATTAAAAAAAAAGAAAAGGAAAAACGCTGAACTCCAAAGACCAGGAGACTATATCAACTGACAAGAAGTATGATCTTATGGAAGATTATACTCTGGTGCAGCTGTGAATGATGTTAAGGACACTGTTCTCTAAAGGAGTTAAACTATATCAAACTACTATGTTTATCCTGCATGACAGCAATAAATTAAAATATTTTATAAGTAACATCTGGAGCAAACAGGACACTGTTGAAAAGTTGGTAGTTAAGTCTCAATACTTGAGTTTCTCTGTAGCTCTTATTACGTTGCCTTGTCACTTGTGTGCTTGACCATCCAGATCCCTTGTGGCTTCTGCCTCTTCTGCTACCTGGGAGTATGCTCTTACCATATGCTTAAAGATTTCTACACTGCATCTTTTCCTTGGCTTGGTCTGGTTTTCCTTCTGTTGCTTCACTGGAGCTGCACAGGAGAAGAATGTAAATTGTCATTAATAAAATCTCATACACAAGGGACACTTTTGTTTTAGTGTACAGAACTTATCTCCCTTTGAGGAAATATGGGTTGTTTAGTAAACAGCCTGTCTCTTTTTATTTTAGGGAAGGCCTGTGGATTTCCCTCCCTCAAAATTAAAGACAGGCTGCGGAGAGCAAGTGTGCTACGTTCTTGATTGTTTAGCTGAAGAAGCCTTGAAGCACACTGGGTTTAGCTGGAAAAGGTACAATAGACTTCTAAGCATCCTCCCTTATGCATTATTTTCCAGCAAACAGGTGTAAGTTGTAGTGGTAAGATAAAATATAGGAATGACTAAAACCATTTTACTTGACATTTCATGAGATGGTAAATTCAACTAGGCTTGAAGCAGGGTGGCCAGTTAATTCCTAATGCAATTTCACACAACTGGCCTTTTGCCAGCAAGGCTGAGTTTGGGGCATTATAGACTTAGCTAATTAAGGTTTAATTGATGACTTCTTTTTTTGTTATTTCCCTACACATAACTCCTTGTTAATCTGGTATTTGAGTTGAAACATGTAATGTCCTTTTAGGTTCTATCAATCAGTAGTAAATTCCTGGAGTCATGCACAGTATGATCATGTTACAAGTAGACTAGAGTAATTTTATTTAATCTGAAGGAAATCCTAGACAAATTAGTTGACAGATAATCTCAAATATATGAAAATGTCTTTAAAAGTGTTCTTTATTTTGTTATTTTCCTCCAATGGGTTTTGGAATGGATATAGCAAAGTAATTTCTACCGTGGAAATACTTTACTGTTACTTCTCTTTAGTACACAAATTCCACTGTAGGCTGCAAATAAGCCTGTGGTGACTTGCAGTTGAATTTTAAGAGTTAGACCAATAGAGAAGAACCCCAGAATTTACTTCCTAGATGGCTTTGTATTATGAATGTACTGTACTGCCTTTACTTTTAAGACAGTCCAAGATGAACAAGACTTTCAAGGCAGAGTATATATTTATTTAAGTTGCAAAACCCTAATCACTGTCTAGGTGTGTTCCATATCATCCATTTTTCGCATCAAATATTTTGTTTGCAGAGGTATTTACAATTTATTGCATTTAATTAATTCTTTGAATTAATTTCAGGCCAGCATACCCAACAGAAGAGCCAGAAGAAGAAGAAATAACAGAAGATGATGCAGAATTAACACTTAGTAGATTGGAAGAGGATATTGCAGTAGGTTTATTTGGTTGGTTTTGATTATATTAGTATTGGTCAACTATGAGGAAATTTTTATTCACTGTTCATTTTGTTTGGCTTTTTTTAAGAAGCATTTTTAATTAGCTGTTCAAGTTTTTTTCCTGCAGCTCTATTCCTGCATTGTCAGATTCTCTGTAGGGTTTTTTGTGGCTTTTCAGATAAGATTAACTCTTCAAGACAGAGTGTGTATTCTTATGTGCAGTAGAATCTAACTATGCATTAAAAACACCGAGATTCAGAATTGTTTCTTTTCTCCTGATAAGTCTACTCTTGATGTTAAACTAAAGAGTTAAAATAGGAAAACAGTCAGCTGTCTCCTCTTTTCTGTATCTTGTTGAGGTCTAAGCTGCTTAAATTGGGAAGTGAAGATGAAAAAGTTAACTAAAGCATAGTTGAAATCCCTCAAAGAACCTCTGGGTTGGTTCTCGGGTACTGTCCTAGGCCATGATTTCCATAACTAATGTGTTCTTTCAGCTCTTTGGAATGTATGTGTGTTAATGAAACCACTGAGGTGTTATTCCTTTACTAGGTATTACATTACCAGGCAGTTTATACCAAAAGGATACTCACTTTTTAAAGCCCCTAGTAGTTCTACAGGGATTAATTACATGCCAATGTAATTTTTCCCCTGGTCCATTGTTGCTGCCAGTATATTGATATTAGCTGTATCCATAATTGAATTTAGCAGTATTTCCAGCAATTAAATGTTAATGATGAGGTTCATAAGATTGTTCTTTGGTATTAATTCTTCTGAATTAAAATGATGAGGCTGACAGAGACAAGCCTAGTTCTGTAAATCAGGGATAGCCTGTATTAGGTGGCCAGCAGTAGGCAGTGAGGCTGGGTGTGCAAGAAAATCTGCACAGTTTGGTTTCTCAGTTCTGATAACCAGTCTTCTTGTTCTGGTGGTGTGTTCTTCTAAATGCTGCACAAATATCTATTGTCCATTTAGCAAAAGATAGTCTTAATTTAGTCTTAATTTCTCACAGGTATTTAGGGGGCTCAGGGTCAGACATGCCAGAAGAAAATAGTGGTCCCTGTTAGTTAAAAATGGGTAAAGTAGAGGAAGGAGAAATAAGCACCGAGGTTTCTAGTGAGTCTTGAAGGATTTTACCTTAGGACCTGCGTTATTGCAGCTTTTGTGATTTGTGTAGAAAGGAGGTGGATGATGAAATTTCACTTTGGTGGAAAAGACAGTCAGGAGAGGGACAAGGTGTGTAGGGGTGAAGTGTCTGGATGATAAAATGGTAGATGAAATACAGTATACATAAATGAAGGTTAATGCACAGAAAAAGCATCATTACTTATGGGTGATGGGCTCTCAGCTGATCATAGTCACAGAAGAAGGGGATTTTGAGACTATAACAGATTTATAGAGTATGTTAACAGAGTGTGTGTTCTCATGGGCAAGAAAAAAGCAATTGCCTCAATTTCAGTTGTGTTATTCTGCACATTTAAGATGTGGCATCGTTCTGTAACTTCAAATACATAGTGCAAACAACATCTTGAAAACTGTGTTGAGGTCTGGTTATGGTTTGGCTTTTGTTTTGATGGGGCTTTATTTTTAAGGTAGAGCTTTAAGAAATACATAAAAAAATACCGTTACCATACAACTATTGACAATGGGCCATTTGATGTCAGAGGCTTTAGGGTTTGGGTTTTGTTGGTTAGTTGGTTTATTTTTGTAATACTATGGTGCTCTGAAGGAAATGTGGGGTAGCTTTGACCTTGCAGCTTGTCTTAGGTATTGTGCCTCTTCATAAGCTCCATTTCATAAATTCTCCATGTCTTGTTATGTTCAGAAATATGGAACTTAATACTCCTTGGTTTGTTCTCCTGCAAAATAAAATTATGGAGAAAAATTGTGCAATAATTACTGAAGTCTTGCTTTGAAACTTCTCTTAAGGAAGAAGAGTCAGACAATGAAGAAAATTATATTGACCTGAATGTTTTAAAGGCACAAACGTACAGATCAGTAAGTTATTACCCATTAGTCCTCTCATGAGAGATTTTTACATCTGTAGCAGCAATTTGTGTCTGTTGGATTTAAATGTAAAAATCCTTGCATAGTCTTTACTTGAAAAAAAACATCTGAAATGAATCAGATATTATATATTAATATTACTTTGAAAGAACAATGTGCAACCAGTTTCTAAACTGATATCACTGAAGGGCTGCTGGGAACATTTGCAAGAAAGTTTTTGCAGAGACTTCCAGAAAAACATTATAGTTTCATTAATACATTTAATCCCACATAAGTATACCATTTCTGAGATGTATTATAATTTCTTAATATATACATTTAATTGTCTTCAGTTTTAAGTATGATGAGAAGATGTACTTTAATTCTAAAGAATTAAAGAAAGCCATTAAAGAAATCTGTTTCATCTGTAGTCTAGATCATTCTGGATATAAATATTTTTCTGATATTAACACTGCAAGCCATTATAGTGATTTCATTGCATAACAATGACATTTTGTATATAAACTTTTTTACACAGAACATGGATGACACTGCAAAGCAAGAAGAGATTTTACAGTCCACAACAGATGCAGCAGAGTGGAATCTGGAAGTGGAACGTGTGCTTCCACAGCTGAAAGTCACAGTCAGGACTGACAATAAGGTATGGAAGAATGGATTTGCTTGTGTACGCGTCGTGATTGAAACGTGATTTCAGTCGATGCTGTTTACTTTCCTTTTGCAGTTGTTGTCTTCTGTCATGCAAAGACCTGTGAGTAATGGGCTCTCCAGTGCTACCTTGTCTGAACCTTTGTCACTTGCTTTGACCCTAGAAGCAATAATTTTCAGTAAGGTGTTTTTTCAGTATTATATTTTTTTTCTGCCGCTTACAAGGCACCTTATTTCTATATAATTATTCAGTGGGGATTTTTTTCAGTCCTCTGACATTTCCAATGTATCCACACTTCTAAAAAATTATATCCTCAGTTTAACAACTATTAAAACATTTTCTTGGAGGACAGCTGCTGATCTTACCTTTCAACTCTTCTATTTTTTAACCACGTGAAAGGCTGATTGTATGGAATCCCTCTTGGTAAACTTTACATGACAATCAAGTAGGTCTGTACCCTGGTCTAGTCATCCTGAACTCTCCTAATGTTTAGTGAAAATAAGTGATCACTTTTTCAACTGCTTTTGCTCACCATATCCTGGTAGCTGTCTCAGGGTGAAAATCATCATGTCTTAGAACTGTGTATTTCTCTCCATAGTCTATTTCAAGGAGTCTAGAATGAGCTTAGAAGTAGGTATCCATCTTTGGCAGGTCCAAACCTAGGGCCTGCTCCTGGCATTGCCCATAAGCGTTCTTTCCAGGAGCTTGTGTAGCACACACAGATCAGTGCAGTATGGAAATTGTTCATTTGCAGTGACCCAGGCAGCTGGAGTGTTGCAGCACTGATACAGCAATACAATACATATACCTGAATACAATGAAGGGCAATTACCATGCCAAAAATAGGGGAAACCTTCAGTGGTCTGCTGAGCTGCTTGCCTCTCTTACACCATACTGCATTTTTCTGTGTGAAGAATTGCCTGGCTTGAACCACTCTGCTGTGATCCTCAGCAAGCCCATCTGTTGCAGAGAACATGATGCTTGAGTTTCACAGTGAGGAATTAAAACTTAATAAAGACAGATGAAAAATTAAAGCCACTGTAGGATCTGAGGTTTACTAGCTTCCTGCTTAATGCACCATCTCTTTGCCTTAAGGAATATGTCAAAATGAACATAAAAAGAGGATTCTTCTTCTAGCTTCTTTCAGAAATAACTGGAGAGAAGTGTTTGGCCTTTTTTCATTGTGCCAGAAAACATATTCTGTTTCCTAAGCTGTGCATGTAAACATAGTACCAGGAGAGTATTAATGGTTTAATCAGTGGCACTAGAAACTAGAACTTACTGTAAAGTCATGGACAGAGGTGGGGGTGGGTTGTCTGCCTGTTGTTTTTATTTAAATACCAGAGTTTGGCAAATTGTGAGCAACTGTCACCAGACCAAGGAGAGATCATGAGTCTCCTGCAAATGTGAAACACATCATAAGCACGTTATCTCTATTGGCTCATTACCTGGTGTGCAGGGCCCATTCACAGCACCTTTTCTCAGCCCCCACCCTGGAGTCCATGTATGTTTCCTATCATCTTGAAGCTGGAAATAATTTTCCCCCTTCTAATTGTATCCTGTTACCAAAACCAAGTTTTGGTATTTCTGCCTCTTTTTCTTTCTGTTCTTCTTCTGGTAATGGTAATGACTGAAATAGAAGGTAAAGAACAGATAGTCCAGAATTGGTAGGTGTTGGGCATCAAAAGCAGTCATTTTGTCTAAGAATAAGCTGAACTAGGGCAGCTACAATCAATATTTTTAGTATTTGTGCCCAGAGTGGTTTCTAGCAGAAATAGTTCCATGAAGATCAGACTCTAAAAAGCATAGCTACTATGGTGTCAGTGAGGATGTCAGTGTTTGTTTATGGATCTGAGTGTCACATGTGACATTTAGGAGATTTATGAATTGTGTCACATTGAGCCAGTGCCCCTGGCTATGAACATGGCACTGGCAGGATGATACATGGCAAGAGTATAAAAGAGAACTGACCCTGCTTTGCATATGTGCCACTGTTTAGTAACCAGAGAAGCATAAAAATTGTACTTACCTGTGTTTTAATTTGTGATGCCTTTTTTAGGATTGGAGGATTCATGTTGATCAAATGCATCAGCATAAGGATGGAATTGATTCTTCTTTGAAAGAAACTAGGGTATGTCTTGTATGTACAGAATATTTTACTAATCTGTCAGCGTTTTTATTTTCTATTTGATATGCATTAAGGGCTAAATTGATCTTTTTTCCTTCATTGTTTTTTGTGCTATTGCTGTAAAATTAAAAAGGGAAAGATATGACAGGGATCATTAAGGACAGTGCTGGTGACAAAATACCTTCTGGGAAAGAGTTGTATGTGTGAGGATTAACAGGGCTATCAGGGTCCAGTAATGAATGCATTACCGTAAGTGCATCCTGACTACAGAGGACAAAATAGAATAATACAATCTGAAGGTGCTGTTAAAACCTCCAAATACTCTCAAATACTGTTGCTAGAGTAACTTACTGACATTGACACTTGTAATTAATTGAGGAGGAGAGAGTGATGAAGCAGTAAAGACTGAAATATGTGTTTTGGAGGTGGGCAAACCAGAACACGTTTGGAATAATTTTTTGTTGGCTAAACACAGTATTTCTGTACTATTTTCCTCTCTGTAGGCTTCCATAACCTTTCTTAACTACAGCATCATTTTGATACTCTTTGCATATTCTCTGTCAACTGTCAACCCACAGAATGTGATTTTCTAGGGTTACCTTGACAAACTCCATAATGAAATCAGCAGAACACTGGAAAAGATCAATAGCAGGGAAAAGTACATCAACAATCAGTTGGAGCACTTGGTTCAAGAATACCGTTCAGCCCAGGCCTTGCTGAGTGAGGTAGTGCTGATCTTTTGTTGTTGCCTTGTCCTGTATTAATTTGCTGTTAAGTGAGGGTAGAGGCAAAGACGACGTGGAGTGAGCTATCTATGAATTCTGCTGTTGGATATAAAGCAGGGGAAATGTTGATTTGCTGTCAAATTATATTCCTCCTAAGCTAAACTAGCAATTTTTATCCAACTGTTCTGCAGGGGAAAATAGATGGTTTTGCCTGAGTATTATGTATAGCTGTTGCCAGTCTTGAGCAGCTAGTAAATTGCTAGTTCTGCTCTCCCTGTGAAGTTCACACATCTGTCAGGAGTGGAATAACTACACTCTCAGTCCAACATTCATCCCTTAGATTGGGTATGGGTGCTAATGTGCACAAAGCACTCTGATTACTTCTTTGCTTCATTTAGTTTTTATGCCAATAGATTGCTGTCTGGGAAGATTTTTGATCCCCTATTAAGGAGGCACTATAGTCTGCCTTTTTGGCAAGCCCTCCTGGTTGTGGCCATTGTGTAATGCTAACAGAATTTGACCTCTGCACCTTCTGTTTGCCTTGTTAGGTATCTTCGAGATAGTAATTTACTGTTGATGAGGTATTAATTCTGGATTTCAGTATTCAATCCTTTCTGCATTATGGCAGATTTTCTCCATGTTTATTTCCTCCTGTAAATGATTAGAAAGCATAGTTCTTATCAAATGTGTATTTGTACTATTTACTGCTTTACATTTTTGAATGATAGTCATTGCAAGGGCTGATGTTTCCACCCTGTCCTCATTTGTAAACCTCACTGGGGCTTTGTGGGAGAGTTTCTGGAATTGAAACATATGAGAGCAAGTATTGAGGTTTTCTCTGAACTATCTGCATACATCTCTCCAACTCTGTCATTACAGCCAAGACATGTTTTTTTCCAGGCTAAAGAGAAGTACCAGGAGGGAAGTGGAGGAGTAACTGAAAGGATTAGAGTGCTTTCTGAGGTAAAACACATCTTACTTTAAAACACTCTTCAGAGAGTTAGCATTTAGTGGTTGCAGTTTAATGAAACCAGAAATCTCTCTGATTTGTTCTCATGTTAAAGATTATTATTCTTTATTTGGAGGAGGTGATCTAGTCCAGTCCTTAAATTTTAAATCCAGGCTGCCATTGATTTTTAACTTGTGAAGTGTGAGCTCAGTTTGTAAATAAAGGTATATGTTCTTATTTTATAACCTATGTCCTAGAATTTTTGGGGATTAATAAATCATGCCCATAAATTCTTTGGAAGAAGAAAAGCTCAATTCTTATTTTTCATTAAAATTAACAGTTTGAAATTTTTATCTTCCAGGCATTTAAAGCAATATTTGACTAAATAGTAATTTTTTCCATACATCAAATTTTTCCATACATCAAATTATCTTATTACTTAAATCTGATTTTCTGTTTTTTCCTTTATATCGGTGCTCTGACAAATTTAAATAAACATCTGTCTCCTGACTGCCTCACCATGTTGAGTGTTTCATGGCATTTCATTTAGAATTACAGCCTGATTTCCACATACTTCAACTCTTTATCCAATTCACAAATTTTTTAAATGGCTCTGTTTGGATTTTAGATACCAGCTTTACTTACTAGACAATGAAGCCTCAGGAATAGGTGCATAAAATAGGTCCTACAATAAGAATGTGTTAGAAATTGTACAAGTTTGAAATGTTTTAGAAGAGAGAACAGTTGAGTTGGAAGGGACCTACAGTGATACCAAGTGCAGCTGCAGTAGGTAATGCAGCAGTTTAATGTGAGTTTTCTAGCAAAGATTTCTGAGTGTATGAATTCTGCAGAATTAGATCTGCTTTCTATTTCACTCTCAAGGAAGTAAGTTTGAAAAAGTATTTTGTGATGACTTCAAATTTACAGTGTGCGCTTTGGGAGCTGATTAACTGATAAGTAATGGTGAATATGTTACTAGCTGGCATCCCTCAAACTACATAGGTGCAGTGGCACATGTCTGAGGTAAACCAGACACACTGGATGTTAGTACTGATATGTTTACAGGCATGCAATCAAGACCTCAGCCTACCTGGCAATACCGTTTCCACTGCATGCAGGCAGTAGCAATGCAGCAATGATTCCTTTTCATTGCTGAAAAGGCTTATTGAAGCCTTAATGAAGGGCTTTTTTCACACTATTGACAAGAATACCGAATTATTACCTTGACTATACTTTAGAATCATATATTTGCTTTTTTTCATTGTCTATAGTTGCTAGACAGTGCTGAAATGCACTTTTGTTCTCCAAATGTGGACTTTACATACGTGTAGCTGTGCCAGTGCCAGCAGGCTGGACTGCTGCACCTTCTTATGCTGCAGTGCTGTTTCTCAGGTTTCCAGTCTAACATGCCAAAGTCCTGATGCTTCCAGAAGGGCAGTGAGCATGGTTATTTGATGAATCTTGATCTGTAGGGATATTGGTTCCTTTGTTCATCCATCCAGCATCACACTGAAACACTTATATTGTTTTTATTGGGGACGTGCAGATTTTCAGTAACATCATGGTGTTTGGTCAAATTGTTACACTTTTTCTGTAATTTTTTAACAACATTAGTTTAGTTAAATTAATTTCTGAATGTTTGAAAAATCATTCCTCTTTATGTAACAAGTTAGATGGATTAGTTTGTTTGTTTTTTTAAAGCAATTATTCAGCAGAGACTTTTTTAAAATTCGATATTCATCTGGTTTAATTATGAAAAAAAATCTCTTAAGATTACAGAAGCATTAGAGAAAGTAAAGCAGGAAACAGAAGAGAAAGGAAGCAGTATGACTGATGGTGGTAAGTACATTTTTGCTTCAGACAACACATCCTTTTTCTTGGTGACAGTTTTATGATATGTACTTCATTAAAATAAGAATAAGAGCAATTGCAGAGAGCAAGATGATTAATATGAGCAGCAGCATCATATTAATGGGAAGGGAGGGGTTAGAAACAAAATGCAAGGCACAAGACATTTTAATAGCTTTTCACAGGTAAGATTTTCACACCCTGCTGAAGGTGTCTTCAGTTCTCTACTAAACCTCAAGTCAGCTATGGGGATAAGGCTTTCAGCTGAGCAAAACACATCATTGAAAAACCTGTCTTAATGTTGATGCACATTTTTGTGAAGCCCTTAGATGTCAAGAAGACAGCAAAATTGTCATTGCCTATTTCTGTCTTTAAAGTGGTTTGCATATTAAAAATGATGTATCAGTACAATCATGTCTTTAGAGTAAAACACCCTTTTGTTCATTCAACTCTTCCATTTTAAGGAGTAAATTACAGCAAACAATGCTTTTGTGTTACATGGCTGACAGAGTTGTACTGTTTATCTTTTTTTGGACAGCTCCTCTAGTGAAGATTAAACAGGCCTTAACAAAATTGAGGCAAGAAACCATTCAGATGGACATACAGATTGGTGTGATGGAGCACACATTGCTGCAGTCAAAGCTGAAAGAGAAATCCAATATGACTAGAGATATGCATGCAACAGTGATTCCAGAAGCCACAGTAGGTGCCTATTAAAATTGGTTGGATCTGACTTGGTTTGCCCAAAATGCAGTTTTCTACCATTTGCTTTTTTGTGAGTTCAGGGGTTTTGTTTATGTTGCAGTAGGAGGATGTGGTTTTTTCCTGTTCCTTTTGAACAGGATACTTGTTAAAAGATGCACTTTTTAAAGAAGTAACTTACACACTTTAGACTCAAGAGGGAGCCATGTTTAGTTTTGTGCTGTAAAGATTTACTGCATATCTCTTCCAAATATACTAATAAATTGTTGTTAGTGAAGATGTGTCTATTTCCTTGGAGAATGTTATGTAGTGTGAAAGCCTGTAGAATGATGCTGACAGCCTGTAATCTTGATACTCTGCAGTGCTGAAAGGAAATTGCTTGCAAAGGACTTGAAGGTAAAATGTCTGTCATTGCCACTTACATACATTTAGAGAAAGTATTTAATTAATTAAGTATTTAATTATTTCAGTGATACTGAAATAATACAGCATTACCCCTTCTAACAGCCTAGGTCAAAACTGATACCAGCTGCAAGACTTCTCTAACATCAGCCTTAGTATCAAAATCTATAAAAGACCAAAGAAGGTGAAAAGTATTGTTTGGAAATTACTCTTGGCTTTCTAATATTTTTCCATGTGCCATCACTTTTTCAGCATCACTTTATATTAGCATTGGGTCAAATACTGCTTTCATTTATAGTATTTAGAAGAGCTCTGTGGACCAGATTTGGATTATTCTTGTTTTCTGTTCTTGTGTCAGAACACCCACTTTTGATTTCTGTGAAGGAAAAATGTTACCAAATCTAGTTGAGTAATACAGAACAAGAAGAAAAATGTAGGAGGAAGGGGCTGGGAATGTAATGGCAACAGGGAGCTTGCTTTGTCTTAGTAAATGTGTAGGTAGAAAGTGATTCTAGATGTTAGTGGTAATGAAGGAGTATGGAGCAAAGAAATAACCTTATTAATGTACTAGTACATCCTTTTGGTTCTGGTTATTCATGAGCCATGAGTGATATTAGTGCAATTCCAGTGGTGTTAAAATCCTCACCAAACTTCTGCAGGCTGTTCCATTCATCTGACAAATCATTTCTCTCACTTAAATGTGAGCAGTATTTTGCAGAATCAGTGGAACAGTTCTGTGTCTGAAAGTCAAGATACTTGACACAGTCAGTACTGTGAGCCAGTACAAGTCTGTTGTGCTTCAGTATTTCATTTGCCAAAAAAGAAAAAGCCCTAAACCTATGGAATTTTAATAAGTGAAAAGATATCTGTAAATGTCGACTATTACAATTTACCTGTGCAAACCACTGCTGAAAATCTCTATGAATCACACTGGAAATTGGTTTCCAGCTCCTTTTGCTGCCTACCTATATCCTCCCACATTCAGCTGAAATTAGAAAAGTTATTATTCATGTTCCCTTTGTTAGGTGCTGTTGCTACTGCATATTTACTTTAACAGTGGCTTTACTTCAACTTAAGATTCAGCAACTCCCTTCTGCATTGCCTGCAAAGCAGCTCACTAACGCTTTTGGATTGCAATGTTGTGTTGTATAAGTGTTGTTTATGTAAATGCTTTCCTCAAAAAAACTCCTCCTTCATGCTAATACAACAAACGTGATTAATCAAAAACCTTTCCTTATGAACTGAGCCTCTTATTCTATTAGAAATGAATCTGTTAAGACAAGCATGGCAAAAAACCCTCTAATGTGACAAAAATCTCTGGAAGAAAAGCCTCCTTTGTGCCAAAGTAATTCTAAAATAGCGTGCTAAGTATCTGGAATTGATCTACGTTATTTTTAATGGTACTGTCTGAAATTGCTGTCATTTAAGTAGAACAGTTCTGTTGTTATCGCTGGTATCAGTGATACATGGCCTTTAATTGTCGTCTGGCAAAGAGGGGAATTTGCCCCTTGAGATAGTAAAAGCACTTGACCTGCTTTGAAGACAGCCTTACTGATCCAGCAAATGGCCACCCCATCTTCCTTAAAAACAGAGGGGAGCTGCTTGTCACAAGCTGCTTGTGAGGCCAGTCACAAGCAGCCTGAAAGGCCCTTCTAGAGAAGCAGATCTGTGTAATTAGTCCGTGGCTGAATCAGTGCAGGAAGCAGAAGCCACATTAAAATTAACTCACTTGGTTCACATTACATCCTGCACTGCTCATTATCTAATGCAGTGTCAGAACGGAAGACCAATAAAACAAAGATGTCCCTAAGTCAGTAGGATGCACACAAAGCTGTTCTATAAAAAGAGTCTCTTCATCTGGAGAGGATTTTGGAAAGGACTATTCGCAAGAGTTAACTTTTGTCCTCTTCCAAGGTCTCTTAAAATTTTCAGTTCTCTGGAGCATCAGGACGGAGGTATTTTCAGATTTTATCTAGAAGCCAAGTAGAAGCTGGCTGTAGACAGACCCAGAAATTGTGCAGAGAGAGAAAGAAGGAGATTCATTTGCTCACTTTTGTTAGAGAAGCCATGAGTTTTGTTCTTGTCAGGAGGACTACAGTAGTTCAGTCTTGTATGTGGCCCTGGTATGAGCTGACTACTTGGGTTTTGGAAACATGTTATTGAGGAGGCTCATCAGTAGCCAGCTCACTGTCTTGCATGTACTCCTTAAAGTTCCAGGAACTCTTGCAGCATATTACTTTTTAGAGTTTCTTCAGCTCTGAAGTACCTCTGAACCTCCAATAAAATGACCCAATGTCTTATTTCGCTGCCTTTTATCTAGGCCAGGATGTAAGTGCCCTGCTGGGAACTAGAAACAGTTCCCAGTGCTTAGTGCCAGGTACTCTATTAGAGGTGCTGTTTATAGGCCATTTAGGATACCTGAGAGTGATTACATGCATTACCTTTTTACTTTAATAAATATAATACCTCACTCCCCATTCTCTTCTAATGTCAGCAGATAGCATGAATTGCTTTGCTGATAAAAAGCGCAAAGGACTATTTTTTTGCCTTTTAATCCATTTCTCTCACAGAAAACCTTCTACAGAGTTGGCAACTGAAATCACAAGAGTTCAAAAGTGGCTTTCAAGCATATGCCAAGAATTCATTGTTTCAGCACTGAGTCAGCTTAATCATTTGAACTTGCATTGCTGAGTGCTGTGCAGGAAGCTAGATCAGTTCACGTGAGTGTAAGAAAACACTGTTATAAACAACTCCTAGAGCTGGTCAAAATATTCTCACTCCTGTCTGCTGATGGCGTTAAAGGCCTTCCCCTCTTCACCTACCCAAAAGGGGAACTAAAGGGAAATTTTTTCTTGGAAGGGAAAACCTTTATGTCCACTTACTATTAAACTTTGCTACTTTTTTGGAGTACAGCTCTACTCTTCACTGTGACATACAAAAAAATGATTAGTATTGCCAATTGTAAGTTACAGTAAGAGCAAGTAAGTCATCTGTGCATGACCTATAAAAAAACCTAAGCATAAATGAAGAGCTTGTGTGTGAACATCTCCAGCTTCTGTGCTCTTTGAATTTTGCATCCAAATTTTACATGCTGGGCTTCTCTCCAAGTTTGACAAATGTTAATTAGAAAAAGAAGGAGTCGGTTGATGCTGTGCTGCCGCGCTGGCCGCGTGCCCGTGCGGGGATGTCAATGCTGCAGTGTACCCACAAGGCAGCTGCACGTGCATGCGCACAGGCCCGGGCGCACGCTGGCCTCTCCCGGGGCCGGCACCAGCCGCAGAACAACATGCCTGTGAACACCCTGGCCTACTTCCTGCAGCCTCACTGCTTTCTCTTTGCTTCTCGATGGATTCATGTTGCAGGAAATGGTTGGGTGATACCTGGAAAAGGTGGGAAACAAAGCCCAGGAAAAGTTAATCAGTATCTGTGAGAGTAAACAGAGGATATGAGCACTGGCTTTTCTGCATGAATACTGCTCATAAGTAGGGACTTTCCATAGAAGGCTTGGAGATAGCAAAGGTTATTTTCATCTGCCATTTCCTCCTTTTGATGTATTTTTTCATTGAGCAAATGCCATTACCAGGGCTTTCTCATGCATAGGCTCATACTTAGCTATTGCTCCAGGGCTTGGTGTTGCTGGAAATGTCTGTCTTTCAGCTTCCTAGTAACAGCCCTACCATTTCACAATTATTCCCACGCAACACTGGAATGTGCAGGGTTGAGAGTAAGTAATGATTTCAATAATGCTAGTCTTTCACTAACTGCCTAGTTTTACTCTGTTCTTTTTCATTCCTGGTCTTAGCAGTTAGGATTGGATGTATTTCAGTACTCCATCCCAGAAGTAGCTGAGATACTCACATGCATCCTGTTGTAAAAATCAACAGAGGTTAATATTTTAACGTCAGAAGAACAGAATAATTATTTCTAATAATATTCCTCTTGATCATGCACTAATTGCAGTTGTTAATTCAAAAATATTTTCTTGTTTTTGTGTTTTTCGAAGGATAACAATACTTCAAATGACACCTTAGTGTTATTCAGTAGTAACACAAAGAAATGTGTTACTTAAACTGAGAAGTGTAGGCATCCCCTGGACAAAAAGTTTCCCATCCCTCCTCTAGTTTTAGGGCAGAATTTTCTTGTTGTATCTTGGTAGGGGGGCTCTGGTAAGGTTTTAGAGAGTTCTCCCTGTCCTCCTTCAGCATGGCTTGTCCATGAGCATTTTGCCTCTCTTCAAAGAATCCATTTGGGAAAGAATACAAGCCATTAGTCAGACCAAAAGGGACAGGCTGTTTGTGAATTTTCCTGGAAATTAGTGCCAAAAATGGTGCAGAAGGTTTCAAAAGGTCTTACAGCATCTGTTGAACATAATTTTCTTTGTTACAGGAGGTGTTCAAGTTCCTGATATGATGGCAGGAAGGATTTCTGCTGAGTTTATCAAATGCTGTCTAACAACAGTAAAAACAATGAAAACTGTGATCTTAAAAGGGTCATCCATTAGTTTTGTAGTAATTTGTCCAGCAGCCATTTCACCACAGCCTTCTGTAGAGTGCCTGTAAACTCAAGTAAAACATTCTTGAAGATTTTCATCATCTTCAGCTATATAATATTGACAACGAAGAATAAAAAATACTGTTCTGAGAACACTTTTCCTGGGACAGATGATTATACTCTGGCAAGGCATGGCAGGTTTGGAGGGTTTTTTCTATAAGTAGTCCAGTCTGCTGATTTTTGTTTGAATAAGGACATACCTGTTAATATGTTCGGGTTTGTGAGAACTCTTACCGAGAAAAGGAATTACAGGTAACTGTGTTAGAGAAGATAAACAACCAAAAGCCAGTTCAGTTTTCTCTCAGTTGTGAACAGGATTGATAAACAGGTAACAAATTAATGTGGATAGAATGAAAGAGGTTCTTTTAAAAAGCTCTTCCATACTATCTGGGCTTAAATGTACAAAACATGCCTTCGCTTAGTTTTATTCCATTTGTTGCTACTGGTTAATCCTCATCTCTGAAGTGCACAGTGTATGCCTCTCTGATTTGACAACATGACCTGAAAATAACGGATGTGGTCAGTCCCTCTGAGCATCTGCTAAGCTGGGTGGAGCTAACTTGGTGTGTCTCTGTAGAGTGCCACCTGTGAGCAGCTTCGGCTGACACTGATCCATTGTGGGTGTCACAAGATAAGAAACAGGAAGCTGGTCCCACTTCCTGTCAGAGAAACCACAGCCTCTAGGATGCTTGTCTCCTATGAGAGACTGCAGAAGGCTGGGCAGACTGAATTTGCTAGTACAGCTACATACAGAGGGAAGGGGAACACCATGGGGCTTGTCACTGTTCTGCTAAAAGCTGCTAACCAAAACTCAGTGTTCCACTGATTACTCTAATCTGGGGGAGAAGGAAGTGGTGAAGAAGCCAAGTGATAACTTTTGTGCCTAGAATGAATCAAACAAACAGCAGAAAATAAGACACAGAACCTGCTTACAAATACAAGTATTCTTCTTATATTGATCTCTTGACCAGTTTTTGGGGTCAGGCTAAACATTCTGAGTAAGGATAGGCTTTCCTACCTCACCTGTGTTTTTTCAGATCTTCACCACCTCTCTCTTTTATATATGCAATAACTTTTATGCCTGAAGCCTCAGAATTTAGGCCGGATCATTTCTCTCTGTCTGGTGGACAGACATTTTTATGTTGCACCTTTCAAAACCATCTGCATCTGTAAAAAAATCTTCCTTTTTATCTGCACCACAAAGAGTTGTATTGATACCCAGAGTTTCAAAGCAGCTTAACTTGACCTTTACCAGCATAAGGTAGGAGGAGCAAAGCTTTCATTTGTGAGAAAAAGTTTTTCTGTTCAGTGGTGGAAGAAAAGAAGAAACAGAAAAAGATATGGCCAGACAATGTATCTTCTAGAAAGCTGTAATATTTCTTGCATCACCCAGATGTTTATGCTTTGTCTCTAAACACCTGAATTTGCCATCCCTAATTTTAGCAGAGGGATCCCAACATAAAGCTTGAAGAATATAGCAATGAGCAAGACCCGTAGCATACAGAAGATCTTTCAGTGCTCAACAGTAACTAAGTCTGCATTTGAGATGAAGCATGTAATTTATTTTTTAGAGACTCTGAATACAAAATACCAGTTTGTAAGTGTGAGGGACCTTCTGACAAGCAGCAGATAAAGCTTTACTGTGATGAAGAAAATGCAATAATAGTAAAGAGTTATTAAGTCTTTTTATGACAATCCATCCTATATTTCATCCCAGAAGATGCTGATAGCTCCTTTTCACCGTGTCTTAAGTGTGCCAGCTCTATTATACAGATCCCAATCTTTAAACCATGCTTTGGCAAATGTATCCTTTGTGGCACTTGTGTGATCAATTATGCTTTACTCAGTGCTGTGATTGTTTACAACACACCACAGTCTTCCACTGCATGTGAAGACACATTTATTACAGACAATGGTACCAGTGCTGATCTGTTCTTATTGGCCATTTCAAAACAAAAGCCAGACAAAAAGGCATCTGTTTTCAGTGGCTGCTCAGGTTAGTACTGAAAGTCTCTTCTCCTCTTGGTGCTTTTTGCCCTATGTTGGAATACAGCTGTCAGTGCTCAGGGGCCCCTTTCACTGAGGGCCTAGAAGAGCTGCTGTGGACTCAGACTAATTCTAGCACTGACCTGCCTTTCACAAGCTGTTCAGGCAGATCTTCCCACTGAGTCATTAGAGCCCTACAAATGGTATACAGTTAAAACATACAAGAGTGTCAAAATGAGTCATATTTTTCAAGTGACAGTTGCTATTCTGAGTGACTGTTTTTGCATTACACTTACCAGGACATGCAGGAAACAACAGCATTTAAGCTTTCCTGCTGCTTGTGTTCCTAGCATGTGACCAGCCAGAGCAGTTATATCAGTGAGCCACACCTTGCTTTACCCAGAAATCATATTCCCAGGCATACATACCACTTTATCAGGAGGAAGTGACTCTAGACTTCTACAAAAAGTTGTTTCATGCAAAGAAGGGGCTTGCTTTCAGTGGCCAGCCTGACTTGCAGACAGTACACCTTCTGCCTTGGAGACAGGTGAAAATGGAACTGAGACTCTACACGTATCCGCAACACTACCAGCATGTAGAGGGAAGAAAGGCAGAGTTAAGGACATGGTAGAAGTGACCATTCCCGTGAATTACAGACTTGGAGGACAAAAGCTGGGGAACACAAAGAAACAGTTGGACATGCCCATGCAGAAAAACAACCCCAAAAAGGAAATGGTAAGGCTGCAACATGGGAAGAGTCATCAGTAGGTGGAGGAGTATGTCTCTGTCATGAAGAAGGGCAGAAGGGATTTCTGATTTGCAGAGAAAAGCCAGCAAGGAAGAAGATAGCACTGGAATGAGCATATTTGCTGTGAGAGTGAAAAGTGAGAGAAAAGCAAACAGTAAGAAAAAGGCACAGATCATTGAAGGAGGTAAAAAGAGGTACAAGGGTGAGGAGGACAGACTGATGAGAAATGGAAGTTGTCTACAGCCTTAATGTAAACTAACACAAGTCAGGGGACATTCCCACCAGCCTGTGCACACACACAAACACCACAAACAAACAAACCTGTTTACAGCTACCTTGGGTGTCCAAAAGCCACAAGAAGAAATGAAATAAGGAGAGGACAAAAAACGGAAGAGTTAAAAGGTTAGGTGAGGACAAGAGTCTAAGCCAATTCAGAAACAGATACACAAGCAAAGGAAATTCTAAACGGAAGAAGAGGAAAGGGGAAGGAGGAGGAAGACAGAAACCAGTGAGCTGAGTATGTGGGAATAGTGCTGGTTTCCACATAAACCTCCTTTGTTAGCAGCTCTTCCAGTTCTGGTCTCTGAATAGCTGGAGCAGTTCCCACTGTTCTGCAGGGAGATACTGCATTTTTTGCTGCAGCCACAATGAAACAGTTAAATCCTGTGCAAACTCTTGCAGTAGTACAAGCAAGGCCCTACCCATAACGGCTACAAGCCTGTTTTGTTACAGCCTTGAGGAGGAGGGGGAAAAATTCTTTAAGTAACCCTTTCCAGGGCACTGTTTTCCCTCTTGCTTTTGTTTTTCTTTCTTTATGGAGATGAGCTGCATTGAACTCCTGCTAATTGGTAGATAAACAGGAATTTAATGTTGCATGTTTGGTATAATTTTCACAAGTCATAGGGAAATTTCAAACAAAACTAAAGCTGTTTTACAGATTTTCAGTTTACCCATGGTAGCTCCAGTGAAGTTCCTGTTGGAACACTTCCCTTTTTATTCTTGTTTGCAATTTCAAATTTGGTGTCAAAGGGAGAACCCACAATTATCACTTCAGGCACGTTTAAAGACAGTTATAGTTAAACAAAACTTAGTTGAAAAAAGCATCTGTTGGAGACCTGCTCTTTGAGGAGAGCCATAAGCTAAATTTAAAGTTGCTTCCTGTAACTCAAAAAATTAATTTCATCCTTGTTTCTTCTTTGTCCCTACTCCAAACTGAAGACTTCTGATGACAAGCTGGTTGAAAATACTCATGGATAACTAAACTCAGGTGGAAAAATGTCCACGAGGAGGCCAAAATACTGTACAAACCAACAGCAGATTCCAGCTAGGGTTCAGCTGGAGCGTTGCCTGTCCCTGGCATCCTGCCTCAGAGCCACAGGCCAGCCATATGTCTGTGGGCCCTGGCCTGGGCCAGTCTCCCAGGAAGACTCCTGTCCCCACAGGGATCACCAGGCTGGAGATGGCAGTGCCTTGTGCACTGGTTTTGAAAGCCTCAGCAGCCCCAGTTCTCTAGAGCCGTTCAGGCACGTGTTGATGAGGCCTGTCCAGAGATGGAGCACTCTGCTGGACAGTTACAGTGGGGAAAAGCAAACATGGCCTGGGACTCAAGTTTTCTTGCTGGGATAAGCTGAGCTAACAAGAAGCTGCTGTGGGTTCAGCTGCCCATTTTGTTTCCTCATCTGCACGTTTCTATCACTTCTCTGCACTAGTTGCCAATGCTCAGCAGTGTGATGAGCCTGAAGAGCTCACAGATCAGGCTGAAAACTAATCTGGTATGAGCCCTCTCTGCCCCCCACCCTATGCAGTCAGCTCAGCAGCCCCTGGAGAAGATAAAGAATGGGAAACAGAGGCAAGGAAGGCAGCAGGGAATTTTCTGTTGGGAATGCACAACCAGCTGCACAACCAGCTTGCACTGGTGGTCTAGCTGCCACCTGCAATGCCAGTCTGTGATTGTCCATTAGCCATTATTGGGTCCTACCAGTACTGAAAAGTTTCACCATACAGACAGGCAAACAGTACATAATAACTAAAACTAAAATACTCTGCTCATTATCCCAGTAATTCATTTTTCTTTTATTTGAATTTATTCTTGAGAGGTTTTGCCAGAGAAACTATTAAATGATCCTACCTCCACCTCACAAAAGCTTTTACTTTCAAGACAGAATAGATTCCTTGCTGGTCACTCCTCTCTGGACTCTCATGAATATAATTTTGAAAGACCTTCATGGCTAAATTAAATATTAGGGAAAAGAATGGCAGAATGCCAGCCCCTTTATCTCATACTATTATAATAATAAAGATCATATGTAATATTATTACCCTTGTATACTCATTTTGGCCTTTTCCCTGTTGTCTTGGAACATCTCCTTTGTCATTCATTGATTGTATTCTTAATAATAGCATTGCATTGAAGCACAGGGTAGGCTGAGGCTCATAAATATAACCATACAAGAAGTCAGAACAATCACATTCATCCACTATGCTTTTCAGTGTAGTATCTGTTGTCTTCAGTTGCATCTCCTCTCTCTCCACTGTGGGCTCTAATACATGCAGAAAACAGGAGCTCAGGGAGTCTGAGCTAAAATAGACTGGACGTTGGGGACCCAAGAAAGTAAGGACTGTTGCATGTTTGCCCTTGTCCCCAGGCACCCACATCTGGGCACTGTCATTACAGAACATGAGGCCAAACTGCTTTTAGGGCAGACCCAGCACAGACACTTCATATATTTTATAGCACCTGAATTTGGCCCAGATCTCACAGAGTTCTTGCCATCGACTGAAGCTTTGTGGCTAGCAAACTACACATCATCACAAATCATGTTGCACAGTCACTAGGGAAACATTCCTCAATCAGTCTCCCTGTTCAAACATCTTCATGTGTTACTCATAATGCTCTATAGAAGTAGCATACATGACATTACGTGTAAATAAAAAGTCTCTAAAAAAATTAAACACTTGCTAATCTTGTGGGGACATTGTGCTGAAAGGGGTGTATCCATCAAAAGAAAACCAATTCCATTTCATGCAAGCTTATCAGGAAAACATACACAATATGCAACCATTTCACAGCTGCCAAAAGAGATCAGCCTAATTTCTTTTTTTAGCTAGAAGGGGAAATTTAACCAGGCAAAGCTGTTGGAAGCCAAGAAGACTATTTTAAAATAAAAGTAGAAACCATCCACAATGTCATCCAAAGGCAGAAGAGTTTGTCTGTGAAATCAAACACTTGGCCAAGTGACATAGTTGTGACATTAATGTGGCTCCACGTGAGGTATGTCAATTAGTGAATTTATTGGTAGACTGTCTGTAATCCTGAGAACTAAACCTAGAGAAAGCATTTTCTACAGTTCTGTTTCTGATATTTCTCTATCCTGATCTCTCCCATCCTCCTTCCTCTCTATTTCCTTCTCATCCCTCTTCCATACAACAACTGGTTGCATGCTAACAATATTTTCCTTTGTGTCTCTGCAAATACCAAGAGATCCAAGCATGTCTCATGGAATTTGAGGCTATCATCTGTTCATATGTACTGGGTAGTCAGCAACTTCCACAAGACAACCATTTTCCTCACCCAGATTTCATTTGCTTAAAAACATCTTAGGAATTCTTATGAATTGTTTAACTGTTTCAAATTAGCACTGAAAGAAGCCCTCCCACTTACCTCCACAATTGCACCCAACCTGAATTTGGATGCATTAAGAATAAAATCAATGAATGCCAACCCGCATGCCATTAGAAACCATTCAGGCCAAAGAGACGCCAGATGTTAAAATTTTCAAAAAATAACTACTGAAAAAATAAGACTGTGTAGGGTGGCTGGATTATCCTGCCCAATTGGAGACTGAGAGCTGCTGAACCAAGATAGAGGGAGGATAAGGCTGAGAATGTTGGGATTGTCCAGCCTAGAGAAAAGAAGGCTCCAGGGAGCTGTTGGAGCAGCAGCCCAGAACCTAAAGGGACCTGCAAGAGAGCTGGAGAGGGACTATTGACAAGGGCAGGTAGTGATAGGACAAGGAGGAATGGCTTTAAACTGACAGAGGGATTTTACATTAGATATTAGGAAGAAATGATTAGCTGTGAGGGTGGTGAGACACTGGAATAGGCCACACAGAGAAGCTGTGGATGTGCCATCCCTGGAACTGTTGAAGGGCAGGTTGGATGGGATTTTGAGCAACATGGTCTAGTAGAAACTGTCCTTGCATGTGGCAGGGGTGTGATGGGAATTGGAACTAGATGATCTTTAAGGTCCCTTCCAACCCAAATCATTCTGTGATTCAAAGAGCTGCACAGTCCTTGCCTGGGCTCCTCTAAGAAGCTTCGTGAAGATGGCACAGACTCCTCCTCAGATGGGCATGGCTTCTGAACTGCCACAGGAAAGGTGGTTCCAGGAGATTAAGCTTTGGAGATATACCTAGGAATCAAAACTCTTCTGTTTTCTGGGAGAGGGCAGTTAATGACTTACTCCAGGAATAAGTAATCCATGTCCAGCAGTGGATCCCCATGCCAGTAGTCCTTATAGACACTATGTAAATATGCTTACATTTTTCTGTGTTTGTGGTGCAGTCACTCTGCAGGTCCTTGTGGCTTAATTATCCTCTTGGGACCTCAGTTGCTGCCTCTGAGGGGGCTGATATGTCCCTGTCTAGGTATTCTTCAGATGAAAGCAGTGATGTTATTATTACTACAGTATCATCATGCTGCAAATGGACTGCTTGTGCTTGGTTACCTACCACAGATTTAATACATGGGCATAACAGTCTTCTCTTTGTGTTTTCACAGCCTGGCTCTTCAAAGGAGACCTTTTGTTTCCATCCAGGATGATAAATGGGTTTTAGTTTGATTTTCTGAGAGGGAAGCTTATGTGATTGTACTGTCTGTCATCTGTCTACACCGATAAGTTTTTAACGGCCGCAGCCAATTATAATTATTTCCAAAGAAAAAACTGCCAGAGGCAGACATCTTAATGATAATTTTATTTCTATGGATTTTGTGAAAGACAGCAGCAGACTGGGGTGGGGCTAAGGAGGAGGAGGAGGGAGAGGACAACGCACAAGACCACACTGAGAGTGTGCCATGTCAAGGAAGTCTAGGAGGCCTCAGCTGATCTTCAGCCCATCCTGGCTGAAGGCTGGCAGCCAGCCAGTCTGCAGCCCTTGGAGAGTCAGTGGGCATTGGTGTCTGCAGACATCTCACAAAACGTACTGTTCTTGTCCATGGGTGTGATTTCATAGGGGACGCCACTGTGGCTGTGGCTGCGGTGCTGAGCAGGAGCAGGCACAGCCTTTTATTCTGCTGGCTGTGATGCAGGGATCTTGTTGTGTTGGTGCAGGCAGTGGCACTGTGTTGCCCTGGGCCTGCATTTGTGGGCTGCAGAACCTGGGTGGTGGCTGGGCTGGGCTGGGCTGGGCTGCTAGGTGCCCCCAGGCAGGACAGACAGGCAAAGTGCAAGGCACGGTCAGCATATGCTCCATGCTGTGACTAATTGAACATAATGGGTGCACTGCTAACAAAGACTCACTAGTGTGGAGGACAGTGTGTTCTCTGTGCTCAGAGACCTGCCAGCCACTAATGAAAGCTGCTAAGGCCAGCTTTGTAAATGCATTTAGGTGACTGAGCCAGATATTTGAGGACAGGTAGAACCTAACTCTCTCTGACATAAAAAGGGACTCTGACTTGCACTGCATGGAAGTCATGTCTTTAAACAGATTCAAAGCTGTGAACATTTCTCCTTAAATTGAAGAATAGAAAATTGACCCTCTCTCTGAGTGAATCTGGTGAAATGAGAGGTTTCTAGAACCCCTGAGAACCAAGTAACTTAGCTGAACCTTTCCCTGGAATGAGACATACTGCTTCACTATTACAGAATGTTCTCGGAAGGAGCAAAATGTCTAAGATGAAAGCAGATCACCATCTTCACTGCCTAGCTACCATGACATGTAATTCTTCTTGGCTTGTCAATAACCTGATCCAGTTCTCCAGGTCTTATGTAAGTGGAGGACAGCTGCAGGTAACCCCCAGGTTGTCTGCTCGGCTGTCTCAGCTGCAGCCTGCAGCAGGAGTTCAGTGACCTGGAACACAAATGTGCTTTCAGAAGCCCTCATGGCAGGAGAGTTTCACAGGCTGGAGTTTTGCCCCCCTTATCTCGCTGTTAGCTGAACCTTTCCCAGAGTGCTTTCTGTTGAGCAAGAGTGAACAGGATTTCTTGTCTCCCACATCCCCCACTATGTCACTAATGTCACTGAGTTGCCTTGCCTGATGAATCCCAGCAGCTACAGCAGCAGCTGAAGAAAGGAAATTGCAAAAAAATGCATTCAAATACACAACAAGAGTAGAAAGACAGTAAGCGAAGAAGGGGAGGGTTGGGAGCATGAAAGAAGCACTGTTTCCCTAAAACAGTTTGTTTTTAAATGGAGGACAAATGACTGCATTTTATCCCTACCAAACATCTGTGAAATGTTAACATTTCTTCACAGCATTGCTTTATTTTTGCCTAAGTCTTCAGCAAGTATTACTCAAAGTTAATTCAGGCTTTGGCCCTTGGGAACTTATTTAATGTGCTAGTGCTTAGAAGTCCATTAATATTTATAAATGTCACTTGAATTCCATTTTTACCTTCTTATCCAGGCAAGGGCACTCGTAAAAACATTTTTTCCTGTGTTTTTGTTGGGTTTGGTTTTGGTTTGTTTGTTTATTTGTTTGTTTTTTCAGAATCATAGTAAGCTCAGAGTTGAGCCTGCTCTAAAAATGTCATCTTCTATACAGCTGTGATATACAGTTTTGCTAGCCTGCCTGTGCCCCGAAGAAGGGCCTGAGACTTAGATGTTAGGCCTGAAAAAATGGAGATGGTGTCTATTCTCAGCTCTGCCACTGGCTAATTATGCAACCTTAGTCAGTTCATTTAACCTCAGCACGCTTAGGTTTCCAGATCAGAAAGAAAAGGGATAAAAGGCCGCTCTGTGAATCCTTTGTGGAGCCTGAGGGAGAACAAGGCATTACCCATCACGTTGCTGCCTTGTGAGCTCTGGGTGTGGGTGGTTTCTGTGTGAGGGTAGGGTACCTGTGGTGAGTGAGTCCGGGAACACAGATGGAGGCCTGGCCACTGCATTTCTTGCCAAGGGAGACAGCCCTCACAGTCGATTTGACAAATCACAGCTACTGACACCCTCTGCTTTAGGCACTCAGGCTTTTATGTCACTTTTCAGCAGCTTCCTGCCAGCCACAGCAGCCACTGCCTCCTGTACACTGACTTTTGTATGTGACTCGTGCCTGTCACAGCTTGCTGACCCCAGAGAGTGATCAGTGGCATTCCAAAGAGCTGTAAAATAGTATAAAATGACAGATCCATGCCTACTGAGGGTAATAAAACAAGTTGCCTGATTTAAAGACCAGAAGTGTGCCTTGAAAGTCATGAATGAGAGACTCAGACAGTTTTCAAAATATATGACCTCTCACTTTTGGAGCACTTGGATTTAAACACAGTGTTGCAACAGCAATTGTGCTTTTCACAGCTGCTGAGATGTGTTTCTCTGTGAGCTTCTACACCATGTACTGCTGGGCAAAACAAGAGTGATGTTAGGAAGTGGTTAAAAGCATGCAGCTCTGGTATTACAGCAGGGGTTGCTCTGTGTTCCTGGTTCAAAACAGAAAGCAGAGCTGCCCAACCTTTGTTTCAGTGGGCATCCGAACTGTCTTGTTCTGCACAGTCCTGCTGCCCAAAACCATCAGCAAGCAGAGGCATTGCAGACATTTCTCGGCAGCAGAAGGCAGAGCATTACAAGACAAAGTATTTCAGGTGCACACTTAGCTGGATGGCACAGGAATCTCCAACACCATCAGGGAAACTGCGTGCAAAGAGTTATCTTTGAGGGATTTGTGAGACTTGGCTTGGTAGTACAGGAGGCAGCAGCACCTGAGACAGCAGTGCTCTCCCACACAAGGCTCCTGGCCCTCCGAAATTTCCCATGTGCGCTGTTTTGCTTCTAGGCCAGTGTGGGTGTGATATGTGTTACCTTAGCAACAGGGAAAAAAGTACGTGCTGCAGCTGTAGCCTTCTCTTTGCAGCAGGAGAGCATCCCTGGTTTTCTTACAGAAAATGCTGCGCAGCTCCCCACAAAGGGGACCTCGGTGCCTGTGGCTATCAACGTGCTGGCACGCAGGGCAGATACAGATATGAGCTGTGGCTGACGCAGACATGTCTTCCCTGCTACCCTCTGCTCCAGCTCGTCTCTTCTGGCCTCCAGAGAACATCATCTGAGTCAGTCTGGCAGGAGCAGGATCAGCAGCTTTGTGCCAGCCCCCTCCATCATTTCTCGAGTCAGATGGCTCCCACAGCTCAAGGCTTTTTACTAAACTTGAATGCTGGAGGATGTCTGAGTGCTTTATGAATATCTGGAGGAAACAAACGCGGCAGCCAAGGCATCAGTACCCATTAATCACTTTGGGAGTGATTAATTCGCTGGGGAGAATTTAAGAGAATAGAGACTCAGGAAGCAGGGGAGTGTTTGTGGGGTAGACCCATCCAATATAAAGCCAATATAAATGTTGCAAAACCCCATGCAGTAAATGCAGTAAATCTGTGTGAGACATAAAACCTATGGAAACTCAATTTCTCACAGAATTTTGATTCTGCCCTGGCTTTCATCCTCTGCTGAACTTTGGGACTTGTAACAACATTGCAAATATAAACATATCTATAAATGTACATACAGGTATGTTCCCCAAATATATTTAACAGTCTTTTCTTTAATGCCTCACCAACACATATGTTTGAGAACAAAGTATGCATAGATTCAAAATTTGAAGGTAACTCCACATTAAAAGTTCTAAGAAGAGCTACTCCTGGAAAAAAAAATCTCGTTGAAACACTTGCTGAAATTGTCAAATGTATGTATTATTGCAAACATAGGAAAAAGGAGCATTTATCCTCGCTTTTAAATTAAGTGCAACAACTGATCCAAGTTCTTCAGTGTTTCTGAACATTTTGTGTTTCACTTGCACTTAATGCATATGACTAAAAGCAGGAGCAAATGTACCCCTGGCAAAGCTGGTCTTGCCCAGGCTTTTAGCGATAAGGAGGACGCCCTCAGCCCCCGGCGTCAGCTGACTAACGGGAAGGGACGGGGCAAACGAAAGCGCTCCCTCCGTCCCCTCCCGCCCCCGCCGGGCCGCGGCCCTGCCCACCCCAACGGGGATTTTGCCCTTCAAAAAAATCAAGATGTTTCGTAATCAACAAAGCTGTGGAGGAGTCACCCTGTCAATGCTTCCCCTTTCATTGGAGCCGGCATCTTCCCCTGGCAGCCATTTTACGCGGCCCCGAACGCCACGCTGTGCCTGAGGGGAAACCGATCCACAACACCGCGGCTCCGGAGCCTAGGCGAGCATGGGATATATGTCCTGCTAATCACTTCAAAAAGACACGAAACGCCACTAAAAACAAGTCCTATCGCAGCTCAACTCCCGCGGGCTGCTGCGGACTACGGGGTGGGGGGGGGGAGCGAGGCTCTCCGTGAAGGGGCCCCGCCCCCCCGCGCAATCAGCGGTGGGAGCGCTCCGGCTCCGCCTCCCCTCCTCCGCCGCTCGCTCGCTCGCTGCGGCGCCGCTCGAGCCGCCGCTGCTCCGGGCCGCGCCACTGCCGCCGCTCCGCCATGTGGCTGCTGGCCGCCTCCGTGCTGCTCGGTGCCCTGCGCGCAGGTGAGTGCCCGCCGCGCCCGCTCTCCTGCCTTTCTCTCCCCTTGTCTCGTTGTCCCTATTTCTCCGACTGCGGCCGCAGCGATCGCCCCGAGATGCATCGCATCGCGTGCGGTCCCGGCGCGTGTACCGCGGCGGTGTCTCCGGCGAGGCTCCCGGAGTGCGAGGCGGGTGCGAGGGGACGCTAAGCCGCCCCATGAACCGCGGGAAGGGGAGGGTCTGGTGGCGGCGGACGGAGGCCGGTCTCGGGGCCAGCGGGGCGGAGCGGCCGCCGCCCGTCCTCCCGCCGCTCGGTGAGGGGACTCGCGGCGCTCCAGCCCGGAACTCTCGGCTGTTCCTGCTGGCAGCCGGCGCGTGTGGGACCGCGGCTCCGCAGTGGTAGATCGCCATCCTTTGGGAAGGAGCGGGGACACACACACACACACACACACGCAACACACGCTGTTATCCAGCCCCCGCGGCTTCCCGCATTGTCCCCGGGGCCGGCGGTGGGCTGCTCCCCTCAGAAGTTGCGGGGGAGAGGAGAGGAGAGACAGCGTGCCCAGAGCTTTGCTCCTCACCTCCCTGTGCATTAGGGCAGCTCAACTCCCTGTGCTTTCCTGAAGTGCCGCGCTGGTCCCTCGCTGCACAGGGTCTGGGGTTAGCGGCGTTTCTTGATCTTTAATAGGTTTGTGTTCCATCGAAGTGCAGTTGACATTGCAGAGTCTTAAATTCTTATTTCTCTGCCTTGAGAAGAAACTCAGTGGGAGGGACAGAGCTAAAAAGATTTCAGCGAGGTGCAGGTGCTGTAGTGTTGTTCTGTCAGTAAGCGGCACATCGAAACTTGCGTGTTTAAACCTCATGTCGAAATCCCAGTCTGGGTTCCGGAGTTAGCCGTAGACTGACTTAAATGTCGAGTGCCCCAGCGTGGTTTGCATGAGGAGGTGAGAGGGGCCGGCTCCCATCAGGTGCAGTGACCACACTTAACCAGCTCTGCCAACTGTGTGCAGCAGTTCTGAATTTGCTCTGCATGTGCAGAGCCTTTCTGTGGCAGCCTCGCAACTGCGAGTTCCTCAGAAGCCCCCACGCTGCGTAGTGTAAGGCTCTAAAATTGCCACCTTCATGTGACGCCTGTAAGATGATAACCTACGAGAAAGTTGGAGGCGAAGAGCCCACCCAGTAATCCATTGCCTGCAGGATTTGGTAACTGGTGGGAGAGGCTTCTCTTGGCTTCCTCTTAGCACCAGAATCGTTGGGAAGTCGGTAGTGGAAGAACCATCTGCAGGAAGTGGGGCTTCCTGAAGGCTGCGCTGCTGAAGGGGCTCCCTTCAGTGGGAGGGCAGCCACACAACCTCTTCCGTCAAAGCTGCCGGGTCGCAGAGGACTGAGCCCGCGAAAATGTGAATGTGCTGGCTCTGAAAAAGAGGAAAAATTCCAGCAGTTTTTATCGTGATTTAGTGTGAAACAGATGTGAAATTTATTTCACAAAGAACCATTGAAGGTTTTAATTGTATATGTTTGATGTTTATTAGGACATAGGTTGAGGTTTGTGGATGACTCTTTTGTCCTGCTTTTGTTACTTTTATTAGTTTAAAAATGCAACACAATGAGTAAACCAGAGAATACTTCTTCCTCATTGCGAAACGCCGTCATGCATAATACATACAGAGCCAGTTTATTTTAAGCTTTTGTTATTCAGTAGTAATCCAGGAAATAGTGTTAGAATATTAAAGCAATATTTAAAACAGGAGTGGATTTCTTTTTAAATGTGATCTGAGACTCTTGAGGGGAAGAAAATTAAAGAGCTACTGCAAATAGTGACATAACTTTTTTTTTCCCTTTCCCTTTTTTTTTTCTTTCTCCCCTTGCCCTTATTAAGTTTAGTTGTTAAATACATATCATCATTCTGAGTTGGTTTTATACATGTGAATATAGGTAGTTTCCCTGAAGTTTCTGGAGCTATTCCAGTTTGTAAGTCTCAGTGCTTACAGTATTAGGGGATTTTCATATCCTTTTCCATATTTGGTTTTATCAGATGGATGTAGTAAAGCATTTTGAATTATTAATGGCTCTGGGACTTTGGGGAGCAATTACTATGAAAAAAGCGATTAAACTTTGTTATGATTTCATACAAACAAGGAAAAATAGAGAAAATAAAATATTCAAAGCCCTCATAGCGTACATCCAAGCTAGTTTAATTAACCCGTTTTTTCTGGTTTCTGGTGTAATTTATATAGTGCTGTTACAATTTTTTATATTCTTAAGAGCTAGTGAATAAATCTTCATTTCTGATTAAGTCTTGGCATAGGGCTGAGGTCCGTCTTGAAACAGTTGTCAGTCAGTAGTACTGTTTTAGAACTGTGGTGCCATGTGGGAGAGAGATGGGAAAACCCAGCAATGGTAACGTAATCCTTTGAGGTGTTTATTTTTCCTCACCTGCATTGAATGTGATTGTTAGAGACATTAGTCATGGTGATTTGTACTACAGGTTGGTGATTTTTACAAATTCTCCATTTTCTATTTTGTTGTGTATGCAGTGAAATGCTAAGTAGTAATCTTATTTCATATCTGGTATTGTGTGTGCACGTTCTTCACTGGAAAGGAAAAGAGAATTCGCAAGAAGTGATCTAAACCTGTGGGCATTTGGCTCCACCTTCAGAGATGAGAGGGAACAAGTGACAAAGCTTTCTTGCCTAAGCTGCCCTGCCTGCCTTTTCTCAGAAGTGTAATAATGAGACTTTCTTCCCTGTGTCCTTAATGAGCTGTAAAGGGAGCTTGGGTGGAGCTGATGGCTGGACCTCAGTTTGTATTGTGTGATCAGCAGCAAAAAACTGAACATCAGTGGCACAGTCTATGGTTAATGTTATCTGTAGGTTTTGCAGAAACCAGACAGAATTTCCCCTTGTGAAATAGAAGTGTCCGAGTAAATAAATGGCAACCCAATTTTTTTTTTTCAAGTGGATGATGGGTTATCATATCTATATATTAAATTATGGTGAGAATGGCTTGAGTTTGTGTAGAATTAGAATTGTGTAGTAAGTAGAATTATTATAATGTCTTTTTATTCATCTTCTGTTGATCCCTTGAAGCATGATTCTCTTTTTGTGGTTTCACGGGAGAGTTTGTTTTGTTTTCCCAATTCACTTATAATTATTTCTTTGTTTTTGAGTATTAAGAAATAATTCTGAATGTGTCCATTTTCATTTTTTTTGTAGGTTCTGCCCAGTTGACACTTTCTGGGACGAGTATTATAGAAAAAAATGACTGTAATAGAACCGTAGTTTTGCCTTGTTATGCGACTAATCTAATCCAGAACAGTGAAAAATTCATGTTTGTTACATGGACAAGTCAAGGAGTTATAATTTTTTCTTATCATGGAGGAACCAAGAACATTAATCGTCATCCCTCATTTTCGTCTGCAAGACTTCTATCCCCATCGGAATTAATCAAGGGTGTGGCCTCGCTGGCGATTGACAGTCGACAAGCAGTTGTTGGAAATTACAGCTGTAAAGTAACAGAATCAAACAGAGAAGGAAAAATAAGAATGCAACTTGTAAACAGCTCAGGTGAGTTGCCTGCTATTGTTTCAGAACCTATTGGAAGGGGAAAACAAACAAAATCTTAAGGGAAAGAGAAAATAATGAACATGGCAATGTGATCCTTTAAAGTGAAATGTAAAATATGTAGCACCCAGGCCTTCTAACTTGTAAGCTAATATGGCTTATTTAGGTTTAAGTTAGAGGGGTGTGCTTCCATGGGAAAGATCTGAACACATTTTTTCATTCTGTAATAATGTCTGAGCATGATTTAGGTCCTATATAGGAAAATCTATGTTTTACCACATATTTTTGATTATGTAGATGTTGATATATTCAGCAGTCTAATGTTATTGTGTGACATATTTCTGATCAGTTTCATAATACTGGAATGTATACATCCATCACAGTGTCTGCAGAGATCTTTTCTTGGAAGAATTGCATCTTGCAACCTTTAACTCTGCTGGAAAACTACAGGTAGAACTAATAGAAATTCTCTTTTAAGAGCTCTAAAACTCAGTCTGAAAGTTGGCGGTTTTCTAGCGAGGTTGAAAATGCTACTGCTAGATGACAACTTGCTGCAGTTTTCTAGCATTAAATGTCGTCTTCAAAAGATGGTGTTGAAAGTGATGTTGAAATGAATGAGATTCACTAAATGAATTTCTCATCTAGAGAGCTGTTTTACTTTATCTTGTCAGTCCCAGCCCACGTTCTCCAGCACCTCAGCTGTTGGATAATGGGTTCTGCTGTACTTGTGTCATCTGTCCAGTGCTGTGCAGATGTGACAGTTTCACTGGACATAGGTGTGCCCTGTTCATCTGTTTTGCACAGAGACTTGCCTCTGGAGAGCTGCTCAGAAGCACTGAATGTGTTCCATATATGTAGCACACGGAGCCTTACCCACACACTCCAGAATTTTTTTTTTTGGTTTTGCTATTAGTTTTCGCACTTCACAATAAAATATTGGTGAAGCTCAAGCAGATGTTGTGTCCTCCTGCAGGCATTTGTGTAATTCTCATTTGGATCTAGTTGTTGAGTTAACCATATACCCTGCATAGCAAACGTGATCCTGAAATTGAGAAGGGCACAGTCACTGAAAGGGAAGATGCTAGAATATCATTCTTTTCTTAGAATGCTGCAAAAACAGGAAAGAGGTACATGTGGCTTCTGTTTCCTTCATTCTCTTACAGCTTACTCAGACTTTTTTGACTGTTTATGCAATTCAGTGTTACTCTCCAGAAGAGGAAGCAAGGCTTGAGAATGTAGGAGAATCAAGTCCCATTTGCAAGTTTTATTTTCTTTGTGTTTATAATTAAGAAATCGGTATAAAGACATCAGAGCAGGAAACTGATATAATTTTTCTAATTTCATTTTCTAGTTGACAGTTGCGACGACGAAACATCGGAGAAATGTGGTTAGTGAAAAACTCTTGAGGTTGCATTAGGTTTGAAAGTATATGCTAGAAAACATAAAACTTAGGTTTGAGGGTGAAGGAAAACCGTCGCTTGCTCTCTCTCTCAGTTCTTCTGCACAACTTTTTGTTGCTTGCTCCTCCTCAGTGTTCTAGAGAAACTCTTGAGACAATAAGCTAATCAAAGAAAGTTTTAGTGACTGAATTTTGAAAAGGGTTAGTGGATAATGGAAATCCTGTACCAGTCTTCACTGCATCATTTCTGAGCAATGAATTCATGCTGTCACTACTAGCATGTTCCAATTGGTGCTTCAACAAAGATAGTCATACAAGAGGCAGCTGTTCCATCTCTCTTAAAGAATCCCTGGATTCACCTAGGCAGTAAGAGTGTGAGCAAGATTTCTGTGCAAGTGCCCTCGTCTTTGTGCGCAGACACACTTTCCTGATCAGGAGAGTGACTGTCAAGTTTTCATTCACTATTTCATTTTCCTCTCTTCATCATCTTTCATCTTTTTTCTTGCTGCTTTTTTGCTTCTCTTATTTCATCGTCCGTCTCATTTCATTTCTTCCTTGGCTTTTCCCCCTGTTTTCTTTCCCTTTACTCTTCTCTTCACTCTTCTTTCCCCAGTCTGGAAGTCTCTCTTCTTAGCTTGGAACAGGCTGCCCTATATTGGCTCTCAAAGCACTGCTTTATGCCAGGAGTTCAGTTGATTACTATGAAGCACTAGAGTAAGGGAAGTGTATTTCCAGGAAAATGCTTTCAGCATTTTCATTTCAGCCTCTTCATTGCATGTTGCATGTGTCTGCAGTATTGCAAACTCTTCTGTGCAGGAAATTCTTTCAGACTCAAGGACCACACATGATTCTGTGTTGCATGCTGAAGCCCCAGTTTCTTGGTTGCTTTCTCTTTACGCTGGATGATGTCAGCTGGAAGTGCTGCAGAGGAAGTGAAGTGGCTCTCAGAGTCTCTGCTTGCAGTTATTTAATTATTTGCAGTTGCATCAAACAGCATCACTGGGATTTGGCTTATCTAGGGAGCAGCCACTGTGCATTACAAGTTACTGTTCAATATCAGTTGCTTTTTCAATATTGCGGATAAAGCAAAAAGCCTTGCATCAAACAATTCAGTGAATCAACCTTGTTTGGTGCGTGTCATGGTTTGATGCTAGCACGATGCCAGTGCCCCCATGAATATATATCTCCCTGGTGTCTACTGTGAGATGTGGTCAGAAATAGAGCACAGCAGGCTCCAGCTTAGAAATAAAGAAAAGAAACTTTACTAACCTACAGCTATATGTAAAAAGAAACACACACAGAGGTCAGAATGAAAACCTTCCAAAAACATTCCTCCTTCCCCCACCAAACTTCCAATACACCACAGTAGGACAAAACCTTGGCTTCTCAATTCAGTAACCACCCCTCAGATCACCAACTCTCAATCCATCACTATCCTTCAGATAATCAATTCTCAGTTCATCATTGAGTGAGGAGTCCCTCTTGTACCATAGGCTTCCCCTGGAAACACAGTTGAGACCTCTTGTGTTTCCATGTCACACGTGGCACAACCCGGAGATCATTTGTCATCGTGACATCTTCCTTCCATGCCCAGTGCTCTCACCACTGTGCATGGACCAGAGCTGCTTCTAGGGTTCTCCTTTTAAGGATGCTTTGCCCAGTTTCAAAAAAAGCGCAGTCTCTCACTTTAGGGACACCTGTACCCCCCAAATTCACCCCTACCCCCCCCTCCTTTTCTGCAGGCCACGCTGCCAGCATGTGATATCAAATGGCCCAAGCGCTCTGTCTCTCTCGCTCGCTCGTGCTCTCTCTGTGCTGCTCCGCCCTTCCAGAGGCGTTCACCTCACTTGTGTGCCCAAGGCCCAGCCTACCTCACCCGGCTGCATGGCTTCCGCTCCCCTTGCCAACGCCCAGCTGGTCCCCCAGGGGACCTCTGACCTTTTTCACCCACCAGAACCAAGAGAGAGTTTTCCTGGGAGTTCTCTGCGTTTAACCCCCGTGTTCTCAGAGGTGTATTCATGTCCTCAGTGGCCACACCAGGTGCCAGTATTCAAATCTGAGCACCCATTGGTTTGACCACCAAACTCCAAAAAAACTCACTTCCTTTTCAAAGCAGGACAGTGAGTTATAAGTTAGAAGCAATTTCTCCATTTTCTTGCCTTCAGCTTAATGTTTGCCTTGTATTTCTGTTGTATGTGCTATATCTACTTCTGTGGCCTCTTGTGGGAGGAGGGGAGGGAAAGAGGGAAATTTGTGAACTTTGAAGCTGCCCTCAGGGTATTTAATTGGCATTTAAAATTGTGAGGTATTGCTGCATAATTACATGTTTCTGGAGCAACAGATACCACTTTTATGTATGGAGAACAATGCAACAAATGCATCTTAGTAAAGATTAGAAATTTCTTTGGAAGGAAATGTGCAGGCAGAGGAATGGTGGAAAGTATAATGTAAGAAATGGAGACTTTGGGTTCCACTGAGTGAGCCTAAATAAATACATGAGCAGAGATGCAAGAATTAACTGCATTTTCTAGTTCAGTGGAGATATTTTCAGAATTTTATGTTGGAAGGTGGCTTACAGGGTCTTAAAGCATGACTGACTGAACAGCCTATGGCATCCAAAATGCAGGGGGAAAAAATGTAGATGGATGATGTGGGGAGGACTTCAAATTGTTTTCCTCTCATTTGGCTAGCTCCTGTATTCCTTACCACACATCCAGATTTCTTTTGGAGTTACTGCCATTGAAGGTAGGATAGAATGGCTGAGGAGGCATCAGATTGGACCTTTCATATCTTCTCTGCTTACCCTAAATACTGGGGGTTTTTTCTGATTTACAGAGATTTTTTGTTGTTCCACAAGTTCAGTAGCTTGTGCCACAAATTTAGCACTGGCATATTCTCTGCTCCAGTGGAAGTTAATAGTTCCAGTTTGGAAAATACTGGGATGGCTGGAGTATAGTATTGGGCAATCTACAGCATAGCCTAAGAGGAATGATAAATGCAAAGCAAATAGGCTCAGTTTTTGTTCTCTTCTTACTATTTTTCTTTGTTTATTCACTAGGATCATGGTTCCTTCTAATGGAGAAGGCTGTCATCATATCATTGGTGTGCTTCCTTGTTATTTTATGTGCAGCTCAGTTAACTTTTATTGGTAAGTATTTGCTCTTTAATTCTTTGCAGTTGCTGATTGTCCTGAAATCACTTCCATGCATAAAGACACCCATGTAAAATGAAAGGTGATACTCACATCTGAAAGATGTGTGGAAATTGATCCAGATAATACACAGAGGCGTGGTATGTGTGGAGCTTTTCTTCACAGTTGATTCACCATGACATTATTGAATAATTCAAAAATGTTTCATTATATGGCCATAAAATCAATATGATAGAAGGATGGTGTGCTCTCTTCTTAATGTAAATCTTTTCATTAGTCTTTTAGCACTGGCTTAGTTATAATTTAACACTGACATCGGTGCTTTTGTTAAATGTTTTTAGAGGCGATACATCAATTTTCCAGTGACAGACATCCGTAAATGTTTATACACTATTGTCCAACATCTGTGCCATGCAGAGTGTGCTTTATGTCCTGGTCTTTCAGATGGTGCAATTTGTTACCTCAGTCTTCGAAGTTTTTTAGCCTTTTTCAATTTTTAGACCTCTAAAAAGTAAACAAATGAAAAAAAAGAAACATTTCAGCTAAGAACCAAGTCAGTAAGAAATGGAAAGTAAGTGCACTCAGGGTGATTTGTAATAATCACATACATATTCAGCTATCTATGTATAACTTCCTGTATTACTTTTTTGTGAAAACTAATACGTACTTTAAAAAATTATTTTATCTCTGTATTGTTATATTCCTGATTTTCGTATTTTATAATGGTATAGGAACTCTGATCTGTTCAGAGCCTGTCATTGCCCTGCTTTCATAGCAGAACTTACAGCATTTTTAGGAAAATAATAATTTCATGGAGAGGCACCGTCATTTTATAAGAGTAATTTTAGCTTGCTTGGATGTTCTTGCACTTGAGCAATTCATTGAAAATTCTTGGCTTCTGTGGGGAAATGAGGTGTCCTATCTCTAGCTTCATAAATATGGGTGCACTTATTGCTTGTTGGGATTTTTTGTGTTGGTGCATTTTTTTTTTCCTTTTAATTTTACTCTTTTAGGTAACCTGGGAATCCACCAATGATACTTTATGCCTTTAATTAGGTTTTTAAATTGGGCATGATTCTTCTGTGTACTATTTGTAAATGTTTGTTTTCTTGGTTTTGTGCATTGGGAGGTGTTGTATTGGTTGTTTGAGGTGGATTTTTGTGACTTTCGTTTACAGGACTGACTTTTAGGATTTAAGTTCCTTTGGGGACAGAGGTGATGTGATGTGTCTGAGCTCACACAGTGTCATAAAGAAGAGAATGAAATCTGGAATTTCTAATCCCTCTCTTGACATCCACCTGAGTAACAAATTTACTGTAACATTTAAATATCAGCAGTGCATCTACCTGAATTAACCTGTACCATGTTCCAGACTTATTCTGATAACATATCAGCTGAACTGCATGAAAGGAGAAAGTAAGAATTTGACTAGAACTCTGATGCCAGGTGTCATTTTTCTGAGTAAGCCATATTAACCATATCAATTAATAAAAACAAATTAAATCTTGGGAGTGGATATAGTTGTAAATTTTAGGAGTTTGAGTTTCTTTCCTTAGGGACAGTCCAAGTCATAAATCTGTGTATTTCAGTGAGAGAATCCGTGTGTCTGATTGTTTTCCTCTCTGTCTCTTTAAGGCTTAAAGTATGAAATTGAATCTCAGAGGAAAGTGTGCACTATTGTAGCACTTGTCATCTTTGCAATTTTAGTTGGTGTAGGTGCTGCTCTTTTTATGCAAGGTAAGTGATTAAAATTGCTCTCAATTTAAGAGAATAGGAGCAGAAAAGAATGTCTTCAATTCTATAGTATGTAAGTTAGTACCACCTATTAATTTCCATTTAAATAAAAAGAATATACAGACTACAGCAGAAACAGCATTGGGGTTGTCAGGCCCTCAAGTGATCGTAGGAAGATACTGACTCAAAATTTATGTATAATTTCTGTCCTACTGCCTTGGGTGAATATTAGGATCTAGAGAGTGATTTGTGGTTCATTCAGTGGGAAATTTGGTGATGCCAGTGATTTATGTTTGTTGCTTTATGCATTTATCCAGTTAACAATTTTGGTTTTACTGATTCCCACATAAATGTTTGCAGATGGCTATACTGTAGAGAATCAGGCTGGTCTTGGCCTCCTTGTAATCCCTGCTGTGATTTTGGTACCCCTTCAGTACGTCATGTTTGGAATTGGTGAGTATTTCTTTACTCACTAACACATGGATTGAAACAAACTGAGCTACTTCCATAATCTACAAAATATTCTAATTTTTATAAACAGGTGCTACAATAGCACGCTGGGTTCATCACATATACAGTATCTTGAAACAAAATGTTTAGCCTGTGTTTGTTGGGCTGAGTTGCTTCACAGAAGATGTAGGAGTTGCCTGCTTGAACAGTGAATTTAGGGTGGCACATCAGTGATTTCTGCTCACCTTTCCTGGGTTTAGGGAGTGGGTTGGATAATTGGCTCTGAGAATGTGGGTTCCATTTTTTCTAATTGTAGTTTGTTTATAATGTTATTTTATATATATATATATATATATAAATAAAATTGTTTGTCTATGTATACATACAGGAGCCTTGACTTGCAGTGACTTGTAGATTTGTTAACATGCTGGTTGGCTGAGCTTAGAATTTAGGAGAATCTGATTTCTACCTTTATGCAATTACTTGTATTTTACATCTCTGTAGTTAAATTTTATAATTTCATTTCTTTTTTCCCCAGTTTTTGACAGTCTGCTGCAGGCAACATTGGCTCTGATAGGTTTAAAACTTCTTGGATTTATAATTGCTATAGTTGGTTTTGCACTGTGTGTCTCAGGTAAGCACTTAAGTCTTCTGTGAAAGTGTGCCTTTTACTCTTGTCTACACCTGATGTTTGTTTATTTCTAACACTTAAACTTTGTGAAAATGGCTTTACTACATGTAATGTTAACTAGTAACTTCTGTAAATGTAGTTTAGGACTACTGTGCGAATACTTATATGTGATGAAAGAAGAATAGCCTAAAGGAAGTATTACATACATCAGTTTCATGACTGCATTCTGTGAGCATCTGCTTTAAAAAAAAAGTTAATTGTTTTAATTTTGCATGTTAGTGTTGATTTTGGGTGACTATTGTTATTCTTACTGGGGCCTAGGGTATTTAGAAATTAAATAATAATAATTTTCACATGTTAAGTGATTAAATCAGACATTCCTTGCTAAACTGAGTCCATTAATATTTCAATGAATACCATTAAAACACATGAAGAAGGTAAATGTAGAAACAGTAAATCTGGATTTGTTCTCGGGCTGTTGTAAGTGTGGTTGTGGCTGACACTGTGTTTCATCACTGAAAGAGTTACTGTCCCTGTGGTGAGGGAACACCAGCTAACCACCACTCACGGTGATGTCTCTCTCCCTGCCTCTGGCCTCCCTTTGTTGCCTCCCTGCCTTCCCCTGTGCCACCAGAGACCCCCCCAGCAGAGAAAAGCGTCAGTTTAGGACCAGTTGTCCTTGGCAATATATTTAGTAGGAGAATGCATATTCGTGTTCCTCGTAGGCACTTTATGTTCCTGATTTATTGTTTTGTGCAGATACTCTTCATTTTAGTCATTGGTTTGGGGATTTAAGACCTATTTCTCCTTGAAATGGTTTCTAAAGATTTGTTCAGTCTGGGTGAAATGACAGCCCTTTCAGTGGAGTTGTGATTTAAATTTTATGCTTTTTTGTTTAGTATTTACAGAAGTATTTGTAAGTTCTGTAAGTTATAATAGTAAAATAAACTGATGAGAGATTTCTGGTAAAGCATTAATACAAGGATTTTTTTTTGAGGATGTTTTATAATGCTGGTAAATGTGAAGTGTCCCTAGTTTTTTTCAGGGTGCTCTTCTCCAATAAATACATTGTAGTGTTACCTGTATCTCTAGGGAGTTCAGCTCAGTGGCCCTGAACTGTCAGAAGAATCAGCTCATCCTGGGTTGAGCTGACAGATTGTTGTAACAACAGTATTGTATTCCGTCATGTAATACAATTATAGGCCAAAACAGTTGGGATTGAAGATGTATCAGCTAAGCAGGATGAATCAGTAAATGCCTCTGTATCATTAAAGAATGCATACAAAAAAGAAATATGCAGGAGTAGTTCTGGGATAGCTTTGAAAGTGAAATTAAACATGCCTGTCTGTATCAGGTTTATTTATTTTACTAAGCAGTTATATCTGAAAATAAGTGTTTGTGCTTTTTTTGTGTCAATTGACACAGTTCTTTTATTGTGTTTTTTCCCAGCCTGTCCTCCATTACATGGGTCTGTTCTGATTGCTGGCTCAGCTATTATGGCTATTGCAAGTTTGCTTAGTCTGGCTTACATTTTAATTATGGGTAAGTAGCACCTAATATTCTGCATTATTTTCCTTTTAAGTGGACATAATTTATCTGAGCACAAGGAGTGATTTCACAGTTACATAGTTATAAAAATTGCTGAGAAGTTGTCTGTATGTGTTGGCTTTGTTTCATAAAGTGTGTGGGGAATCTTGAGTTAAGAAACCCACAGTTTATCATCATAAACTGTTTCAAGATCAACACAGCCAGGTTTCTTAAGTAAGAGTGTTTCAGTTGTAGGAGGGATGTTGCTGTTTCAGTTCTGCATTTACACAGTTGGCCAGCTGGATCTTAGAATGAAGAGAGCAAAAGGGTGTAAAGGATTCTGTGGAGTGGGTTGTGGGATGGTGGTGACAAAACCTTATCAAAACATGGATTTAAAGAAGCAAAAATCTGCCCACTGATTCGCACTAGTTAGAGGTAGGTTAAAAGAAGAGCAATTTGAAGGCATACCTTTCATTTTAGTGAACCCTGGTTTCCCTCTTGCTTAATTTTAAAACCCAGGAGAAAATAATAGCAAGGCATTGTTTCAGAAACTGATCTGTTAATCAGATCTCAAAAGATGAGAGATTTAAAGATGTGCTAAATAAGCAAACCCAGCAATGCTGTGTGATTGGAATGCTGGCACCCCACAGCATAACATTGCATGGACTCTGCAGCTTGGGTCAGAGTGGCTTTGGTTTCAAGCTATGCACAGGCTCTTGTTGGTTGTCCCCCCTCTGTGGACAGAGAACTGTGCAGCTGAGGATATGTTGTTTCCAGGCTCAGGTTGCTGAAGTGTTTGCAGTGAGTGCAGTCACAAGTCTGCGCTGAACCGTGCAGGCTCCCAGGTTGATGTGTGCACACCATGTGTGGGCATGGCCAGAAATAGACCCTGAGACAGGGAGAATTTCCAGTAGAGAAGTTAAGGCAGAGTGCCTAATATTTGATATCCAAGTTAAATGAAGATGAGTCAAAAATATGGCAGATGTGAATCAAGCCTTTTAATAACAGCAATAAATTTGTTTTATTGACTTTGGTTTACTTTGATAAACTTGTATAGTATTCAATGCTATGTGTTCATGGTCTGCATAAATGTTGCATTTCTGGTTTGATTTTGCTGGCTGAAGAAGTCAGATGTGACTGTTGGGGTAGATTCTAGCATGCCAAAATAAGCACAATGAATAGTGAGTAACCTAATTCACCTTTGGAGCTGAGTGCATGAATGGAGCCATTCAGTTGCTGTATGTGATAAGATTATTCTGTTTCCTAAACAGAAGTGTGCTTAGAGGCTCTAAGATTTCCAGATCATAGAATTAATTACCTTTGGACAAGGAAGCTGCAATTCTGTGTGTTACAACTCTGTTGCAAGTTTTATCAGTAGACAATACCTTTTCCAAGGTAACAAGTGACAAGATGAGAGGAAATGGCCTCAAGTTGTGCTGGGGAAGATTTAGATTGGATATTAGGAAAATTTTTTTCTCTGAAAGGGTGGTCAAAGATTGAAACAGGCTGCCCAGGACATGGTGAAATCACAGTCACTGGAAGTGATGTTTAGCCCCTTGGGAGACATGGGTTAGTGGTGGTGATGTTGCTTGGGTTGGGCTTGCTGGTTGCTTGAGCTTGATGTTCTGAGAGATCTTCTTCAGCCTTAACAATTCAATGGTTCTGTGTTTTTATTTGGTTAATTGTAACATTTATTCATCTGCTTGGTCACTTTTTTGTAATTATTTTAGGTTCCAGAATGAAAGATCATCCTCGTCCGGGGGTAAGCTTAAAATTAATAAATTTGGGGTGACTAGATGGCTCAGGGGATTGTAGTGAGATACTGAACCTTTCTTCACTAGTTCGAATTCAGACCAGGTTGGTAGCAAGCAACAGTTCTGGCTGTGTAACGGATGTCTAATGTTGAGTGAGTTGGTGGTCTCCATTGTCCCTACTGAGTGTGTCTGTGGTACTGTAATTGCCACCCTGACATAGGCTTACTCTGACTGTTGTGCCCAGATGGAGTTTCCATTGCTGTCACTGAAAGGTGGTGGAAGTTTGATGTTCTTTTACAGTGCACTCTTCTAACTGAATATTTAAAAGCCATTTTGCTCACCTTATTAAAAAGCTTTTTCGTTAATGTGAGTGTAAAACATCCAGATGGCTTGTAAGAAAGGCTTAAAAGGTTTTTTCCTGTGGTCTTGTAGACCAGAACTCTTTGATATTCTCTTCAGTTCCTGGCTATACAGATGGCATAACCTTGAACTTTTTTCTGATTTTCCTTAAATGCCCCATAATTTGATGAGACCTTCTGAAAAGAAAGTGCCTGTCTTTAGGTAACACAGAACAAATTGAAAAATACTTTGTTTTTTTTTAAAGAAAGTTTTTCAGTTGTTAGTTTTGAATTGTAGAATAATAATTTCCTAAACAGTAATTTTCACAGACTTACACAGTGCTTTTGAGTGATCCATGAATGTGAACTGCCTGATTTCTGGTGTTTTCCAGAAGCAAGGAAAGAGGTGCAGCTGTAGAACACCAGTGAAACTTCCTTGCAGCAGGGGGATCTGGCAAATACTAACTCAGCCCACCTCCTGGATGCCAGCCATCATTTGAGACACATTTTCAGGTCTCCAGTCTAAAGCCTGAGACCCAGCTGTTGAAGGAAGATGGTTTCTAACAGTGAGAGCTGACTGCAGTTAGGACAAGAGATTTTTAGGGTTTTTTTTTTTATTATTTCCTTTTGCTTATTCATTTTCATTGTAAGAAGTAGTATTTCAGAGGATTAGTCTTTATGGAAGGAATATAAGTGCACAGAGCTTTAAAAAATGGAAGAAAGAGGCTAAGAGATGTTATAAAAATGAGCTGAGAAGTGAATTGAAAGTATGCTTCATTCAAAATGAAATCTTGCCTTTATCTAACATCCTTGTGCTTACTTGTAGAAGGGAAGTAAACAGGGCAAGAGGAGGATGGGGTTTTTTTCCTTAACTTAGTTTTGCTTGTAAATAAAAGCATGCAAAATAGCATCCTTTGATGGGAACTCTGTTCTCTTTATGAGCTGCTCTCCCCACAAGGTGGTCTTCCATGGCAGCAAAGAATTGAGAAATAAATAGCCACAGCAGCACAGGAATGAACATCATGTTACTCTCTGAATTTGGGACAGAAATGAAATCAAAAGAAGTTTTTAAAACTTAGATGTCATTGGAAACCTCAGCTAGTACAAATATATTCTTTGCAGCTGCAGATAGGTGAGGGCTGGTTACAGAGGAATTCAAGTGATATAATTTGTGTTTATGAACTTAGGGCTGCTAGGGAAATTCCTGGTGGAAACTGGAGTGTGTTAACATGCTGCTTGTTTCCATCAAGGGCTCTTCGGCCTATATTGCTGTGCTTTGAGGCAGTAAATAGGTTTGAAGTAGTTTTAAGAATACACTTTGATTCTGTGTCATCTAATGACTGTGGAAAACTTAATATTGGTGAAGGGCATCATTTTCACACTGGGGCATGCTTAAAAAATTATTATTGAAATTTTCCTGAGTCAGAGGGCAAAAAGATGTGTTTTTGAAATCTGCCATCTTAACCAAGTACTGATTTTTTTTTTTTTAGCATTTCTGTAGGTTGCATGTGTTGTTTCTGATGATTGTCTACCAGACTAAATGCACAGCTGTCATGTATTTCTTTCTGAGGAGATTCCACTTGATTTGCTTGGCTACTAATTTTCTTTTCTTTTTTAGTTGTGCTGCTTTGTTACTAACCATTGATCAAATGACAGAAAATATCAGTTAGGTTTTAGAGCTTAAAAGTAATATCTGCATGGCTTCCGCTGCCACCTAGGGGTATCTCATCTGGGTAAACTTTACAGTAAGGGAAAACTACTTGGAGAATGCAGCTATTGACTGATAATCTTTTTTCCAAAGCTTTAGTCATTAATTTGATTAACATTAAGCTTTCTTCATTTTTATAGAATCACTACTTACTGTATATGTCAATTAGAGTAATTTAACTGTGGCCAGCCAGAAGTAAACATGAAGGCTTTTTATACATATATATATTTTTAAATGTTTTGCAGAAAGCTGTAGAAGAACCACTAAATGGTAGGTGATATTCAAGGTTTATCTTCTCATTAAGGGATTAATTATGGATAAAGATAGTTCTAGTTGCCACTACCACAACTCTAAGATGGCAGATCAGTGTGGCAACTTATGTGGCTCTGTGAGTCAGTGAGAGCTTGATTTCTCAATAAAAGGTTGCCTGCAGCTCCAGACTCTGTTTTATGCCACCATGCTTGCTAGCCAGAGGCACTGTTTGGCTGTTTTAGGACAAATCTAGTATCTCACTATACTATGTCCACCCTCTTTGCTTTGCAAAATGTCCAGCTTTTAAGGGACTCATATTGAAAACTGATGTTAATTCATAAAGATTTATTTGGGTGAAATACTTAATGATCACAGCAAAATCTATCCTTACCACTCTATCATTTCTGTATTTCCTTGGGTTGGGGCAACTCTCATGGTGTTGAGAGACTGATAGCACTTAAGGTGAGGGAAATTTACAGTGAAAAAGGGATGACATTGAATTTTTTTTGCTATTATGTTCACCTATTGGCATGCTGAGTAGTAGCAAGTTCTAACCTGAATTTTAGAACTAACATGAATACTAACCTGTAAAGCATTTATTTCTCTTTCACTCATTACTAATCCATCTCCTTGACTTTTAAAGATGCAAAAGGAGTGATGTTAGAATGATGGTAAGTCTAACACATGCTTGTTTTAATGGCTCAGCATTTGAGGGTTTTGATGTTTAGAGTAGCCCAGTGCTATTTCAATGAAACTTGGAGGACAGGTTTCAGGGCGGGTGCTGTTCTTACTCAAATTGTGTTTAATTGTAAAGAAAGAATACATGTATCCTATATCAAACATAGGGGATGAATGTGTATTCCTAAACAGTGGAGAGGATGAGTCAGTGAGAGACTGACTCAATAGTGCAGTAGTGTGTTTGTGATCAAATGTGGAAAGTCAAATAGCTTTATGTTTCCTTTTTGCTCGTGGAATATTTAAGATGCATGGAATGGTGGTGGGTTGTTTTATTTGGGTGTGGTTTTGGGTTTTTGGTTGTTTCTTGTTTTTGATTTTTTTTTTTGTTGGCGTTTTTGTTTGTTTTGTTGTTGTTGTTATGACTAAGCTTTCTCTCTGCATTTTAATTGGTGATCCTCAATGGATCACCACAGGAAAGTGGTTTAAAATTAACTTTCTCTCCCTCTCCCCCTCTTTAGGTGTTACTTGAATTCTCTGGGTTTTGTTAGATTGTATTCCAGTCAGATTTCACTCAGTTTATTACTTTTCAGATTGCTCTCATTGAAGAGCTTAAATTTTAGGCTAGATGATAAGGTTTGAAAATGAAAACAGTACTATAGAGTCTTTTCTGTTCAGCAGCTGTACTTTTCATGGGAATAGGATAAAAAAAAAGCACTTGTTGATGCTGTTGTTACTTAAGTTTCTCCCTGAATACTGAGCAAGCTTGTCATGAGTTATCACTAGACCCTTAGCCTAGTATTCCTGTATTCAATTACAACATTTTGATACTTGGAAGGAAGAGTAAACTCACTCCAAAGCTGTTGGCTCACTTGAAATACTTGCATATCATGCCATTTCTAGGAAGCATGAATTGACAACAAGCAAATAAATGAGGTACTAGCTAGCTGTAATTGAAAACAGGTGTATGAGTTTTAAAAACAGGTTTCCTTACAAATACCATGTGCTGTTCAATTTGTGTTACTTAAGACTACTACATTTGGTTCATCTAAATATCCCATATAATTATTTTCTAAACCAATAGGATTACGCTTCTACAGTACAAAGGACAAGTGCATTGGTGCCTCATAAACACATTGGTAAATGTATACCAGTTAGTGTAATCTCAGCTGGATGGAGTGGAAGGCAGGGCCTGCTCCAGGACTGGCTACTGCTTATTCTTGACAGAGTTGAGACCAGGAAACAAGTAGATATTTGCCAGTCCATTGCATTCAGAGCAGACCAGAAGGAAGATCAGGATGGGCTCTCTGCAGTTGCCTCAGCCTTCTGAAGAACAAGGCAGAATTTTGATTGGAGATCAATTTTAAATAAGTTGACTGTTTTTTCTTGGGTTTCATTTACGTTATGAAAACCTACCCTCTAGTGCTGAGGTGGAGTTTCCAAAAGCACAGAAATTGTCAACTACCTATTTAATTTTAGGGTAGAGGTACAAGTCTGTCTGTTGTTTCTGCTCTGAAAGATGGCTCCTAACCAGTGACAGAAGGTTTTACAGATGGAAGGCAAATGCTCTGACTCACACACTGGAGGCAGTAACCTATTGAGCTTTACCTGCTTCTATGTTAACCTTCCATGGAAGATTCACACACAGACTGAAGCAGGGATGAATCAGATGCTGAAGCTGACCAGCTTACAAAATAGCATGTGAAAGTAAACTAGCATTAGAATATATGGACAGGGTGGGTCAGGCAGCTGAGCCTGTGAGCCATTTCAGCTTATTCAAATTCATGAGTGAAAGCTCCAAGACAGTGTCCACCTTTCTTTTGTGGAGAGGCTGAAACATCACTTGCTGTTAGTAACATCTTTTCCCACTATTTGAATGCTAAATGTGCTTTCAATTGTGAAATTAAAAAAAAAAATAAAACTGTAAGCTGTGACTTGCATAGCATTGCTGTTCTTCCCAAACAATATTTCTTTTTCTTTCTTTTTAAATTCCCAGAACCGCAGAGCTAAGTGATGCGTATATAAAAAGTACACCATTGTTGATACACCGTGGCCTTGAAGATGCACTACTCATCGAGAAGAAATTCAGGACTCTAGTTGTTTTGCATGTGTGGCAAAAGTGCTTTTGATATAAATGACATAATTTTATAGTCACAGCAGCTGTAGCAAGGAACATGTGTGTTTGCCCACATGTGATCTTTATTTTCTTTTGTTATGGTGTATATGGGATGGTTGAGGGTGAGACTATAAAAAGCACTGTTTGCCCAGTACAGAGTCTCCCTGCAGTAATCCTTAGTGGTATTATTTTCAAAAACTATCATTAGTCACTGCTTTGATAATGGGCCTGCTGAGCCCAGAAATTGCAATACCATTTAGACTATTGTTTTCTTTATTTGTGTGCATGGACAAAGTATGGTTTATGTGTATGATACAAGCAGGAAGTAGAGATTGTACAAATACATCTTTTCTGACATTCAGCAAATTTTTATTAAAGAAATACAAAGTTAGTCACAAAGTTGCATAAGTACAAAGTTTATTCCCAGCTCTCTTGAAATTATTAACAAAGTTCTAATTCCAGGAGATGTTAGTATTGCTCTCTGTGGACAGTAGTCATGTGTGCTCTGGTGGCTGATATTTTTGTCCAGTGAGAGGGCTCTCCGTGCCTCCTCTGTACTCTTTGATGGGAAACTGCTTAGCTGTTGGAGCCTAATTCAGCACTGGAATTACAGAGCACAGGAGCTGGTAATCTTAATGCTGAATGTGGTTCTTGTGTGTGTTCATGTTGTGCAGTGTGTGGAATTGGAAGCAATTGCAGGCTTTCTTAACTCAGTGAATTTGTGAAAGTCGCGGATGCTTCATAAAAAATAGAAGTTTCCTATTTAGTATATTTTTGACAGTTTAAAACCTTGTTTTCTTGAATGGAAAAAAGCTATATAATTTCTGGCCCAGGTTTGTGTTGCTGCCATTACATCACAAATATATAGAATAAAAAGTAGGAAGAGCTGATGAGTGATGAGGAGTGAAGAAGCTCAGTTTCTGTATATATATCTAATGATATGGTTAAAAATCAGTTTACTAGGACTTGCACATTCCATGAGATTCTGCTATGTTTTACAGCTATTTTGAGAGTTGTTCCAATATAGCTGGCTGCTCTTGGACTTTGCGTATGCTTTGTAGAAATCTTGACACTGTTTCCTGTTTGTACTAAGGTACTGTATTTCAAAGGCACACATGGTTTTCTCCTTCTAACAATTTAAAACTTGGTTTGGAAAGCTGTTGCCAAACAGTCACGTAATAAAATCCATGTTTTTAAAGATCCTGAGTAATTTGGCAGTTCTCAGAATTGAATGTTACAAACCAAGGTTCATATCCATTTTGTGGGTGCGTGTTGCAGGGATTTGGGTCTCTGCACGTCGAACTCCGAGTCGCATTAAGAATTTAACAAAGCAAAATTGAGGTGTCGTATTTTACAGTAGGTGCTGTCATAATCGTCCCTCTTGCCAAGGCTGCAGGATTGAGCCATTTAAAGCAAGGTATGGGCCAGCCCTCACTGGGATCAGTGGAACTGAACACAGGGAAGAGGGTCACCCATGCGATAAAATGTGGGAGAAACATGTATGGCTCTCGTTTACTGTCCTACTTTGCCAGTGGGAGTATTCACGTAAGGTTTGTGCTCTTACAGATGAATCTTTTGGTGCAGGTTTTTCCATAATCTCAGTGATACCGAACTAAAGATGGGACATGGTTCTCCATTACAATTCAATATAAAAATTTTTCTAATTTACTATTGTGCAGTGCTCCCTATTTATAACTAGTGATTCCCTCTGTCAGGTTGAAAGTCTTAGCAGCAGAGGAATAAAAAACCAAATTAACTGGAATTCTGTTGAGGTATTCTGCCTTATAAAAACAATTATGTATAATAGCTTTATGTTCATTTCTCTAAAGCAAACTGCAGCAGAACCCCGCTGTGTCACCGTGGGATCAGGCGGAGCTGTTCCTAGGAATTGTCAAAACCTGAGGAGCTCAGTGGCTGGCTATGTGCTGCAGAATCGTGGCCCCAGAAATGGGAGAAACCCACCATCCTGTTGCATTAAGGGCTGGATTTCTTGTAGGTGGGAATTTAAAAGTGAGAGTTCAAAAAGTCATTGGTACACCTAGCCAGCCCTTTCCCACCAGTAATTTAAACCAAAGTTGTTCATAACTGTATGCTTTCATTTGTGTGTGTACATATGTGTGATATATAAATATATAGACGTTTTAAATATCTATAGATCTATAGTCTTTACCCAAGAAACTGTTTTTATTTATGAAGTATAAAATTATTTTGTAAATATTGTGCTAATATTCTTTAAAAATAAAGTAATTTTAAGTTGTTTTTGCAGGAGATTTTCTTGTTGCTAGCACATTGAACTTCTGCAGCTGCTTCCATAAATTCATAGTCATAGCTGCTCTTCTCCCTGTCTTTATGTATTACTTACTGGATCTGCAGGAATGTTATCAGGGTTACATAGGCTGCAGCAGATGATTTGGGGTGTTTCTCCTTAGAAAGGTCATCCAGGTGGTGAAGTGAGTGTGTAGGCTGCCTGGTAATGACTTCAGTTGTGCTCTCCAACATCAGCCATCAAGTGCATCAAAGTGCTCCCAATGTGGTGTGGGAGGAAACGAGGAGTAACAAGCTGCTGCCGCCACTGTAATTACAGAAACAGCAGTGCAGCACCTCTCTTCAGTCCGTCTTTGTAGCCCTGCAATGGTATTTCTGTGAGAAGAGGATCCTTTGTGTTACTGCTGAAGCACTGCTGGATGAGTTCTGGATTTCCTGAAGTTGTCTTTAAAGTTCATTTGACTGCGGAGAGAGGGAGCTGCAAGTCGTGCCTGGTAGGCTTTCCACTCACACATCCTCTCCAGTGCAGCTGAGCTGATGGGAACAGTGGAAATTATTGGTAATTCCCTTGTTTGTTCAAGGTGACTTTTAACTGTGGCTGTTGAACTTCAGTGTCTCTGCAGAAATGTTTTGTGACTTCTCTAGATACACTTTCCTCTCTAAAGAAGCCATGAACCACAATTTGAGCTATTAAAACAATTTTAACACTTCTAGAATTTTCTGTGCAGAGACCCAACTGCAGGGTGAACTGCAGGCTCAGGAAAACTGGTCTTGAAGCTCAGGAAAGCTGCATGCTTGAATTTCGGGGTGTGAGAAATGGTGCTAATCTAAATGTGTGTGACTGGAGAATATCTCAACACAGTACCATCAGTGACACTCAGTACCTGTGATCCAGACTGCTCCAGCCAGTTCAAGCAGGAAAACCAACCCAGATGTGAGCTTCCAGTCCAGAAGCCTTTGGAAAGCGCTTGATCAGAGCTCCGCAGTTCAGCAGTTGCTACCAAGTTACCTGCCTAAGAGTAGAGGTGGACAGCCTCTGGTTCATTTCCACTTTGCAGAAGAATTTCTATTTCTTTCCTATGGAAAATAATGCTTTTGTGCTCTAGTGCTGTGCCTTTGTCATAGATGCAGCCAGTACTGTCTTGGACTTCAGCACCTCCTTGCTTCCTGTATCCTTGAGCGTTCTTGCAAAGCTTTCAGGATGAAAAAGTGTGAGCTGGGCTTCCTCTGGTTTCCGTGTTGCTTCCTTACTGTGCCTGCGGCAGCAGCGCAGCAGGGGTAGGGCATGGCCTGGGAGGTGCACCCCAAACCCTTCACTCTGCAACTGGGCTGTGGGAAAAGGACAAGGAGTACTCAAAAAGTACAAGAGAAGGACAGAACCTTCAATGAATTGATGAATTGTCCAAAAAAATTTAATACACAAATGTAAATAGCACAGAGACAAGGATCATCTGCTCTGGGGGAGGAAAGCTGCAGTGTTGAAACAAATTTTGGTTTCTTCTGTTCTTTTGCTTTTTTTAAAGACTACAGACAGGAGGCTTTTGAAATTATTGGGCTGGAGAGTGGGTGCTGTGAAGGGAAGAGAGAGTCTGCCATGAATACAAGTTTGGTGGGAGAATTAAAGAGCATAGGGACTTCAAATTTGCCAGAAGAGTGTGAACAGTTTCTCCTAACATTGCTAAAATTGGTACTTTTGGACCCTCCAGAGTTTTGGGACTAATTTTGTTTCTTCACTGAAAGGGTTGTCAAGCACTGGAACAGGTTCCCCAGGGCAGTGGTGGAGTCATTGGATGTGGCACTCACTGATACAGTTTTGTTGACAGGGTGGTCTTCAGTTAAAAGTTGGCCTTGATGATCTTGGAGGTCTTTTCTGACCTTAATAATTCCATTATTCTGTATAGTGCTGCTGTCTGCATGTGACCAAGCAGCTGAGCACGTGGAGGTCCTTGGGGATGTGCAGTTGTCACATGAAGTCAGACTCTACCTCCACACCTCAGTGATGTCCCCTGGGCACAGCAACTGCTTTGTGCAGAGTAAGGTCTGGCACACCTTCACCTTGAATTAAAGTACTGAATTTTACTGTCATTCACAATTTATGTACCTGCAGATTGTGAAAGATTCTGAAACTCCTCTAGTAATTAGTCTTCCCCCTTTCCTACCCCATCCCACACCCTCTCTGCCTTTCTTTTAAGGCTTCACAATAGGTGGGTGCAGGTTAAACTTGGAATGGTTACCAGACCTAGGGGAAAAACAAAGGATACAACAGTTTTCAGAATTTGGCTTGAGGGTACTTGTATTTGGTTGCATTAATTTAACTTTCCTTTTTTTCTTCCAGAAGTGCTGCAGGAATTGCTTTTAGAGCAAGAACATTTGGTTGTATTTTTTTCTGTGTGAGAGCAGTATTCTTTAATAAACTAGGTACTTGGGAAAGAGGGAAAAAAACCCAACCCAACAAATCAATGGAAATCCACTGTAGTGTTAAACAGAAGGTTCATCCAAGGACAAATGGAAGTTCAGACAGCAGTAAGGAGAAAGGGACATTTAAGATCTATTAATTGCAATTAATTTCATTTAAGTTTGAGCACAGCCAAACTTAATTTCACTGAAGAAAAAGGTAATCAGGTTTCTCTGGCATTTTGTACTAATTCATGTCAATGAAAAAGAAAATTCACCTATTGAAGGTGAAGTAAAGGCACTGTTGTGTGCAGAGCTCTGCCAGGTATGGGAGTTAGCCTAAGTAGAACTTGGAAGCTTTGATTTGTCCTACATCAAGAAACACTGAGAATTTAAGGATCAAAATAAAATGTTATAAATTGTAATTAAAGGAGCCCAGCATGGAAATAGATTCCTTTGTATCCTGCACTGTAATTACAAAACAGGTTTTGAGAGAAAGTCACTCTGTAGCTGGAGTTAAGAATGAATATGGAGCCAGGCACCTACTGTTCTAGGAAGTTTGTGAGGTTTTGGCTGGCACAGATAAGCAAGTACCACTGTAGGAACCTAAAATATCCTCACCTGGTTTGTAAGTAGGAAAAAAGGTTTTTTTGATAGAGTGAGCAAGCTGAAAACTACAGTGATGTTATTTAATGTGACAATATACAGGAGTGTGGGTTTAAAAGGTGGTTATGGGGAGGAGGGCAATTGTTTTGTCTGCACACTACCCCTTACCTGCCCTGTCCTCTGATGCTGTGGCCACTGGCCAGCCTCATCCCAGCAGGAGATTGGGTAGGGGGCACTGGGGCCCTGCTGCCTTTGCCTCCTGTGCCCCCCTGGGTGCCTCCTGCACCGCTGCCACAGCAGCAGCGCGGCCACTCCTCCCTCCATCAGGGACAGGGGGAGGTGCAGCCCCTCTCCTGCCTCCAGCAGGGGCCAAAGGAGCTTCCATTAAGAGGATGAGTGGGAAGAGGGGAATGGGTGCTCAGCAGGGCCTTGGAGCTGGGTATTAGATGTGGCACCCTACCACCCTTGCAGCTCTGTTTATGTAACAAAGGTGATGCCTTGATACTACCCTAGCTCTGTTAGGTTGCGCTTCCTGCTGCCCTTTTTACCTCATATCAGTTCTCTGGGAATGATGTAAACCAAATAGCAATGGGCAGCTGGGGAATAAAATCACCATATCCTGAACCATGAGGGAGCTGTTGGCATTTGCAGTGGTGGTACACCAGAACACCAAAGCATAAACAGCTTTAAATGTGTTATTGAACAGGAAATGAAGCTGGTTACAGCATCAATGAGGAAGTACACTTAATGTGAGATAAAATACGTCATGACTCTGGCAGTCACAGGGAAGGTGACAGAGGAGAATGTGGTTCCTGTCCCCCAAGGCCAGCTAAAGGAGTTACATCTATTTCATTGGTGACAGTGTGAGCTCTTGGCATGCTCTGTGGTGCACTAATAGCAGTGCATGTCAAAGGCAAGGAGGGAGAACATGCTAAAACAAAACAATTGGCACAAGAGAAAAGCCCTCTGCTGAAAGGTACAAGTCACTACTTATTTATTTACCCACCATAGAAAACAGCCCATTTACCACGTGCACTTGGTGAGGGACTGCTCCGTGCCCTGAGCCTGCTCTTAATCCAGATTGCAGCCTGGGGCTCTGAAATCTGAACAAAACAACCTCAGTGCACAGCAGGAACTTCCAGGCCAAGGGCTGGGGAGCAGCAAAGAGAAAGTGCTGGCAGCTCACAAGGCTTTGTAGTGAAGAGCAGGGACTGGCAAAAGGGAGGAGGAGGGAGAGGCTGCCGCAGTATTTTCTCCATGCTGAGCTGGTTGTGGGGGTGTCACAGCAGTAGCTGTAGCTGGTCCAGTTCACCAAACTGTGGGAAAGGCCTTCCCTTGCCTTCATGCTGCTCCAACGCCTTTAACTTCCCTGGCACTGTTCCAGCAAGTTGCCTTTGGTGAGGAAAACCTCTGTCTCACTTTGATACTTAACCCCTGTTGTGTGCCATCTCCAGTTCAGCTCAGGTTGGTTTCAGCCATCCTGAAGAGGAGAAGTGAGACCAGGTTTTTTGTTGAGTTGTTTCTTAGTATGAATGCCTTCATTTGGAAAGTGACCCCTCCTCCCAGTGAGCGACATGGCAAGTGAGGCAGGGCCCATTGTAAGGCTTGTGCTTCGTTTGAATCCCATGGAACTGGAGAGATGCCCAGGACGAAACCCACAGGACAAAAGGGGAGTGTCCAAACTGCAAACTCTGAAAGCATTGCCCTAGGATGGTCACACGAGTTTGAAGACCTGTGAACCTTTTGCTGGAATAGTTCCTAAAGGGAGCTACTCTCTGGATTTATAGGTACTCTTGCAAGCCCAGTCAATCTGTGCTAAAATTTATTTTTTAGTAAAGCAAAGACATTTGCTGTTGTAAGCATGTCTTTCGCATAACATTCCTCAACATGGTGATCTCACAGGTCTGAAAAGAAACCCAGTGAAGGAGTAGCTTTGTCAAGGGAAAGACTTTTAAAACCATACATGTAGGTGACAGTCATACCCCATTGGACTCTGAACATCCCGAGGTGCCAAAGTTCCCTCCGTGCCCAAGAGGAACTGATGACACTTGAAAGTCCTTGAGGTCTGCATCGTCTACTATCTGGATGTCTTGGAGAGAACTCTGTGGCCATCTCTTACTGTCTGCATTCCTGAAGGTGTTCTGGTGATCCCAAAGGAAGCAAATCCCAGTTTGGCCAGCAAAGGTCTGAAGATGAGAGGAGGGCTGAGTGTTGTCATTGTGCAGTGACACAAGGGGCGTGTCGAGGGTGGCAGGGAGCAGAGCTCCACATCCTTCATCTTATTCAGAGCTCCCCACACCTGCCACAAGAGGAGTCTTAACTGTAATGATGGCCTACCTGATGCAGTAAAAAGTGGCTTTTTGCCACAGCACTAAGGACCTCTCCTTTATAGTGGTGGATCATGCTTCCCTTGTCTGATTGTACCAAAGTGGCCTTCTTTTAACTCTGGTGTGTGATCAGGTCACCCAAAATAAATAAACAAGACCAGTGGAAGGGGTGGGGAAGACAGCTGCTTTGAAGGTAGTGCCACTGGGTCATGTGGGTGGTTCAAGGCCAGTGCTCATTCCAGGCTTCTGTCCAAGAGAACACCTGGCAAAAGAGGCAGTTCTCTGCAGAGTTAATCATTAGTAGGTTTCTCTGCATTCTAGCCTAAAATAGTTAGGCTGGGGGGAGTGCTTTCCCCACTTCCCTTGGGTGCCCCTGCACACAATCATGAGCCTCCCAGGGGTGGCTGGTGCATCAGGGTCCTGGTTTAGATTTTACTCCCCTCCAGTGGTGTAGTCCCAGACATGTTATGATTTTGGGACCAGTTAGTGCTTTTGAGTCTGAAGTGCACTGTGGAGCCACAGAGAGAGAAAGTCACAAGTTGCATGGAGGAAAAGGAAGAAAAAGGGAATGTGCCAATGGAGGCTCCAGGCCACAGCTGGGTTTTTGGAGCTCTGACTTTGTTTCAGGGCATCCAGGGGTGCCCAGGATAAAAATGACCCTAAGTCCAGGAAAACATGGCCTTGGAGGAACAACTGGAACTAACAAGTTAATTAAAAAAAAAAAAAAGCAAAAAAAAAAAAAAAAAAAAAAAAAAAAGCTGTGGCAGTGCATGACAACCCGAGGAATGAAAGGTGCAAGAATCACTTCCCCAGACTTGCAGCAGAGCAGACAAAAAGCTGACTCTGCACAGGGATGGAGAGACAGACCAGATGCTTTTAAAACTCCTTTTGCTGGTGCTCATGTTAATGTTTCAACAGCTCGAGAAGAGCAGCCAAGGAAAAATTTTCCACCATGGCGGTTTCTTCCCATCCATCTGCACAGGGAGCTGCTGCCACAAGCAGTGCTGGACACACAGGGAGCGACTGGAGCAGAAGGGTGGGATGGACTGAGCTCCTCACACAGCAGGCCCGCTCAGCAGAAGGGGCTCCACACGTGCTCAGCTCTGGAGATGCAGGACCCGTGGCTGCACTGCTGCCCCTCTCCATCTGCAATGCTGCTCTGCAGCCCCATGACTTTATCTCAGCCTGCAGCGGGTCAGAGATATCTGTAAAAATGGTAATTAGACTGCCAAGATGGATGCTGCTGTTCTGGGAGCTAGACTGCAGGAAAATCCTCCTGTCAAGATGGGATGGACAAGACTACAGCTGGGGAAGTGTGTGAGAAAGGATACTGTGATAGTCTGAAACAAAGTTTGATGGAAAGGGGAAAAACCCAAACCACTTGTGATTCCTGGGATAGGGAAGGTGTGCTTTTGGCTGGAAGAAGACTGGGGACTTGAGGACCCATGCATGAGGCCAGATAGTGTTCTGGGTTATGAGAGATCATGGTGGCAGTGGTTTGTGGCTCCTTTTCTTGGGTACAGCCTGCAGTTCACAAAAATGCTGTTGTCTCCTGGGAAGCTCTGAAATTCTGTGTATGTCTTTGTGCCAAATGCCAAAAGGCTGACAGCCATCCTGAGGAGGTCAGCATTATATTTTAATGATCAGTCCATGCATTTGGGAGAGCAGGGCCCGTCTTGCCTCCAGAGGCTGTTTGTCTTGAATGCTCTTCAAACTGGCATGACTTCTCTTAGTGCAGAGGATTGTATCTACTAAAATAAAGCTAGAAGAGAGCAATTGGGGAAAAATGTCATGATTATTCATAAAAACCCATTAGAAACTGTCTTTAATGGTTTAATTCTCCCTAAGTGAGTGTGATTGTTGGGTCCATGCTTTGTTTTGATTCAGATGGTATCTGCATCAGAGTGAATCATTTGAACAGAAACCCTGAGCTTTTGAAATACTGCCATTTCTTTATGGAAGCAGAATAATAGAGCCAAACTTTAAATTCAGATGATTAAAATAAGCAGTTTAAAAACACCTGATTCAAAGTTCTCATTTATTTTAACTTATTAAAGCAAAAAATGCTGAGTAACAAATCAATTCCTGATCTGTCCCATACCCCATCGTTGCACGTAGGCACTACCAAGCTGGTGCTAGACTGGAGAAATGATCCAGATAAACCTTTTTAATTTTTAAATGGAACATGTGAGTGCTTTTTTCCCCCTCCATGTTTCCTAGATAGGCTCTGCACCACGCTGTGTCGTTTTTCCTAAATGGCAAACCACGGTTCTTTTACAGCTGGCTTGTAGCAGGGGGAGTATTTTGTCTGAGTCATCAGAGCCATCTGGTCTAGGCAAATATTTTAGTGAATGATCTCTCTTTCTTACTTAGACTGCTTTTATTCTTCTGTTTATGTGAAGACAAAGGCAGGGTGGTCTCTCACTGACTCGCTCACCCTCCCTCCACGAGCTGGCATTAAACCATGGCCTCACCCAGCTTCAACACCACCAAACATTACAATAACTGTGGGCAGATTTTCAAGCTGTGTTTGAACTATGAATTAAAGTTTTAAAATAAATGTTTTTTGCTTCCTGGGCATTTGCAAACAATTCTCTTCAGTTCCCTGCAGATTGCTCAGGGTGTAAGTACATAATGTGGGGGTGGGGGTTCCTCAAAACATTGACCTGTGTGTGCTTCCTGCAGCGCTTGGATATCACTCCAGGCTACAACTACTGTTTCCTTGAAACAGCAAGTTCCTTCCCTCATTGCAATGGGGTTAGGGGGCTTCAGCTTTATCTCCTTCCCTTGGCTCTCAAATGACGTTTGCCAGTGCTGGTTCAGGCTGGTGTTGGATGCTGGCCCTTCACCAGCAGCCCTGCCATTCTCACACAACAAATACTTGATGTGATATAAATATCTGATCTGATAAAAACCTTCCATGGAAACAGCATGAGAAAGCCATAGAGCAGTTAGTTAGAAATCACATTTCTCCTGAACAGCAGTAGACTGGCTGCTGGAAAAGCAGCTGTTCCAGAGACTGCTGCATTTACTGAGTTAGCAGTGCTGGAGACCCCATGTGTGCTGATGCTGTGTGGATGCAGCAGGAAAAGAGAGCCCAAACTTGCAGCTGAAGACCCCTCAGTGACATGGTGCCAGTGGAGACACCACTGCTGCTGGTTTTGCTCAGCCCTTGTGACCTGAGTGCACAGACCCAGCCAGGGGCCTCTGTCCCTGCTGGCACATCAGCCACCAGCCCCCAGCACACGGAGATGGGAGGGCTCTGGGAGTGCCGCACAGAAAATGCTGCTTTTTGCTTTTATTTTCATGGGCTGGTGTCTGCCCACAGTTTTATCACTGCTCAAAGCCAGCTCTGCACACAGTTTTGGTTCCCCCTTTCTGCAGCACAGCCTGCACAACAATCCCCCTAAAAGCTGGGATGTGTGCACATGTGCACCTGCTGAGGGCTGGCAAGGCTGGACTTTTGCCTGTGCTTGGCTGCTTTGCCCCCATGGATGGCTGACACTGCTCTGGTGTGGACGGGCCTGAGCCCAGGTTGGCTCTCCCTAAGGTCCCTCTCCCTCCCTCTCAGCCAGCAAGGCAAAGCAGCAAGACAAGGTCACACATGGGTGATTTTTCAAATGACTCATTAGCAAATAATTTCCTGCAATGGACTAAAACAAGACAGCTGAGTCACTGCCTCTGTATTGAGGTTTCAGGGGTTTTACACACCACTGGGTGTAGTCTGTCTGTCTGTCCTCATGCACATGCAAAGAAGGCTGCAAGATGCCCAAAGGAGGATTCTGCATGTCCTTCTTAGAGCTGGCTTGTGTCTGGTGCATGTCCAGCCCGGAGCTGCCAGCTCATTACATGCTAGAAAAAAATTAATGCACATGCACCACCATCCCCCTGTCAGGAGGATCCAACATGAGCCAAAGCATTACTGAGTGCACCAGTTTTGCAGCAAATCTGGCACAATTTGGTGGTTGCAAGGGGTCCTTTGGGTCTGAATGGGATTTGTACCCCCTTGCTGGGTGTTTTGGGTCAGGTCCACTTGCCTGTGATAGAACCTGAATAATATCTGGTGTGGACATCAGGACAGAGCTTGTTGTGGCTCAGCTTGCAACAGCACCCAGTCAGCGTAAACTGTGGATGCAGGCAGCTCTGACACCACAACGTGAATGTACTCACACAAGTATGTACTGTGCTACATGAAAAGCATCACTGCCTTGCCTGGGTCTGCAGAAGACTGATAACCTATGGGCACACAGTTTGAGAACCACTGAATTTGCTAAATAATTAAAAATTAAGAGATAGCCTTGGATCGGGCTGCATTATTTTTTATGATTCTGCACTGATTTTAGTGTTTCTGGAAGTTGCTCAATAGCATTTCCCTCTCCCACCAACACCAGGGTGCCTCCAGGAGTGTCACACCTGGTTCTCAGAAGTGTGACCCCTAAATCTTGACTGCAGTGTCAGAAATTGATGAAACTACAGCTGAGCCTCAGATCTGGGTTCTTTATGCTGCACATACACTTCCAGTGTTCCACTTGGGAGAAGCTCCACTTGCAGCACCCTTCCTCCACAGGGCTGCTGGGAATATTTGCATTGCCACCAAATGCTGGAGCTGAACTCTGCCTCTAGCAGCCAGCCAAAGATTTTTCGTGTTCAGGCAGGGGGTCAGCTTGGATCACCTCACTGGCTGAAATAAGTCTGGGGAATAGGGATGAGGGTGAAATAAACTGGTTTGCATTAATATAAATGGTGCCAGCTTAACAGCTCTTGAGAGCTGGAGCAACATAGGTGACACCTGAGAAATATCCAGCATCTCCCCGGGCTTATGGCAACTTAAACTGACTCATAAAAGTTTGATGAGCCAGGTGGGAAGGGTGTGTCATTGTCCTCCTCCCTCCAGTGCTCTGGGTAGAGGAGGGAGGTGGTTTACCTTTAGTGGCTAGTTATAAAAAAGGAAAAATAAAAGAAAAAGCTGCCTCAAAATTAGATATATTTTGGGAAATGCTTGGTTTGGCAAAGGGAAGCCACTGGAGGTGCTCCTAAAGTCAAATGTTTTGGGAGTGAGAGTCCTGTGCAGGGACAGAGCCAGGAACTGGGTTAAACCTCTGCAATAAGATACATCTCCAGGCAGGCAGTAGAAAAGCATGGAAAAGGTAAAATGAAAAAAACCTAGCAATAATTAGTTAATTGGGATTATGCCTTTCAGTAACACAGTTACTGACTTAATAGAACCTGTTGGGTTTTATTTCGTTAGACCATGAATGTTCTCTGTGCTCCAGGTAGGGGATGTGGTTCCTCAGCCAATGTCAATTGAATTGAACTTGCACAGCACAGAAAAGCAGGAGAGCTTTCCAGAAAACTACTCACAGACCCTTTTTGACCTGATCTGGGAGAAGATTGTGGGGCCAAGAGCATGGGCCAGGGAGCAGGGAAAAGCAAGCAGCATTGTCCTTCATCCTGAGTGGCTCAGTCAGGAGATCAGTCCTGCTCTACAAGATGCCAGACCTTGCCAGTGCTCACACAGACACCTGGAAAACAGGGATAAGGCTTGGAGCAGGGGCTGGCAGGAGGGGAGGGGAGGGTGGCAACACCCTGCAAGGGTGGGGATTCACACTCAGTCCCAGCCTTTGAAGACATAAACCTTCCATCAGGATTACTGAACTCCCACCAGGGATATTTCCCCTTTCCCCCTTCCCTCTTCCTTTTTTTTTCCACTCGGGCAGACACTTCCACTGCTGCAGGGGATCTCCCCATCCCTCCAGGTTCAATCTTCTTCATCACTGGTGTTTTCTCAGAGCTGCTGGCCCAGCCCTGGTGCTCCTGGAAGAAGAAAGCAAAGCTCATGGGAAATGGGTGGCAGCCCAGGCTGTCAGCCTGGGGGCACTGGGGCGGCTGCTGGCTTCAGCCTTTGCAACCCTGTGCTCTGCAGCTTCCCTAAGGAAAACACTGAGATTTTTCAAACATTTCAGAGGGATTAGCAGGCCCAACTTCTATTAAAATCAACAGGAACTAGACATGCAGGCAGCTGGGGAAAGAAGAAAAGGAAAAGGACATTAAACACCCAACTAAAGCTGTAGTGATGAATCAACCATACTGCAGCCCCCAAAGGATGAATCAAGTATATCATTAATCCACACTTTTCCGACAACTAAAATTTGCCTTAAAAGTCCATGAGTTATGAATACACTGGGGTTTTTTTCAGTAACATGCAAAGCAAGGGAATCATTCAATTACACACAAATACATAGGAATATTTTCTGTTGGCCTTTAAAGGACCTGCTTGTAAAAATATCTTTTCTGACTGTCATTTACTTATACCAAGGATCTGGCGATTAAGAAAGCAGGGGCCGGGCCAGGCCAATTTCTCATGCGGTGAAACTCCACTGAGTACAAATGCATTGAGGGTAGGGCAGTGCAAGCATCCCTCCCAGGAAGAACAGGAGTAAGAAATGCCTGGTAAAACTAAATCCCTCTGAGGGCTGCCTGGTGTGCTGCCTTCTGCCATGTGCCTGAGGCTTTTCCATCAGTCCTGCCATCTCCTTTATGGTGCCTGTTGAAAAGACCCCACAGCTAATAGAGGAGCAGCAGCTCCTGTTGGACAATGAGATGTGCATGCCATAAATCCAGGGCTCCCGACTGACGGCTGGATTTCTGTCACTCTGCTTTCACAGGGGGGAGCTCCAGACCCCTGGCAAAGTGATTCATGGGCTCTGGGTTGAAGGCAGCTCGGGCTTCCTGCAAATCACAGAGTTCTGGGTGGATGGTGGAGATGTGGTGTGGAACAAACCTGGCCTCTGAGCAACAGGGACACCAGGAGAGATGAGCACCAGCGTGCTGTTGCCACCTTGCCACGCCACCATGACTTGGTTATGTGTCCTGGGAGCTTGGGAAGTTAAATCTCATTAACTAAAAGCAGTATAAACACAGTAAGAAACTGCAGAGCTCCCCATCCCTCCTGCTGTGCATAACTGCTGGTGATCTGGGAGAAAAACCTTCTTCCCAGGCTTCTTCTAGATTTCCCTTCCAAGGGAAGGCTAGCACTGAACATATTCACATTTGGTTTTCCTTTCCCCAAGTCTACCTGAATAAAAAAGAATTGCTGAACATTTGCAGGCAAATTTCCTCTCACATGGTATTTTAAATCTCATGGTATGCCATCAGAACAGGCTTTGTATCAACCATTTACAGCATAGAAAGCTCAAGGGAGTACAGTGAGTAAGACATATTAGTGACAAAACCCCTTCTAGTTGGCTAGAGAGAAATTAGGACCAGAAAAGGTGGAGCACTTTGGTTAAGATTTTTCATCTATGAGCACCACTGACACAGAGGGTTCCTCTCTGTGCCTTGCAGTATCAGGCTTCTAATTAATTTAATTGTCCTTATGATGGGCAATTAAGTGCCAGCCCAAGAGTGTCCTCCAGTCTATCTAAATGAAGAGGAAGCTGATGATATACAGTGAGGGGGAGGAGGATGATTCCAGCCCCAAATGGCTCATAGTGCCCAGCTTTATTTATTTAATTTTTTTTTAAATGACACAGATTTGAAGCGTCCCTTCACAGCAAGAATTTTAACACCAACCACCCTGGAGGATCTGGCTGCTTGAAGAGGGCCTGGCTGGTCAGGAATGAGCCTCTGCCTCAAAGGGTCTCGTTCAACCCACCCCCTGTGCAGCAGATGGAAACTCACGAGCTGTCAGGATGCTCACACAGTTGGACCCCAGGACTTGCAGGTGAAAACAGTGCCCATTTTTTGCCCTAAACCAGTTGTTTTAGTTGAAGGACCTCTCCATAACCCTGCCAGTCAGATATCCTGAGACTGCTGAGCTGATAACCAATGCCATTTCCTGAATCCACTGGGTTGGGGCAGCCTGGTGGGTCACTCCCTGCCTCTCTCTGCTTTCACCCAAACCAAGTAGCTCCTCACTGCCATTTGTCAGACTCTCATCACTCAAAAGCATTTCTTCATTCTCTGGGGTGCAAGATCTTGGCTTTGGTGAGCTGGCTCAAACCATTCGCCAAATGGTGTAACAAAAGACAGGAGAGCTCCAGTCTGTGGCTGAAGATGTGGGGTTTACCAAACCCCAGCTCTGGAGGAGCCTGGAGCACACGAAACCTTCCCTCCACAGACCTGGGAGCACCGGCTGCCCTGGGCTTCCTCTGAGGACACCAGGCCCAGCACAAACACAGGGCTCCTTTTGTGCAAACAGTCCCTGTGATTACCAGCTGGACTAATGTGGAGAGGAAGGCATTTACCTTCCCCAAGCACCTGCAGCAGCCCTTCCTTCTGCTCATCTCATTTGTGCTGGCAAAAATAAATCCTCTGAGGATCCAATTTGCCCTATGGAAAACAAAAAACCAACACCCAAACTGTCAGTCATAAATATGCCTTAATTAGCAATTTTAAAAGGGAAAAAATATACAATACAGACACATGCATATAAAATATGCTTCATAATTGAGACTTCTCCAGTGCTCATTAGTTGCTGAATATAGATGTTGTGGGCTGCTGTACCCACTCAGAGCCACCAGCTTTGCTGCTGCCTACTTCACCAACTGATTTCTCCAGGTGGGATGTGAAAATGAGGCCAGTTCCTGGCACAGGCATCTAAGGACATAAGAAGATTATTTGAGGGGGTCAAGGTCCAAGGGAGAAGCCTCACTGCTTAGAAGTGGGAGTGATCTTTCTCCCCCATCATGCAGAAAGCACAGCAAGATGATGCCAGGCCATTTCCTGGATGGTTCATCTCTGGTTCATCTTCTCTGCTGATGCAAAAAAAAAAAGAAAAAAAAATTAAAACCCCCCCATAGATATTTATAAAAAGCACATTTTTTTTTCCCAGCAGAAGAGGTGCAGATGGTAAGGGACCAAACTGGAGATTTTTACTTTTCAAGGGGTCATGTGCAGCAGCCTGTGCCTGTCCCCTCTCTCCAAGAAACCCAGCTCGTGGTGCAGGGACCAGAGTGGCATAGGCAGGAGCTTGAGCAGGGCTGCACAAATGCAAAACTGCAAAAATACTGTCATGTTCACAACTGCCACCATCTAGAACACCAGTACCCAGAGAAGAATTCCATTATTTTAAATTATGAGTAAGGATAGACTAAGGTGTACTTATATGTAGCATGCAAACATACAGCCACACAAAAAGCAGCAAAATATGTGAAGGTCAGAACTGAAACAAAAAAAAATTCTATTTGGACTTACAAATGAGAGGGTTTTACTGGTTTTGGGAAGTGTTTCTGCACAGGCAGTGCCACCATTTTGACTTTTGCTTCAGGGTGGAATGGGGCAAAACCTGCTCCAGAAAATGATGCTGACTGATAAAGGCTGAGCTTTTTAGCAGCTTCATTTCCCCAGATGCCAAAGCTGTTTGTTTCTTAGGATCTTTACTGGGAGGTGGGTTTGCTCTGCTCCCCCCGTCCCCTGAGCTGGTGCACAGGAGCAGGGCCAGGCACCCACATCCCAGGGGCTGGAGAAGAGCTGGCTCTGTCAGGTCAGTGCCTGGCTGCCGCCCCTCGTGCTGCACCAGGGCTGCTGAGGGCAGTGCTCTGTGTCCCCTTGGGGGGTGACACAGCACTCAGGTGGCCTCTGAGCAGCCACAGCTGAGGAAGGGAATGCAGCAGGGAAGGATGTGTTCCCCCTGCAAACACACCAAGGGTGCACCCCCACCACTTCATCTGCCTGTGAAGTTTTTGAACTACAAAAAATCTGCCAGATGTCAGGAGAGAGGAACTGAATGCAGAACTTGGTTGCCCACTCAAAGCAAAGCAAACCAAAGTAATGCAGCCCCAAACAAGCAGATCAGGTCGGTCTGGGTACGAGTGTGTTGCCTGGGGCAGTTTCAGCACACAGTGCCTGGCTGGGCATGGAGGATGCACTGCCTTGTGTGTAGGAGAGCACAGAGTCCCTGCTGTCACAGGACCTGAGCCTGGCATGAGCAGGAGCTCTGTGATGTCCATTCCCAGAGGTGAAAACCCAGCAGCATGAGGCTGCCAAGAGAGCCAGAAGCTGCCAGTGACAGTGACAATCTTTGCCACTGCCCCTGCTGTCCATGCCAGAGATGTAAAGAGGGTGGTTATGAGTTTAGAAGATATGCAGTGACTCTTCTGTGTCCACAGGGTCTCCTCAAGGCTCTGAGGGCTCCTGGCTGCCCTCCTTCCTGTGGGGCAGGACCTGCCAGGCTGCTGTCCCTGCCAGGCCTTGGCTTCTCCAGCAGCAGCAGCAGCAGCGGTGCCAGCCGTGCCCGCAGCCCCGGCTCCCTGCGGTGCGCGAGTAAGGAGCTCACCACTTGGCTTCAAAACATACAATATACTTTATTGCCTGCTAGATAATCAAAGTGAGGAGTAAACACCATAGCTGGAAAAAGCAGAAAAGGACCAGGAGAAGGAAAAGAATATCCAGTCACCAAACAAGTTATCAGGCAATAAACCATACACAATATAAATAATCTGTTTCTCAAACAACTAAATCTTTATTTTGCTAATGGCCATTAATGGTTAATTATCAGTAGTAAAATCTCTGGATTTCCTTTTCTACACAGCATTAGTAGTAAGAAATATATAAGGGACTCTGCAGAAAGCAATACAAAGGAGTTATATACACAGGCACCTTCTGTGGAGCAAGAACAGAACCTCATCTAATAAGGAAGGGCTATCTACAAACCAGAGGACCATGGTAATACAATATTAGCTCAGACTTAGTTTAGCTGCAGCCTTTCCACAAGGTAGGCTAGCAAACTTATGTATACATATATATTTTAATATAGATATATATATAGAGATTTATTATTTTAAAAATAATGTGAACTACCTGTAGTTCCTAGACTAATTTTAAAGAGGCAGTGTACCTTTCTGAAGCTTCATTTCAGGAAGTATATTAAAAATGGTATATAAAAGACTAGCAGACCCAAGCTCACACATTGAGTCCTGATATCTTCCCTCCAACTTCTTTGCCTAATGTTATAGCTGCCACCTGCATTGACAGCAATGCCTTTAGTCATCTGGATTGCTATTTATGTTGCTGTAATTGCTACCACTAAATTTACTGGATTATAGTGTTAGTAATTGTCGATTATAAATAGCAATAATGCTGCAGTACACTGTCAAAGCCTGCCGCGTTACGAAGATCTAGTCTGTATGTGCATGCAGAAATTTGTTGTTTAATCTAAAAGAACATTTCTCAGTCAAAGTGCTTCCCCTGTCAATCCCACCATGCTTTTCAACCACATGGCAAGGGCTCCTCTCTCTTGAGGAAGATGTGATGCCTCTCAGCCCACACCAAGCTCTCAGCAGCCCTTCACAGGCACCCATTCATCCAACTTTGCTTCCAGGACATAACCCTTTCCCTTTCACACAGCCAGTGCCCTTAAGGTTAAATATGACTTATTAAAATTAAAACTGACTATTTGAGGAAATACTTTTAACACGATTTGGTCAAATCTCCAACTGGGCCACGTGAGCCTCGTGCTCCCCACAGCAGGCAGGGAGCAGAGCACTGTGTGCTGCTGCTGCTGCCCAAGAGCCGAGCCCAAACTGCCAGCAGGGGAGGAGGAAGGGAGAGACATTTGCAGGGAGCACCATAAAGGCCCAGTAAGGCCTAGAGTGCGTTTTGTGCCATCCTTTTCCAATCTGCTCCCTGTTTGTGTCTTGGGGTACACTCACAAAGGCAAAGAGGGAGCACGCACATGCAGACAGACAGTGCCCCTTCCAATGGATTCGCTCCTAAAAACAGGGATGGGGAGGTGAGGCCCCTTTGCTCTCAGCCCAACCCTCACTGCTCACACGAGATGCCACATCACTCTTGTTCATGACACAGATGTCACTTAACACACTCCCTGCCTGAGGGTTTCTAGAAGCCTCTTCCCAAATCAGTGACCACAGCCCGACGCTCAGCTGTTCTGCCTCAGGTACCACACCAGGGCTGAGGGTCTCCCCCACCGCCTGCTGCATTTCCTGCCAAACCAGGACCCTACCCGTGTGACTCAGCATAGTCCCACCTGCACAAGTGACCACTCTGTTCCCTGGGCCCCCAAGCCAGGCAGAAACAACTCCAGAGCAAGCTCCAACATGTGAACAAAAGCACACACTCAACAGAAGCCATCTTTGATACAGCACAAGAGATATATCAAAGAAAGTGTGGCAATAAACAAATAGTTTCCCCTAATAATTCTGACATTTTGATAGGGGAGCTTAAAAATATGTATTTGAAAGAAGGATGCCCTGATGGAGCAGGATGCTTTGCAGTGTGAGGGAAGGAAGGATGGTCTGTACCCCAGAGCACACATAGCATGAGCACTCAGCCCAGCAAACGCATCCTCGCTGAATTGTGCCCTCTGCATCTTTGATTACAAAACAGTGAAGACAGAAAGTTCCTGACTGGGATTTCAAGCGAGCTCAGAAGAAATCTTAGCTATCCAAGCAGCAGGTATTCTCCTTTGTCTCATCCAGGTACCCACTGGGAGCAGGCAAGGAAGTACCACAAGGAGAGGGGTGCACACAAAAGCTGGAAGCTGAGCTTTATGCCCATATCAGGAGGGACAATGTGTAGGGACACTGTTTAAAACTCAGTCACTTCAGTCTCTGCATCACCAGAGCATCACTTCACCTTATTTATGCCCTTAGACTTTGCTTTGCCATTGACACTGTGCAAGCACAACACAAGAGAAATGCCTTTTTTTTTTGGTATTTTGCTAAGAATTTTGTGCATGCAAGGGTAAGAGGATCAGAGTTATTTTTCAGTTCTGTTAGTAATTCCTCTCCAGCTCTACAGGACTCAAAGCACATGCTGATACTCAGAAGCAGGGAAAATGCAGGAAGCATGTTGCTATGCTGGGAGAAAGGGGGAAAAAAGGACAAATTTTAAGTGAGAAGCAATTACACTGTAAAATCAGGTGAATATTCATCTGTACTGGCTGGTCTTGTGTTTTTTGACTACTGAGTAACAGAGTATAATTTGGAAATCATACCCTAGTTGACTCTGGTAGATCTGCTGTAAAGTGCAACATTTTTTTGTCACTTTTGTCTCCACTGTAACTTGTTTTTGCTTATTCCAGGTAGGGTTCCCAGGGCTGAGCAAATCAAGGGGAGCACAAAGGATTGAGAGTCTATGGGAGCAGGAAAAAAACTGTGAAACATGGAGGAAAACACTTTTCCTTCCCCAGGCATCACTAAAGACTACATTAATGGTGAAAGCAAGGACTACTGAACGTAGTGGTTAATTTGCAACTGAAGTGCAGCCTGATGGGCATGCACCATATTTCACAGGAGCAAAAACTCCTAGCTCTAAGCCAGGGTGATTATTGGGCTTGGGGGAAATTAATTTCATCCCTCCCACAAGTTTGGCTTCCCCTTTTATAGTGCCAGTTCTTTCAATCACAAACTTGTTGAAGAAATTGCATTTTCTAAACTGCTCCATTGCCCCCTATTCCTTTTGAAGCCATTAAATACTTTCTCTCTCAGTGTTTGGAGAATGCCAACTTCTGCAGGAGGTTGCCTGTGGAGATACTGCCCTTCAAAGTCAGTCTTTGGTCAGTACAGGGATTTCATCCAAGGCTCATCCTGGAACTGAACAGACCCGAGTGCCCCATCCACCCAAGCTCCTTGCCATAGCCATGCCCATAACTGGGGCCAGATGTCACCTGGAGCAAACATCCATAGGAAGCCTCCGCTTTGTGTCCTGCCAGTGGTTGTTTCAGCTCTTCAGCACAGCACACAATCCCTGTGCTGCTTTGCTGTGGCTCCCTGGCTGTCAGTGCCCAGCCCTGTGCCACCACCTGGAGCAGCTCAGTGGGACCTTGGGGCACCACAGCAGGCAATGAATGCCTCTGGCAGCAGGGCCCCTCTGCACTGCCTGGGGCCATGGGCCGTGGCTGTGCAGGGCTGCAACTCCAGCCCTGGCAGCCCTGGGCAGCTTGCTGGCCCTGACCACAGCACTGTGGGGCTACAAAGGGCTGCTGCTGTGCACTGCAGGAGGCACCAGTGCCATGGGGACCAGGGGCTTGGCCATTGCCTTCTCCCCCTGGAGCTTCGTGTGGCCACGCAGAAGAGCAGGGCTGTGGGTCCCAGCACATGCCAGCATGGCTGGGTGATCTCTGCCTGGTGCCTGGACCAGGAGAGTGTCAGAGATTTGCCAACCCATTTCTTGCAAGCCTGCAACTTCTGGTGAACACGTCAAAGCCCTGGCACCAGGCACAGTGACCAGAGTCCAGGCTGAGCCTCCTGATGAACCACAACAGGCAGGAAAGGAAGGCAACTGCCCAGCTTGAGGGACGTGCTCTACCCTTTGCTTCCCCACTGGGTGCCTATTTCCAGTGATGGGCTCTCAGCAGGGACTGTCACCCAGAGACTCCTCAATAAACTGTGTCATTGCCCCAGCTAAACTGCTGCAGAGGTAACAGGGGAGTGCACAGCTCTTGTAACACACTGGCCCTGCTCCATTAGTCTCCAAACGGTTTCAAAATTATTCCACTAGTCCTAGTTTGGAGCTGGAGAGAGTACTGCAGGCACAGCATGGGTCTCCCTGTTTGAAGAACAGACCCAGGCATGTCCTGGTCCCTGCACTGCCAACGCCACTGCATGCAGCTTTTCCCACATCTTCAGGGAGAGGCTGCACCAGAGCCCAGGCAGGGAGCTTGCTGAAAGCACAGGTGATGCCTTGCCAGCAGCATCTCACCAGAGGACAGCTAGGAAAAGGCTGTTTCCAAGGCAGGAGGCAGCAGGGGCGGGACAGCTGTAGGCCAAGGCCAGCTCTGGCCCCTGCTGGCTCTCCAGCTTTTTGCTGCGGCTGGCACAAGCACTGCCTAAATAAATGGATTATACTCTCCTTTGGTTTCCTCCTTGTAATATGGCTTTACTGATGGCCTTGTAGTATCTGAAAAGAGTAGCAAGGAAAAAGGATGGCAAGCTCGGTTGGTTTGGGGCTGGGGATTTTTTGGTTTGGCTTTCTGTTTTTTCACCGTCTGAATTCTGTAAAAAAAAATTGAAGGCAACTACTGGATAGAAAACACAGCATGAGGAGAAAGGTCTCTGAACCTTTCTGATATGGCTATTAACCATCAACCTGACACACCATTTGAAGAAAGAGGTTTTTAAAGGCATGAAGGAGTCCTGTAGTGAGCAAATTTGGGCTGGTGCTCCTTGAAAATCTTGTCTCAGATTTTATCTGACCATTATTTTTTAGGTTGCATTTATAAAAACAGCTAAAATGCTCCTCAATCTAATGTCATTTGAGGGCACTGTCTTTTTCTCCTATACCCTAAAATTTTGTACTTAGGCACTGGGGGAATAAACCACCATCAAAAAGACAGTCAAACACTGGAAAAAACAGCATGGGAAATTGCTGATTCTCCACTATTAGAGGCTTTCAAGGACAAGTTCAACACTCACCCATCACCATCAGGTCTGTGCTAAGTATAGCTTAATCTGCCTTGGAAAATGTCTAGCTGATGTCTCCAAGTCCCTTTTGGCCCTGTGACTCTGCACCAAGTAAATAATGCCAAGATCTCATCCTGCTACAACCCAGGATGTGTTTAACATCCTGTCTGGCTGTTTGGTTTTCTGCCTTAGCTTGCTGTTAGTCCAGGAACACACACAAGCACTTCAGACATCCTATTAAGAGTCAGCTTACACTTTCCTCACTCACCACCAAAACCCTGTCTAATTCTATAATCACCCTGAAAAAAGAAGGAAATGGGGAGCAGCAAACGAAGAAGAATATAGAGAAATGTCCACCCTGACATTCAAAAGCTGTCACAGAAAGCCCTCCTTCAGCCTTTTTCCATCTTTAAAAGTGTTGACCTATCTTGAGACAAGTTGATAATGAACAAGAAAACCCACACTGACAAGAACCACTGCCTCTTTTAAATACCCTTCACTGGCTCTTGCCCATGGATGGCATGGGTTGGGCACTCAAGGAGCATCTGGTTTCTAAAATCTGCTACAAGTAGCCCAAATAATTATGTGGTTTACATGAAACATAACTCTGTCTTGAAAAAAAAAAAAAAAAGTAAGAAAATTAAAAAAAGTCAAGCTAGGAGCCTGGGCATTTTAAAACAGGTGCTCACAAACATCAAGATGAAAGACCTATGGGAAACACCAACCCTACTGTGGTGATGATGTGCGATGCTGCCTTTCACGTAACGTGATTGCCCAAAGCTGACCTTCCACCCCAGCTCCTCTCAGCTGGCTTTTGGGGCACAGTCAATGCAGCAATGTAACAGCAGTCCACCCACAAGGAGGGAAAGGAAGCGAACAAACAGCAGCAGCCACACTGGTCTGCCATGCTCACCTACGGATGGCAGTGGGAATCCATCTGTTCATCATTTCTGCAGTAAGCAATTACTTTAGCGACTTAAAAACACAAGCACAAAATGCAGAATTTGATTTATGGAGGTGCTGGTCTTTCCTTACAGGCTTGTCTGCACCCTGAGTTAATCCCCCCACCCCTATGTATAAATTTCACATGGGTGAAAAAAGACCATCTAGGGACAGATTTAATTGTCAAAGTCTGTGGCATCCTTCCCCAATTCACGTTTCTTGATGAAAGCAGTGCTCAGTAACAATAACAGGAGGATAAAAAATGTCTTTACAAAAGCAATTACGCCATTGCACAGAGCCTTGAGACAACCACCATCACAACAGTATTTCAAGGAGAAGGATGACGTTTACAACAGCAAGTATCTGGTGCTTCCACTGCCAATCTCTGCCAACACAACCTCTGCCATGCAAAGTGCCTAGAACAGCTTTCAAACACAAGCAGGTCAAAGACACAGAAATCAAAATAACATTTTACAAACTGACAAGACATGCAGGGCAAGAGCCCTTGGCTACATGAACCCCGCAGGTGCGACTCAAACTGCAGTGGTCTGCAGCAGCTGGCATCCCTTATCCCATCCCTTTGGATGCAGTGGGGCTGCTGCACAGCTTTCTGATGGCCAGGGTGCCTCCACTGGAGAGAAAGCCTTAATGCTGCATGCCTGATTCCACAGGCTGCCCCCACGTGTGCCTGCTGCCTTAGGCGAGGCTGCATGAGCAAAGTACCTGGAAAAACAAATATTAGGTTTATTTGAAGATTTCTTCTGTAATTATGGAGAAAAAAGTGTAATTGTCTGGGGGCTGCCTTTTCCTCCTGTAATAAAGAAATTTAGAAATGTGTTGAGTTTTATTTTGCAAGTTAAGGCTTAGCATGAGTTCTTTTAGGTCTAATATGCACTACTGAAGGGGGTTTGGTTTGGCTTTAAAAAAAAAAGTGAACTTAAGCCATGCATTAAAAAATGAACCAGGCCAAATTCCCATAAACTGTGAATGTACTCTCACAATAAACTGCTAGGAGGAGGAAATAATTTATCGGGTTTCAAAAACCTGCTGGGTACCTAGCTCTGGCACTGGTGGGCTTTCCCACAGAGACCTGGGGCACAAGAAAGGCCTGGGGAGCCCAGCTCTGCTGCTCTATCCACTTCCCAGCAGGATCCCACCCCCTCTGCCCATCTTTTTGCAGAAGCTGTGTTTGGTGCACAGCCAGAGCTCAGGAAAACTGTTGTTAAAATTAAAAAACCACTGCAGGTTTTTCTGAGTTATGCTTGGGAAGGTGTGGGATACTGTCCATCCCACTGAAAATCTGTGGTATGTTTTGCTACTGATGTCTACCAAGTGTTCAGCCTCTCAAAAAAAGAGAGGCGAGAAAGGCAAGATAATTGAAAAGCAAGGTGAAAGATTTGCAAGTGAAGCTTGGTGTTCCCAACTTCCTGCAACAACATAAAGAAAACCATCCAAGGAAGAGATCTCTCTCTCTACCAAATATACAACATTTTCAGTGGGACAAAAAACCTGACCAGTTCTTTTTAAACAGCTTTTATGCTGTTCATATCCCTGGTATCTTGATGGAAACGGATTTCCAGCGGCTGAGATTAGTGGGATGGTGTTTACTGCTGGATACAAATGCACATTCCAGGCACACCACCACATCCTCCCACAAGGACTGTCAGGTGTGACAAGCCAGCACTGCTGAGGGACTCCCATCTATGTCCGAGGCAACTCACAGCATCTAAAAAATTCCATTTGCCACTTTCTATTTATCTTAAGATTGTTGAAATAGCTATATTTGTGGTTTTATTTATCAAAAGTACTAAAAAATTGCTCTTCTTGCAAAGCACACTGAGTATTTTCTGAGTAGTCGAAAAGCCCAGAAATTTCTATTTAAGAATACATTTTTATCTCATCATTAAAGATGCTTTTAAATCCCTGCTGGCAACCCTTGGCCTTTAACTAAACAACCACCATGTCAAGGTGGAACAGGAAATATCTATTTTTTGGTGTAGGTTCTTTAAATTAGTTGTAGATTAACAGAATCTAGGAATATGAAACTAATGCTCTTATACTGACTCTTGTGTATTATGCTGTTTTCAAGGTTCTCACCCATGAAACATACCATGAGTAAAATCCACATAAATTAGTTATTTCAAAAATGCAACCCTTCGTCCCTAAGTGACTTCTTTGCTGGCATGGATTTCTGCATGAGAAATATGTAGTTACCTTCACTTTGAAAGATCCCAGAGTTCAATTAACTATGTCCTAAATCTGGTGCACTACAGACAATTACTAGCAAAGATGTTTGGAAAAAAAATTATCTATCAAGATCAAACAGTCACACAGCAAATGCTTCCCTCCATTACTTTCCAATGTACAACTATGCCTTGTGCCAGCCAAGCAAGGTGTATTTCCTTAGGACAGCAAGAAGAATTTTCTTAATTACTGATTCAAATAAGGATGAGCACTTGATATTATTTATGATGTACTTGCAGGGAAGCACTCATTAGCGACACTTACACCACGTGCCAAATACATCAGTCATCTGGGAGTAATGGGATGGTTTCAAATTGCATCACCCCTTAAGCAGCTCACATATTACTTCTAACTGGAGTAATGAAAAGTTACTGCTACAGTCACTCAAGCAAAACACAGCATCCATTCCAAGAAATAGACTTAAACTGTAATTTCTGCTTTTTTTTTTAGACAACTTGGCAAATCTTGCTCTTGAAATTGGAACCTCTTGAAGACAATGAATTGTCCATCTGCTGTGATGGTAACTTCCCTGACACCTTAGTTCTGCTAGAAAACTCTGCTCTTCAAAACAAAAGCAAACACAGCCTTGTTGCCACAACCTGTCAATCTCTGTACCGCCTACTCGAACCTGGAAACTCATGAAGGTCCAACTTCACCATCGAGTTCCCAGCTGGGTTTGTTTCACTTTGTATTACAAAAATCTATCTCAGTAGCTGCAGGCAAGCACAGAGCCCACACAAAGTTATGGAGGCATTGACAAGCTTTTTGCCATCCTGGACAGGCTTGCAGCAAAAGAACCTCCCCCTGCCAGAGCCCACCTTCATGAGAAATGCCACAGCTGGGAGTCCCAAACCAGATGAATCATGAATGTAACAGGGAATCGTCTCTCAAGAGAGAGATGTGCAGCGAATTTGCTTCAAATGACATCATTCTGACTGATGCCAATGGCAAGCTGCAGGCTGCCTGAATCAATGACACTGGTTTTGCAAGACTGAAAATACACAAACTCCAAAGCCATTACAAAAGCCATTATTGGACATCAAAACCAAAACTATGTAGCCTAAACTACTGACAGATTGGCACTATCTGATTTCCAAATTCTCCTAAAAATTCTCCTAAAACTCCTAAAAACAGCTGAGTTTTAATAACCCAGTTGTGCTGACCAGGTTTTAAGGGAACCCACCCTTAATAGGAAGGAAGGAAATTGATGCTCAGATTGGTCTGACTGAAGCCTGATGGTCTGCTGTAACTGGGAAGCCTTTGGTGGGCCATATATGAAACTTGTACTCCAAAGATGTACTCCAAAAACTTCTTTTGGATTGGAAGGACACCTCCCAGGACCTCAGGTTTTCTCTTTCCCACCCTTTTTGTTTTCTTAAATTGGATGTTGTTTGACAGCAACCTGCCTTCTCTTAGTGTGCTGCAATGCTAAGCATGTCATTCTGACTCAACCAGCTTGACTTTTGGGTATATTTCAATTAGTTCCTCTTGTTTCACATGATGACAAATAAGCTAAAGTGCTGCTCTATATGGAATACATGTTTTGTATTTTGTTTTGGATGTTCAAATGGAATTTCAGCTGGGCTTGCAGCAATGACACTGTGGGCCAGTGCACTTCTGCTGAACATCTAATAATTCTTCAATCAGAAAACAATCAATAAAGCCTTGATGAAATTTCAAGTATATTTTAAATACAACTCTATTACAGCTCAATTTCTTACTGTTGCTGTGCCAAGAACAGTCCACAAAAAAAAAAAAAAAAAAAAGAAAAAAAAAAGAATTTGACACTGGATAGAAGGTAGATGTTGTATCTTACAGGTTTTATTTCAGAAAACAAAACAAAACAGAACTTTGCAGCAGAGATAGGAACGCATCTCATATTTTGTCACAAAGTGCTAGTGTCCTACTGGAGAACTGACAGCCACATGAGCTGGTGTATAGCATGGCTACTGTATGCCCAGGTATACTGTGTCTCACTCCATGTTGTCACACTGTAGGAAAAAAAAGTCTCTCTGAAAGCAGGGTTAGCTGTACATCCAAAAACTCCAGAATGAACAATGAAAGGGACCCAACAATGGTATCGAGGGGAGAAGAGCAGTGTCTAGCAAAGCATGGTGCTTGAGTTGGATGATGCCTTTTCATCCTGTGTTTTTCCAGAAGTATTAATGGAAATTTACCTTACCTGACAGTTAAGAGTCAGTGGAAATGCCATGCAGTTGGAAAAAACAACCTGAGTGAGAGAGCTGGGTAACAAACCAGATCTAGATGCACTGAGAATTAGCTAAATTCAGCAGGTTTTTAGTTGGAAGAACCAAATGAAAACAGAGGAGAAAAGATGGGACTTCAAGGAATGAAGACAACTGTTTTAAGGTAATTTAGTAATAAAAAAAAATGAATAGCGATTTCAAGGTCCCTGACAGGGCATCAGATACTGACAGAACATATATTTCTTAAAATTTCTTCCATTTTTTTTTCTCACTGAATCAGAACTTTCCTTCCCCTTTCCCATGACCTTTACATGGCCTTTAATGCTGAAGCTCTTCCATTCCTGGTGTTTCTTTGCAGAGATACTGACGCATACCCAGTAAAGGCAGTGCAAAATTGCATACGTTTCTTCTTTCCTGAGTAAATAGCACATAGATAAAAAAAACCCTAAATGTTTCCCTTCTGCTGCTTTTGACTCAGAGACAGATCTACTCCCATCTGAACAGCCAGTGTCTATTGGCTTCATGAAGTCTGTTCTAGGGTCTTCTGTGATCAAAAAATACATGGCAATCAAGGAGGTTTCAGGCATCCAAGGACAGAAAAAGAGAAGATCTCAAACAGTCCAATTTTCAAGCCTCAAGACTATAAAGTATATGGGCAGAGCAGATTCCTGGTTTAAACAAGTTTCCAAAGTAGTGGGAACCCACTACCTTTATGTTTAGGCATTGATGTCACTTGATGTCACTTGCTACTTATTTCTAAAAGATAAACCATTACTAAGTTCTCTTATGTCCAAAGACTGAAATCATAGCAAGGACTTCTTCTGTGGGACAACTTCTCTTTTATCACTGTTGACTATCGACAAGCTTCCCAACTGTGCAAAGAAAACAAAATCCACAAAAACGAAGTAGATATCTAGGAAGCTCAGAAGAAAACCAACTTTTTCTTCAAAAGCCTAACTGCACCGAGTCCTGGCTCTCTCTGTCCCACAATCTCCAGCTTCATGCAATGTAAGTTCACAGAATTCCAGGGCACCTGAATGGATCTGTGGAGCTTCTAAGCAATGTCAACAGTGCTGAGCCAGGCTCAGAAGTTTTAAATAATAAAATGGAAGCTCCCAGTACAGACACATGTAAGGAAGAACAACTGGGCAGAAGTTCTTTGCAAAGTAAATGACATCTTCACAGTCATTGTGTAGAAGGTGAGTGGATGATCTGACAGAAAACTACAGCATACAGCTCTGAGGATCCATCTCTGGGTTTTGGCATCTTCCTTTTTGTGGTGAAAATGAGCTTGTTTAAATATAAACAACCCAACAAGTTTGTACTGTAACTAAAAACAAATTCTGCAAATACTGCTAACTCAGCCATATGTTAAAATAAACAATTATTTGATGGTAAAGCAGGTGAAGTATCAAAGAAGCTCCATTTGAATAGTATTTATTTGCAATCATTAGTTTTAAATGGGAAATTGTTTACAGGCACACGCTAGATAACCAAAATAGAATGAACATAAAGAAATCTATTTAAAGGTCCTTATCAAATATTTAAAATATTTTATTAAATCTTTTATTCAGCTTCATTATCCCAGCTTGATGTACTTTAGCATGTTATACACATGACTTAACATGTGCACTTAGAAGTATCAAATTAGAGGTTTTTGAGTAAAGTATGACATTCTATAAATGTGCTTACTGACTTAACTACACACAACTAAGAAGGCAGTAGCTCTATTATACCATTGATGGAGATGAACCATTGTAAGGCATGTTTACTCCAAACTCTGGAGAGAACAGAACTATATACTAAGTCGAAATTGAGTGGAAATATATGTGAGAATAGAAGTTGAAGGATTGGGCTCCAAGAAAAAAGATCATAGCAAATCAGTTGTGTTGAAACTGTCAACAGATACTGGTTATTAAAAGCAAGCACTGCTGAGAAAGAAGGTTTTTGTAGCATCCAGGTCAGCAGGATCTGTGCTTTTTTCATATGTGATTTTTGAAATTCACATCTTATGCTGTTTAATGGGAAGAAAAGACACCAAAATCTAGCAAGGAAATTGGAAAACTATCTTCTGAAAAACTTCAAAGTTGTTTTATGAACAAACACAGGAGCTCTTTAGCACAGAGTACATGCTGGAAGCCACTGCACTCCACTGTGTGTGTGTATGTACACACACATGCAGACACATGCATGTACATGCCTCTCCTGCTGTTGTTGCCCTCAAAGACCCAACCACTGATTGAAGTACAGCAGCACTGAGGGGCAAACAAGGTTTCAGCTTGGAGCTGAAAAGAGCAGATGAGCATTACATTTGGGAGCCCAGTCAGTTTTCCTGAATAGATGTGGTTTGTCCAGTGGAGTACAGCGCAGGTCTCCTGGTATATGCTAAACAGCCAAGATTCAGAAACTACAATGTAATTCTTTGGAAGAACTCCATAGATGTTAAGCTATTTGCAGTAGTTTTAAAATTCCACCTCAGTGAAGGTGGAAGCATGTCACCATGACCACCATAGGTCATGATGATATGCTTCCCCCAGGAACACCATGCAAGCCCAAGCTTAAATCCAAAAGCATAGTGGTCTGTGATTGGGGCTCCCACACTGTCACAATGCTGCCCCTTAAGGAAGAAGGGTTTCCAGGCTAAACCTGGGTATGTTGCTGAGTGGAGATCTCACATCAAGTCTTCCTAGATTTCTGCCATCAAAGAATTAGTGGGGGAACATGAAATAGACATCCATCTTATAAGCCTCTTCAAAGTTGTCAATTCAGTACAGAACACTGAGTATGTAAGTGACTATGGTAGTACTTTGGTGAGATCATAAACCTCACTGTGCCTTTTTCTTGGGGAATTCAGGGGAGGAGGCAAGTAACCCTTTCACAGCCTAAATATGTACTTGTTCATGGCACTCAGTGTCCTGAAGGGCCTCGGCATCCTGGCAGCTGTAGTTGACAGTTCAAAATATGTACATGGTAGGGAGAATGCCATGAGTATTGCAAAACATGGCAAAGGAGCTCTACAACCTATCAAACAAGCACAGCAAACAAACAGCATCTAATGGATAATGTAGGGTATACAACACCCAAGTTGCACAGTTACGTTTCCTTGCAAAATCAGGACTGTGAATGTAAACTCCAGAAGTTGTTTCAAGAGCAGCATGTGGCTTACTCGACAGCTCTGGAAACATCACAAGTCCACCACCCTTCAAGCACCGCATCTTCTGCTCTTACAGAAACTGATCCTACTGAACCAAGCAGAGCCAGTGGGTCCTGCAACCCATATGACTGTGGCAGAGGCTAAACAAAAATGCTCCAGCAACATAGTTTGGCTACTACTGTATATTCAGCCTTTATGGTATCTGCTCTATATAAATGTTGCTCTTGGAAAATGAAGCACACAGCGATATACAAATGGTATCAATGGCCAAAAAGATTACATGATCATGCCTGAAAGCAAATGGAAGTTAACAAAAGTAGTCTTTTAGGAGAGGTAGCCATATTAGACTCAGCATTCAAAAAAAAAGGGAGTGCACTCAAAAGGGTCAACATACATTATAGTGTCTTGTAGACCCATCATTTTTCTGGTTTCCTACATCATTTTTTTGCAGAATGTACACACCCAGGCACACACAGGTACACGCACACACACACGCACACACACACACCCACACCCCTATATATACACATCTAAATTCTTTTCTAATTCTCCTTTGTTGCCACAATGTTGCCATACTGAGAATAAAGGACAGCTTTCCTTACATGCTCTTAGCTGCCCTATGTCTATAACTTGCTTTCAGTTGGTTCAGTATCTGTACAGTAGCTAAACAGGCAGTGAAAATTAAAATTGCTTCAATTTTGCTGCAATCCTGTTGCAAAAGACAGCATCCAAACTATAAGGCATTCCCTTGTACTGACATGACTTACAACTCTCTACTTGACACAAACTACAGAATGCTCTTCAGCCTTGTGCTACAAAGGCAGCTTTCACCCCAACAATACAAAGCTGGAATTTAAACACCACAAATCCACACACTTCTACCAGTCCCTTGTTCTTGTGCCCCTTTCCAACAAAGCTTATTACTTTAATTTCAAAGGTCATGCACCAATGCTATAAAATAGAAACCCAAACTACCAAGAAATCTCTTGCTCCTGCCTTTGGGATACCATATTAGTATAAAAGAGCATTCAGAGAGCTTAAATAAATATATTCTTTTCTGAAATCACAGCACATTCAAGGGGTACTTACTGCCAGAAGCAGAGCATTAAGTAATCTCCATAAATATTTTCAGAATAATTTAGTCAAAAAACACCTGTAAGATATGAAGTTTTGATTGATTTGGTCTAATACCTGGAAAATAGCCTACTGTGGGGATAAGAATCTGCATCTCAAATGTTCTGCAGAACATATTTCCCATATTTGTATACAGTACTAGAACAATTAAGAAGACATTACAGTAATTTTCTCCCAGCTTCTTAGATCTGTAGCTTCAGCTATGACAATGCATTTCATATGCCTCAGAACTATGAAATACTGAAGATGACTAAATAAATAAAAGCCAAGAAAAACTGGGACAGTACTGCATTTTACACTTGAGACAAGATTCCCCCCTCCCATGGATAAGTCATAGAGGACAACTACAGTAAATGCTTGTCTTTTTTTTTTTTCAAAGAAAGATTTATACACAGGTTCAGATCCAGAAAATAATGTGAAATGCATAAATATTGATAGCTTTAGCTAAGTTAAAATGGGTTCAGTAAAGTATGATACAACATATTCAGAATAAACAAAGCAGAAAAGCATCATATTTTGGTTTGCTTGAGATATACATAAGGTGCAACAATTTCTTCTCTAGAGGCATTTGTGGACAATGTGTTAACAGGTAACAGTGTTTGCTGGTATACTGAAGTACACACAATAGCAGTAAGATTTTCCAAAATGAAAGCAGCTGAAATTAATAAAAATTAAAACAAACAAGGAAAAAAACCCAACCCCAATACAGTAAGATATTGGTCTGAAGTTTTTGTTGTGCTAACAGACTTTGTTACCTGAAAATACTGATACCCCTTCTAGTAGATTCAGGGAAAATTCTAGCTACTCAAATCAAGACGTCACTCATAGAACCAACAAAGGCAAATGCCTAGTGAACTATAAAGCTTTGCAGGATTTCTGCTACTCTCAGTGCCTAATCGCTTAAAAATTAAGCATATCTACAAAAAGGTTTGTAAGTATCTGAAAACAGTCATATCCAGTAAACTGACCCAACCCTACCCCCTCTCTAAGGGAAAGTCAAGGAAAAGCAGATCAAGTAAGATATTAATTAATATAGAAAAAAGTAATTTTCTGTTTCTTTTAAAAAAGGTACCATTAATATACAGAAATATCTCCAGGAACAATATTGAAATTTAAATTGAGGAAGGATGGGGTGCTTTGACAAAAATATATCTACTCTAAAGGTTTCTAGAGAAATAAGTTAGTACCATTGTCAACGTGAACGGCCTGCACTGTAACATATTTGGATTTCAGCTAATTATAAAGTGGTCCAAAACTCCAAAAGCCACCCTGCTGTGACCCACAAGTTTTAAGTCTTTTAAATTTTTCCTGTCTTGTTAAAATAACTTATAAAACATTAATAAAATCTTATTTAAAATACCACCATAAGCTGCAATGGCATTCTAGGGGCTCTTAGATATTTAGTCACCTGAATTTTTAAAAAAGCCTTTTCACTGACTCATTGGTTTGTAAATTTTGTTGTTTTTCTCATGTTCCCTTCTTTCACCACATGCATCCTCGATGTTGCTGTTTCAGTGACACTTCCCCAGCTACATGCCTTTTGTCGGACCTTTAATCCTTTCTTAAAACTCTTGTGGTACACTGTATGTTGTTTCCTGACACTGAACCAGAGACTTTCACTTAACTACAACAATGAAAGGCTAAACCTAGCAAGCATTAATAATTACTGTCCATATGGCTATTACATCAAATTAGTTACAAAATAACCTCAAAACACATTATCAATTCAGTCAAGTATAAATAAGAATGCCTGATAGAATGATGTAAACTTGCATCATTTAAAGACTTAATTCAAAGAACTTCAAACTCAATCTAATACTATCAAAAGTTCAGCCGGTATGACGAAGACTAATAGAAAATTATTGCTGGAGTCCAATTTGGTAAATTGTTGTGCTACAATGCAAAAAGTAGGGAAACATCTTGTGCTATAGAAGAAGTACCCTGTTGAATTTGTAGCTTTAGATCAATTACTAGTGATCATTTTGCATCTATTGGTAGGAATCAATGCTTGGTTAAACAATAGTGTAAGTCAGAATAGTGAAGGTAACAGGCCAAGTGATACACTTGGCCTGCTTTTGGGATGTATTTATGACGGCAAAACACAAAAAATTCAACACAAGCAGAGACAGAAACTGGCAGATGGATCTGTTTTGTAGTCTGAATTCAGTCAAACGCTACTCTTCAGTTGTAGTTTAACTCTATACAGCTTTCCACTTTACCAACACAAACTGTAGTTGGCCCTTTATGCAAACCCTGAAGCCGATTTGGACTGTGCATAGTAACTACAACAATGCCAGTGTCTGTAAAATGCAAAAGGTACGTGTATTGGTGTACACTATATCGAAACGTCATGGTTTTAAGTTATTCAGAACTGTGAAATAATACTAAGGTCACTTTTGAAAAACGCATTTGCAGTACTTTTTGTTTACAGGAAAGTTTCACCAAGTCGCTCAGATATCTATGCAAAAAAAAAGGAACCCTCCAAGGCATGAAAGACAAGTCAATTATCTGCAATATTTTCTTCTCCATACACCACACCTTTTTCTAATGCACATCATCCTGGTTATTCAAAGCTAAATTAAAAAGAAACAAACCCAAACGTAGCCTGTCAGAACTTTTCCCAGTAAACTCTACCACTCCGGTGGCAAATATAAAAGTGCAGAACATCTGGACCACGTGGCTGCCCAAACACCGCTAACAATGGTACATCTGTCCAGGCTGCCTTGAGTTCTCTGGAACAGGTTTTAAATTCATTCTACAATATAAACGTAGGCATAACCTATTAATATAAACCATCTTAGAACTTAAATCTTCATGTACAAAAATGACTAAGAATATCTAATAGTAACTAGTGCAGTGCGTCAGTGTTTTTGTTGGGTTTTTTTTTTTTTTCTTTTTCATTTAGAATAACTAGATATTATATGAAACTAGTTGTCGTACTCTCTGGTTGGTAAAAGAGATGCTGTGTGAGCTAACAGTAAAGGCAGCCTTTTTCACACCAACCACCCGTTTACTGTTTAAAAGCCTTCAATAGAAAGCAAGCTCTGGGATCATTCCACTCCATTTCAGTTCATTAATAGACAGTATCACCCTCCTACATACTGGGTTCCAATTTGAGGTCCTGGCCCAAGTTGCTAATGTCTGGCTTCCAGTGAATTCTGGGCCACTCAGAGCAATAAGCACTTTATTGCAGTCTCTAGTTCCATCATATGGACTGACTAGCTTCCCTTGGTAAAGACAAGGCTAGGATATTAAGTAAAGCACAATGTTTTACAATAAAGTGGAGCTTCACTGGTCAGCGCAGGAAATAAGCACTGGAGCCTGAGACATTTCATTTGGCTGTCCATCATGTGGGAGAGGTGTGGCCCTCTGACTTCTGCAAAAGAAGAAAAGAAAAGCCACCCATCAATACCTAGAGCACAGGAGGTGCTGTTATCAGACCAGAAAAGACAGGAAGCAGCAGTTGCAGGGTTTAGCACCTGACACGGACATGCAGCATGGTAACTCCTCACTGCTGCAGGTGCTCACATACTCTGGTTACACCTGCTTCCAGAGGAGTCCCTGCAACAGTAATACATACAACTGGACAACCTACATCACAATGCGAAGGCAGGAAAAACCAGATGTGATGGTATTTGACTACACAAAGCAAAATACAGAGCATGAGAGTAAGTTAAGAGCACACAAGTGCTGTGACTCATTTTGTAAGGGAGTTGCTGCAGCCCTCAGAGCAGATAGCATGTGTGGCAGAAGGTAAATGCACAGAGGCACGGATCATGTTAGTGTGAGTCAACAGACAGCTTTTAAGCAATATGGAAATATACTCATCAGCAGACTTGCACTGGGATTCCTCCACATAACCTGACTACATCAGCCTAGCACATCTCTTTCATTACTACAGCAGTGTTAATTTCAAAATGATCTCTTGGCACAGGGCATTGTAAAAATAAACTGTGCCAGAATTATGTGCTGGAAATCAACATCAGTCATGGTATCAAATGGACTTGGGAGAACTCCTTTGCAGCTTGCCTTTTAAAAATACATACACCAAGCATATCACTGCCTGTTATTTACTCTCACAGGTGAGGTTCTATTTTTGTTACAGTATTTGCCATTGGTAGCAATGAAAATCTGGGGCCTGCTTCTTATTTACACCAGGGACACTTTACCTCACTCTGGCCAAACTAAGATCCCCAGCAGAGGTACTCATGTGCTTCACACAAGGGGAGTGCAATGAAGTGGCCCTGGCACAAAATGCAGCTCAGACTCACAGTGCCTAACCAGGGCATGCACAAGGTAAATGAAGATAAGCAGAAGACTTCAAATGAAAACCACGCTGCCAGAAGGACTCCATGTCCCAAGGCTCTATGAAACTATTAAAAAAAATACATTCAGACACTGAAGAAACACATCAAGTAAACCTCCAATTCTTTTCTTCACATTTCTGGATATTTGCAAATAAAAGAGTTACAAAAAGTAACAACAGTTGGCAGAGCAGAAAACAGAGAAGCATCTAGCCTGTAAGATTTAGTTCTCTGTTTTGACTTCCATTTGCTAAGTCAGTGAGAGACGTGGCTAACTTTCTACTGGAAGAGTCCTTCCCTGTTGTCATTTCACATTCCTCAGGATGATTACCAACTGACATTTCCAACAGTTGTGGGATATTTGCCCATTTGCTATTTTCAGGCCTTATGAAAGTTGCCGCATTGCCCAAGCTACATAATGACACAACAAAAGATGGGATTCAAAGAGAAAGACCCAAGCACAAAGCTCTGCAAAACATTAGCTTGCTTTAACAAGGACAAGAGGAGGACAAGAACTTTAAAGAGGCACAAGGAAGAAAACCCATAGCGGAGCAAATCTTGTTGCTTTTGTGCATTTCTGGTCAGTGTTAATGGCAGTCAATGAAACCACAATGGTGTGAGTGAGAGCAGAGCTTAGCACAGCACTTCCACAAGTTCCATTTTGTGGCTTATTATGACAGACTGACTGCAGTGTGGAATAATTTCTCATCCAACACTGCTTAAGCAAGACTACACCTTCTGCAGAGAGGAACGAGCAGATCTATTTCTTTTAGGGTTCCTGAGCTTCAAAAAAGATTTTCAGCATTTGATGTGCAGCCAGAACACAAAGGACTGGGTTCATCACTGGGGCCCATGAGAGGAACAGTTAATTGAGGTTGTGAATGGTTTAATGAACTGCTGCCTTGAGGAGTTGCTTAGGCAGCCAGCAATCTGTCAAATGGCATCTGCAGAGGCTGTGATGATTTCAAACTGGCCCAATGCTCCCTCAACAAGTTTTCATTTCAGGAGAGGACAGAGTTTTATATCCAGTAAGTTCCATGAAAGAACAACATTGGACAATCAAGAGCCAAGGAGGACCTGCTGTAATTGATTTACTCCCATCACAGGTCTGACCATTCTGTACTGATTCATAAGTAAGTAATTCTCCACCTGATCTGTATGGATGGCCTACTCAATAACTGAGAGGACCAACCTAAGCTATCATGGCTTTCCATCAGCCAGAGTTGTTCTGCCCCATGCAATTTTGCAGATGCTTTGCCTTTTACACAGCAAAGCACAGGAGTAAGAATAACTAGTTAGCTTCCCTCAGCCATGTTCAGCATAAAAAAATTAATCTCAAAATGTATTAAATTTTCTCCACCATCTTAGGTTTTAGGCACCTGGAAAATGCAACTCATCATTCAGTAGCTATTTAAATCTGCTATTATCTCACACATAGCATCTGATAATTCTCAATCATTAGGATCTCAAGGAGCATATGAACCTGTTTACATACAAAAATTGGTATGTACGCTTACTGAGAAGGATCATTTTACCAACTGCTAAACATTACACTGTCATTTAGGTGAAGACTTAATAATACTAAGCAAGTGAGGTAAAGCATTCATAGAAAGCTGTGGAAGGGGAAATGCAGGCCAAATTAAACAGTCTGCTATTCACATGCTTTCTGAACAAGCTGTCAGCCACATACTATTTACTTAAGACAACAAGAAAAGAAATCCATACCTATGTACGTTTTCCATGGCTGCTACTTCTGCCAGAGCAGCTAAGCTAAAGAATGCAGACACCGCTGGCATATCTGACGTAATACTATGATTTTCTTCTGTCTCTGTGTTTCTGGAGCATTCACTGTTGCAGTCTGCTTCTGCACTTGATGATTTTTGAAGAGTACTTTGTGGCAGCTCTTTTGGCTTCTCCTCTGCAAAGAAAGAAAGTTAAAGTCCATAAATCCAGTGCAGTCTATTGATATGCTGACTAATCTGGTGTTAACAGAACCTTTAGGATTTTGATTCTGCCAGTGTCATCTGATTCATGCTGTAACCTCTTCTGAATCAAGCTACTGGGTCAGAAGCACAGTACTAAGGTTTATGAAGCAGTTTACTGACTTGGCATTCAACTGAATGTCATCTTTTCGCTCAGGCAAGAGAGCTTTTGTGTATGTTTTAGATACAGCAGTCCTGAAAGATTATCTTACTGGAGAACTCCAACAGGGACTCTGGCATTACTGGAAACAAATTCTGAAAGGTAACCATTCTCCATTTCTCTCTGCATCAGTTCACAGTTCTTAGAGTGCAATACCCAGGGAGAAAAGATAAATTTGGTCATTCAAATAAAGGAAGTTGGCCATTACGGACTCAGTGATTTCCCAGGTGGTTGATAGCTGTATATTAAATAATGACCATTCTAAGCAGGCAAGAAAACAAGCTAATTAAAAACCACTGCCCTCATAGGTTGCTTGTACCCTCAAACCTTCTCCAACCACTCAGTTTTAATGAAATTTTAACTCAAATTTCCTTACCCAGTGTCCCTGCTGCTGGTGACACTCGCCCATCTGCTGTTCGGACAAGATGCGTGATCTTAGTTTTCCTTGCTTTCCTTTTCTGGCTGCCAACTAAAGGCTCATGCATCATTGCTGGCTCTGGAGTGTTTAGGGCAGATATAGAAATTTTATTCTTCCAGGCACTCTCACTGGAATTTCTGTCTTCTAATAGTATGGCTGAAAGAGAATAAAAATGCAACTTTAGATGTAGAATAATTCAACCACTAGCTATGCTCATTTTGCATCTATCTGCATAAAACTGTTCCTCATAGGTACTCAAGAGCATAACCCATGCCAAGACATGATCTGAATGCCACAGATGTCTGCAGTGAAGTAACAGAATCCATCTCAAAGACAATACTGAAGGTTCAAGTTTCTAATATTTGACAAGAAAACTGTGAGACTGGCAGCAGCATTGGAGTGAGAGCAGGGCATTGCTCTGTATAAACATTCTGCAACAGAAGATGTCAGCAAGTAGCTAAGAGACAAAATGTATTTAAGGAACAACAAGGGTCTTCACATAAGCTTATCTTAGCTCACCTCTTTAGTCACTCTACATAGACTCCTCTAAGAAAGGGAAATACTGCCTTTTACAAAAAAACAAGCCTTAAAAAACACCCCAAAGGCTGCAAATAAAAAAGCATAACTGGATCATAGCTGAAGAAAAGCATGCTAAAAAAAAGGAAGTAAGCATGGAATAGAATACCATGACAGAAATACTGCCCATATAAATTCAGAGAATGAGAAAGTAGCAGTTTAAATCTTTCTCAGCAGCTCCAGTGTTGATGTTCTGAAGTAGCTTTTCACCTCAAATTGGAACATGATCCCAAATTTTCACTCAACTAAAGAATTTATTTTAATCTTGTTCAAAATGAAATTGGTCAGATAGCAATTACAAAACATATTTAAACTCTCAAAGTCTGAGCTCAGTGCCTAGTAATCAACTGTGTGTAATTTGCATTGATTCAATAAGCCATTTTGCTGATTCCACAGGGTATCACTAGTACATGAAGGCAATCTGTGACATCCTTTTCCCTCCTGTGATAAAGTGCTATGAAGCCTGCCCCATCTGTGATCACTATCAGCCAGGGTTAGAAAGAGGCTACAGGTAGCAAATGCTCAGGTAATTTTTTACAGGTGCCTGTCCAACTGTTTTGAAATTGGGAATACTCATGATACCTGCACCAAGTTATTGAGGTATTTTTTCCCAGTACATTGCCATCCTGAATGATTACGTATTTTTTCCTAATGCCTGCACTTCATCCATCCTGCAGCATTTTCAACTCATTATTTTCTTTACTCTCTGTGAGGTTATACCCCATCTCTTTGCAACAGTCCTTGATATATTTTCTACAGCTCTTACTGTATCTACAGTTAGCTTACTCTTCCCTCCAGTTTTGTTTAATCTTTCTCCCTGTTTTAAAGACTTTTTAAAGACACATCTGTCACTTTTTGGGTGGTTTGACCAGCAAAAATTACACACACAGAACTGAGCCAGAGTGCAAACAAGTGCTCTTTAAGAAGGGCTAAGAACTGAACAATTCCAATCTCCTGCACTGAGACTGGTGGTGTCACACAGGAGCATCCAGCCCCACAAACTATGCACAAAAGCCTAACTGTTGGCCTAAGTCTGCATGGTCTTTGCCTTTCACATTAGTTTGAAACTGTTCATTGTTAGTTTTGTAGATTTAATGAACTTTCTATTCAAAGATATAGCTAATAACACCTTTATATTTTGCTGGCTTTTTAAACTGTTCATTGTGTGAGAATGTGGACTCGACGAAGAGAATTGCTGTAACACACTTCATCTTGTTAGCAGTTACCCTTTGCTCTTCTGTTTGAATGGGAAGGACCTTTTAATGTTTCATTGTCTAAGAATCCAATCAGATCTAGTACATACATGCATAGACATTTGAAATTTTCCAAACTTTAATTTGTTGATGATTTTAATTCACCTGTGTTCTCCTGTAAAATATTTTTGAACTTGTGCATGTTGTTTACTTGGAAAAAAAGCACACAGTTTTTATTAGCATTTTGAAGTGCTTAGCTCTAGCTGCCAATCTCTCCAGAGCATAGCTTTGCCATAAAACTGATTTTTTTGCAGAGAGTGCTCAAGAGAAAGCACAGGAAAAGATCCACCCTGTAACAGTCCAATTAAGTAGAAGCACCAATGACTGCAAATGTGACTTTCAAGTAACTCAGCTGGGCCAACAGTGAGATGTTCAGATAAGCTTTGTGCATCGAGACCAGGATGTTAATTGGAATGTATAATTAAATAGGCAGCTTTCTCTCCAGATTTCTTATTTGGGGATTCATAAGTGTTGATTATATTTTAATGTAATGGTCTGGTTGTAGTCCAACACTATCTGTTAATTCTGATTTGCTCTAATTAGGATTTTGACACTGCTGTCTACTTCTAGCTTGATTGAGTTTATAATGCTTTTAATCTTAGTACTACAAGCCACTATTTTATTTTTTTTACATTTAATAAAAACATTAAGACATGATTTCAAACAATGAACAACATACGATTAAAAGAGACTTGTTTGGTATGCATTTAATTAGATGTGTTGCATGTCAGGTCACTAGAAATTAACTTGATTGATCACTACAGCTGAGGTTCCCTTTTATATTTTTCTTTCTCATATTGTATGTGTCAAAAAAATAAAGAGAAAAAAAACCTTGAAAGGTAAAATAGGCAATAGTGGAAGACATAAGGAGCATATGATGTGAGCATGTTTGACTAAGAAACAGCAGAAAACAGCAGGTGGCTGTAAAAGCTCAGATGCAGTGAGTACATTCCCTCTCCATGTTTTTATATTGTTTTATATTCCCTCTCCCAGGTTTTTATTTTAATCCTTGAAATAAGACTTGAAAGCCATCTACTTTCCTTTTTTCCTCTAGCTCTAAAAAAAGCTCTTTATCACTTCAACATAACATTGCTGCCATACAGTCCTGAAGAAGGAAGGATTGAAGGTGAACAGTGATATTTTGTGTGTGTGGGTGCAGGGTTACTGTTGAAGGGAAGAGCATCTTTTCCTCTTCTCTAGCAGTCTTAGTGGACACTGGGTTTAGAAATCATTTCACTGACTTTTTTACAGAGTATTATTCAAGTAGACATAAAACCTGACTTGGAGATCACACAAAGGCTTGAGCGGCAAGACCCTTTGTGCTGACCTCTAGAGGAGAAAGGAGTCCATGTTTCAACAACTCTATATCTAAACTATGTGCTCCTGCACCTCCTTCAAGAGGAACAGTATCCCACTGCTTCAAGTGACAAAGGTATATCCATACAGAAGCTCCAAATCAGGACCCGACTTTGTTCTGCAGGAAGGATAGGACTAGCCAGGTTTAATTCCCTGTAGTTTTCTTTAATCCATTTGATATCCATTCTGCTTCCACACTGTCCTGCATTCAAGAGCTGTCCCAAGAGGAACTCAGCTAATTTTCAGGGGAACATTGTCTAGACATGAAATGAGGTTCTCTAGTTACTGAGCGGTCCTGCCAACATGTTTTCATGACAGTGGCATGGGCAGAACTACCAGGCTATCTTTGCAAGCAGAGTTGAGAATATGCCATGAAGGTGTGGGCCTCCAGGCATGCCTACGTCACGGTGGCAGAAATGACTCTGAGAGAGACATATCCAGAGGTCAATGCCAGATGGTCTCCTCAGCTAGGTTTGTTAAAGGTCTGCACGGACAGTTTATCCCATTCTGCAGGCATGTAGAGGACACGTAGTCTTATTTCCCCCCATCTTTGTCAGCAAGAAAAACAAAGTCAATTGAACAGACTCACCATACCACAGCTTTTCAGATGAGCTTTTAAGACCAAGCCCCAAGAAAACACAGAATTTACAGAATTTCTTTAGTGATGCCTGTTATGAGAGAGAGCTGCAGAAGTTTAACCACACTTAGTGGAGAACAAACTCTTTGTGGGTCTAAGCATGCTGGTATCAAGGAAGAAAGGTGGGCTTAAAAGATTTAACTGTCCTTATGAAGATAAACAGTGAAAATCTAGCCAGACAGAGCACCACTCAAGTAATCACTGTCTACAGAACCACTTTACCAAGGAAGTGATGCCAGACTGACCTGGCAGAAATTCCAGCTCTTCTGACAATAGGAAACTGCTACAATACTGCTTTGGGGCCAGGCAGCACATAGAGATGCAGCAAGGTCTGGGGACTAACAAGCAGAGATACAAAGCAGCAGATGGTCAAACCAGGTGTAAGAGACAGTGGTCTGGGCGGGAAGCTCTGCTGCAGGAGCCTGTTCTGATCCAGCCCTCCTCCACCAGAATGGTTGCCAAGGGCACAGAGTTACTGGTTCCCTCTGGGGTGCAAGTGAAACAAAACAGGGCTCTGATGTGTGTGGGAAAGCGGCTGTAGGAGCAGGCACAGCGATAGGGATGCTTCACGTGTGAGCCGGTGTTGAGACCAGTGCATGTGTTCATCCTCTCTTCTCCTCTTCCTGTGGCCACACTACAGCTGGCTGCTGTACAGACCATGCAAGAGCCTCAGCACAGCTCACTAAGTGTACCTGCAAAGATGCAATCACTGTGACTTGCTACTTCAAGTACTGCATCCCATCAGAAAGCCTTTCTGGTGTGGCAGAAAAATAAAACTCCCAGATGAGTGTTAACTTTCCCAAACAGGCATGGGTCCAGCTGTGCTTCTGTCAGCCTTCCTAAGGAAGAGATGTATCTATTGACATACTAAACTGCATTATTCTGTGCTCTCTGTAGCATTTCACTGGGGTTTAACTGGGCTGTACCCTGCTCTGTGAACAGCTGCAAACTCCTAACATGGTGACATGCACTGGTGCTGCTGTGTACAGTGTGGTCAAAATTCACTCAGATTTTCATACCAGAGACACACGGACAACACAGCACAATCACATTAAATCTGCCTCTACTGCACTTACTTTCCTTCATTCCTAACAGATGCAGACAGGCACACACACTTTTCAAGACGAAAAAACATGAAGCCAGCATGACCTCTGCTGACAGCAATCCTTCCAAGTGTCTCCTCTGCAGCTATACAAACATTAAACCTCCTTCTTTCTGCAAAATTAACTTCATAAAAACCAAAACCGCACATTAGTTAGACTTGTGACACACCACAAGTACAGACTAACCACAGAATGGAGTGGAAGTTTTCATTTATTGTTTGATTCACAAAATGTTAAAATAAATATTATCTGAATTGAAATGAAGATTCTGGGATTCCCATATTGAATGTTGCAGAACATGAGACAGCTCAGCCACACAGTAAGGGCCTGTTGCCTAGGAACTCCTGGACAGAGGATGAAGATCTGTAGGCAGCATATGAGGGAGAGGCTGTCCAGCACTTGCTGAGGCCATGCCCATACTGCCCTTTGCTGATCAACATTTTGGTTTCAGTCACTAACAGTACATTTCAGAGTAGGCAAGACTCCAAATTTTCTCCCCTCTGTAATTCAGGGGAAAGTGCAGTTCCCCATCAATATACAGACATCCATTGCCCTTCCTCTGATGATTATATGTGGGCTGTGTAAGGCTCCTAAGTTCATGTCTTTGCTTTAGTCTTGGGAGGAACTTAGTAAGCTGGCTGTGCCCCAGCAAATGCACAGACACATCTTTAATGTTTAGAAACTATGACATTATTCACATGCTTAACTTCCAAGGACATGCCTCTGTGCTGTGCTGGAATGAGGCCAGGGTACTCAACACTTGCCAGGGTTGAATCTTTGATCATAGTGCACACTTCACTTTGTATCAAAACAGGCTGGCTTCTTTTAAACAAATGCATCGTTTGACATTTTGTTTACTCACATTTTTATCTGCAAATTTTAAGGTATTTATACTTTTTACTCTTTATCATCTATTAAATGTTTCCTGTTTCTTTACCACTAGGAGAATTTAAACACCCATTTTTCTTAATAATTTGTTTATTTCTCCATAATTTGTCTATTAATAATTCAGGAACAAAATGTGAATGACGCCAAATAAAAATTATGCTAATGTATGATGCCTTTTTTACACCAACATGGAAGCAAGATAGTTACTTCTCATAAGCAACTGCCACAACATATTCGTTGTACAAATACAAGACAGAGCAAGTAATTTCCAATTATTTGTACTATGGAATGCAGAAGAGCAGGCAGAGCCTATGTGGGAAAATAGCATATGTGCAACAAAGATGACAGAAAACAGCACCAGGAAAGGAGAGGAAATTACATGGCCAAGTATCAGGAAAAGATATTAACCATTAAGGTAGCTGGGGAAACTGGAGATGGGAACAATAATTTTGTTATCTTAGAGATGAACACGGGTGGGGAAGAAACCAGACAAAATTAATGGAGTTAAGTAAGCAGAACTAGAGAGGTTTTTCCTACATTACAGGAACAATGCAGGAGAGAACACCACTGTGGAACAGAGGAACAGACTGGGCATGACTTTAACAGTGTGGGCAACATGATGATAAAAGAAAAAGCGCCCAGGGAAGCAGGCTAAGCTATAATCCTGTACATACTGTACACTCAAAAATGCCTCTCCAGAGTTGTGAGTTCCTAGTGTGCAGGATTATGGTACTGTAACAAGAAAAATATTTTAGAGATAGCAGGCAGACAAGGTCCAGAACATAAATTAAAAAACTGCAGAAGGTATTTTCAGTATGAAGCAAACAGAAAGCCGGTTTAAGATTTCTACAGAGGCAGGGTTGGATGCTGGTATTTCTGAGATCTGGTGCAGAAACAAGCGCCTTACACCCTGACCAGGCTCTTGCACCTTGACCAGCTGCAGTCTGCAAAGTTCCAGACAGCAAGAAATCACAGGAATAGTAGATAAGGACATGCAAAAATGCTCTGGCAAAATAATATGGTCACTGATACAGAAGAATGCAGATAAGAGCAACCTAAGGACTACAGAGCTGTGAGCTGTAGAAAATAAAAGTTTTCGGGGCCTACTGCAGAACTGCCCTTGCTTTGTCAGCTCTGCTGCATGGCATCTGGAACAGGGAAACTGTAATTAAAGGGAAATGCCAAGTAAAAACAAAACAGCATCATACTGGAGTAAAGTAATATCAACTGGAGCCAGAAGGCAATGGAATCACAGAAGACAGGGAAAATAAGGAACCAAAGCAGTCAAAGACTAGATAGCTGAGGCGTCTCTGCCTAGAAGCATTTCCCCAAGACTGAATTGAGAAAGAAGGAAGCCGAAAACCTTAATTAAGCAATGCACCAGTACCTGTGTCCGGAACATTAAGCTTCTTTCTGTGCTTAAATTTGCTGACAATTTTGTGGAATAAGTTCTTTTTCTGAGACTGGAATGAACCTACAGACAACATTAATAATACATACTTTTAATCAGAAGCTTGAAAAAGAGTACAACAGTCACACTATGTACTGCACAACCTCCCCTTCCTATAATACAAGTTGCCATTTGACAGGGAAACACAAAACCTGACCTTCTGCCTGGAGGGACTGTGGAGGCTTTCAGCAAGCTGTAGTTCAATCCACCACCTCCCCATGTTTAAGTGCATACAATACATTTTGGGGAATGAGACCCTTAGGAAAACCTAGCCATACAATAAAACAGGGGGTTTTCTCGCTTACCTAAAGATATACTCTCTTTTGTACCTATACTGGGCTTGGCTGGCAGGGAGCAAACTTAACAGCGCTGGAAACACATGCATGGTTTAGTTATGCTGAGCAGTGTTTACAGATCATCACGATCTCTCTCATTCTGGCATCCCAGGAAGCAGGCTGAGGGTGCTCAAGAGGCTGGGAGGGGACATAGCTGGGACAGCTGACCCACATGGGCCAAGAGGCATTTTGCACCATGCTCAGCACAAAACTGTGCTGGGGAAAGTGTTTTTTAAAGTTGTCCACTGCTCAGGTACTGGCTGGACATCAGTTTGCTAGTAGTGAGTGCTGGCTTTGGCATTACTTGTTTCCTCCCTCCAACTTATGAAACTGTCTTCTTCTTGATCCAGTGTAAGTTTTGCAAAACTACTACACCCAGGAAGTATTTTTCCTTGTTTTTGCCCTTCCTATTATCTTCCATATCCCATTGTAGGAGGGAGCAACAGGGTGGAAACGTACTTACCAGTCAGGACCAACCCACCACAGAATGCAAGAGCTACAACTGCCCACTGGTGACCAGAAATGAGATATACTAAGTGCAAAAGTTAAAACCACCAGAGGAGGAAGGTGAGGTTAAGTCCAGCTCATGGTATCATTCCTACTTTGTCCATGGAGTCTTTACTAGGAGCAGTCAGAAGACATCTTGTGTGACACTGGACCACAAAATATGCCACTATCAGATGTCATCAAGAAGTCAGCCTTTGCCTCATTAGGGGAGCAGTCAGTGATATAACAACAACATAGGCATAAGAGATGCATGATCTCCACAATGCAAAGCAAATATTAGAGAGTTTACAGGAACTGAACTTCAAAATCTTATTTCCAAAGACACAGTGGACAAGCAATTCTTCAGATTAGTTCAGAACAGACCAACCAGACAGAAATGAGATGCTATGCACGTGACATGATTTATAGCCTAACAAGCAAGTGTCCTTCCCATCTCTATCTCACTTGTAACAAAATTCTTCCCACCACAAATACTGGCCTTTTCCACACCTCCTCATCCTTAAAAGTAACCAGACACAGACACTGGCTACTGGGACACAACTGCAACCATACAGGAAATGTGCAATCAGGGTAAATCTACTTATACATCTGCAATTTGCCATCTCAGACTCCATATGCAAAGAAAAAAAAAAAGAGTAAAGTGTGTAGCACATGGAAGAAGTATTTAGTCTTATGAAATGAAAGCCATTCATAGACACTAGGCTGTCTCATTGTCCTAGGTTACAATATAAAGATGTATTCTCTTCCCATACTCAAAAGCTGTTGAAATCAGGAGAAGCGTTGTTTTTTCTTATCTCCTGTTAATGGGCCCATCAATGCCTTTCCACATGACTCAGAGATAACTCCCTCCAGGATCCATTTCTGTTTAATGGACCCACCACATGACGCACAGAACAATTTCAGCCTATGGTGAGATGCTCCACCCAGGGGGGAAGAGCTAAGCATCCCCATCTGGATATAATCTGGAGTTTGGGACAGAGCAGTCAGTCCACTGGATTCCCAGAGGAACAGCTGTCTTTTCCACTGGATCTTCAGAGGAAGACAACATCCTTTCTACAGGATCACTGCTCCAGCAGAACCACATCTGCCACTCCAGGAGGACTGCAGCTACCAATCCAACTGGACTGCTACCAACACCCTGACCAACAGGGTGTCAGGTTCTATTCTGACTTTGTCAGTGGTTTTTTTCTTTTCTATTATTGCATGTATTATGGTTTTCCTTTTCCTTTTTCCTAATAAATTGTGTTTCCGATTTAGTCTCTCACTGGTTTTGTTTTCAAACCAGAACATTGATCAATACTGAAAATTACTGAGAGAAAGCTAAAATCCAGACAGAGGCAGGCATAGAAACTTTAGCATCTTGCCCTTCTTGGATTTGTGGCTCACTGCTACTTTTTCAATATGGAAGAAATCAAAACTCTGGAGAAAGATTAATAAACTTCCAAAAATCTAGAAGCCAAACAACAAACCAAATAAAGTCCAAGCAAGAGATCATCTTGGGCAACATCACCTTGAATGTGAACAGCTTTACTAGAACCTGTATAGGAAACAATTGAGAGTACAACAGAGGAGGCCATATTCACTCAAACTTACTCAAGTGTTGCTCTGCAAATTTTACAACAGTTTCCTGAGTATCGCAGAGGACTAGTCTAGTGTCAGAGCAACAAAAACGTAAACCAAGGAATGAAAAAGCTCGGAGAGCTCAACCAAAAGCTCAAGTGAAAGAACTAAACTTTTCTTGATACCAAGCTCAGATACTTCATCCACATCAACAGAAACAAGTCTTTCCACCAGTTCCACAAGAAGACAGAGGTACGTAGCTACATGATTCTTGTGACATTTCTGTTATTATTATTCTTTACTTAGCTGATTAGTGATTTTTTTCAGGTGCTTGGAAGAAGCAGTACGTTACATATCACCCATGTCTCAATTTCTACAGCTCAACCTGCACCATACAAACCACTTCAATCACTATGACAGACAGTGAGCCAGTGTCAGCAACTCCAAGCAGAATAACTGAGATGAAAAACTCAGAAGATGACAAGCACTGCACACAGGGAGAAACCTGTGTCTTTTATCTCTTTTTTTCCCCACATCAAAGGCACCTTTGTCATCAGCCTGTATCTGCAAAATTCCATTTTCCCATATGGAAAATCCAAGGAATTCAGTAGAGCCAAAAGAAAATATGCCCTTCAGTAAGGAAACCTTCTATTTCCTTCCCTTTTAACTCATGTGAACTCATGCCCAGTGACAGTGAGACAGTGCCCAGTGACACTTAGAATACCCTTTGGACATAAATGCATTGAAAGAGAAGACTGGCTAATAGCTAAATAAGTCAACAGTTCATACTTGGACTTAACAATGTAAATCTGACTCCACAAGAAACTTCATCCACACCCTCTGCCTTAACACTCACCATGCTGCAGTTGACAGAATGCCTGGCTGGGCTACACCTGTTTCATGGGGACAACAGGCAAGTATTCCAAGACTTTGAACAAATGCCACTTGTGAACATTCAATCCAGAGAAAACCCGTGACTGAAAAAACTAACCTAAAAGTCTTGCTGTTAGGCAATGTACCCTAGATGTGCCTTGCTACAGAAAGCTGAAAAAAACCTTTCCATTTTAGTTTAGTTGACACTGTTGTACAGCCATCTACTAATCTTGCTCTGTTGGAAATGTTCTATATGGTTATTTCTCTCCCTAGCACTTCAGAAATTGCCACAGGATTTAATTCCTGGCTTGTCCACAGAGCTCACTGAGGGCAGTGGGGATTCTTCCTGGGAATACTTGTTATGGCCAGTGGCAGCTTCCTGGGGAAGCAGCAGGCAAGAAAATGAACCATAACTGCACTTCCTCCCAACTTCTGGGCATAGCCCCCCTTTGCTCTCATAAAGTTCCCTGTTTTAACGGATCTGATCAAATAGAGAACATTTCAATAAGATCCTAACAAAATCAGGACAAACAGTTTGGGCATTTCTGCATCTCTCAGAGGAAGGCACTGTATTTTTAGGTCATGATCCTTGGAACATTACAGCACAAAATCTCCAAGCATCTGAATGCTTTGAACCAAGCCAAAAAAACCCCAGAGCTAAGACCAAGAGGAATGCCACAAAGCAGCATCCGTTTTAAGCTGATGTTTTATTTCTAGTCCTAGAGGCCACAGACAAAAAAGCCAAAAAAAAAAAAAATAAAGTAGACAATCTCTTCCCCAAATAAAAGCACGCTGTGCATTCCCCTCTTTGCCTTCCCAAAATGAAAGCTTTAGTGCAATGCGTAGTGTATAAGTGAGCATTTCTTCAAAGTACAAAGCAGAAATAATGACTCTGCCTGTTGCTCACTTTTGCATACAAGCATATTAGTGACTCACTGCAGACAGCTGACTTCTGCATGGTGGGATGTTTTGGCACATATGCCATTGGAAAGAAGGAAAAAAAAAAAAGAAACAGTCAAAGCTCCAGTAAATGTCAGAGCAGGCCATCTGCACAGATTGAGTATAGCTGTATTCTTCAGCCATTTTGTGGCATTGTTATTGTATGTGCACATTCTCAGTTCAGAACACTTGATGTGGATTTTAGCAAAGCTTTATAGCTTGTTCAGTCCTATTCCCATTGAAGAAAGACCCCCAGTCTGAATTCTGCCCAGTGGGAGCAGAATTTAGACAATTTGGAAACTCTGGGGAAAAAAAGTGTCTCTCATTCAAGAAAAGGTTCAAATTTTCCTTCATACATGTGGATGTGAAACAGCTTTCATGTTACAGGATTCCTCAGGTGTTTTTATGTGAAAGAACTGGATGAAATGAGGACTGGAAATGACAAGCACAACAGAGTGGGCACTGCCCTACTGATTTTCCAGAGCAGGAAAACATCCTGACAAATCTGGCTGTCTGGTTAAGTAGCAGATCACGCCTATTGTAGGTATAGGCTAATGACATTTGACAGAGAATCAATCCAGCACAAAATAAAAGTTAAAGCATCCAGTTACATTTGGGAGTGGGGTGCAGAGAAACACCCCAAACCCAACAGACAAAAACATTTCTGTTTTTATTCACCCAACATTCTGAGGAAGGCTTATAGTGCAGTACTCCAACATATTTTCTAAATTTTACATATTCAGTAGACACAGTAGACTTCAAAAAATTAAGTAGTTACCTGTGCAGAGTGAAAATGAGTAGATAGTTTATGATCTGCACACATTCCTTCAGAAAAAGCAGCATATCATCTCAAGGAGTGTGTACTTAAACATATCCCTACTGATTTTTATCTGTTATTTGGAAACATCCAGAGGCTGAAAACACTTGTAGACACTATTTTTGCTGTTCAACTCTTCTAATTATCTGGCAGAGACACGCCCAAGGTAAGGCCTCACAGCTGAAACAGCTCCAGACAACACAGTAATGCAGGGCAGTGCAAAGCTAAGGTCTCCCACATCCACACACAGTCACACTCATAAGATTATATTGACCCTTCATGGTTCATGCTCATTGCATAAAAATGTTACTTTTGTTTAATTCTAATGGTGTAAAAAAGCAAGACAATTAGAAGACCCATAACCACACCAAACCAAGCTCTATTATTTTGCATGATATGCCAGTTTCACTTCCTGCAGTACTTGTAGTAGCCTAGCACACAGATCTGCTTGCGCTATACTTTTGGAGACCAGGATTCTCTAAGAGTCTTTATATTCATCACATTTCACCAGACAACAGCACAATGAGGCTCAATAGACTGTCAGTACATCACAAATTAAATTGAGTATTCAGTTTAATAAATCTTTGACTCAACAGGAACAAACCGAACTTACTAAACTAGTAAGCTCGCCTATATGCACTTTTAGGTTAGATAATTTCAAATCCTCAACTCACATCCTAAGAAAATAAAACACATTTAAAATTAACCTACTGCCATCAAATATTTATTTTTTAGCAATCCCTCTCTTTCAGAAGAAAAATGGTTTGCTGGAAAGTTATTCAACTACCTCTTGAGAACTGACTGAATCTTGCTTTTCAGGGAGTTGAATGACTGCCACAAAACCATCAGGTTGCCCAGCTTAAGTGTGTGAATTCAACATTCACTGGAATTAGGAGCAGGTATCACTAGCTCTGTCTGGATTTAAGTTTGGGGCTGTGGTTAGATGTTCACTACAGAAGGAGCAGTGTTACTATCCAATATTCCTGCCCTGGGGCTGCTTGTTGCAACCCCACAGCTCAGTTGGTGGAAAGTTCATGTGATTGTTTACCATCTGCTCAGTGCAAAGTCAGCTGGCTTAATTTAAAGAGCCCTTATTGTCAGCCAGAGGCAAATGCTCCATGACTGTCTCTGCAGGGCTGTGCCAAAGCAACTCATATCAGGCTTGTAACCAGCCTGCAGTTATGTTTTTGACCTTCCCTTGAGACAAAGCCAAATATATTCCAAAGCTCTTTAAGCGATGCTAACAAAGATAAAAACTAAACTCTCCTTTGGGTATGAGCCTACCCAAAAGCAGAATGCAGTTCTGGCTATCTGGCTTGAGGCAGAATTCTAGCTCACCATTCCCAAACAACACAGGGCCTGCAGAATTTTTAAATATACAGACACCTGAACAGGTAAATACTGTAGTGAGAAATCCAGTGAGCTGCTACTACAACTTCAATTGCTAGATCACTGTAGTTGAGGAGGTTTTCTTCCCAACAGATGTTGCTTAATTACCAGTGTGTTGTCATGCTGTAAAGTAATTAATTCATGCTCATTTAAGAAGTTCTGTCAAATACATACCATAAAACAAAATTAAAGGCAGCTGAAGTCAGATCTAGCTTGGTATTAGCACAAGTCTAATTTTGCAAAGTGGCTGTTCCACATCTAATTACAAAAATCAATACCAAAACTGGCATGCACTAGAAAAGAACAGCTGTTCAATCCTGCACACTGTAATGTGATTATTTGTGAAGCATTCAAAAGGCACAGATCTAATCCAGGGTCACCTGGCTAAAACAGCCGTATTAGATCTTAAAACCTGTCACTCAGTGGAACTACCATTGTTGCAGAAAAGAAAACCAACTTCACATTGCAAACTGTGCCTGATGAGGATCCTTTTGAGCATCCTTTTGTCTTGTGGAATTACGGGTATATAATTCCTTCATTTTGTGATGCTTCTATACTGTATATTTGCATCAGTATTTCTGCCACAGTATAAAACTAGTTTTACCCTACCACAGTGTCACTTCTCTACCACCTCTGTGTCATGAGTTTCCTGTATTAAAAAGTAGCCAAGTGTGTCATGAGTTTCTCCCTCCATGAGCCTCAGCAATGGAGCTGAGTATGGTATGGTAATGGAGCTGGGTATGGAATTGGTTTTCATGTCCTCTAACTTTTTTTTAATCACATCAGGACATTTTTGCTCAAAGCTTATGACAGAACTATAATCTTGACAGAAGAAAAATTCCAGATGTTTCATTCAAACATCTCTGATATCTTATGTTTTAATTTACAGACACTAAAATTACAGTGAAATTAAAACTAAGCTTAGAAAATGTAACCTTTGATCATATGCCCTTTTCCCTCCATTTTCTCCTGGTAAAACTTGTCAAATTCACTTACCTCACAAATACTCATGTTTTTGAAAACTTTTCTTGCTATGAGAAATACATTTAGTGTACAAACTCTACCCAGTTCTACTTATCATGAAAACCAGGAATCAAGACTGAAAACAATCAGCCTGAAAACTAAACCAGATGAGAACCAACCAACTTCAGTGCTAGGTAATTCTTCAACTTCAGACTTTCCACAGGTAACAGTGAAGTAAGAATGTATAAATTCCTGAGCTTTTTACAGTACTGCCATTGTTTAAGAATTTCCTGCACTTGGCAACTTACCTTTGTTGGATTTTGGTAGTTCACATGAGCCGCTTCCAATCTTTCTCTTTTTCCTCGAAACAGATGAATTTTTCCTGTCAAAGGTAATAGGACTGTATTGAGGAAGGCTGTTGAATTTCTTTGCAAATTCTTCTTCCAATTTTGCTAAGCTAAATGGGAAACAAAACCATTCAAATTAAATGTAACTCTTTCTGGAGAAAAAAATATATTGTTTAAGAGCATGTCTGTGTATACACACACACTTTTCTACACAGAGAGAGGGGAAAATCAGGTAAATTCAAACACTGTAAACACCAAACTAGTATATATTAATCCAGCTTTGGAATGAGAATGTACATTTCTGCTTCTGCATTTGTAACAGTGCAAATTGATTACCTTAGCAGCATATGTTAAAATTAGAAAAAAAATAATCAATGTCATACTGGTGACATTTAGCTCTGTTTGCTGCACAGATTTGTACAAGAGATTTGTCTGTTCTGTGAAGGGAATGAACAAATACAGTAAAACCAATAAATAAACCAATAAAATAACTTCACATAAAAGTTCTTACACCAGAATGAAAACAGCATTTCAAACCAGAAGAAGAATGTCAAACTAATCAATCTTCTGTGGATATTCTGAAACATGAAGCATTGGGATGGGAATTAGTTTTATATTTGTTCTGGGTGATTAGATCTTCTCCCCTTGTATTTCATTTGCTGTGACATGAAAAATGCTACTAGCTTATGCTTTCATGAAAGCCAACACGCCTCATACTGCAGCCTAACCTGAATGACTGTCAGCAGATTAACTGCAACTCAAGAAATCCACAGACAAGGTATGATTGTTCCTAACAGCCAGAAGAAAACAAAGCACTCAAAAGAGGATGGCACAGCATTTCCAGCTGTTATGACTACACTGGCTTGCATAAGCACTCTGTTCCTGCAAGTTTTTGCAGCCAGCCAGAAGTAGAAATTGTGTTTTAGTAAAAGGCAAGCACACAGGCAGGTTATAAATAGCACTGTCAATGATAGAGGAACAATGACATCTTCCACTTGTTTTTAATTCTCTTTGCTATGAAAAACCTCATCTTGACAGAAGTTGGCATGACTGTTGGAAGGATGGCCCTTTATACACTTGAAGTATCATAAGAAACATGGTACTTCTCTGTGCTTTCTGAAGCAGCACTTCAAACAAATTGCATTCTGAAAGTTTTGGTACACATGAAGATACTTCATTTTTTCTCTGTAATCATTACTTTTCTCAGGAAGCAATTTTCCACCTTAAAATACAGCCTTGGCTCTTTGCAGATCAGGTGCATGGTGGGATTTGTTTGTTTGTGTACATGGGTTTTATTTTGGTTTTAAATTACAAAGGTCTCTTACGTCAGTAGTGCTTGGTACTGCTACCTTTTTCTCTTCCACACGGATGTTCCCTGACAACCACAAAACCATCTGATTTTCTGCTCTGACTCAGCTCCTCTGCCACTGTCTTGTTCCCACCTGCCTCAGCTCCTGCCCTGAGGGCATGAGGGGCTGCAGCTCTAATTGGGAAGGCCAAACCTCATTGGACAGTGGATGAGCTGCCATCCTTGCTAGTAATTTATAACTTGTGTGACACGCAGGCAGGCAACGCGGAGTGCTGCTATCTCTATGTCAGCGATTAATTATTTAAGGAAATAAAAAATAATCCACACCGTCATGAATTTTAAGAGCCTCTCAGAAGCCTGGTTAGACATGTGTAGCTGAGCTGAGGTGTTCACGCTGCACAGCCTAGTTCTGCCAGGAGATACAGTCAGGTAGAGCCCTGCTTGGCAAAGGTGTGGGGAAAGCACATCTGACCCAGACTCAGGGAAATATGGGAAGCTACTGATGGGGAAGGTAGGACACAGGGAAAATTATGAAAATTATGTCATTCTGAAGGGGTGAGGACCCTTTCACCAATGCATGTACAAAATGAGGCTGAAATGTGATGCTGAAGGGAGCAGAGGGAGTTAAGTGGAGCAGGCAGAGGTAAAACCAGCTCTTCAAGTAGCCAGAAGATTGAGTAATGCAATGAAAAGGGATACTGGATACCTTCTCCAGCACTTATGCTTCACAAATTCTTAATTCTGCCTTTACAGAGTTCACTAAATAATATTCATTAATGATGCAACTGAATAAAGATGAGAGATTGGAAAATACGTATTTTCTCATCCAGCCAGCAAATGAGGGTAGTGTTGAATGAATGATTTAGACAATTTTCCTCAGTACTCTTTGAATAAATAATTTACAACTACTTTTTTTATGCTACAAGATGTGATGAGCTTTCCCACCATTATGTGGGAAAATTTTTCAATCTTTCAACTGAAAATATTCCCAAAACTTATACAAAGCTCTAAAAATACAAAGTGTTCCATTTTTTCTTAACTATTTTTTCTTGACTATTCCAATAAACAACACTTGGGGATTCCCTCTGATTTAATATCTTTACTGAAAGTGAGCTGCAATTAGATGTCAGGTTGTGAAAAGGGTACTGCAAACCTGCAAAACCAAATATATTATAATTTTAAGCATGAAACATGGAAAATCTTCCCTTTTAAATACATTTTCTCATCTGCAAGAATTTGTAAGCATGAATGGCAGCCCAGATTTAACTACTACCCCTGCAACTAAATAAATCTGTAATACTCTGACAAAAATCATTACTTGTATACTAGAAAAGTAGTAATTCTGTGCAGCCTTGCTAAATTTTAATGCATCTATACTCATTAATTGTTTCTAAGATATATTTAATTTCATCATGGTGGACATAAACAGTTTAAATATCTTTTCGCTACAATAGAAAATTGACATTATTTACCATAATTATTTGCCAATATAAGAACATTGTTTACTATTCCTCTGTGAGCAATCTCTCCAAGTGGGCAAAGAGACCTACTCTTTCTAGTCTAATCTGGTTTATGATGATTGAACACCTACATAGAACTTTAAATAGTGCTTGCAAAGTACTCTGAAAATCTAAGTAACCCTCTTCACTACTTTTTGAGCAGGTAAATATTGTGTGGTTTCTTTAGAACTGAGCAAATAACACCATTCAAATTCACTTACAGTGGTGTAAACCTGGAAAGATCTCAAAGGAATTACTTTGCTATATAAACGACAGGTATTTAGAGCATGACTCAGTTCCACAGGGTTTTTCATTTTTGGAATTGTGATTATTTATGTGTTAGATGCAGGTCACTTAGCTGCAGTGAGGAGGACTCACTCTTAAATTATTAGGCTGACCTAACTAAAACATCAGTGTTAAGCCACAACTTACCCAAAAACAAACTCTTCCTTTGGCTTAGTCTTTTTCAGCTTTTTGTTCCCACTTGTCCCACTTGGGGAAAAGGCCCAGATTTCTTCATTCCAGCATCCTTCATGATCTGAGGAGTTACCTTTTCCTGAGCTTCTTTTTCCTGTGATGAAGGCAGACAATTGTTTCTCATCTTTAGAAAAATGTTCCAAAACAAAGTAAACGCAAAAGAAACTTGTGTACCCTGGCAGTACAGCAACTTATGAAGCCTGACCTTCTCTAAGGCAGTCACAAAACATTTTTCATTTTAAACTGGGCAATGATGATATTGACAACTATTCTGCATCCCCTCTCCTGTCTTTTCCTGGACTATCTCAAAAGTCTTTATACCTCTTAAGGCATAAAGAAGGAAGAGATGAAGAGATATACAGTAATAAGCTTCCCTAAATTACAAACTACTTTTTTCTTTTCTGACTGTTCTAATTACACATATAAATCTACCACATATAATGTCTACTTCCAGACATTTCACTGAAAGCTTCCAGATATTATCTCAAATTTGTCCTTCCACAGGATGAAGGGCTCTCACTTACAGCCTACAGCAAATCTAACAACCAAAGCAAAACCAGAACACATTTGCTTCTTGCAGGATTGAGAACTATGCTCACAACCACAGGAGTTGTTTATATAGAAACAAGGTAATGGTTTGGGGTTACATACATCACAAGTCCTGCACACATCTACCAGCAGGCTGACAAATTAAACAACAAAGCCTTCAGCCAAAAACTTAAAGACGAAAATACAGCAGTTAGGAGTCTGTGAGGTAAGCAGGAACACAGATTGCAGGACTTCAAAAGACCTGCCCTGGAACAGGGAGCCCAGCCACTCCACCTGTCCCTAGCATCTCAGGTGGCCAGACACAATATTCCCACTGCACACTGCTCAAACTCCAGCTTAAACATGGATTTTTGTTTTTCCTCCCACTCCAGGCAGGCTTTTGCAGTTCATGCTGTAAACAAAACACTCAAAGCCACCCACCTCTGTCCACATTAGCGCGCAGAGATGTGAGCATGCCCTCTGACACCAGAGTTTTATAAAGAGCACCTTTGCAAGATCTCTCCGATTTCCTGGAGCCACAGGTTTCTATCTTTTTAACACAGTCACTGTCCTCAGTTTTGATCTGTTCTGGTAAGCTTTGGGGTACCACCTCCTCTGTTGGGGTCAGTGGTTCCACTTTAATGTTATCAGGAGCCTCACACGGTACTTCCTTGCTGGCTTCAATACTAAGGAAATCGGGAGGCTTGGATTCTTTGGTGGTCTCCATTGGTTTCTCCTTTGATGTTTTCTTTTCTTTTGATTTCACTTTTTTCTTTGGTGATTTTGTATCCAACATGCTTCCCTTCACATTTGAGACAGGGCGGTTTTTTTTGCGGGGAGTATCCGCAAGTCTCTCAGCACCCCAGTCCCCCTTGGCCACGGCTTCAATTGTGTACATGACACTTTCAATGTCCGACTCGGAGGACTGCCTCTTTTTACAAGATTTTTTGGGGGTGGATTTTTCATTTGTGTGCCGGTCCAACTTATTTTTTTTCTTTTTCTTCTTTATCTTTTCTGGCTTTAGCCCAAGGATAGTCATGTCACTCATGAAAAGCTCTGGAGAACGGCACATGTGATCCTTTGTGTTATCCTTTCTCTCAAAAGGACTGTTTTCCATTGCAAGACTAGTAAAATCTCTGCATTTTGCAGTTTCTGATTCCTCAGCTTTTGTTTCATCTGGGTTCTGCAATTTTTCTATCTCTGATTGGTCTACTTTTCTATTACTGGAGTCTTTTACTGTTGTTTTCTCCAGTTTTTCTTCCATGTCCTCTGAAACTTCCCCTTCCTCATCTTCCAGTGCTTCCACTTTTGTTTTCCCAGGTTCTTTCACTTTTACTCCTTCTGAAGCAAGGCACATCTAAAATAAGTTTTAAAACAGTCCCATGAAACAAACATCAACTGTTAACATTACTTATACTAACAGGAGTATTTAACAGGGAATCTCTCTGGCATTTTAGTTTAGGAAAGCAAACTGTGTTACAGGACAGTACTGAAAAACAGGCTGAAGACATGCTGAAACTGATGCAATGGGATGAGGGCTAAGTGCTAGAATAAGGCTGGTAGGTTCATTGCTCTAATAAAAAAGACTCCCAACTGATCTCAGTGGTGTTTCCTTTAAAGCTCTTTATATCATCTGGAAATCCACTGCTAGACAGGTTTTCAGAATATCTGAAATGCAACAGAACTGAGTTATCTCTGACTACTGCCACAGACAATCTACTTGGAATCTCACATCCATTGCCCCTTCAACTTTCAAATGTCCCTAATACAATTCCTTTCTCCATTTTCTAAATAGCCTTGAAGGAGTAAGGGAAAAATGTTTACTGAATCTCCCTGAGGTTATTTTCTTCTACTTGAATGTAAGAAATTATTTGGAAGGTAGTGCAAAAGCCTTCCAAATCTTTCTTCTCATGTCACAGACTTATTTTGCAAAAAACTGCAAAGCAGCAGTGGTTGCCATGGTTATCTCCTCCTGGAGATAACACTAATGGAAACCAAAATCCTTATACTATCTGAGGAACACCAATATTCAGAAAAAGAACTGTCAGAAGGCCCTCAAACTGCCATGTTCCTGCAGCACTGACTTAGGAGATCCTCTCTGTTTTGGATCACCTGTAAGCTATGCAGACACATCTACAGAAGGTGGTCCTTCACAGCACCAACCAAAAGCCCTTGGGAAGACATGCTTTGTTCTTACTGTCCTCTCTCAAAGCCCCCAAGCTGAATTCCCAGTGCAGTTTTGTTTTTAGAACAAATGTCAACCAGTCACCTGGAGCAAAACCAGATGGAGGAGGCTTGCTTTGAACCAGACATCAGAAGGTTCCGGCAGCTTAGCCCACAGGCCATGTGGTCAGTATGGATGTACCTCTCAGAGACATATGGGTTCTCTTTAGGTCCATTTTAGATTTCTTAAATTGGCAAGGCTTTTCTTCCTTGCAAACTAAAAAGTCTCTCATACCAATTTATGTAAGAACCTAACACCAATGATTGGGATGTTTTTGTAGCAGGTTTCCAAAATTCTTGCTGCACAAGGTAGAAAATACTGATCTGGTTCAGGACAAGCTGAGCTGAGCACTGTAAAGCACCAGAGCTTGGGCAACACACAGGATCTATTGGGAAGCAGGTTAGACTAGGCAAAGGAGAACTCCACAACTGTGCTGATGTGGACTCTTGGTACAAAGGTAGTTCTGTGACTTTTTTACTACACTGCAATGTTAAGCACAGCCTGTGATTCTCAAAAGCTAAAGTTCAATCTTTAAGATGGAGCTCGCTGAACTAAGACTGTTTTGTCAATTCAACATACATCGCACAGCCAATGGATTTTTTCCTTTTATACATTTGCTTCTTCTGCAGTAGCCAGTAGTACAGAGCTACAGACATGGCTACAAAAGAAGTGAATTCTGTCTTGTCAGCAAATAAACTTCTAATTAAACAATCTTCAAGATTGGGAAAGCTTAAAAAAATTATTTAGAAACAAAAAAAGGCAAAATTTCAATAAAGTGCCATTGGTTTTAACTGCTCCCAGAAGGAAGATCTGCTGAGAGTACCACAGCAGAACTCCTATGTAAGTTATTGACCTGTTAGTTCTCCTGAAAAATAAAATGGGCATGAAAAGCAAAAATAAATGAAAGAAGCTCATAGCCATTACCATGAATTTGTAATGGCAATGTCTGAATTTTATAACACAGTCATCCAGTCCTCTCTCTCAACTATTTGTGTTCCTCAGCTAAGCCTTAAGACTTCAAAGCCTAAACTAAGAAACTGAATCAAGTTCAGTTGCAACCAAGTCCCTTTGCCACCAGGAACTGATAGTACTTCTCAGCTACAGACTCTTAGAAATCTCTAAATTGATGGCTAATCTGGGGAAATCTTGACTTGTGGCATCTGAGCCATGGTAATTTATGGTTCTATAAGCAGTGGTGCAATTATAGCTGTATCAGTGTTCTGCCTTGCAATCAATAGCTTTGGCAATCAATAGCTTTAACTTCTCCACCCCACTGCTCCTGGGGCAATTAGTCATGAGTATGTTAGTATTACCTCTGCCAGCTGAAATAATGCTGATGTTCCACACTGTTTCGTTAAATCAGAAGCCCCTGAATGGGATGTACTTGAAGAAATCTATGGAGAGAAAAATCAACACAAATAAAACATTCTTTGATCACTACCAATTATTTCATGTTTATGACACAGCTTTTCAACAGATTATTTCCCCTCTTCCCAAAATTCATTTGTAAGATTATATACTAAAATAGAAGTGTAGACCTGTGCATCCTGGTAGGAATAAAAACCCACTCCACACTGCTCTGCTGCACAATACCACTATAGACTAAATGATACTTGCACATTTGGGGTTTTTCTTGTCAGGACTTCCTTTGAGGAACAAGATGAACTGAAACACATGCTCTCTCACACAGGAACAGACTCCAGCAGTTAAACAACAATCTACACCAGCATGCAGCCCAGCTGGTGGTATTTTTAAAGGCTTAGCAGGACATCAGATTCCAAAATTTTTAATTATTTCATTATCACAGGTTAAGGAAGCCATTTCTTTCAGGTTATGATATTGCCTTTTGGTGTGCTATAGGACTCGTATAAAAGAGATGCTCTGAACCCAAAGTTAAGTAAAAGCCCTCAAGCCTTTGGTAATCTTTAGTATTCCTCAGAATAAAAGAAGGCTGTCATGATGACTATCCTCCAAGAATCTTTTTCCTGCATCAGGCCATGATTCTCTTCAGTACTTTAGAGTATTTTGCGTCAGTTTTGAAATATGTGCAAGGAAATGTTCTTTTCCCAAACAACTTTAAAGTATCAGTATCAGGATTGGCCACTAGTTTGAAGAAAATGTTGTATTTTTAAGGACATATCCCATCATCTCAGACCAGGCTTATGGGCTTCTTATACCTCCTTCTTTAGGCTGCACAAGAATATGAAGTTATAAGGGACTGGGGAACCAAAATATTTACACCCTTTTGTCTCTCCCTGTCCCCACAAACTCAGTTTTCATTGCTCTCAATCAACATGGGCCTACAAAGTCGATTGCAGAATTTGACCTGTCACTGCCATAAAGGGAATAAACAAAAACCAACACTATCTCTACATCTCCTGGAAGGTGCAGCTCTTCACAGTGCCTCCCAAGCTCTGATCATCAGAGCTCAGGCCTCCCCATGCTGCTGACAGCCAGGTGCTGTTAGTGGTCTGCAGTGGCCTCCTTGCCTTGGGGAGGTGATGCTCCATTCCTGCACTCCAACACTTACTCTCGTGCCTCTGCACTGAAGCTAAACACAGCAAGGGACTCAGCAGAGCTGAACAGCAACAACCTCCCAAGCTTCAAATGCAGAGTGGATCCAACCATTTGTAGAAACTTAGAAATCCTCAGAAGTTTTAGAAAATAATTAAACCCCCTTCAGCATTTTATTTTAATCACCATCTGTGAAATATTGTGAAATATCAAAAAGGAAGGGATAGGGAAGGGGGGGGGGGGGAGAAGATAAAATTGTTTAATCTACATAGCAAAGACATGAAGGAGGAGCAGAGCAGTGTGGTGTGCTGAAGAAGACAGGCTCCCACGCACCAGACACTTGCCATGGCAGCAGCATGGAAACAGTAGTCCCCTCCAGTGCACAACATCTGCAGTTTGGAGTTACAGCAAGCTGTCTGCCAAATCCACTTGCAAACCTAAGACACCCTCGAGGTGATTATGAAATGGTTTATTCAAGATGCTTCAAACCAGGGACTGAACTGCATCTGAAAACTCAAGCTGAATCTCTCACATATCATTTACTGAACTATGATCCAACATTAGAGATCTCCAAAACTGGGGAAAAAATAAGAAAAAAATCAATAGCACTGATGTGCTCACCTCTACAAGAGCTAGAGACATGGAGGATGTGCCTAGTACATCTGCTGTGTTTTTCCCTGTTTGAATCAGAGCCTTTAACGTCCATTTTGTGTATTAAATTAGGCTTGCAGGACACCATCTGAGCAATCACTGAGAGATCACGGAAACCTGTCCAACACACAACGTCATGCTGCCAGACTTAGCTTTGCTTTTTCTGCCACCTGCAGTACAAACTGTGCACTCCTGTGGACAAGCATCTGTCCTTCTACTAAATTAGGGCTTCACAAGCTTCATGGTCACATCACAACCTCCAATGCTGACTTCTAAAGATCAGGCTGCACACGGCAATAATCCTTACTCCAGAACAGCACTACTCAGCCTGCTGCTGTCATGTTAGAAACTTCTGGTGTCCCTGAGTAAATACTCCCATCCCTTCTGCTGGCCCAGAGCTGCAACAGCCAAATACCCTTATGGATCACTGACCACAGTTGGGTGTAATCACCCTTGCACAGGCACTGCTTGCAATAGAGCACATAGCCACAAACTCTACTACTGCCAGACTGCCTGTACAGTAAGGCAGATTTTCTTCCACTCATATAAATTCCTATAAAGCCACAGTCCTGCAAGACTAGAACAAGACATGAAATACTTTCATTTCAATGCTTCCAATCTCTGCCTTTTTCCTGAGAGGGACTGATCTCACCAGCAAGAATATAGGGCTGTCTGCAACTAGAGAGGATCCAGAGAACCATTTTCCTTACTCAAATAGGATGTGAATTTGAAATAAACTAAAACACCACAACAAAAACCAACAAAAGAAGTGTACAAGTAGCATGCTAGCATACTTTCTTATTTGTCTGGAATACAGCATGTATCTTCATCTTTCAATCATCACAAAGAATAGCATCTGCACATCAAACCTCAGAGATTTTTGAGTGAATCATTCAGATCAAAGAGAAGACCTCTACAAGGCTATATTTAAGACTGACAGAGAATTTCTAGGACCTTGAGGAAACCTGACCCAGCATTCTTGATTACAGCTGCCAATTTCAGAATTTAATACACTGCATCAACTTCCAACTCTTCATACAGATTCCTGATGACCTTTCCTTATTCTCAGTCCTCGATTAAGCAATGTACCTTCCAATCATCACCATTAAAGCTTTGTTTTTTTAATCCTGGTATCCAGCTACTCATTAAGAATACTGTTACCTCCTGTTTTTGCTGTTCACCTGAGCATTGTTTTTATTACTGTTATAAAGCTAACTTTCCCAAAAAGAAGTGTAACTTTCTGTACTGTCTCTAAGAAAATAAGCACATTCACAAGTGTCTAAAAGACTAGATCCCTGGGACCATAACCACTGCCTACTTCTCTTGGTATGTCATTATTTACTAATTTATGTTTCTGGAAACATGAAATTTGATACCAGAGCAAACCTTAAATAATTAATACTTTTTTGTGGAAAAGTTATACACATCCTCCCCTTCTGACACTAGTGGGTATAACTTTACCTCTGCCAACTGGAAGAGTGCCGACTTCCCACAGTGCTTTACTGGCTCAGGACTTGGCAGCTGGGAAGTGTTTGATGAGATCTGGGTTACAAATGAACAGAGGAGAAAATAATTCAGTGGCACACAGGAAAGACAGAAAGGGAGGGGAAAAAGAATGGAAAACAACAGATTAGTTAAATTTTAGTTCTTTCTGGCAAAAAGTCCTACTTCAGACAGGCAACCCCACCCAAGAAACACTTAAGAGATACGTGGAAAACAGAAGAACACAAGCAAAAATCACATTCCTTCCTTAGATTATGTTCATGGATACTCTATGTTTGTACTGTCCACAGCTAATATTCTGTCATGCTGTGTGTTTTATATAAGTTTTATGTGACCAAATCAACAAATCATACCTGTTGCTTAAAAATATGTCCTATTAGTTGTTAAGGTTAAATTAAATTCTCCCAGAAGGTCTGGGCAGTATTTCCCATTATTTAGACATAGAAGAGGACCATCTGTTCTCACAGGCAGTTCTTGTTTCACTTTCTTTAGTTATGAAAAAGGAAATAAGACCTATATCTGGAGATTAAATCTAGCCTCCCAAAGAGCTGTTGGTGTGCCAGCACCTTTGATAAGTAAATAACTGCCATTATCACTTTAGGGAATTGCTTTTACAGCCAAATTTTTTCAGACCTGCTTTCTAGTGCAGCATTATGAATTCAGAAATGCAAGAAATTTCTGATATGTGACCTTTTTGGCATGGCATTGCATAGTAGTATTTGACTTAGAAGCCTTTAAAAGCCTTGGGACAAAATCATCAGTGTTTCTATGGTATCTCCCTCACTACAAAAATCACATTTAGGACCATGATTACGCAGGTAGTGACAGGACAAGGCCAATGGTTTTAAGGTGAAAGAGGGCAGGTTTATGGGAGATGTTACAAGAAATTCTTAACTCAGAGGGTGGTGAGGCACTGGAACAGGTGGCCCAGAGAGGGTGGTGTTCAGGGCCAGGCTGGGTGGGGCTTTGAGGAACCCCATGGAGTGGAAGGTGTCCCTGCATGCAGCAGGGGGCTGGAACAAGATGAGCTTTATGGTCCCTTCCAATGAAAACCATCCTATGGTTCTATGATCTTTCAGATGCAAACATTATCATGTTTGCCTTTCTCCTTGTAATAAATTCTCTCTTTTGAACTAGGTTATTTGAAGAATTTATCTTTCAGTTACCTGTCAAAGAATTTATTATTACACTCCCCACCACATCCTCCTCCACCAAAATCCAGGACATCCATTTCACTTAAAGCTATTCAGTACAGCGAATAATACTCAAATGTGCACCAACAGTAATTTTTAATATTAAACTGAAATAATTCAACATCCTAGTTTTGCTTTGAGACAGTTCAGTGAACCTGCTCAGGACTCCCCTTGACTAAGTGATCTTGTATACTGCACTTCAACTTTTTTATCTTTTTATTTTAACAAATGCTCATCTCAATGATTTTTTTTCTGCATAACATGAATGGCAGAAAAAGGATAGAACAACACCCACACACACTGAATTATAACTTGAGAACATACAGGCATATCTTGCCTCCTGATGCAGAAAGTGAGGAAACAGTAAAGAATTTTTGCCCAGACAATAGGTGTTGCTAACAAAATGTGAGATTCTTTATAGCACTAAAAGAAAGAGAGGAAGGAGACACTTCATCTCAGAACAAAAAACCAACTCAACCTTTAAAGAGCTAAGAAAACAAACAGCAAGTGACAGAAGCATGTAACTCGTTCTGATGAAGTTACTGGCCAAACATCAGAAGGAAAAGAATGGCTGATCAATCAGCTCTCAGTGAGGTTACAGATCCCATTCCCTGTCTTAAGGACATCTCCCAGACTTCACAAACAGCCCTTTACTGATGTAGAGGTTTAACTGGAGGATCATCAGGATCAAGTTACTATCTTTTATTACAATACAGGTGGGACTTTAGCTATTATATTACATTTTAGTTTACAAAAGAAGCTGGAACTACTTTTTCATATTCCTCCTAGAACAAGCATTTCATTCCAACACAAACATTTAATAATTTCAGTATGTGGGCAAACAGCAAATACATTTTTCTTTACCTGGGAAGATTACAACTTTACATATGGAAGCTGGGAGAGGAAACACTCACTAGTTTTTACACTCCAGATTTCAAGGTATTTTGACCAAAAGTTTTGGATTCAAACTTCCTGTTCTGCACAGAAATAAACACAGAGCAAACCTTCTCAAAGTGAGCATGTGAGAATGCAGCATGGACAAAATCCTCCTGAGTCATGCTTTTTATCTTAAATGAAAATAACAAGCTGGACTAGCAAAAAAAAATTCACCTTGTTGCATACTGCACATGACTGGTTTTGTTTTTGTCTTTTTAATTAAATCACTTTGAGAAAAAATTTAGAAAAGCTGCTGAAAGCAAAGAGTTTGGTGTTTGTGGATTCACTTTATTTTTAAGACGGTTCAACTAGCAATTCTTTTGCTTCCATACTCCAGAAGCCTTTTCTTTAATAATGAATAAGAGTTTAGGAAAGTAAATCCAAGAGGTGCTCATCTTTCAAGGAAGCAATCACCACCATCTGTTCACATTTGCCAAACACAGATGCAGTAAGACCACGAGAGCAAGGGGTCCCATCTGCTCTGCTTCCCTTTCATGGCAAGGACAGGGACAGTGACCAGTCCCTGTGAGCAGACAGCCTGCAAACAGCCACAGCCCTAAGGACCACAGCCCACTGCTCAGAAATCACAGCCTTTCCATACGGCTCCAAATGAGGAGGACAAAACTAGGGCCAACTACTTGCAAGGTCAGAAGCATGAGAAAGACAAAAGCATAACTTGACAACAATCCAAACTTCAAAAAGCTCTTATGAGGATGTCACATCATCTTTGAAGACCTCCAAGGCACTTGCCTGTGCACCCACAGAACCCAATGAAATGTTGCTTCCAGGATTTTCATCATCTGTTGTGGCAAGTCATTGGGCAGACCTCATTAGGCATATCCTGAACAGCTTTAATTGACAACTACAGCACTTGGGCTAGACAACCAGATGAAAGACTAACTGAGGCTGTAAAGACAAAAAGAATCCCATGCTACTCTACACATAACGAGCTGTTTCTGAGTGACAGGGCACTTGTACTCCTGGGGTAAAGGTGTCTGTTTTAAATGACAAACCTACTCAATGGGATCACTGTCTTCACAAAGAAGCACTTTTACTCACCCTGCTGCAAGGGCGGTGAAGAGAAAGGCAACATATGAGGAACACCCAGCCAGAACCAAAACTGAGCTGGGATGGCTGCCAGAAGTCTCCAGGCACATCAGACCAGAGCACACTTCACATTTCTTCACAGGTCTACTTGGCTACTGGTTAAATAACTACTTTCTCTCCTTCTCTTTTTTCTTTTGTAGCACTGTACATTGCTGACAGCAGCCCACTGCAAATTGCTTGCCATAATTTAGTTCTCTAAATGCAGTAATGCATTCATATAGACAAGATGCAAGAAGAAGTGGCACAGTAAGAAATAGGACTTTTGCCAAATTTCACAAAGGCAGCCTGTGCAAATGAAAGCCCTTATAGCTGAAAGAGCACAAGCAGCTTTAATAGCAGGGGAGAAACCTTAAAGAGGTTCTGTAATATGCTCAATACTTTCCCCAGGAGCAACCTAAATTAAATCATCAGGCTACAAGCTAAGAAAAAGCACCATTTCTCTACTGCTATAAACAAAAAATGATGTTCATCACTGTCATTAAGGTTTCGCAGGAAGAATAACCATGGCTAACAAGGTGGGTTTTTAAATTTTTTCTTTTTTTTTTCTCTTTACCAGATTTCTGTCTCCTACTTCCAGCCACAGAACAAAACCAACCCCTCCAGACTGCACACACATTTAAATATTTTTACAAGAAAAAGAGATTAACCCTGACTCTAAAACTGTCTTCAGTAAATCCTAATTAACTTTCTAAGCACCTCTTCTACCTAATATTTGATGATTCATATGTGTATTCTAATGTGCCAAAGGAGCTCACTCAGCATACTGGAATGCAACCAAACATCAGTATGACAATTTTCAGGTTTGTCATTTTGTTTGTTCAATTAGGAGAGGAAATGATTTTAGGTTCTGTGAAATTCTGAGAGTATGGCTAAGCCAGGTTTTATGTGACAATTTAAGAATGTTGTACTAAATGCAATAAATATTCTGTTCAACTCTGCAGATATCCAGAATGACTGAGATTTTTGCAACTAAGTTAGCAGATTCACTTGCAGTATTATTCCAGTATTTTGCAGTAAAATTAACAAGAATTGTTCTCCAGTTTGTATCTTTTAACTTGGTTTAAAAGTCTAGCTTCAGCACACAGTTTCATCTTGCTCAATTCTAATTTTTTCAAAAGAGCTTTGCAAATTGACTTCCAACTTTCAAAGCTGTAGGTTACAATTATGAAAACACTTTCATGATTAGAGTTATTAACTGTATTTATCTTTTATAGGAGTGTTTGTAGCCAGGTATTTTCTGGCACCTGAATCAGTAAATTGGTTTGTCTTCCTTGGGCCTCCTAAGAAAAACACCAAGGCCCCTTCCAGCAAGCTAAAAAAGCATAGTAGACAATCAGCTCAACATTACACAGAAGGAAGTGTGTGACACACAGAATAACAATCAGGGTATTTTTTAATCCCTTTATGCTCCTCTGCAATAGCACCAGCTCCAATCCCAGCCTTTTCAGGCACACACAAAATGCACCTGTGCCTTAAATGATTCTGCAAGCAGTATCAGACTCCCCCAAATGGGCAAGAAGAGTAAATGTGTGGAAAGTCAATTCACAGAGGCACATTTAACACATGGGAGAAGAAATTCCTAAAAGCAGCATTTCACAAACTCTAAATCTTCAATGGGTGGAGGAAGGCAGAAAGCTGTGTACTTATGGGAAACTGACAGGCTTGATAAGTCACCACTTAACTGATGCTGTTAAATATCCTTGTGGCTGCTGTGATAAGCTTCCTTTGACCTACAAGGATTCTCCAAATGATTCCTGCCTCTAGGGCAATCACCATTCTGCCCTGCTGCAGCCTCTTCCACAGGCAGTGCAGTGTCATTTCAGAATGACTTTTAATTGCTGTTTTCCTAGATGTAAATTAAAAGGCCATTTGGATAGTAAGTCTGCAGTTATCCTTTGGGTATGGAAGGCTAGGTAATGTTCACAAACCCAATACCTCTCAGCTGGTAGAACTGGCCAACATCTCATCCAGTCACTGGTAATTCACTCCACGGTTTTCTTAACACAATACTGTCAGGAAGATATTCATCTCCTGATGGGAATCTCTGATAAGACAGGGTGCTCAGCCATTCACTGGCAACTCTTAGCGGTTCCTTGCTTCCTCCCATCCTCCCCCACCACATTCAGCCATTGTACCTCAGCAAACTGAAACAATGCAGACTCCTCCGTTTGTTTTACTGCCCCCAGGACTCCAGGCTGTGACGTGTTGGAAGAGATCTGTCAGGAAAACAATTATGCTTGTGTTACCTAACTGTTCAGTTTCAGTATCACACTTCAACATGCTAAATTTATAATCTGTCATAAAAAGATTCCTGGTACTCCAGAGTATGCAAACAAGTTCCAACACACCCTTAGAACAAACAGTATCTGCTTTCCAGGAAACACATAAACAGGTGATCTGTGAAATGGTAATCTTGAATTACTTTTCAGAAGGAAAATCCTTCCTAGAATCTACAAAATAAGCTTTTTTTGAAGGGCTTTTATTTGCCTGCTGATATATCAGAGAAAGGTTAGCAACCAATACTTAACATTGTATTGTATTTCACAGTTCAGTGGAAGACCTGAGACTGCAGAATGGTGGTGATGACAGAGCACAAATTGCTACTTAGTACAGAAGGTAAGTGTGGACAGAAACACAATGTGTGTATTCTGAGATACCAGATCTATCCCCCACACCAAGGTAACTGCATTTCATACTGTTGAACTTATGTCAATTAGTTTTGTTGCAAATGACACTTCTGATTAATGTTAGACTTCACTACAAATATCAATTATTTTGCCACTGACACACATACCTACCATGCACTGGTTAGGTGCACCCTCTCTACAGGATGTTTAACATCCTTGAAAAATAAGACTAGCTAATTTGCATTTCTAATTACTGATCATCAGTAGGCTATTTCTAAACCACCTGTTTTAGCAGTGCAGGTGAGCTTGTTTCCTGGCACCCACTAAAAATTTTCTTCAATGGGTAAGGAAAAGCCTGAGGTCAGAAACCCTTAGCAAGGGCATATCTGGCAGCACACAATTCCTGCCTTCTACCACACGAGTCTGGCACTTGCCTCCTTCGGCACTGTAAAATGAACTGAAACAATTAGGTGAGCTGGTATTTGTCTTACTCTTTTAAAGATTCAGCAGTGAAATTCAATACAAGACTCTACTGACAGTATAAACACACAGAAGCATCTCAGAGATATGGGAAAGATGGATGTCGAATCATTACCACAAAAGTGTCATAAGTGATACTGGAATTAACCAATTCTAAGAAGCATCTAAGTATTGCTTTTCACTGCTGGCACACCAGGCATTTCCTCTTCCTAACAAGGAAAGCCAGCAGGCTGTTTAAGAGCCTAATTACAGGTTATCTACTTCACTCTGGCCATTATCTTTAATCAGAAATAAAGGATCAGTGCTCCAATTTACTTCTAATATATTTAAAAGATTCAGATCTTAAGCTGGAATTCAAGGGCTTGTGCACTGATATTAAAATATCCAACTGAAAAAGAAGTCCCATTTCTTGTGTGCTAGGACTGCAGTGTCTGCTCCCAAAGTGATGATCTTTTAGGGAGGAGTATGAAAGTGCACAAGGCAATGGGTAATAAAGACACACAAGTCAGATTCACAGCTGGTGTGAACACAGGTAATAAAAAACCCTCACTACGACAAAATTTCTTTCCATATACTCTTACTTTAAAACTACCCAGTGTCTTGTAAAATCAGTATCCATACAGCTAAATATTTCTGTGTCATGTATTATGATTATTTCAAGAAAAAACTGATGCTTGCAGAGGGCTAGAGTTCCTTGCAATTTCATTTTTGTCATGTTATTTACATCTATGAAACCCATTACAACTTAGATGAAACTCTTCAAAGAAAAAGAGCAATAACACACACACCACAGTTACACTTCTAGCAATAGCTGGAGTATGTTGACAAAAATATTGTACACTGCAAAATCAAAGCACACTTGCATAGAGCTGTTTGGTGGTTCTAGAAGAAAATTTTGGAGAGTCAAGAACTAGAATGATTTTTGATGGAGCCAGTGACTAAAGCAGCCACACTAGATTGGAAACATCCAAATACATGTTAAAACCTTAGTTAATAAGTCTCTAGCTTAAAACTAAGTGCAGGAATGACATATCTCCAAATTATAGCTTAAACCAGGTGCTCCATTATTGCACCTGGGTTTCCACCAGGGTCCTAAACACCCTCTCTTGCACTTCAAGTCTTACCAACCTGATAAATGATCCAACAGCATAAACCCAAAAATGAGGGAACAAATAAAAACATCAATTTTAGTTAGACATTTGATTTTTCTTTCAGCTGGACATCAGATGCTTCTTAAAAGGATACACTAAGGAAAAAAAACTCTTTTAAAGAAACTCACCTCTGCAAACTGAAACAATGATGACTTCTGACAGGCTTCTGTAGAATTAGATGTATCAGACTGGCAAGTACTGGAGGAAACCTGAAAAAGGAGAGTGCAGGGTAAGACCTCAAAGGTGCTTCCCTCAAGCTAAAAACAACAGTGAGCAAAATAAACCATTTAAGAGAAGAAGGGCAAGCTAATGTTTCACAGTCCTGGAAAAATTAAAGCACATTTACAGATAAAAACATTGTTTAGCACCTATTATAATGCATTTGAAAACTGTCTTAGAAAAGAAGACCATAAAAATACCAGGCTTTTCTTCTCCTTTTATGATTCTGAACTTGTCAGAATAGTTTTATACAATAGAATACTCAATGGATTATACTGGACTACACACATAACCATCTTGTATTGGTGATGCTATAAACACTGCTACATCTGTAATTTGTGCTATAATTCGGAGTAAGATTAAATAGAAGGTAAAAAAATATTTTGAAGACACAGTTGATGACAGAAATACTATTTAGAAAAATAATCTCCAATCATAACAGCATGAAAATAAATAGATAAGGGTAGCACAAGCCTAAAATTTCTCTAATCATGTACTTAAACATATATTTTAGGGGTGCTTTTGAGAAGCAGGGCAAGAAAGTCATTATAACTGAAAACAAAATACAAACAAATGACTGTTCAAAACCAAAAGCCTTATTTGAATTAACACATCTTAGCCATGGTATCCTTATTAGCTAGAAATGTGTTAATCAAGCATTATTCTGTAAAGGAATTCTATCAAATACGATACATTCATTAAGGGTCACATTTGAGTATAAAAGATGTACATGTGTAACTCCTAGGAGAATGAAGTACTGTTAGCATAAAGCAAGGTATGTAACATGGCTTGTAAGAAACAGAAAAAAAGGAAGGAAGCTTTGTAAGATTTTATAAAAAGTAACAGGATGAAAATTTTTTCCCTAACAACTTTTTTCCCCCTCAAAATTTCAGTTTACTTAACAAATGAAAAAATAAATGTGGGGCTTTTTCTTATTCATTGCCTAAGCAAGTAAATCAACAGCTTTTATTGGTGAAAGCACATAAGATTTAGCCACTGACTGCACCTGTTGGTAAGTAAGCACAAAGCCCCACAGCTCGTGCAGCTTGCCCTGCTGCTGCTATCTGAGATCCTGAAGCACTGCAACAGCAACAGCAGCATTTGCCTTCAGGAATCTGCTACCCACGCTCCCCTGGAAACACAAAATCCAAGTGTAGCAGCCCAGAGGACAAGGGGAAATTCACCAATGTGACAATTTGCTTACATACAAACAAACTTTTTTCTTTCCTGCCATAAACCTCATCAGCAACAGTGACTCCTGTTAAACACTGAGCAGGATGTTTCATCGGTGTACCATGGGAGTACAGCAACCCAAAGGGCTACAAAGAATGTAATTCTAATGTCTGTCTTCTGCCTTTTTTAGTGGGTTGTGCAACTGTTTTCACTGATGTAATGTTTATTACTGACTTTTATCATGTTTCTGTACAGTCCGTTTAAGACGTCTGTGCCTCAACAGTAGTCTGGACTACTACCAGAAAAGTATCTGGCTGCTTTTGAGAGACACATCTCCAAAGGTCTGAGATTCTGCAAAGGTGCAAATATGTACAGCTGCTGCTTGCACGTCTGAGCATTCATTTGGTTATTTTAGGCCACTGCATTGGTGGGATTCTTAAAAGAATAACCAAACTTTGGACTTGTTTCCCATATTTTCTGCAGTTCAAACAGCTGTTTTACACTGCTTAGCTCTGAGTTTGGAGCCATTGAGTCATGGACCCCAGGAGCACCATGCTGGAGTGGCTGTGCCCTTCCAAGAGGGGCTATCTGGGCTCAGCCAGGTGCTGTCAGACACTCAGGATGAGCCTTCTCGCTGCCTCAGAGGGCATGTGCTGCGGGCTGGGCACGGCTTGTACACTGGTGGTACCAGAACCACCTGCTGTGGGAGTTGTGAAGCCCAGTTTTCTACGGGTTTGTGTGTAGAGGGACAGATTGCTGGTGCTCAGTAACTCAGTGGAGGTTTTGTGGTTGGAACCACTATGTTTTTCTTATTAATTCCTGCTACTCTTTAAAAAGTTAATGCTGTTGCTTTTACTTGGCAGAGCACTTCATTAGACCTTGTTTCTTCTACTCTGCTGCTCCCCAAACACTCCTGACCTGTGGGAAACTTATTATCTCCACAACTTCTACCATTTGCCAGGCTGGACCTGATCAAAGCATTAAAATAGTTACCAGAAGAAGCAGATGAACAGATAGTGCCATTTTGTACATCCCACTTCCTGCTCAAATAAAATGTCCTCAAAATCCCATTTCTTCCTCCAAGCCTTCTCTTGAGCTGCCCTGAGAGATTTTTCACTTCTGATTCACACTTTGCACGGACCCTGCATCACATGTACGATAGCCTTTTGCACTCAAAAAGAAGGCAACCTTCCTTTCCCTGCAGGTTACCACAACCTGCTCTGAAACGATCCCACGGACCGAGGGCGGAGGAAATCCCTGGGCCGGCCGCACCCTGAGGCTGCGAGGCGTCACCGCCGCAGACACGCAGGCTCTGGAGGCTTTGGAGGCCGCTCCGGCTGTCGGGATTTCTGGGCAGTAACCCACCGAGAGTCCACTAGGTGCTGCTGTAAGGCAAGGAAAGGGCCAGACGGACGAGTACGGGCGATGTGCAGGGAGGCGAACGGGCAAGCAAGGAGCGCCGCTCACCCGGCTGCAGCCTTGCTGTCAATAGCCTGCGCCGAGGAGCCGGCTGTGCCTGGCACAACCACAGCAGCTGCAGATGATCCGTCCGGCATCTCTGCTCAGGTGTTCAGTAAAATATGCTCACACACCGCTGTCTTGTGTAATCGATGAAAGCATTCAAAATGCAGGGGGAAACTGCATATCCATGTCCTTTGCCTATAAGGTCTGTAGCTTCTCTTGCCTATCTGCTTAGTAACGCCAGCTGCTGCCTAGAAATCAATCACCCACCACCACTGAATTGTTTTACTAGAAGAGAAACTCCCCAGTCTATTACAAAAATTTGCAAAACCGGGAACATACTGGCAACATACAGAGATGAATCATATATGTGTACATGTATCTTAAGTGTATACACATTTTCATGATAATTTAGACTACATGTTATAATTTACACCATTCTTTAAAATATGACCGTGTCTGTCCTTTTTCTAAAAATTGAAATTGCCAAGTCTTTGGATGTACAATGTATATTTATATACTCACAAACATATAAAAACAATACATACATTCTCCATAATAAAGCAACTTCTGAACCTCTTTCACTAACCGTACCTCTGTAGTCACCTTAGTACACCATATTCTCTCCCATGTGAATACCAGCCCTAATACAACACAACTGACTCCTCCTCTCCCCTCAAGAGCAAAGCAGCTTCCCAGCTCTACAATGAATTCTTGAGCTGCTTTCTGAGTCTGTCATACCACCTCTTAGCATGCTCTGCTAACCTCTCAGATGCTGGTTTAAGTGTGAGATCATAAGCATGGAAATCCAACCATAGATCCTCCTAAAGGCATGCAAAGATGACCATCTTACATCTCCTCTGTCTACACGCTTGAGGGTGGGAAGACAGAAGAGCTGTTCAGTTACCCAAGTCTAAACAGATTTAGGATCATTACTGCATTTGAGAAACACACACCTAAGAAATATTTGTTCTGTATTGATTCACCACTGAAACATAAGAAAATAAAGGACAAATGGAAGACACACCATGGAAGAAAAATGGAAGGATGCCACACAAAAGAAACCAAGAAAGTCTCTCAGCACCTGGACACACAGCTGGAGACTTAACTCCTGCAAACACACAATGAGGAGGACTGAACTTTGTTCATTTGTGTCTCTTTAAGAATATCAATCTCCCCAGATGACCTGGAGGAGGTATTTTACAAAGGGGACCCTCAAAAAGAATCAGAGGTGTGCAGTTTCCTGGGAAAGTGCTTTGTCCCTTAACCACTTCTCAGGTAGGGCAGGACAATTAAAATATGGTAATTCATTAGTAAGTATCGGCTACATTATGGCTCGTCTCAACTCTAGCAATCCCCCAACTAGTTTTGTCTGGGCTGTATTTATGACAATTATTTTGCTCTGCATTTTTGGGGAAAGCAGTTTACACAGCTTGCTTCTTTGATGTGGAAGGCCAGGTTTCAAAAGAAGACTACAGGCCCAGAAGAGTAGAGTGTAGTTTATACATAAACTGAATATTTCATCACAAGTTGTATTGCACACTTCTATCGGGAAAACCAGGATTTATTGAGGCACACAGGAAACATGTATTTTGCTCAAAATAAGAAAGTTCTGATTAAAAGAACTTTTATGCACTAAAGCAATCACACAATATGCTTTTTGATTTGACTCTAAATCTGCATGTGGATTTTATTCCTACACTGCCATCTGAAATCATACTACTGAGGCTCTTGTAGAATCAAGTCACCTCAGCTCTCAAGGTCATAGCAAAGACCTTTTTTAAAGGAATGCAATATCTGTGACTACAATATACCTTCCCTCACATTTAAACATAACAGCATAGTAAAAGCAGCTTGTATGCTCCAAGCTGAGAGACTACAAGTTTGAGAAGGACAGTATAATTTTAGCACAAAATAATGTATTTCTTTTCACTTCTCTGTCAACTTGGCTTGAATGTTTCTTATTTTTCATGCTGCAGCACAGAAGGCCAGTACCCACACAGCACAAAACTTCCATGGCTAAAACTGGTGTGCGAAGCATTGAGGAGTCCTGGCAGTACAGAAGCAATACATCCCAAATGCACTACACGTATAGATTAAGTTAATTATTACTTTTCCTCCCAATAAAACCAACAACAACAACAAAAGAGAGTTCTTTCCTAGAGCTAGAGATTTATAGCAGTACTACTTACTACATCCAACAAAGAAGCCACCTTTTGAACAATTTTCAAAGTTGGCCTAAAAATGAGATTATATTAATAATCAGTCTAAAGAAAGACCAGAGATCTCTGCACTACTGGAGATATACACAAACACTTACTAGATTCCTTTGTAAAAACACGTTTGTAATGCCAACTGAACTACAAACTTCTTTTTAGACTAATGATTTAGACTAATTCACTAATGATTTAGTGACCAGGAGCAGACTGCAATATTTCAATTACCTGTTAGCACTTGCAGGGTTTCAGAATGTATATACAATGATGCTGACTTTGTAGGAAATTACTTGTCTATTCATCTGTTAATGACAGGCCACAGTTGTGTCAGGCATTGCACAAGCATATAGAATCCTTGCCCAGAAAAGCTTGCAAACCAACTGTTTGTTAACACAGTATTTTAACCCTTTTACCTCTGACAATGTCTCTTCATAGGCCAGGCTTGACTGGTATGTTCAAGTATCAGCAGAGTTAATACTAAACTATGCTCAACCCACATTCACAGCTGGGATACAAGACACACATTTCATTCCCAGCTGAAGTTAACTGAGGTGTGTCCTACACTTTAATTCCTTACTGGTCAAATATTCCTCTTAGAAGCTCTTTAGACTGAGAGCTCATGGTAAGGAAGAGAAGAGAAGAGAGTTCCTTACCTCTTGTGCAGTAAGTGCATGTTCCCCTGCTAGAAGCAGCATACTCAGGCCTCCCATTTGTGTAGGATCTGTTAAAAGAATAAAGCGAAGTCTTAAGTTGATTCATTTGCTTGTTTAAAAAACCTACCACTTGCACCACTAAAGACCCAGAAGACTATTTGTCACAGACACTCTCAGCAAGCTGCCATAAAAGGCAGTTCAAGAGAATCACAAATAACCATTTCTGTACCCTCTGGGAAGGCTTTCAAAGCTGTTTGAAGGATTTAATTGGATTTGTGTGCTTAACACCCCATTGCATGGATTTACAATTCTACTGCCAAAGGTTTTATGTACCACAGAGATGAATATCTTTAAAACAGCAACTGTAATGATCTCACACATAAATATACACAATGATGCTCTAATAATGCACAGGTTTATAAGTTGGTGGATGCTCCTACCAAGGGAGCGGTTCCTTCCTTGGCAACTGAACAAATAAAAGAATGGAACAAAACAGCACAATCAAGCTCTGAAGCAAAATTTCTATTTTCATTTGTCTATAATTTAGAGCTGTATTTAGTGGTGAAAAGTCCCAGCCTGACAGCTCTGAAGCATAAAGCCAGAACAGCACAAGCACTGGCCAGGCAAGCTGCCTGCCTACTTGTTGCCCTGCCAATACAATACATAATTGAGGAATGTAAAATGGAGATATAAATGTTCTTTCTCCAAGTATTTGGTACTGACAGCTTTTTCCCTTTGGCCTTTCTGCACCTCAGGAGCTCAGAAAATGACAAGAAGTAAAAGCAATAAACTCTGACAGTGCATTTCTCATGGAGTAGCTTTTCCACTCAGAACAGTGGTTGCTCTTCATCACTATGAAGACTAATTGTCTGATTTTGGGAGAATGCCTTGGGAGCAATGCAGGCGCCTGATTTAACACTGTCATGTAGACACAGGGAGACACAGTGGCCAAATGTCTCATGCAACAGCTACAATGCGAGTGCATTTTTTTATCTTTTCAGCTGACATGGGCCAAACCTGTAACTGTAAACCTCCAAACAGTTTAGGGGTTCAGATGATCACAGTACAATTCATGGGAATACTCATCAATGCTGTTTAATTCAATATCACAGATGCTGCCCAAAGTTTTCGTGCACAGAACATCTCTCACTGACATTCCCAAGATAAGTTTTTCCAATAGTCTTTTAGAAGGGTATTAAATAGAAACAGAGGAAAACAATGTAAATTAACCAGGCTCATTCACTACGTCATGGATAGAAGAGTGGCATATTATTAAACAGGCATCCTAAATAGCACCTACCTTCAAACCCAATATTCAACTGGAATTAACTTTTTCCTTCACCACAATAAACGCATAATACACAAGTGTTTTAGAGGTTTTAGGTTTTTTGAAGAAGTTTGCCTTTTTAAATTAAAAAGGGGAAAAAAAATCACACTTCTATGAAAAGACAAGGCACTATCAGAAGTGTAGGATCTAGTAAAAGGAAGAGACACAGAAAATGTGCAGGGCCAGTAGGTATCTAAACACAATTCATAAGTGAAGTGATTCTATCAGCAAAAACACTTTTTGCCATCCAAGCAGCTGATCAGAAACCATTCAGTCCTTCAAACCAGAAGACATCAGAGCAATTAGGAAGACAAAAGTTAACACATATCTTGGAAGATAATGCCTGAGCAGGAGGAAGGAGAGACTGGAAGAGATCTCCAGGTCCTCTATAAACTTACTGAGCCCCATATTAAACAGTAAGGCCTTGGCTGGTTGTTTTCTAGTTTCTTTACTCCCTTTGGAAGATGTTTGCAGGATAAAAATCTTCTAAGCATTAAGGGCTTTCTTCCAGGTTTTAGCTTAAATATACTCAAGGCCAGGTAGTACATGTTTTTCTGGTACTCGCATCTCTAAGATTAGTACCTGTTTCCCTAAACGGTATCTCCCTTTTCTGCATTTACAGGACTTTTCCTACTCTTCTTCCACTTGTTTTCTTGGTCTAAAGAGATCAAGATCTCCCAATGTCATAAAGCACATCCATTGCCCATAATTTCAGCAATTCCTACAGCTCTCCTCTGCCAGTTATCCCAGGTGCAGCTTGTCTTTCTTGTATATGGATGACCAGCAGTGCAACCACTTCAGATGACGGGGGTCCTGAAAACACTCTGCCTGGCAAACTGCAGTATAGCACTTTCTCATGCCTGCAGCCCCCTGATGACTCTCAGATGCTCTTTTGTGCTTTATTTTCCTTACCTGTTGGTCCATTTCCCCCTCCCCAGCTTTGGCCATCTCAAGAACATCCAGTTTACAACTGGAAAATTCTTGCCTGTCTTCTAAATATCTTCTTGGTAGTTTTGGCTTTCTGCCTCTCAATTAAGTAGCTTATCATAAGAGAATAAAGATGGAAGTGTGGTTAGTGTTTTTCTCCCTAAGTAAGCAAATACTTAAATTGTTTATTTAAATATAAAAATTAGGAGGAAGGAAAAAATGACAGATGAATTAGAAACCAAAGTTTAATGTGATGCTTAAACAATTTGAACACTTAAGCTGCAGCGGCAGCAGAGGGTTGATGCTTAGGGTCTGTTCATGATAAAAACAAAAATCCTTATACTAAGTTTTTCAATTACAAAATAACTTCACCTAAGGGAAGACAAAATGTACATATCCAAACACTACCTTATGCTTATAGTGCCTTCTCAGCACAATATATTCTCTTCTGGCACTAGGAGCTTACTGGTATGTAGAACAATTTTAAGGGGCATTTTACAGAATTTATTCTTAACAGTACTGGGAAAATAGCACACACATTTGACTTGCAGAATGGCAGGCGATTCGTGACTTTCTCAACAGCTTTTAATATTGATGAAACTTAAAACCATCTCTCTGTTTGGGAATGACATACTTTGTTAGTACTGGGCTGGTTACAGACTCAGCAGGCTGGCTTGTTCATTATTTCTCTGTCAGAGGAAACAACAAACTGAGGAAGTACTAAGCAGGAAGAAGGCCAGCAGGAACTAGCTTCAACCAACTTTTACCTGGGTGCATAACTGAGGTTCTTTCTGAAAAACAAACTGTGTTTCTATAGGGATATAGCCTACTCTAAAAGTGTCCTTCTTCCAGCCTTTGCCTCACTAAAAAGCATTTTGGCATGGATGGTTTTCTTCTGAAGCAAAAATATGCAAGTACTGCAAATCTCACACATTTGCATGACAAAGCTTTTGCAAACAGCAGTGTTCTTTGCCCCACATCCTACACAGGTGAGCCATATAATGAGAAAAACATGCACAATTACAGCTTCCCAGCTGGATGATCACTAGTGGGTCTGCAGGTGGTCAGAAGCCCAGTGCTGGTGCCATACCTCAGCTTCTTGATATAATGTAGGTCAGCATAAGAAACTTAAATGTGGCATGGTTATTTTTGTAAAGCCAAAAAAAAAGGACAGAAACAACTTGTATAGGAGTTATAAAAAACAAAGTAAGATCTTACTGTCTACATATTAGATTTTCCAAAGTAAAATATAGTACACAAAAAGCAATCAAGACATGATTAGCAATGACCAACAAACAAAACAGATTTCCTGGCATGATTCTAGACTCGAATAAACCCTGTCTTGAGGAAGTTACCTGCCTTGAAGATACAAGTGTATCAGTGGTATTTCAAAGGTAAAAGTGTTTTTGAGGTGGTTCAGCTACATTTCAGTTCATCAGATAGTATACAGCCTGGATTTTAAAGAGACTGTACTGGGGAGAAGAGTGAGAGCTGAATTGAACTATCATCTGAAGTCAAACAGAGAACAGCCCAATAAACATATATAGCATGAACTGGTATATAGTTGACAAAGCAGTAATCCATTTGGCATGGCACCCTTGTCATGATGTGGATGCTGCTAACATCTCTGTCAGAAGCTGTCTTTATTTTACAGGGTATTCTTATACCCAAGATATTGCTAGCCTTCACTGGCATGAGGATTGGAGCAAGATCCTATGAATGACTATGCTCATTGACTCAGCCTGCAGGAAAAAAAACCAAACAAAGTATCACAGGTAGCACTAAAGGACTTTTTTCAGATATAAATGGCTCTATAAATAGAACAATGGATTAGTTTCTAATTAATTCTTAATTTCTCTGTCCCCTAATCTGACAGGTGTTGATTCAAGACCTCTGTGCACAAAAACTTGACATTAGGATAGCCCAGCAGGACCACTGGGGGATGGATGAGAGGTAGATTAAGGCTTGTTACTTGTTCTTTGTGTTAAGTCAATAAATATTTAAGGAGCATAGAAATTACTCCTCTAACAGCAAAAGCAGAATGGTCTGAAGGGGCTTGTGATTTTTCAAACTGCTCTCCCATATACCAGAACTATGCAGCATGAAACACTTCTTTTGATCGCATTTCACAGTTCCTTAAGAGCCAGAAGAAATTTCATTACAGGCATTTTCATAGCACTATGCTAAGATGTACATGCCTCTTTATTACTTTCCATTCTTTTAAACTTGCTCCATAAAACCATTTTCTACTCTCCAGTTCACAATCTCTCTAAGCTGAGAAGTCCTATCTGCTACACACCTGTCATAACCAGATAGGATATGACAAAGTTTCTAATTTTATAACTACTGATGCATCTGAAACTTTAAACAAGCAAAAAAATAAACCAACCAACCAAACAAAAAAGACCCCAAAACACAAAAAACCCCAAGGGAAACAAAAGGAAAAAACAATAGGAGGGAGTTTTGTTTTTTTTTTTAACATTGACTGCTAGGTTCTTAAGCTACCAGTATTTAACATTAACATCCCTGTATTTCAAGGTCATGATTACAACAGTTCTGCTATTTATGGATATCAGTTAGAGATTATCTGCTTTTCACCAGCTCAGGCACTCCACCTATACTTCTTCACATATTTCTTTTTTTATTTTTTTTCCAAATGTTTAGAAGTTTAGAATTTGCTTCTCTGAGGTATAATGGGCAAAAGAGCACATTTAAGTGAAATTAAATTGTGCTTCTCTTGATGAAAATACAAAAGTGTTAGCCCCACTGGAACATTAATTAATCTACAAGATTATCATATCCAACTTGAGACACCCATAATATTTTTTTTGCAAAGAGTAAATTACTTAAAAGAGTACAGCATTCTATGACAGAGAAAGACAATGCACACAACCAGCACTTTCCTTTTTAACCAGAGTAACCAGAGAATGGAAGTCTCTGACAGCAGATAAACTGGAATCAAAAAATTAATCAAATCTGGGCCCTACAGGGGGTAAGAGTTAGGATGCCTCACATTTTGAAAATAAATCATGCACTATGGAAAATTTTAGAAAACGGATACACAGAGGTTTAACTACAGTTTTGGCAACTTAATCTGGGACACTACAGGACCATATGTGTTAAAGAAATTAGGTATCCCAATTCAGTTTCAATACCATATGCCCAGATCTCACCTGCCATCCCAAAGTTAAGTTGTGGCATTTCTTCACTTTTGGTTACTTTCCTTGGGCTCGGTAAGTCTTTTGCAGAGTCTGATGCAATGGCCCATAGCTTTTTCCTGTTTGTAACACTGGATGCCTGGGTTTTCACAGGTTTGTTGGTTGTGGGGCACCACTTGTACCCTGGGTTTGCTTTCATAAATGCATCCTTGTACTAGAAAAGAAAAGAGAAATTACCAGTCATTACATTATACTCTACACCGGGCAACCAGAGCACACTGCATGTAAGAGGATTTAATACAGTAACTAATCCTTAAATATCTTGATTTTTTAACAGTTTAATCACATGCTTAGAGTCCAGCCACCAACACAATTTGCTAAGAAGAAGTATTGAGATAAGGAGAGTTGTATCTAAGAAAGTGGGTTTTCTCTTTCCTCTCCTGAGGGTCTATTACCCAGAGCAGGCTGAAGTTCTGATCCTGCCAACTGCTCCCCAGTGCTTGTATGCTCATGCTCTGAAAAACAGGTACATGAATTCTTTGCAGGTTTGAATTAAATAAAACCACACATTTAGCAATAAATGCAGCATGATGCCTTAACTTGCACTAATTCTTCTTGACTAGTTGTGTATTTTAGAATATGAGTGTATGCTTTCCCAAACCAAGCACCAAAACCAAATTGCAACCAGTACAATGTCATATTCAGTATCTTGCAATAACACCATCCCAGTGTACCTTTCAAAATGTACCACGCTGTATGGCTGCATAAAACAAACTGTGACCATTTAAAACATTCTTTGGCCTTGAGCACCCAGCACACATCTCAGTTGTTTGCTGTGGTTTTGGTATGAGGCAGCAAAACAAAGGAAGCCAAACTACACATGGGCAGTGGGAGAAAGGGTTTGGATCCTGCAGTTTGGGGGTTGGGGGAAAGGACCAGGATCTATTTTATTCACAAAACAAAACACCAACATTAAACCAAGATTTTTGAACATTAACAGTAACAGAAAACCGCATTTCAGTATTTTACATGTGCTGCTATGCAAGATTGAGAACTGGCAAATCAGAGGAACATGCCACACATTCCAGCTGCAGATGTTTGCCTAACAACTGATAGGGGCGTACAGCACTTGCTGCTGTGGGAGCCTACCCAGCCAGCACCAGTGCTCACCACAGGGAGAAGGAACCCAACACCCCTTCACGAATGGGTAGCTCCCAGGGACAGCACAAGACCAGAAGAGCAGCTCTTTGTGCTTGGAAGCACATGGCAGAGCAGATGCAGGAAGTTTGTTCTGTGATTACACATTCCCACCCACACAGCTGTCCCAGTCATAGACTAGCACCTATGTTCCATGCACATGCATGCACAGAAACATAGAGAGGAAAAAAAATCCCTTGGGCATCAAATACAGAAATAGCACTGAAAGCCTTGTCCTCTGCTAGAGCCACTACAGTGTTTTCCCAGCTGAACAGTCTGCCTTGTGGCAGGGTCACCATTGCACTGCTTTCTTTCATTTCTATCTTCACCTTTGAGCTGGCACTTGCTACCTCCAGACTGTAGCAGAGATAAAAACGTTTCAGTTTACAAGAAACACGGCACTGCGTGAACCCTGCTGTGGGAAGTCCTGTATTTATAGGAATGGCTATAAATAATAAAAATCTGCAGGGATCACTGACCCACATACATGCTGTATTTTCTGAATAGGGTGTATGTATTAAATCTGCAAAGTAAGGACTGCGACACTGCTCGCCTCACTCCTTTTCCCTTTCCCTTGGTTCGCTTTGGGAGCTCAGTACACCACAAAAATAGCCTGGTGGAGGGAAGGGATAGGAAGGGGAGGGTAAGGGAAGAGGAGGAAAGGAAATACACGACAAAGCAGCTTTGCCTTCCATTGTTAAAGCCACAGCCCACTCACAAATCATGTCACCAGCCTGCAGAGTGAAAAGCATCGAGTCGCTAGCAATGAGCTACATAAGCTCTTCATATCAGCAATGCTGCTTTGAGTAATTGAATTATTCTATTGAGTAATTTGACAAGCCGACAGGCTGCCCATCAAATGAGAACTAGGACGCATGCCATTTGTGAGACGAGGCTGCAATAAGCTTTTAATCAGTTTTCAACAAGAGTAATTCAAGTGAGCTGGTCTATTAATGTCTTTTTTTTTTCTCTGCAAAGCCAAGAAGTGAACATTAACTGCAGTTTCTGAAGGCAAAGGAGCAAACTGAGGGAGGACAACTCATTGAAACTGTTCAGTTTCAACACATTAAAAAAAGAGAATATTTAAAAAGTTAAACAATGGCCAAGAAGTACTTTATATAAATGCATACAGGGGCCTGATCCAAATCTTAAAAACCCTAGACCAAGGCCCAAAACAAACAGATAGATTTTGCTTACCAGGTCATGAGAAGATAAATTAAATGAGCTACAAAGTAACAAGAGAAAGTCAAAGACCACAGTGTAATCTACTGCTTTCCTCCCTTTCACCAACTGTGCAACTTAACACAGCAGTCTAAGCAGATGTCTAAAACTGATTTAAAAAACCCCAAAACACAAGCAAACCATATCAACCAATGAAAACTACAAAAAACCCCAACCCAAACATAAGTACCTAACCTGGAATGAAAGACATCACCTTGCTTTCCACAGCAAATGGCAAGGCCTGCCCAGCAGTGTCATGTTCTGAAGTTTCAGGTAAGAAATAGAACAAGAAGTGTTTGTGGGATTGGTCTGATGCCTTATTTCTGTTTTGTGAAAGCCTGGAGAATGTTATGTTATGCAGCAGGACCGGTGCCCCTTCAGAACTGAGGTTAAAACTCCCCAAGATGCTTTCATCACCAAATAAAAAAAGCTTTGCTTCCTCCATTTGTGGTAGGAACAGGAGCTCACCAGGATTTCAGCTACACCTCAGGCTAGCTGTTAGCACGTGTTTAATTTTAAATGCATGCTATTAAATGCCACATGAATCCCAGAGACCTAACATAAAAAAAATTCCCTAGAAAATATAGCACTCCATTTTTCACTTCTCAAGGATGCAGGGTTTGCATTACACATTATAGTCCATGCGTCAGCCACTGGCCTTGCCAAACTCCAGCCAGCAAGCCCGGACATCTGTCCCCTCCTACCCTGAGGAGGTGCCAAAGCAGTGGCACCACAAGGCCAGCAAGCTCCCAGTGAGGCTGACTGGGCCTGAGACACCACTGGCCGAGGAGCAGCAGGGAGAAGTGCTCAGCTCAGCCACTGAATGGCAGCAGGATCACAGTCAGCAAGGTTGGAAAAGACCTCTGAGATCACAGAGTTCAGCCTATGGACCAACACACAATGCCAGCTACACCGTAACACCCAGAGCCATGTCCAGTCTTTCCTTAACCACCTTCAGGGTTGGTGACTCCACCAACTTCTGGGACAGTCCACTCCAATGTCTAATCACATTTATCAGGCTGCTCCCTACAGGAAACAATCCTGACTGCCTGGATCTTGCTGGTGCAAAGACATATTTAAAACTGAAGTGTCTTCTAGCAAGGGAATAGGGCTTGAACAGTAACATTCTCACCAGATACTTCCTAAGGCAGCTGAACACTCCCAGGAAGTCCTGTAAGAGTTAACAGAAGAACACTACCCTTATTACTGAAGTGAATAAAAATGCTGGTGCATATTTATGAGTGGTCAGGTTAATTTCTCTCAGTGAAGGAAAATGCTAAAACATACAGCAACACTTCTGGTTCCTTTTTGAGTATGTATCAACTACTGGGATTATATCCTAGACAGTGAAACTTTCAAACTTAAGCTCATCTAGGAAGCCTGCAGGATAGAAATAGAAAGCCTACTAATAAAGTAACACCAGCAAAAGCAGACATCAAGCTCTGCAGGTGCAGCACCAGGTCTCCAGGGCAGTTGTTGCTACAAGAGACCAGAAACCACAAGATGGAAAAGAGAGAGAGTGTGGGGCCAGTTTTTTCTGATGATTAAGGTACCCCAAGGTACCTTACCTACTAGGAAACTTCTCATAATTCCAGCCAGCAAAAAGTTTGGGTGCCTCACTATCTCCCAAAATGATACATCTTGCATACAGCTACACACATATAAGTAAATATACAAGTGCCTTTACATGCATACTGCTCAGGTAATATCACTGCTAGTCTTAAGCAGGCAAGAAACTGAAAGCTTCTTGCAATGGCACGAGATCTAACCTAAATGATTTTGGGAGCTATAGCAACAAGTAGTAAAAAAAAACATTCTAGAGAGTGTAGAAGAGCAGGGACTGTAGCCACTGCAGGAAGGACCACTTCTGTAAGGCCCACATGTGTCTCTGCAGGAGTGGTTTGGATGCTCAGAGCATACAAGAAACATTGTAGGGATAGCAGATATGACAGAGGGTTCTCTGGAAGATGTGTGTCCAGCCAGGACAGTGGCTACAGGCTGCGCAGTGAAAGTCAAAGGACACTGAAAAGCTACATTTAAGCAACAGATTACTCACTGTATCTTAAATCTCATTGAGCTTATATAGGTACTCAAACAGAAGACCATTGGTACAATGGTATTTTTATTTTCTTTCAAAGACACTCACCTTGATTTTTAAATAAATTCTCTTTAGGAAAAAGCAAAGGACCAACAAGTGGTTCTCACTACAGCTGACATTCACCTCTTTTTAACAGTCTCAGCAGTTAGCCTACCTATAGGTGAACCTGTTCAACCTGCTCTATGTGAACCTGCTTGAGCAGCGGTTTGGACAAGATGACCTCCAGAGGCCCCCCTTCCAACCCCAACCATTCTGTGGTTCTGTGAAAAGCAAGTGTTAGAATAAAAGTATCAATCCTGGCACAGAGAATAGGCTTGTTGGTGAAGAAGGCCCAAATGGATTCAACAGCACATTATAGCTGCTCATTATTGCTGTAACATACACTGTTTAAAGAATAAAAATTATATGCTATCTCTCTTCTAGTTCGTAGTCTTAGTACTACTTATAATGATGTAAACTACTTAGATTTATTGTTCTGCTTTGATGTTGAATATTCAATTTGTTCTTCATGCCAAAAAAAAATCACTACAAGAACAATGATTTCTATAACAATATGATTAATGGTTTCAGATCTGTCACTTCATACAGAAGTTCTGCAATTATTTTCCTTCTTAATGAACAAGTTTCCTTCAGCAAGACAAAAGGCTAAGAAAAACAGTCGCATTGGGTTTGTTTCTTCCAAAACTTATTTCTTTATTCTCATCTTTCCTTTCTCTGCATTTGTACTGAATCTTCTAATAGCCCTTTCTCCAGACATTTAGAGAAATATCGCTAATTCGTAAGCAGGGAATGCAGAATGAAACTCGAGTGGTTGGACAAAGCTGAGACTCGAATGTTTCTATACTGTGCCCCAGATGAGAAACTACAGAGGTCCTATAGGCCCTGCTTTAAAAGGACCTGCCATGCTAAACACTTTGTTTTTCTTGTGGACCCTTCCATGTTTACACGAGTTACTGAACAATCAGACCTTACAGCCTGTTAACAGTAGCAGACACCTTAAGATTCCAGGGCAGGCATGGGTAATATCAATCATTTCACAGCCATCTATAGTTTCCACAGTGTGTTAGCAAAAAAATACTCAGAAAAAGGAGAGAGATTTTTTTCCTTCTCACTGCTGTTCCTTTATTTTTATTAAGATTGAATTCAAAGGTTACCCACAATCTGTATCATACAGGTAGTCACAGGGATCTGTTTTGGGGTCAGGTTATCAGCCTAAGCAATTGGCTGTGTTTTTCTCACTCTACTATCAATAAGCACAACCTTCTTGGCAACAGCTGATCAAAAAAGCTATTTCTTAAAAAGGTTCATGTGAATTTTAAGTTGACATAAAAATACTTTGTGAAATACAGGGATAAATCTCCTTTCCTCGCTCCTGGTTAACATACTCTGATTAGGCACTGCTCTGTGACTTGGTATTGGGCTCACCAAATCTTGCTTCATCAGAAATTGGTTAATGGGGAATGTACTTCAAGAAACACTAGTAATTTTTTAATTCATTAGCATTAAAGGTAAAAAGGGGCTACATTTCTTGACTCTGACATTGGTTTGGTCCACAAGTAGCTGGCATCACCAATAGAGAATGCACAGGTAAGTTTCACTAGTCAGCTGACACAGAACTGTTATGTTAGTGCTTACAATGCTCACTATCCTTGTGTTAATGCTTGTACTGCAGAAATTATCAGGCCATACAATCACAAAGTGCATATAATTATAACAATGACTACTGGAACCAGGTTAGTTTGTGTACACAGACCAATTGCTTTCCCTTTTGGTCCAAAGGATCAAGTAAATTAAAGCAAGAACAGGAGCTGCTCTGGGCACCACAATCCCATGGTGAAGCTGAGGAACAGAGGGAAGAGAAAGATCCCACAGAAAACATTCAATACACAGAGAAAAAGAAGACAATATGTAATGAACTCCCTTTACATCCACCATTCAGACAGAACATACCTCCTTGGCCATGTCAGTGTATTTCTGTTTTTCTTTTGGATCTAGAACAGACCACCAATCTGCCAAGATCTTGGTTGCGCCACGATTATCGAGGCGAGGGTGCTCTTTCCGCACAAGAGAGCGGTGCCGTTTGCAGAACAAGAGAAACGCATTCATTGGTCGGCGAGCTCGCTGCTCTGAGGACTCGTCATCTTCAGTCTCATCAGCATCCTGCTCTAAACCATCAGGGCCAAGGAGCGGCACCTGGCAGAACCGAAAGGGAAGCGGTGTGAGCTCAGTTATCCGCGTTTTGCACAAAGACTGGGAACTGGGACTGTGTGTGCTGCATGGGAGCGAGGGAGAGGCACATGGATGCACACAGCTGTCTCCAGAGGCCATCTGCTGCATCCAGACAGTGCAGAGTTCTACACCAAACCTCCTCACCTGATGGTCCCAGGTTCATTCATGCTCTCTGCAAGACTTAACGCCAACTTCCAGGTGGAAAAATTTCTAAGCTGAAGATCATTCTCTGCTAACAGTCCTAAAGGGATTGGAGGGACAAGATCCTTCCTACTCTCCTCTTCTAACAACCTAGAAATCATCTAAGGGGGATGAGGCAACCAGAGCTACCTTGGACCTTGATTATTCCTGTTCACAACTACAGAGCACACAAGGAGGAACAGCTTAACAGTTTGTTCATTTGTCCATTGCTTTTCTCCATCTCCTGCTGCTTACTGCTCAACCTGTGAGCAGCACAGCAGCGCAGCCACCACAAAGCTGCCCAGCAGAGGCAGAGGGCACATCTCAACAGAGTACGCTGCCAAAATGTGCTTTCTCCACTTACAGGCTGGCTTAGTATTCCTACAAGAGAGGAGCCACAGAACTTACTGCATGAGACAAAAAACCACCTCCTACCTAACTGTGATGCTGCTATTTTATACCATATTGTGAAAGGACCGGTAAGATCAACAGAAAGCACCATCACAGAATCAGGCTCTTGCTTATCCTTGTCAGGGTCACCCTCTCAGTGTATGGCTCAAGGCAGTCTCCTCAACACTGACCTTTCCATTCCTGCCTTAGGAAGGCACCAAGGAGAAACAGATATGAATGCCATCCACATGATGGAATCATCACATCTGCAGAAACAGTTCCCACTTCTAGTTACAGAGAATGAGTCTAACTGGAAAAGTGTGAGGTGCCACATGGCATTAAAAAAGGGTAAGTCAGCGTCACTGAACAATACCAAAACACCAAGTGTCAAACCAGAGACAGATTACTTCTGCTGTACACTCAGTACTCTGGAGGATACATTGAATTTCACATGCAAAGATAGCAAAAATTGTATTCAGCCTTTTCCTTCTTTTTCCCTTTTTAATCTTTGCAGTTTTAATCTTAAACAAAGAAGAATGAAAACTTTTAGTTTGGTATGCTCTTTAGAGTCACTAGAAGCAGATATCAGGCACAAGCCAAAGTCATGTGTAAAATAAGCAATTAAAAAAAAAAAAAAGAACATCAAAAACCCACTTAGAGCAATCAAGATTAGGATGTGCAACACATTATTAATACAAAGCAGATAAAACTATTCCAATCTACAAAAATTTGTCCACTATTTTAAAGGCATGATTGACAACTCACTTTCTTGTCTTTACAACCTTATGGGCATGGCATTGCATCCCTTTTTATTGGCTGTTTCTTTACAGAAGAGAACAAGACAACACAAAATATAGAACACAGCTAGGGAGAATCTGATCTATCATTAACCATCTTGGGTCAAAGCATCCAATTAAATCTACCTTATCAATATCTTCCTCTTCTTCTTCCTCTTCTTCCTCTTCAGAGAAGTCAAGGAGTTTCTTGGCCAGCAGGGGATGCCACTGAAGACACTTCCTTTTTGGTCTCTTCCCAGTTCCTTCACCTTCTGTTGAGTGATCCTTATTCCTACTACTGCCTTTCATTACTGTGACCTGTCATGCAAAAATATTGATAAATTCACAAGAAACCCTTAGGCATAAATGACCATCAAACCAGTGGCAAATATATGAGGCACCAATGCAAGACTCTCAGAATTTCCTGGCAAGATATTGGATAGAGATTTATTCCAATTACCGACATAAGCATGGATGTACTTTATCCATTCTTAACACTTCCACGTAATGCCCAGAGTAACTATCAATACAAAATTTAAGATCATGAAGTAAGGATGCCAGCTAAGCCAGCTCTCAGTGCCCCTGTCCAAAGGATGGCAGAGCAGTCCTTCACTAGCCAAGTGAGTGACTCCACAGCTCTCTCACACATATATCCACTGCAGCTTTTCATATTTTGCCACTACAAATGTCAACGTCAGGATATCCATCTTTCTCACAGTGGAACATATCACCAAACACTCATGTGTTAATGCACTTGTATACACCAGTATTGATACAGAGCCCCATGATATTATGAGCTAGGATTTGTCCAGTGCCATTAAAAGGTGCAATAAGGAAATCTGAGTCCCTAAGATAAGTGAATTTTAATAAACAGATTTGAAGCAAACAACCAGACATAGTTATGCTGACATTTTCAAAGTACTGCACAGGAAACAAAAACCATGTGCTGAGCCAAGTGCATGAAGAAGACAAATCATATTTAGTTGTGTGTATGTCCGTATCTAAAAAATACCTCAGAACTACCTCTTAAAAAATACATGCTTAATGCATCCAAAGTATCAGTTTAAGGGTTGACTTAAGAGATGTGCTACCCAACTAAGGGACAAATTAATATATATAAACAAATAAAACCAGCACATTACATCAAAGTACTGAAGCACACAGCAAGTGCTGCTTGCACAGAGCCTGGTCCCTTGTAGCCTTCTGTTATCATAGTGCAGTATCAGTGGCAATCCTGACAGGAGCATGGCTAGCTTTCCAAGAAAATAACACAAACATCAAAACAAACTTAAGAGTGGTTAGCCAGATACATCTTATCCAATAAAGCCAATAAATTTGATGTAGTCTTACATGAGTTTCTCACCAGCAGGATAAAGTACCACCATAAGCCCTGGTCCCATAGGCAAAGCCAGAAGAGGCTGTGTTGCTGACCCTCAGGAAAAGGGCACAGAAAGAATCAAACCTTCTAATTGCAAGGCCACAGTGCATTTTAGGATGCTGCTTTCTGTAAGATGCCTGGTGCAACAGGCAATGTTTCAGCCTGCAGGGCCACATAAGAAAGCTGCCACACTTGCACTCAGACCAGCTGCCCGAGCCACTGTGCCACCTCTGGGGCAAATGCCCCCCAAGAACCATTTTGCACCACTCCAGCCACATTCCTGCATTTAGTGAGCACTAGTTCTGGTTTTAGATGATCTCTTCCAGGTTATCTCTTCCAACTCTTTATGTTGGTTAACTTCACCAGCATTTTGGCAATGTGTTCTTGCTAGCACCAGAAACATGCATAAGCAGCTGCTTCCCCTGCAGACTTCAGGAGTGCAGAAAGCTGAAGGACCTTCAGACACCACTTTACTGTGTCTGAAGTAAGCAGATGTGCTTACTGGAGGAACAACTGAAGCCTGAAGGAAGGAGGTTCACAAATTTTAACCTACATTTTAAAATAGCATTTTCCTGGATGTATATTGAAATTTATTAGATCTTCCCCACTTGTCAGCATATCTGCCCCCCTACTCATGAAGGAAATGCCGTAACTTTGTAGTAACTTTGTCCCATTAAGTGACAAACTTCAGTATCCATATCTGCCTAGAAAACCATTGAAACTTTGATCTTGTATCACGCACTCCTCTGTTCATTTTCTGTAACCAACTTCTGTACGTTACAGGGAGTTTTATACAGCACATAACCATGGACCATTTTACCTAAATTTTCATCCATCCTGACTTGCAAAAAACAGATCCAAACACATGAACCATTTTGTCTTAAAAAACCCCATTAAAGTGTGGAAAATTAAGCCACAATCCAGTATCAGTAAATGTATGTTTGAAATTGTTTTTATCCCACTGTGACCTCTGCAATGTACCACACTGCACTGTGCTCTCCATCTGTCTCTCTTCCTAAAGTGCTGAACCACCATTTGCTTTTGTTTGGGGTATTTTCACACACAAATCATGAGTTAATGTTCAAGCAGGAACTTCAGCTCCCGTGGCCAGCAGAGATTCGTTCAGAGATTGCTAAGTGATACAGATCTGCCTATTACTGCAGTCAATAAAGCACGTGGCCTATTTCTGAGCAGGATAAATACACTACAGTACAACAGGGAGAGCTACTCCAGCCCTCACCACTCATGTACTCATGTCCATCAGCTAATCATATGGCTTCTGTCTACAATCAGTCCTCAGTATGATGAGTACTACTAGTAGCCTTCTACCTTGTTAGTGTGAAACTAAATTAACATTTGAGAAGGGCTCCATGATCCTTCTTTACAAAGCTCAGCTGAAGCCTCAGGGCTGTTCCAACAACAGTACCACCTTTAGAGCTGGCACCTCTCTGTCTGCTGCCCTTAAAAGGATGAGTAAGGGAAGACTTCATAGGCCTTAGGTGTATTTTACATGTGCTCTCCATCACCCCTGAGACCCTGCCTATGCTCTGTGCTGAGTTTGGCAAGGCAGCACAGAGCCAAGCACCTTGCAAATTCCTAAGGGGCTCTCAGTACCTTACACCTCTTCACCACAGCTGAGCTAATAAAAAATTTTTGTTTTCCTTGCATGAAGGCTCGGTATTAAACTCTCGCTAAAATTAATTTATCAAAGCTCATTAGTGCTAAAATAAAAATGTACACTCAGCTTCAGGAATTCAAGGTATGTTCATTAGGTTGTTTTAATAAATTGTGAATCATTTTACAACACAAGAGTCAGTCAAATCCTAGCTGTCATGCAAGCACGATTTACCACAGAAAAATAGTCACTCTTTCTGCTTAGGAGAGAATCTCTGCAATGGTCAACAACAAAACCTCTCCTGATTTTGACCCCGCTGATGGAAGGACTGAGGCAACAGACAGACTTCAAACTTTATGTTTACATCATGGCCTGGAAGTCACTCACTTCTCAAGTATGTCAAGCTATATACTTGACCCTCTATGGCTGCTCTTCTTTCCTCTAAATAGGAAGTAATTAATAACAAACACATAAAATTATTTCCTTTCCTTTAAGGATGGGTCATATTCTATTTTTATATACTTTTGTATTTCCAAATCCTCTTTCCCCATATTTATTTATTCAGGTCCTCGTAAGTTCTGACCTACATTCCAGGGAGAGAGAGATTTCAGAGACTTATCAGAGACTTTGTTTTGGTGCCCTTTTTGCTGATGCCTCTCTGTCAAATATAGGATTGGCATAATGAAAAATGTTCTAATTCTTTATTACATCACATGTGACTTTTCCTGTTAAAAATGGATGCCAACATAGTGTGGTAAACTTGTTTTCTCTGGATTGCTTCATCTTTTACTTTAATATGCCTGCACTTCATGGGCATTTGTCTCCTAATTGTTGATATATTAGCATACTCACATAATTAGAGAGAAACCCATTAAAAAAATCCAGGCAAATGCAAATTACACCTAACATGGACATCTTCCTTTTGGCAAGATGTAGCAGAATGCATGCATGATTATGATTAAACGACAATGAAAGCTTTACTGGAATTATTTACTTCTTAAATGGCAAAACATCAATGGAATCCAGTTACCTGATTCTTAAGATTCTATTTATTTATCTGAATTTTTTTTCCCCTTGACACATCGTCAACAGCACGTTAGCTGCTTGTTTTATACGACAGTCTGGAAGCTGGCAAACAGAAGCAGGCAAAAATACCACCTGTTTCTCTTTCAGGGACCCTCAAGTGCTGGCAAGCATCTCTAACAGCATGCTTTTAAAAAAAGAGCTAGACTTGGACCCTGCAAGAACTGAAGCACACATTTAAGCTTGGCAATTGAGAAGGTCCATAGAAAGTCACACAATAAGCCATGTGCAGTCACAGAATAAGCCAAATCTTTGAGAGATTTGGGCTTAAAAGTAGAGAAGATACACAACACCTGATGTGCAAAGTTTGCAATAATTGGAATTTATGAACAAGAATACAAAAAAAAAGAGGAGTTATTTCTTCTGCAGATATCAGTAAAAATATAATATATCTTTTGAGGCAGATGTAATGGCTTTTAGAAGTTTGCAAGGGTAAAAATTATTAAAACCAGGCAACAAGATTTTACAAGTTACTTCTCAGCTTAAGGATGACAAAAATGAAGTGACAGCCACTAGGGAGAAAGTAGAAATATTTCAACAAGGCAAGACAAAGGTATGGACAGCTTTCCTTAAAATAAGCCACATATGCTTTATAATGTCACCAGAGGATACCTGTCAAGGCTGACATTCATGATCCATTGACAGCAAGATACTTTTAGGGTGACATTCTACATTTACTTTTAGTGCATATACAGATCAAACATTACAGAACTATCACATCAGTACAAAAAAAGTTAAGAATTTTCTTATTTTGTGTGTGTGTGTGTGTGTGTGTGCTGGCTGTCCTTCTGGTCCTAGAAACGTTAATCACAGAATCACACTCTTCTTGGATGTCTTATAAATATGTATAGCTAATAGAGCTTCAGAGGAAAAAAATATTCCTGAAGAAAAGAGGTGGATGGAGGGAAAGCAGGGGAGAAAACATTTAGCTTTTACTGCCTCTGTTTCTGTTTCAAATACATAACTGTTTACAAGTCTTCATTTTTTAAAATGTTCATTAATAACAAGCATTTGATTACATTTGGTAATACTCAGTTTTGTTTTTCTGCTATCTTCCTCTGTTCTTTGTAAAAGCTTTTATACACAGGTGACCAAGTACTAATTCAGCAATACTAATTTTGGGACTATCTCATCCCAGTGTTGATCAGCCACTGAAAATACTGCATGTGCTAAATAAGCTACACTTGATAAACTACATCCATAAACACCAAAATCCTTATAAAGGTCTTCAAAAGCAGCCAAGTGCTCTAAGGCACATGTTGTAATACAGGTTAGAAAGAAATGCAAGACCTGCAAAAGCAGAACCCCATGGATTGTGACTATGGTATGTTCCCTGTTGGAAGATTCTCCATAGAACAACATTTGAGCTTCAGCAACTTTCATTTTCATGAGGACAGTGGAAACAAATTTCAGATTTCCTGTTACCTTGAAAAAACCCCACATTTCCTGGAGGCCAGCTGGGCTCTTGGTTGACTCAATGAAGATTACTGGTACAAAGGAGCAAAGGTAGAGCTTCAAGCGGATTTTCCACACTTTCTGCTCTGTTTTACACTATCTAAGTTCTCTACTACATGATAAAAACAAATGCTAATAAGAAAAGAGAGGAGTGGACTATGACACTAATAGCTTGTTGTTTTGGGGACTACTGAGTCAGTGACTTGAGCTGTTTCAATAAAGAAGCACGAGCCTGGGAAATGAGTTCATGTTCTCAGCAGTCTAGTGGGCTGAAGAGGTATTTGAATTTTCACATGAAAGCAAAAGGAGATTGTGGCTGGAAAATACACCTACACAAATACAAAGTGTGTTGTTTTTTTAAAAATAAGTTTCTTTTAGCTCTGGAATAAATCAACCAGAATATTTCTATAATGTAAGACAAAAACTAGTTGGCACTAATTGCTGACCATTCAGTGAATATACTCTTTATTGCTTCACAGCAGAAAGCCATTAATGAGCTTTCTAATTTTCAGAGATGTGATGGTTTAATGGGGGACACGCTGAGACTCAATGGGGTTCTGTTTGCCAGTGGAGGTTTGGGAGAGACTGTCACCACATGAAACACTTAGCAACACAGCTACAAGTGTTAGTTAATTTTTAATGACATACTCTTCCATCTTCAGAAATTATTTTAAACTATTCCTTATTCCCAAACTCAGATTTCAGTTGCTTGCTTTCTTTGTTCTCTAATACATAAAATTAAACCCCAAGGTCACAGAAAAATGTCAACAGCATTTTTTTTTAATTTTGGGGGGGGATTTAAGTATTCATTTCATACCTGCCAAAGAGGAAGAAAAGCAACATATTACACAAGTCAACAGAATTTGAACTTCAACTCTACTCTTTCTCTTTTCCTTCAGACATGCAAAACAAGAAATATTTTCTTTGGCATTTTTTAATGCAAAGACATCAAGCAAGCTTTGTCTAGTATGAAAAACACTCTATGTTAAACAACTGCACTCACTGTAACACCTTTTGCCTCTGTGAAGTGGCTCACTGGTGCAGATGAAGGGAAAGAATCAAAGGAAGAGCTTGCCTTGCAGGAAAAGGTCTGGGGCTGCAAATCACTAACATTTACTCAAACAGAAGCATATTAACAGGAGCCTAGAGTCACTTAGGTAAAAGCAGTGTCTGAAGACTCAGGTCTTAACCATAACAGGACTTTTTGTTGTCTTCAATTTAAGTTACAGTAGGACATTTGCTATTGTAGGACTCATTTCAGACTTCTGCAACTGCAGAGGCAGGAACACAAACATCAGAAACCCAGTCAGTCACAGGCTACACCTATGCTTACTTCACCAAGCAAGGCTCCAGTGACACACTCTGCTAGCCAAAATGTCTGGGTCACGAAGTGCAGAAGACAAACATATGTTATGGTAACATGCACCTTTCTGGACACCAGGTGCTAACCACCCTGCACGCCCAAGGATCACCAGCAGGTCTGCCTACAACCCTGTGCATCTGCAGGAACAAGGCACCTGGATTATCAGCCTAGTAACTTCCTTTGCCTGGAGCTCCTGGAGAGCAGGTAGGGGGTTCTCTCCTTGATGCTCTGTGCAGTGCTAATGCAAAGGAACCACAAACCAGGGCAGAGCAAGGCCTCCTGCACATGTAGGTGAAGTCACTCACCCAGAAGAGGGACACACTGGCACACCTGCACTACTAAACATGGCTCTGCTCCTAGATGAAGAAGATGTAACCCACAGAGCCTGAAAATTTTGGCAATCCTTTTGCTCCAAAGCAGCATTTCTTTTTGTTTCTACATTTGCTGCCCCAATAGGAGAGAGCACCAAGGAACCTGGGAAGGTGAACAGAATAAATGCCTGAAATTCAAAAGACAGAGGCAGCAGAGCCCAATCTACTTTGCAATACTTCCTCCCACAAGAAAGGAGAAAATAACAACAACAGCTTCAGAGCCCTCTGCTGATACCAGAGTAATTTATCAGCAGAGCACTTTTCATGGAATAGACTGTAAAGAGCAAAGACCTCTCAGACAGGAGATGAGTGCTTGTCTGCAGAGCATCACAGACCATAGCAACAGCACAATCAAAAAAACCACTGACTTTCAGCAAGTTTGAGCTGAGAGAGCACACCATGAAAAATTTGCTTTGTGTTCCTGTCTAAGCAAGACTACCTGGGCCTACATGGGGAGCTGCTTTTCTAGAAAGACAGCTGTCATTCCTGCATTCCCCATTATTTCAATGTTGCAAAATGAAAGTCCTTGTGATTTGTCACCTGGATCACCAGGTGTTCTAGCTCTCTAGTTTTGCAAGTCACTAAATGCTTAATCTCAGCATAAAGAGTTTTTAGAGCCAGTGAGCTCACAGGCAAAATGGCCACACAAAACACTTAATGAATTTCAGTCCATGGACATTCTCATCAGATCATTCCCAGGAGGGCATCTGCAGTTCAGCAACAGCTTTCTCACTGAAGGGTCTATCAGGTAAGAAATCAAAATCAAATTGCAATTTTATGTGAAGAAGAATGATGGCCTGGAGTTCTGCTCACAGCCTTGGGAGGATGGGACCCTATGAATGAAAGAAAAAAAAGTAAAAAAGTTTATGTTCTAGACTTGCCACTCCCAAAGCTCTGTTTTTATCTGCGATTAGCAGGCATACAAATTGCTGTAGGGTGCAGTCATGGCAGAAACACAGCCAAGTGCTTTTGTGCAGTGCAGAGCAGCACAAAGAGGAGACGTTCCTGCAGCAGACATCGCAGGGGGAGCTGAATGGTAAAATTGTTCAACTCTCCTTTTCACCACTTGTTGATTGTGTCCCAGTATCTTCTGCAAAACCAGGACAGTGCAGCTGTGCCCATCACTACTGTAACCCATTCTAAGTTTTACCATGTGCCTAACGGAGCTTTCATAATAAAATTCACTCATAATTACCACCAGTGTCAGGGGAACCATATACAACTGTATGAGCAAATGAAAGAATTACTCCCTTAATACATATTTAATAGGCCATAAAATATCCCTGTACAACCCCATATTATACTTTGTCTACTTCTGCTGTCTTCAATTCAAGTGCAATAGGCTAAGGCAGTTATCTAAACATTCCCTTGTACAGCTACTATCCACTACTCCTATGGAAAAAGAATCAAATTAATGGCTACAGAAAGTATTTACTCAGCTTTGTGTATCTCCAATATAAAGCCCATTAATCATGGTAATGTAACTCTTATGCTCTCAGAAACAACCATAAAGACACACAAGAATTTCAAATAAAAGGGGCTTGTGCCATGTTCACTAACTGAAATACTGCAAGACTGACTTAGTAATAAATTCTAGGCTACTAAAATATTTTCTTCAGTACTGAATTGTCACAATCACCTTTCATCCTCTTCCTTTACCAAGAGGGGTGAGTGTGTAAAGCCAAAAATGAGAAGTGAACCCTTGTGCGTCTGCTTCCTCTGTGAATCCCTCCCTACCAAACTCTGAGTTAACTTCCAAGCTACTGACCATATTTAAACCAGCAACACTTCGTCAAAATACATTGTATCTCAAATTAGGCATAACTCAAGTAGGTAAACAGAATGCCAAGAAGAGCAGAATTTTGCTAAAACAAATGGCTACAAATCTCTTCTCACAAACGAGAGGAAATGGCCTGAAGTTTAGATGGGATATAAGGAAAAACTTTCCCATCAAAACGGTTGTCAAGCAATGGAAAAGGCTGCTCAGAGATCTGGTTGAGTCAGCACCCCAGGAGTCTTTTAAAATACATGCAGATGCGACATTTAGGGACATGGCTTAATGGTGGACTTCAATAATTTTCAAGGTTTTTTCCTACCTACGCAATTCTGTAATTCTTTTAAAAGTAAGTGGAAACCAAACTAATCTGCACACATTTATCAGTTATATTCATATTTATCATCTTGCTAAAGGCAGCATTTTAAGACTTAGGAAAGAGCTTTTAATTCAGACTAGATTCCTTAATGCAGTGGTTTAGTCTGATCACAGAAAGAGATGCTAAAGGAACTTTAATTATAGTTTCAAAAGTATCACTGTCTCTCAGAACTATGCAGATCGACATGAAAATGTTTTGGGTCTATGAACACTTGTAATGATTTTGAAAGCAAATGTACTATATTAATACGCAATTTTCAAGTGCCATCTAGTGGTTATTTTTTATTTCACGTTAGAACTTAAAAATAAACCTTCCCTTTTCCTTATCCTTAAAATTTTTTTAAAGTTTGTTATTTATTTTGCTTCCTGTTATTTTATAATGTGACTCTTGACCGTGCAATGGTAAATAGACACTTGAATTAAGCCTAAGTTTGAGCATTCTGATGAACTGAATTTGGGCCAGAAAACAGCTGATTTCAGAACTAAAGAAGTGCAAAAGGGGAAAAAAACCCCAACCTTATCCCTCTCTCACCCATGGAAACAAGACACAAATGTCAGTATTATATAGAGCTTTTTCAGTAGAACTCAATGACTTCTTATCATGAGAAAATTCTGACTTGTTAGAAGTCTGTAAATAACTAGGGTGTCAAATCAATTCTGATTGATTTGATTCTAAACACACAAGAAAATCCTGGAGAAAATGCATGTTCTAAGCATTCCTTACACTGCATAAAGCAAAAAATCCACAGTGCCATATCAAAAAGTTTCTGCTTTACACTCAACCCAACCTGTGTTATTACACAGGCCCAAAACTTAAAATACTCAGCAAAATCTGACTACTTAACATAGTAGTCTCACAATGGGAACAATTACTTCATGCCTTCCGTGTCCCATCTCAAATATCCTCTTATTCTCCAAGTACAAGGACTCGGGCTCACCAGGTATCTCAAAAAATGGCTAACTGTACACATGCAGTAGTGTGCCCAAGACAGCATCAAACCGCCCATGTGTCCCATGCAGACAACCTGTGTGAAACACGCAGAGCATATCAAATCCTGAATTTAACATGTCTGGAAAGACATCTAGATGTGCTTCCATTCCACCTGGAAAACTGTCGAAGACTGTGTCAGGCAGCCAACCAATCAAGGAAAGTATCTGAACTTCTTCACAATGAACCTCTGAGAGCCTAAAAGTAAGATGGTTCTATTTCTGTAATATACTTTTGCAGAGCTACAGTAACACACAAATAATTTTGTGCCCACCTATGGCTATAGAAAAAGTATTAGAACTCAGAGGCTGAGATAGAGCCAAAGTTAAAAACATATCATAACCAAACATCATCTTCGTTATTATTCTACTGAAAGACTTGTTAGCTGTGGCAGAAACAAATTCTCTGGGGAAAAAAATGCAAAAATGCTTCAATCTTATTAATTCTGTCTTGAATTCAAAGCACTTTAATAAAAGGTGTGAACATTGCTATCTTCCTGACTTTTGCAGTTTGGAAAGAGTCTAACAGAGATGAAAAATCTTAGACAAACGGTCAGAAACAAATTAATGGGAAGAGAGCTTTTCCAGTTCCCTGCTCCCTTCTGCTGTCTCTCCCTTCCAGAAAACAAAGAAATTGAAAAGAAAACTTTCACATTCAGCAGTCTTTTTGTGTGCTTGTTCCACGGGTAATCGCAGAGACATTACACCTGCCCAGCAAGGCACGCTTTGGATGCAGCTCCAGGCAGGCGCCCCCAGAGCCGTGGAGCTCAGAGGATGCAGAGGAGGGACAGGCAGCTCATGCACCTGGCAGGGCCACAGTGCTGCCCCTGCACCCCGCAGCCCCTGCTCAGCAGTGCCATCCCACCAGGGCACTGACAGCAAGGAGCTCGCTGGGCAGCCCCACCTGCTCGTGCACTCCAATAGGGACAGCCCTGGGAGCGCTTCACCCGAGATCCCAGCCCTGGCTCCCACTCCTCAAAGTGCAGACAACCCTTACACACCGCTGAACCTCCCTGATCCAGGGCTCATCCAACAGCCTCGGTGTAATAACCCACCCACAGGCCTGGAAAATTTACAGGATAGGGCAACTACCCCCGGGTAACTGGATACAATGCAACACAAAGATCTGGAGATGCAGGAAATCACAAAGCTGCCCCCGAACACAAGAACAGGACATACATATGCAATGGCTGAAACAGTAAAAAAAATAAAATAATTACATAACACACACATGAAAAGAATAAACAAAGTTACTTTAAAAGCCCTCAGAAAGTAGAATGCTATATATTCCATGTATAACCTCAATAAAGCAGCCCCAGCTACTTAGCACATTAAACTCCCCTTTAAACACCTATCAAAATAATTTGAAGCTCTATAGTTCCATTATCCCATTGCCTAAATCACTCTACTCAGCTAATTCAGTTGTTGATTGGCCTTTACTCCATTAAAAGGGCATGGAAAGTTTGGCCTGCACTGCTCCAGGCTCTTTCTAGGATGAGAGTACTTTGTGCATTCCCCCAGGTGTGTCCCATCTAAGAGCCCATGTGTTAAAATGATACAAACTAAGTTAGCAAAGCAGTTCCCCCAGGATGCTACACATCACCAGTAAGTCTACTGCTCTTTTTGCTGGTGAAATGTGAGCTAAAATTCTGCATGGAGATTTACAGTACTTTTTTACTGAAAAGGTCTAAAGATCAAACCCACACAGCTTATCATTTTTTTAAAAAGTAATTTTACTTTTATACCATAATTTTTAAAATTGCTTTAATTCAGAGCTACATATATACCCATATGAGCTAGGAAGCCCTATATAATGGCAAACAATGTCTAAGAGTAGGCCTGTACTTCACTGATGGCAGTTCACTGTAGCATTATGGCCATATTCTCCTCAAGCTCCGCAGATGTTGAGTAAGGATTATTTCAAATTCCTGAAGAAAACAAGATACTAAGAAAATGTGTTCTTTGCCAGGGAGGTAGCTTGATGCCAGAAGATATTTGAGAGTTTTTCCCTAACAATCTCACAGATAAGCTTTGAACTAAACCATCAAAAGTAAGCAGGGCTGTAGACAATGCTCCCATTCTCAAGCATATGCATGCTCATATGCAAAAATGCATCACCACCTCGAGTTCTGCTCAACATAACAGTCTCTTTTAAGGAGAAAGAGACTTGGCTTATTTTTAATTCATAGAAAGACAATCACAGGATTCAGCAACGTCCACTTCTGAAGATCTAAAGCTAGAAATGTGACATAAGCTGCATGCAAAAGATTTAGGAACAAAAATACTTTTGCATTGTTCCTCTTAAAGTACCATAATACAGTTAGTAATTTTCATGCAGTATTATTTCAAGAAAAGGGCAATATTAAATACTAAATTCAGCAGCTGGGGGTCTCTAGTCCTGCTCAAGGCAGACCTACCTTCAAAGCTGAACCACACTGCTTGGGACCTCACTCAGAGATAGAGATTCCACCACCTCTTTCACCACTCTCACAATGGAGGGTATTTTTCCTTATGCTTAATCCAAATTTCCCCACCTGAAACTTCTGACAATTACCTCATGCCTTTCCTTTCACTAGACATCTCTAAAAGGAATCAAAGTCTCTCTTCTTCATAATGATCCTACAGGGAGCTGGAGTCACCTGGAGCATCCCCTCAGCCTTCTCAGCTGGAACACAAGGAGCTCTCACAGCCTTTCCCGGTATGTCACATGCTCTGACCCAACCCCAGAGTGGTCCTTGACAGTGCTCCTACAGTTGCTCTGTATGAGTGTTCAGTCTCAGGAGCTCAGAGCAGGAAAACCCTTCTCTCAGCCTGCTGCCTACACTCCTGCTCACACAGCCCAGCCTACAGTTTGCTTTTGTGGCTACAGGCTCTTGCTGCTGAATTCTAGTCAACTTGCAGCCCATTATGATCACCAGATCTTCTCTGTAAAGCTCTTTTCTGCCTTTCTTTTTGTTAAACTTCTTGGGCTCCTGCTAGCTCACATCAACTTTCTCAAGTTCCTCTGAATGGCAGCTCCTGTAATCCACTACTTCCACCAATTTGGTGTCACCTTTGCTTTGCTGAGTGCACTCCAACTTGTCATTTGCACCACCAATGAAAATATTAAACACTGGCACCAGTATCAGCCCCCAAGGAACACCGCCAGTAACTCTCTGCCAGTTCAATAATGGCACAGCCAGTTTTTCCACACACTGCAGTCTATCCAACAATCCATCTAGAGAGAATTCATTTGGCTCCAGGGATGCTAATGAAAGTGTCAAAAAATGTGGTACCATCAAAGTAAACAAGGTCCTCTGCTCCTCCTTTGCCAATATCTTTCTGTCTCCACCACTTCCTCACACTCAGGAAGAATTTGCCCATGGTAAACTCATGTTTAGCTGTTTCCTGTCCTATTCTTGCTCTTCATGTATCTAGAAATGACTTCCAGGAGGACCAGTGCTGCAGTCCTCTCAGTGACCAGGCTGAGGTCAGTCAGCCTGCTGTTTCCCAGATGTTTCTTAGTGCCTTAGAGCACAATGAAACACCTCAGAGTCCGATTTCTTCTGCCTGCATGATCCACAAGAATGATAACTCTGTTTCATTTGACCTGTGGTGACCTGAGATTACAACCATGCAACCTGTTTGCCAGCAATTCCAAATGCAGAAGAGCTGGAAATACTGGTATCTGGAGAACAAGCAGCACAGCTAGTTTGCCTCAACCCTTCCTGTTCCTTTCAAGAAGCTACCCAATACTACAAACTGAAGCTTGCAAACACCTCTGCCCCACTTAAAAATTAAAAATCCATGAAATCTAAACACAGCAAGGTATTTTAATTGTGTTTGAAAATATGAGTCCAATTTAGTCCAAGCTTTCCTCTACATTCTAAATTTTTAAAAAGCTTGGTTTTCAACAGGGGGAAGAACAAGAAGTTACTGTGATTCTAAGGCAAGCTCTAAAAAAACCTCAGCAAGCAAGACAAGAAGAAGAAGCAGGTGAGCTTCCTCATCAAATAATGTATGGCATCTAATGAACAAAGCCTAAAATCCATATGTTTGCCATCCTGGGAGGTCTGCAATGGACAGGTTATTCACAAGTCTACTGTTCTAGGCTCAAGGGTTTAAACACAAACAAGTTTTCCCTGGAAGTCTAGGTCCCTGACGAGCTGGTAAGCAACTGGACCAACAACCACATATATTTTGCTCACAAAAACTTAGCAGAATCAGTGAAGATTCCAAATTATGTCAATAAGCTTGGACAGGACTTTCCAATCTAATTTCTAAAATAACTTGCTCTGTTTGCCACAGTTTGCAATTTGGGAGAAAACAGGTGGAAGGCCTTTGCAATACTATAGAATTGCCACAGGATACATTAATTTGGCAGCTATCTCTGGGGTGTATGGGTCTTTCACAAGCCTTGAATGGTGACACAAAGAATATCACTGCAAGAGACTCATCAGCCCACTCAAGAATCAAACAGTGGAAATCACCTGAGACAGTTCCTACTATGAGTAGTCTAGGTCTGCACTGAAACCTCTGCAGGAAGCAAGGAGAGATTTTTATTTTCTTTTTAAAAGAGATTTTAACTGGAGGGGCACTCTGAAACACAAAAAGCTCTCAAACGTGGCTGTGGATCCTTGCTTATTAAAGGCTGGGCCTTAATGAAGCCCTCTCAGAATGCGTGGATTTCATGCGTATGTGAACTTGAACACATACCCGTCATTAAGCAGCAACACAGAAACACTTTGTCCTCATCTCCTGATGCCCATTCACAATGTAATACTACTCACATTGCTGGACCCTTTTTGTCATTTAATAAACAAATTGAAAAAAACCAAACCTCATTAATAAAAAGTTTTTAAAATATGAGCCAACAAACCACAAACCATTTAGGCTCTCATCACTCTCAAAAAATTATCTCCATGTGTATCCAACATTTTCAAAAGACTGGGGAAACAGTTGGGTTTCTCGGGTTTTTCCTGAATACTCTGGGTATCAATGGCAGGCTTCTGTACAGAAGCAAATACTTGCTATGCAGTTTACTATTCCTTGTGCCCTTGGAATGAGTACATCCTATCACCTATGGTCATTATCCGTGACCCGAGTTCCTCTGCTGACATAAATTGCAATGATGTGGTGAAGGAAAGAAGCAGACTTATCTGTGGATGTGCCAGGTTATTTGATCAACCTTACCTTCTTCACACTACTATATGAACTCAGAAGAGAGACTCCTTTAGTTCAGTGGGTTTTAAGGACCTGTTTTTCCATGATCAATGTTAACACCATCCTGAACTCTTGATGTTTGGGATGTTCATGAAGTTACAAGTTAACACTGCAGACAGCTTAAAAATTTCCTCCAGATAGGAAAATTTTTTCTCTGGAACATGAAAAGTGGAAGATGAACTCACATGTCTGTGCTTCAACATCTTTTCTGTTTTCATTGCATCAGATTAAATGACTCATCCCTAAAACCAGATTTGTGAAAACTGGCTCTTGGTAACTCTTCCTGATGTTGGCATTAAATACCTCAGTTTGCTTTATATCACAGTTAAATTATAACAAGTCAAACATTTGGCTAAAGCTTAGGAAGTGCAAATGAGTTCTCATCATTGTAAACATTCTTAGTACAAGGGCAAAGTCAGCTCACAGGAAAAAGTACACCACTTCTACAGTCAATTATCTTTAATTCACACTTCCAGCGCACAGGCCTTTCCCTGCAGGAGAAATCCAGAGACAGCAAAGGCAGATTCCCAAAACATAAAGGCAAAGTATTCAATATAAAACATTTACAGGCTGAAAGAAAAAGAAGGATGCCTCAGGACCACCCACGGCAGCAAGAGCAACTTCCAGTACAACACAACCAGCCAGAGGGATGATTTAAGGAAAAAAGGCAAAAGAAAAAGAACTGTAGTAGGAAAACATTTGACGTAGGCATTCCTAAGAAACACTGAGGTCTGGAAGGAGAGCACTAACACATAAAACACAGGTTTCCTCTGCTGCCAAGTCCCATAGTCTGTGATTCAGCTCTTTGAATGCATATGAAGATGTGTGAGTGAATATGAAAAGTGTGGGAAACATCTGCCTTTTAATTTGGGGATTTGTTGTTGTCAGTTATTATTTTTTAAAAGTGCCTTGTACACCTCAAAAATACCGAGTAAAACTGTAAACCGAAGAGCAGTAGTCACAAACAATGTTGCCACAAGTAGAGGATATTGGCTTGTACTGTTTCGTTAGATCTCCTTTTGGCAAGATTTTCTGGAGAATCCCCAAGAAAGTACCAGAGGCCCATAAAAACTGAAAGGAGAAGTTCTTTTAGTAAAATGGATTATTTAAACTTTGGGTTCTCATTTTGTTTTTATTACTACCTATTTAAAACTCACATTCTTAACCAACAGTTGAAGAAAAAGTGGCTTGGAGAAAAAAACTCCAACATTCTGGCTGCAGCTGAGTGGTGAAAACTGCTCCTGTAGTTCTCCAGCAGAGAAAAACCAAAACAATAAACTTCCAGCCAACATAAAAAAGCCACTTCACAAGTAAGACACACCTCAAACAAGATTGGATAGTTAAGATTACAGGTAGGCTTTATGGGTTTTATCTTCCTATCTTTATAACCACAGAGAAACGAAGATGGAAATACTGTTTTTCTTAGTTCTTTTGATCACTGCTGGGAATCTTTGCTGATTGTATAACACATAGAATGCAGTACTTGTGAATGCCTCCAAACTTTTAATGAGCTTTACAAACTGTATTATTATGCTTATGCAGATATTCCTAGATGGAAATACAGATATAAGTTTAGACAAGACATATCTACATCTAAATATGTATACATGTCAGGTCATAAACCCAAGGTTTTACACCCAGCTGCTCTTCTATAGGAGAAGTGGCAGCTGTGCCTGCAGACAAGTCAAAATATAGTTTACTGAAATAAAACTATCAATACAAAACTATTCATGTAAAAAGAGTAATTGCTGATGAAACCCCTTCCTCTACATTTAAGGAATGAATCTCTTTGAATAGAGAAGAATTTTCCATTTTTTTCTGTTGAGGGGTACAGCAATGTCATTGAGGTTTATCTTTTTAATAATGATTTGCTGTACAGACAGTTTTCAATGAATGAGTTTATAATGTCCAAGTAATTGTAAATGATACAATGAAGTCAAAGATCACAGGATAGCACTTATTTGCCATTAATATTTGGTTGACTCAAATGTGGCTTTCAGTTTTTCTTGAAAGCTGATCAGACTCCCTTTTGTGTTTGCATTAGGAACCACAGCAGAGAGATTTAAACTACAGAGCAGAACAGTAACAGCCACCTTCCACTTTTTCACTTTCCTGCAGTGAACTCACTTGTTGCAGAAGGAAAACTATTTGCCCATCAACGCTCCCTCAAAGCTTGCCTTGCTCAGAACATTCACCCACCGCCTGGAACAGAGGGGAGCAGAAGCCAGATGGACATGACACTGACCACCCAGCGCTGATGAATGAAGAATACTGAGCAGCCCACAATGCACCCAAACACTAATGGCCAAGTCTCCTTGCTCCTGCTGTGTCCTTATGAAGGCAGCTTTCCCTGAAAACAGCCTGCTCAATTCAGCAGCTGCCATCTCAGCATTCCTTCGATCACACTACCCATGGCAGGTGAGTGGCTTTGTAACCCACACCTCTGCCTGCAGCTACCACAGGACAAAGCACCCTGTTAGAGCCACCAGGAGAGCTGAACAGCATCTCGGGCTCTTCCCTTCCCTGCACGAGGGACTGCAGGAAGCCAAGTGTGGGAAAACCTCCAACGTCCAAGAGGGACATCTGTGCTGACAAGTGCTTCCAGCTACAGCATCAACCTCGAGGCACTGGGGTTTTTCGTGCTGCAGATTCCTTCCCTCACTACATAACTCAGCGCTCTTCCTACGTCACCGAAGTCAGCAGAGATTTCACTTGAAACAGACTCAGCTGCCTGCAGAGCAGTGCCAAGCTTGGGGCCATACGTGGCCCCGTTTGCTCCACAATGCCCACTCTCAGTGCACTGCCAGCCTTCTCTCCAAGGGCTTAAAGCCAGGGCCTCTGCACACCTTCCATCTGCAAGGCTCACACCTGCAACAGCGGTGAACTTACTCCAAAGCAGCCTAAAATCATCAGGAGAGAAGATGCATAATAAATAAGCAAAAAAAACAAAAAAAAAAAAACAACAACAAACAAAAAAAATCCCACCCCCAAACAAAAAAGGCCTTAAAGACTAACTCCTTCCAGTTATTATTTAGATGCTTGCTCTGAGACTGATACACAAGTGCCTGTGGAGAGGGCAGATGTGACAGCAGCTATATTGGACAGCATGGACAAGATTATAAAAAAGCTGAGTGTGGTAATCATCACACACAAAAACCCAGACCCACAAAACCATCTCTCTGGAGAATCAAACCAAACAAAAATCCCAGGTTACTTTTCTGCCTCTCTGTCTTGTTTTGCTAAGAAAGCCCAAAAGTCTCTATTATGATACCAGAGAAACTATATACAAATATATATTACACCAAACTTAGACTCAAAGCTAATTTAAATCAGCATGCACGAGAGGTAGGAATACAGACCATTACTGAACTACTGACAGCTTTGTATTCAAAGGGTTTTCTTATTCACCATCAGAGACTGTGCCTTCCATGCTTCATGGAAAAGCACCCTTCACAATGCAGATAATGACCTACAAAACCTATACCAGGTTACGGAAATAAAATCTTATAGCAGGAGAAAAATCCAGAAAGAGGAAAAGCAAACTGACAGCTTACATAATGTTTGTAAACCTCCACTGAATCACTCCATGCCTTCATTCTGGAGCAGCTAGCTCTTCATCACAAAGAGTCCCCAGCAAAGCCAAAGATAAATAAAATAGGTAAGTCAGGACAAATAAAAAAACTACATTCAGGTTTGTAATTTCCCATTTTGTAGACTCTAACTGAGCATCCTGTATGCACTGTTATCACTTTGAATGGATATTCAATGAAGAAAGACTGACTTCGCTGGTTTTTTAAGTGCTATCTGAAAAAGTTCTAATGCAGTTCTTATTGCTTTGCAATAAGAGCATACTGAAATGCAGTGTTTTAAAATGGTCTCACTGGAGAAAGTATAAAATAAGTAATTTGCCAGAAATCAGACTTTCTACTCTGCTGTATTATACATACAGTGAAGTTACTAAATTGGAACAGCTAGGATACAGTTTAACACATACAACTTTTGTCTTTTCTACCTCTATCAAATTTGTTTATTTTACTGTATACACATATTTACAAGAGCCAGGAGAGGGGAATTTCACCCTTGGAGAGAGAGACTCTTCTGAATTATGAATTGCTTTATGACATTAAATCCTAACAAGATTTATCTCAGAAGACCACTTATGCTGGAGCCTGCTAGAGCTCAGTGTCAAGATGCACTATATGCAAGTTCTGCATCAGATTAGAAAGCAATTACATCACTCAGTGAGTGTTGAGTATTTGACATTTTGTTTTCTCTGGACTACCTGTGTCACATAACTTTTCAAACACCATTACAAAAATTCACATCAGCAAAGAGAATTTTCTACTTTTTAGGCTAGGGAAGTTATCTTACATATACAACAAGCCCTTATTTACACAGGAACAGTTAACTAAAATTAACTCAGATGTTTTCAGTTCTTACTTCAGGCTGACTTGTTTACTCTCAGATAGCTTAGGCTTGTTCCTTAACACCACAAAGCTCAGAGGATGCCAGGGAAATACAGCTGTGCCAATGTTGGAATTTACATCCATGGCACGTGACTGTCAGCGTATCACAAAAACCAGGCTGATTTCTGATCAAAGAATCCACAAAGCTGAAGTCTCGTAAGACAAATAATTTAGAGAGTTGACTACTTTGATTTAGGTTAAACGGATTTATGAGCTTAGAAACAGGACTAAGTTACTGTAATTTGAGCAGCTGAGCCATGTAGCTGACTATACATGCGCACTTTGGCCTACAGCAAAAGCCAGGTCAAGCACATTTTTCCCTTAGGAAAGTCAAATGATAGGAGATTTGAGTGGAGAAAATTCCAAGAAAGGGGATTTATGGAGTCTACTCACTTCACCTCACCACTGGGACAACAGCACTCCCAGCAGAAGCTGCAGACACCCAATCAACAAAACAGCCCTATCACGCGATCTGCTGCAAGGTCCATCCCATGGGAGCACCAGACTGCTGTTCACACCATAACACTCACCACATTCCAGAGAGCACTGACCATCAGGAATTCTCCACATGTGAAATCTCTGCATGATGTGTCCCACCACATGCCTGGCCACTTACCTAACACAACAGCTAGCTCTTAATGCATCTCCCATGATGACACAAAGAGGGACACAAAGAGAGCAGCACCTGCTAAGTGACTGCAGAGGGCTGCCCACTGCCATAGGAACCGACAGCTCTCCTACTAGAGCTGAAGTTTGAGATACAGGGTTGCAGATCAGCGACACATTACACAGCCCATTTGTTCACGACTGAATGCACTGTTAAAAGGCTCAGACACATCATCAGATGGTGGCCAGATACTGGCGATCCATCTCATCCTAACTCAACAAAGTTGTTGCCAGTAGTCAAAACCAAACAAGGATTATCTGGAATTCTCTGTGTGCCCTGCACACCTCAATTTATGTTTAAAGGAGAATGGCACAATAGTGGATTGGCTGAGATTTAAATTAAGACAACATTTATATAAAAGTTACAAGCTTGAGTTGGAGGAAAATGGGGAAGCCGGCCTCTTCCTGAACAGAGAGACAGTATTAGATGCCATAACGAACCAGCACAATGCCATAACTAACCAGCACAATCTTGAATCTTGACCCATTTTAAGTCACAGGCCACAACCCCAGCAAGGCCACCTTCTTCAGCTGACTACACCAATTAACAGTACCTACAGGATCTAGGAACTAGTAGATCTAAGTTATCAATTAACTCCTTGTGCCCCCTGAGCTCTAAAACCATTACCTCTGGCTTGACAGGAGTGAAATTTACCCACCTTCTTCCCCCAGCAGAAAACTCGGATGAATAGCAACTGCTGCTAAATCCGATGTTAATTGGAGTATCCATCAATCTCTAGCAAAGAGATTACTCCTGGGGAAGACATTATAGTCTGGAAATGCTGCAAGCTAGAGATGCCTGCTCAAGTCTGGAGCCAAGGGCTCAGAAGCCTCCCAGGACCCAAGCAGGCACCTTCCCCATGGGAAATAGAAGTGCCCCGGAGACACAAGTGACTGTGAACTGCATGGCCACTCCCAAGGCTCATCAGGATGCTCCTCACCTGTTTGCTTAGCCTGAAAGCAATGACCAAGCCTGCTAGTGCTTCAAAGTAGATCAAGTTTGAGAAATGCCATCAAACACACGGGAACTGCGAGCAGACCTGCAGGTGTATCCTGTAGCTCACAACAGCCAGAGAAGAGGCTCAGGCTCATGTACGGGCTCACTAAGAGCCACTGGTGCATCAACATAATCCCAGGAAAAAGCTTTTGTCAGGAGAAAGTTATACAATAACAAAACTTCCTATGTTTCACAAATGGTCTTCAAATACTCAAGCAACAAAATCCTTGACCTAAGCATCTCACAGCTTAAAAAGAGTATCTGACACAGAAGCCAATCTCCAACTGGAAAATCTTCTCAAAAGAAACCAGAGATCTGAAAACTATCTTGACTCAGCACAGTATGTTTTATGATATTGGGTATAGCTCAGAATTACACAAACCAGAAAATGCAGTTCCCCCAAACTCTTAGGGGTTTATCCACACGGACTGTCTGAAAATTAAACACAGTATATAACTAAGCAAAGTGAAATGCTCTTCACCATCACCCCTCTCCCCCTCTATGGATCCCAAACCTTGCCTACTAACTCCTAACATACTTTAAATCTAAGAGGGTGAAAAGAAAAAAAAAGGCCAAAAAGGGGAAGTAACAGAGGCATAGCAACACATCTGAACACCTACTGACATGTTCATGGATCTATCAGAATTAGGACAGATTGCTGCTACCTGCTTTACACTACACCAAGAAAGGGAGTGAGAAAGGACTGAGAAGAAAGTGGGTTTATCCTGAGTTTCAAAAGAAAACTTCCCTCCTTTCTCCATAGCTTCTCGCTTTGGGGAGAACATGATCAATAGTAAAAAAGCTGCCCAGATACCTAACTGATAATGAATTTCAAAAGAAAAACCTTGAGTTTCACAGATTAACTCTCTCATGACATAGAATTTCTCTTTAAAACAAAGCTTGGCATAAGGCATACTAATTCCTAATATTATCCATATAACCAGAAGTTACTTTCACTTGCAGGTTGATATAGCTCGGACGTGTTTACAAACACAGCCGTGAAATGGAAGCTGAAAAGCCACTCATACTTCCATATGTGTATTCCTGGGTTCTTTCAGACTGTTCTGAACTCCTGGGCCAGTCTCTTTGCTCTGCCAAATTTCCCCAAGCCAGCCTATGGAGCTGCTCCCAGAGATGCAGGACTCTTGCAGCTGACACTGCACAAGTCTGCCTGTACACACGGGGCACAACAGAGCCACAGAATCGAGCCATTCCCTCAGGTGTGGGACTTGATGAGCCTTGTGGGTCCCTCCCAGCCCAGAACGCTCCGGGCAAAGTCTGACAGAACCACAAGATACAAAGAGAAAAACACTGGAAAGGGCTCAGATTTTACTTCCATAAGCTCAGCGCCTGGAGGGGAAATTCTCAAGCCTCGTATTTAATATGCAAGATGAAAAATATATATGGTAAAAACCTTCATATATGTGTTATCTTTTATATATATATATACACACACAAACATATAAACTGAACAAACAAGAGGCCACAAAAGAAGGAAATATAACCTTTCTGTGAAATCTTTCATACTGCTACTTTATACTTCACAAGATGCATTTTCTTGTTAAATTTTCCTTCTTATTTGCAACAGCAACCTACATGTTTTATGTATATATAAAAACACACTGATGTCTCAAATTCTGGAAACAGTAATGAGAAGCATTTCAACTCCAGCAGGGACACACATATACACTTTTATTATTCTAAACTGTTTCAAAATCTCACCTGGATTTATTTAACTACATACAGTCAGTGGAATGTTCCAAAACGAAAATTCTGCAGCGACAACCTGCTATTTACTAATAAATAGAGAAAGTGTATGAACACAGAATTGCATTAGGAGAAAACATCCCTTCCCTCGATAGGCACTCCTGGAAGTAGTGATGCAAGCCTGACATTTGCTGACTCAGCAGCCAGGCTCCCTGTCAGCGCTGTGTCTAAGGACAGAAAGAGCCCTGTTAGCTGCCAGCGCTACTCCGAGCCAGCAGAACAACAAGCGGATAAACAGATCGCAGCCCCAGCTCTGCGTCACCAAAGCTGCCCACCAGGTTTTGTCTGCAAGACCAGTTTCTGTGCATGTGACCCATTTCCCATTCTCCCACACTGAGCCCAACAGGATAGCAGAGCTGCCAGACAAGGCAGAATCAGGCCTAAAATTAACTTTATCAATCACAGTAAAACCATAGGAAGAACCCAATTAACTCTGCTCCCCCAGGCTGAATTGTGCAGGACAAACAATGCACATTCCTACCATTCTTCCAGCTTCTGCATTCAGCAGATTTGTCACAGAAACCCTATAACCAGCCCACAGCCAAACCTGTATTTTTTTTTAACACCATTTTTGCCAGGAATTCCTGAACATTCTCTTCCACCTCCCACCAATGTACTTCTGCAGTTACTAGCACCTTCAAGCCACATTTCTAGTTTAGCAGAAGCATTTTGGTGGAATGGACAGACAGGTGTCCAAAACCACCGCAGCACTGCTATGTCTGGAACTTTAACCACAGCATTTAATAGCCTAAAGTAACTGTGATTCCAGGTGGTTATTGCTTGGGAGTACAATATACCTTTCAAGGTCTGCCATGTTCATCTCAATGGGACCCTTATCTTGATCCGATTTTCTTTTAATGCCAAAAATAAATTGGAAATTAATACACTCTCATAGCAGAAAGAAAAAAACAACGCTATAAATCTTCTCCATTGTTTTGTTTTAAAATAATCTGACAGATTTCAGTATTAAAAAATTAAAGCTCTTTCACAAAAGACTGGGAAACAGTACAGTGAAGAGAAAAATGATGACTGTTAATTCATCTTAATCCTACAGAACACTATTAGATACTGAATGATGATGCATGAGGAGAAGAAGGAAAAAAACATAAAAAATGTTAAATCTCTCTGAATAAAATATTGAAGCAAAAAGCAAACAACATCCAGAACACCAAATCAGAAAACCCCCACTCCAAAAATCACGGCACAGCAAAATACTCAACATTAAAATACATTTTTTTCTAAATTGCCCCATCAGCTTTTAAAATCAACTAGAATGGCTACATCTATTTTCACACCTTGTGATTAATGAAATTATAAAAGGTAATCTAAATAATGGGCAGAGGGCATTAAAAAATGTCTATGTTTATAAAACATGTCTATCTAGCCGCCTTCCATTTAGCATTAATAAATTATTTTACCCCCAAATATGCTGTTCCAGTATCAGTCAACAGCTTTGCAGTCTCTCCTTTAATATTGTACAAAAATAAAATCTCAGAACTGTTTTTCTAAGAAGTTATCTTCACCTTTTATTGGATTGACTCCCAACAGAAGTTCTAAAGTAGAAAAAAATATGAAAAACCTACACCCTAGGCACTTTGAGAATCTGGAAAAGCACAGAAATGTGTACTAATATAAGGCAGAAAAAATATTTTACTAGTTATTGCAGATAAGACTTGTTTTAAAGAAGGTCTACACTTACCCACACTGTTGTGTGCATTTTAGATTTATGCATACCCTCTATCAGGCTTTCCATTAAAGCCATCCACACTGAGAGCAGCAGGATTAACCCGTACAGAAAGGTTACAGTCAACATAAATGACAAGAAAAGAAAACAATCCTTCCCCAAATGTACCCGGTACATTTGTATCTATATACATTTTCAGTGTCTCAGCTCTGGCAGAGTCAATGGTCTTATTGAAAAACATAACCTGAGTGAGATTTCTCTTTCAAACTAATTGGAAGGAACACAGGGACTCTCACAGTAAGACTGCACTCTTCACAACCCCTGCTCCTGTCCAATTTTGTTTCAAAATGGGAAGCACTGCATTTAAATTCAAGAAATTAAAGATATACTAGGTATGATTGCAAGTCCACAAAGATGTATTTGAAACTAGACGTACAAGAGCTGGTTTCAGGTAAAAATAATCCTAGTTGGTTTGGTTGTTTTATCTAAGGAATATATCATTAAAACTATACTATGGTACCAAGTTTTACAAATAGATTGCATAAACTTGCTGTAAATGTGTAGATTTGTGATGCTTTTGGATATTTAATAATTTTGATCTGAGTGTGCCTTCAGTACGTTTACATTCCTATCCTTCCTCTTCAGATTCATGGAAATTATGTGGAAGAGGTAAAAGCAAGGGAGGCCTCATATAAATTTGGGTGCAACAACAAGGAATGTGCTAGGATGGGAGCTGCATCTTCCTGTGGATCAGGTAGCAGTTTGCTGGCAAGAAGACAGCCCATATGCAGGCATACCTAGGACCTCATGGCTTTCCCAAAAGCTATTAATTACGCTGTGAAGCGTCACAATAATGCAGTATACAAGAAGCATCAGGCGTCAGGTAGGGATTGCTATTCCCCAGTGCCAAGTCATATATTTGTTTCTGTACTATACAGCAGAAAGCAGCTTTAAATTTACTGCAGAAGTAGCTGTTTATGACGTAAAAAATTCATTGCTTAGGTACTCAAAATTAGTTGCACCATAACAGCAAGTGACCAATTACAAACCACTTGAAAACAAATCAAACTTACAAAGGGTGAAAAACAGCCCATTTTTTTTTAGAAGTGCTGATGTCTTAGGTGCCTCCTTGCTTTGTGCAATCACTTAAAGGTGCAAGTATTTATATTAATATGTGGTAACTGAAAGCATCTGTAAGAGTATGTAAGTACTTTCTCCCCACCTCATAAAAGGCATTTACAGATACCACAGAGCTGTTTTTTAAACAACATTATTACCAGGAATGCTGACAGAAAACCAAAGCCACCTGAAACGGCTGAAGCACAGCATTGCTTCCCCCGCCATCAATACCACACACAGACCAACTCAACCATTATCATCCATCAGCCCTGCATCTATTCCTCAGTGTGAGCTCCAACACCACGAGCATCCCAAGTGTATTAAAGAAAAAAGAATAATCATGACTGCCTTGGGAGATTGATGCAGCAGCTGGTCATGATCCTGGCAATGATTTCAGTAATTATTGCTTCTTTATTAAGAGTTTCAGACAAGTTACTTTTACTCTAAAATAGAGTCAAGCTACTTAGGAATTGATACTGTTTCCTAAAATCTGTCCTTCAGCACTTTTGAGCATGTAAGAAGGACTGGAGTACCTGTGATGTCTTCATGGGGTGGCAAATATGCCAGTGGAGCCCCAGAAGATGCCCATCCTTCCGGAGCAATATCTGGACAGTAGTCAGACCACCAGGATGGGCACCTGATAGCCAAGGAAAGGAAAGTGAATGCCACCCTTCCCAGCAGTGCATTTACACCCTGCCTCCCCACTTCCTGTTGTCACCAACCCGTGAGCATTAATATTTGGGCTCAATTTCAAATACACAAGTCAGCCCTGAGGTCAACAGAAGGGAGCTCTGGTGGAGAAGCTATGCCTACATGTAAATATTCTCAATATCAAGACTTAAGAGCTGTGGCCTCTGACCTCCCACTTGCTGCAGCACTCCTGCAGCCCCTGTGAAATTTTCATGACGTGTGGGATGCACACAGAAGTCCCTTGTCATACAAGCTGACTTTTTTTTAGAATCTGACTTTCAGCAAAAGGTGCAAGCCAAAAACAGTAAGTATTATTAGTAGCAATATTATAAAAAGGATAAAGACCATGGAATGAAGAACAGATTAACTTTGTCTTGAAAAAAAAAATCTGGAAAGCAAACTTTTTTTTCCCTGACACAGCCTCTGATTAAGGGCAGAAAGTAAGGAAAAACTGGCTGTAAAAATCCTGATTTCATAGAGGCTGCTCCAGAGGAGTAGAGTCAGAGGGGAACACAGCACATTCTTAAATATCACATCTTGGAGTGCAGCCAGAAGATAGATATGCAGAAGCCAAAACATAGCATGCTAGGAGTTGCCTAAAGGCAGCTCTAACAGGGACGAGTTTCAAAGTGCTTCCAAAACTCCTTTTCCTTTAGGAAAAACTACCTTTGCTCTGTGGGGCCAATCACAGGTGGCAAACCACACAGCTGGGCAAGCTGTTATCATTGCAGCCCAAAAGGAAATTGATTAACTTTTCTTTAGGGGTGCTCACTGAAGAATACAAACTTGCACGTTAAGACCAGCCAGGGCTGCAAAGGTTCTCTGGTGGTTTTTGTAGTGAAGAACGATATTTCTGTCCTAACATGAGGTGGTAATCCATGTGGTAACCCAAATCCTTTTCCTAAAGCACACGTGCTCCAAGCACATTGCATGTCAATGTGCTTGTATCATCTCATAATTAACTGTAATTAATATACAATAATTTCCAGACTTAAATGTAGTTAACCATTAACTTGTATTTGTAGACTGTATTTGCTGAACAGCACGATATTTTCCTTCATTCCTCAATGCTATGTAATCATAGAGTTACAGACCTTATCAGAATGCTCAACTAAAACAGCTTTTGTGGGGGTGGAAAGAAAAGCCATAAATATCTTGTTATTATTTAAGCTTTTTAAAATAAAAATGACAGTTTTAAATAAAATTTGATCAGGAAATGAAATAATTGAATATGGGAACTACTTACTTACTCCAAACCCCAGTTTCAGTCCTTGTGCCTACACCTGCATAGAAAAAAGTGACATCAAGGCAACTCTTCAAGTTTCCACCTGGATTTCCTTACTACGCCTGATCTGTGTACGTACATGTCTATTAGACAAAATAAGAGCACACTTTGAGCCTCCAACTTAGGACAAATGTAATTAAGTTGGTTCTTATAAATAAAAATGTATTGTTACCATATTTTAAAGCCTTTGCAGTATTATTCAGTTGTGAAAAAAGAAAAATACAACAATAACACAATGTAAAGAACACAATTTAGTATTTTTTACCCATTCTAGCACTGCAGATAGTCAACAGAACATCAAGGATGACTGGAAAACCATTGTATAGACAAAATTATGCATATTCAATTGCTGGCTGTTTGGGGGGATTTTTTGGGGGGGGGGTTGGTTTTCTGGAGCTAGGCTTTTTTTAGGTTTAGGTTAGGGTTTAATAAAAATTTATAATAAATAGCAGCTAACAGGTTTCTACAATCACATCTATAGATGTTGCTCTGTAGTCTATCCCAAAGTGAAGTGCTACAGATCTCTATCAAAGTAAGTGCTTGATGCAGAAATATACCACAAGATAAACAGAGATAGCCCATCAATCAGCTAGATGGGGGAGCTATTAAAAACAAATAAATATCTAGCATTGTATTAGATGTCTGGTTTCCTGCTTCTTTACAACTGAGAGGGAAAAACAGTAACACCTCCAAAATCCAGAATAAGTTTCAACTATTTGCCATCAGCATCCCACTTTCAGATGGGATCTGCCCATCTCAGGCTGTAAAACCTCTGACACAGATAGTGCATCTCTTTGGAGACTTGATCTACAACTTTCATCTGCCCTACAAGGGCTTGGCCAGTGCGAGGTGTTACTTTTATGTCTCTAGTACCACCTCATGTAGAGTTTCTGCCACAACTCAGCTAGGGAATCAAGCCTTATTAAATTAACACAGAGTCTTTATCCCCTTCTTAATTCACATGCAAAAAATTATGTGGTATCTTACCCAGTGTGATACATTGGCTCAAGCCATAAATTACCTGGAAATACAAGGCTGGAAAGGAGACAGACTGAGATTATGACTGATTTCTCAGGAGTCCAAATAAACCAGTGAAATTAGCACTGGTATCATCCTAAAATGTGGTATTCGTACTAACGGCTGCAATTTAAGCATTTCAGCAGTCTTTTTCCATAGGTTTGGAAAAAGAGTTTGGTCACCATGGCTGGGGAGAATACTTGTGCACCATTGGGTGCCCCACGCAGCTGTACACGATGCACTGGAACAGGCTTTGACGCCAAATCCAATTCTCAGCAGTACAAAAAGCATTCTCCTCAAAGCAGCTTTGGGAGGATGAGGAAATCTAATCCTAGAGGGAACCCTGGTGCCCATGTACAATAGAGATCCCACCCACAACAAAACAATTTTCTGGATGCACATCAAAGAATATACCCTCTTCAGAGTGAACACTAAATAAACTCAAATCAAAACTGTGTCAATATTGGCCCTAGCAAATGAAACCTGACTTCTAAAACTGATGCTGGGAAAGACTCCAGGTGACAGAAATTTCATGAGAGCACTAGTGCAATGTTCCCTGCGCTTCACATGATGGTAATACAGGTATAAACCTTTGCAAAATTCAATGTTAGGGTATGAAGATATCCCAAGGTTTTGCAGGACAAATTAAAAGTTTTAGGAGCTCTGATTTTAAGACACATTCAGTTTAGAGTTATGTAATTCAATGCATGAATAAAAAAGACAAACTTTCTGCAAATGGTCCTCAACAGTATTTCAAGTTCCCAGTTAAATCTTGCTTCATAATCAAATGTTTGTATTTGAGGTGAAAATAGGAATGGTTAAGAAATATCTGAAACTCTCCTTCTTAACCCTAAATGCATAAGTTGCTTAATTAGAACTGCCACACAACTTGGCTTCAAACAAAATTCTCTTCTTTCAGAAGTTTCTCAGATGCTGAGAGAGTTTGAGTTTAGACTTCCCTTTTTTTTTTTCCTTCCCCTCCCTAAATAAACACCGTGCAATGCTCATTATCTGTCTCGGCCTGACCATCCTCAGGACTCCTTTCCTGGGGTCTTTCTATAAGACGTAACATTACAAAGCATGCCTATTAACCATTCTGAACACTGACTATGCTAAGGGCTGGGACAAAGAAGTATCAAAGAGACTGGCTATTCCATCACCAGATCACAGTCAGTGCACAGGGCAGGCAGGCAAGCACACTAAGAGTCTTCAGGGAAACATCAGTGCCTTGCTCAGCCTTTTCCCTGCTGCTTGACTCAGCTCAGCCACTTCAGAGAGGAAGCTGAACATAAAATATGCCACCATCCCCTGTGCTCCCAACTGCTGCCGCAGCCCAGCTAATTCCTGAAATGCCAGATGTGCTCAGAACTGATAACCTGTACATCCCAGCACGTCACTTGGGGCCCGGAGAGCGAGAAGAGGGACAGGGCAGAGGCTGGGGGAGATAGGAGCCGTACACATGCACACACATGACTGCCTCTCCCTTTACACAGCTCTAAATAAAATTAAGCCGCTCATGTCATTTCCACTGCCAGCTTAGCTCAAGCATGGTAAATTTCCAATTCAGCTCATTCACCTCACTTTGATCCATGCTACACATGCTGCCTTCTATTCATATTTACAACCATCACTGACAGCAGCAGAAAAAGCATAAATCCAACAATAAAACACTTTTCAGAGTGAGAATCTAGTGGGAAATACAGGATTAGGTATTTTTTCCTTTAATTTTTTTCTTTACATTTTATTAGCCTGAATTAACATGGTGCAGCACAATTTTATTTCTCTTGCAGGATGTAAGAGACCAATGCACTAAACACACCCAAACCAAGTAAGTTTAAATAGATGGCCAGTAGCTTTGCTCCTGGCCTTGCCCCTTAATCTTCCTCCTTGGCCTTTCAATTAAACTACACAAGGCATCTCCTTAGAACAACAGCTTTTAAGTAAACAGATAAAAACACAGAAATCTCAGAAAGCAAGTTAAACAGAACACTTAGCATAACAAAATAATGACACAGCAACAAGACAGATGGAAATTATTTAAGCAAATGCCAAAACCCAGGGGTTTTTTCAATATTTCTCCTCTTCAATTCTGTTATAGTTTATTTACAAATGATTAGTGTAAATTACAGGTTATGCAGTTTCCCTTTAGACCAGTACAAAATTTACAAAAGCTTTTAAACACAATCTCAAAAACAGGGTCTTGGGGCAGAAAACAAGGTGGGAAGGAAGGGAAGAATGCCTGAGCGTATGTGTCAAGGTATGCATGTTTGGAAAGCAAGAGACAAGGGATGTTTGCATATATTCATACAAAGAACTGTGTTACATACATATCCTACAAGCATAAATAGAAAGAAACTAAAAATCTCATACAACAGCTGCTTTTATATCATGTCTTTTTGAAACATCCAAAGAACTAAACTCCAATATGCCACTGAGTAAACATAAGCCTCAAAAGAAACACGATTTGGGTCAAGAAAATTCTAGCCCTGGTTTGCAAAGACTCAATCCAAAATTGCATTTTTGGAAGCTAATTTAGAAGAAGTTTTGGACTTACCAACAGGTCTTCAGTATTTAAGAGAGAAAAAACTTTAGCTGAAGAAAACTTCCAAACATGACAATTACTGTGCATTAAGTTTAAAAACAAAATTAGCTTACTACAAACACTGAAGCACTCAAACTTCACAGCTTCAAGGAATAATATAATACCTTCACAGATCAAGCCCTAGATGAGGACCAAGTCTTATTGCTATGAGAGTCTTAGCTTAAAAAAACAGTTTTGAATTTAAAAAAAAAAATCAGCCAGGGGCACTATTGTTTTATTCAGCACATACTTTGCACCAGGAACCGGTCACATTTAATGGCAACTAGTGATTCATTATTACATCTCAGAAATAAAAACAGGTGTGAGGAAACACACGGAGCAACATCAGAATCACCTCACCACCTAATTACCTTGATAAAGGGACCACAGACTTACCAGTGTCTTGGTACATAGATGTTTATGCAACTCTCTCTAAATGACAGGAAGATTAAATAATCCTGAGCATCATAAGGTGAGTGGACCCTCTACATATGCAACAAAATTTGTAGCGAGTTTGTGGGAATTCTGTCTAGGCCTTAACTGTAGAAGAGTGTGTTTACATTTTTCCCAGCCTAACAGGATTTGTCTTGCCCATCTACAAGACGCAAAGAAGTGGCAAAGACAACATTATGCTGCTGCTGGTTGGGGTAGAGTGTCCAGTGAACTTTCTTTTCATGAAAGCTTGCAAAGTAAGAGCCCGAGCTCCTCACAAACCCAGGTGTCACTTCCAGTCCAGTCAACAAGTAATACAACTTGTAACATTAGCTTCTTCACATGTTTACTGCCCCAGTGAATCCAGCCTGATCTTATGGAAGTCAGGACCCTTGTTTTGAAAATGCAAACTTAATTAACAAACACCCCAAATTAGTGATCATAGAGTTTTATTACCCTTAACTACTTCACCTCAAACTAAAAACCACATTAACACTCCCATCAGTTGGGAGATATATATAACCCATTAATTTTGATGCACCTCTCTCAGATGGGACCCAGAGCAGCCCCTCCTTCCTGCACCAGCTCTTCAGACTTCTTTTCAGCTCTGAGTTTATCCACCAGCAGGCTGAAGGAGTCATCTAGTGGCCACAGCAATTCCTGCAGCCTCACCAGCTTCTCTAGTCCAGCTGTCAGGGACAGACAAGGTGTTTTACTGCTTAAAGCACTCAAGCACAGACAAGAGCCCACTGCAGGTCCAGTATCTGAACCATGGCATGGGCCTTGCAGCCTTGCTCTTAATGTTCCCTGTTGAGGTTCCTTAGAGCACACTAGACGCTGGTTTCCCACCTCCAGCCCATGTCAGGGCCAAAACCAAGTTCTCTCCATATGCTTGGGAGGAGACATGGCTGTATTATTTCCAACCCTTGTGCAGCTGCCCGTTCCTCTTCAGGGGTGGGCAAACCTTTTCTGGGTAAAGTTGCTACCCATGGGAAGCCCTAGTTCAGGTGACATGGATTAAACTGCTAAGCAGCAGCAGCAGGGCAAGCCAAAGGATCTTCCTTAGCCCACATCCCTCCTCTGCCAGAAACCCACTGTGTAGGCTTGGACAAAGCACGTGGGTACTTAGGTAAGGTCTCTCAGCCATAGGAGAACCAGCTACCTAGTAACATGCAAAATAGAGAACCATAATAGATTAAACAGGTATCTGAAGTATGAGTTTAAAATAACACTTTGATAAACAGTATTAACATCTATAAAAATCTTACTAAGCTTCATAAATATTCGTAATGTGCTATCACACAGGCCAGGTACGCTACAGAAATTTAATAGTAGAATTTTTTATGAAAACATCAAATATTCATTCTTCAAATGAATGGCCATTTCAACTACATAAGAAAGTGAAAAACTGGCACTGATTTTTCATAACAACACCTTGGTTTCAAAACAAACTCAGATCCACTGTTTTTACTCTGTGTTAATCTGTGTTACCTGTTGAATGACTGAATTGCAGACACCTAAACACACCTTAGGCAGGATTGTCTTATGCTTTTTTTTGTTCCTGGAAATCTTTGTTGCTGCCACACTAATGCCAGACTCTGGAAGAACATGGCGCTACTCTTCCTTCACAGACTAGGAGCTGCTACTCGTATACTTTCTCTTGGGATGTTTGCACTGTTGATCAGAGGTGAATCTGATACAGTGAGCATCAAGTGCTAATCATCCCACACAACTTTCACACCATTTCATAATATGCCCCCTTACACCCCTGCCATGTGGTTTAACATCCTATAACTTAATCCCAGCAGCAGCTTCCCCTCCCCACCCCCAAAATAAGGAACCATAGGTTCTCCAAACCTTTCAAGGAAGCCAAAAGGCTTCCTTAAATTCATACTTAACCTTCCTGTGAGTCAGAGCTTCCACCTGCCTCAATCACCTCAGTCACAAAGGTGTCACCTAGCTTTTTCCATCAATCCTATGCATCAATCAGGTACAACAAGTGAAAAATGCTATAAAATATTAATTATCATTCTGGTATGATTAAGGAGCCCCAACCTATTCCAATCTGCAGTTGAAGATGGAAAACAGCGGTACCACACTATACAAACAAGTGAAAGAAAAAAAATTATCCTTGCAAGCCCTAATGTCAGAATTAAAGAGAGAAGATTCCTTCAAAATGGTGAGGGCATGAGCAGCAGGTAAGTGATGATTAAAACTCTGATCCCAGCAGGCAAAACCTTCACCTTGCTTTACATGTCTAACAAGTGTTGGTCAGATTCACTCTGTGTGGAAGACCTGCAGAAAGATGGACTCTAAATCATATTTATTTCTCCAAGATGGGGGAGATCTTATCCTTTTAGGTCAGTAAATCACCAAGAGCTATTTCTTGCTACTCATTGCTCAGCAGTCCAGTCACAGAGGTATCTGAAAGTGAGAAAACAGTTCTGCAGCACTCATAGGTTTGTATAGACACTACCCAGATTTATTTCTCTAGTTAAACAGGCCTAATTTGTATTATCAACAAAAGTAATATCAGTATCTTTTAGCCTTAACTATCCAGAATCATATGACAGATAAGGCCACTTTTAAGACATTGACTTTAATTGGATTTTTACTTAGACACAAATTTAATTCACTTCAAGTTTATTTCTTTATCTATGTACTTTAAAAATAAGATACTCTTTGGTAACAACAGAGAAAGTGTGGGTTCACTACTGGTCTAACACAGCATGCCAAAAAATGTCACTGATGAAATCAGTCGCAGACAGTACCAGAGGTCTACTCATGTCTGCTGTGTTAGGTCAAGTCTCATTGCCTTGTCTCATGTTTTCAGTAAACTGTAAGAGTGAATAGGGATCAGGAATAGCCACCAAAGTTCATTTTGTCCTGTTACTACAGCAAAGATGCACATACTTTTTCTATTATATACATATTCATACCTAAGTGTTCACAAGTGTAGGTATGTGTACACACTTTTTTGCAGGTACATGCAAGATAAAAGTGAACACCACACAGTAGGCCTGTTTTGTAAAGGTGATGTGAAGAAAACAAAATTACTGGCAGACTTGGAAATACAATAAATTGCAAAATACCACAGCTACTCTTTAAGCTCCTCTCTCTGTGCATCAACATTAAAATGGGAAGCTTCTTCTGAACCTTTTACTACTTCTTAATATGCAGAGCAGCCAAAGCATGGTACTTTGTACAAAACATACACTTTGTTAGCGTTGCAAATACAGACTTTGGCATACTTCCTTTTGATAAATGGTTTATGATATTGACCAGGCTCCCACCACCCCAAAAGACAGCCATAATATGCCTTTTCTAGAGGTCTTACCACACACAGACTACCTGGGAACTTTGGTTAGCTGGGTAGCTGCCTGCCCCCTTGCTCCCCACCAGGTTCGACAAAGGGAGCATATTATGCTCCTTAATCATCTTCAAGAGATGGCACCATGTTTAAGAATTATTTTTTCCTAGATATAAACCAAGGAGGCTGACCATCTTAAAACAAACACATTACTGACTGAAGCCTAAGCATCTCTACAGCCTCTATTTGCACCTTAATTACTCAGCAGAAATGTTTTAAGGAGTTATCAGTCAACTGAAGATGTCTTTTCTAAGGACCTGCAGGACAAGCTGAAATACCTCTTAGAACTGCCAAGAGCAAAGGGTTTATCTGCTTTTATGTGCATTTGTCAACTCATACTGCAGAAAATGTAGTCACAAGCAACAGTGTAAATTGATGAAATATTTAGAGTATATTCACTTCTTATGAAAGCTCACCAGGAAAGTACCTATTTTTCCTCTGCCTAACCACCACTTCAACACATCAGTTTGGATTCCCTGTCTCACTAGAGGTCCACCAGAAAGCAGATGTCAGTACCTGCAGCAAACATCTCCAGGTGCAGATTCAGAATTCACAGAGCAGGGACTGCAGTCAGACATTCAGTGAAAGCCCAGCATCTAATTCAGAAAACCTCTATCAGAGTCTTACTCCTGTGATCATTTTGGATAAACCATGAGCCCTGCTACAGATGGGAAGGCCTCAGCCATGTTATTTGAATATACCATTGGTTTTTTGCCAATGGGGCCTGGCTAGCTGCCTGACTTACGGGAACCTTGAAGGGAGAAAGAAATACCTGAAATCTAGTAACACTTTGCTGCTCCTGACTAGCAACAACCTGCTTCTTGAGTGAGCTGCACCAAATTCTGTCTACTCAGATTTTGTCCATGCACAGTGGGCCCATGTGGAATTTGCCTGCATTTTTACCCAAAAAACTTCTAAATGTTTACACATCTGATTGCTACTTCCAAGTTAATCCATACATTAACAAGCTTTGAGGGGCAGCATTAGTTACAAAAAGGAAGTTATTTAGTTAAGTATAGAACAGTTACAGCTACATTAGTACAATTTTAAATTTAAAACACCCTTATATATTCCTGTCGCTAGCAGGGAACAGGAAAACTCAAATTATTTTCATTTCTACAGACAGTTTAATTTTTAAATTAGTTTGAGAAAAATATTTTGTTTGAATATCTGCATAAAGATATCTCTTTAATTTGAAAGCATTTTAACCTCCTGATATCATAAAAAGCATTTTACTGTGCAGTTGTGAGTTAACAGATAAAAAGGGGTGGACACATTTTGAGTAACTTTCCCCTGCAGCAGATCCTGCTCATCTTCAGGTGAAATGCACAGGTTTTTCTGGAAGCACCTTCTGTGGCTGCTTTTGAGAAAAGAAGCAATCTGCAAGCATTACAAAAGCCATGCCCTTCCACACTCAAGTTTCACATCTAAAGCGCCCCAGATGCTGCCATGGTTTCACCGCAGGCTAGCTGGCCAGCAGGGAAGGCTGTCCCACAGCAGACATGACCCCAGCTCCCCGCACAGTCCCTGCACGGCTGTGCTTCCCAGCGCGGCTCTCCCGGATGGTCCCGCACAGAAGGCCAAGGAGAAGGGTCCAGGCTGCTGCTGTTACACCTCGTCCATGAGGAGGGTGGGCACAGCTCTGTGAGAAGGTGCTGCAGCAGGGGCAGGGCCCCTCAAAGCGCACAGAAGCTGTGCGCTTACAGATGATGGCCCAGCTGCATCAATTCTTGAGCATTTAAGGTCCCTTGTATTGTGCCATAACTTGGCTACCAAAGAAAGCATTATTTTTGTGGTTTACTCTTAATACTCTTTCCTCACAACAAAAAGTGAGAATCTTATTTTTCGCTCTGAAAGATACAATCAAACCAAGTAGCCAATTTTATAATTTTTTGTTGTGTTTGCATTTCTAGATCATTGTTTCAGTCCTTTTGGCTTTATAAAAGCTATGCAAGCTTGACAGGGATATTAAAGTATTAAAGTAAGTTTTCTTTCTCATCCTAAAACTATCATTCCCCTTGTTACTTTTCCACAATTATAATTTTTGGTTTTTATAAAGTTTTAAATTACCAATATAATTTTTCAGCTTAAGGTACCCAAAAATAATACTTCAAAATCTGAACACTCAATATGCCACATTTTTCTAAGGCTTTCAGTTTACTTTCATAGGACAAGGGAAGGAGCAGAGACAACATTTTCAACTCTAAACTCTACCATCTGAGCAATTTCCAAGCAAAGTAAACATTCATCCTTTTATCCCTTGTCAAAATCCGCTATCATGGATTTCTGTGCTTGCATGAAGTCTCACAGAAAGTAACAAGACCCCAAACAAAATGCATGAGTATACATTAGCAAATCTCAGAACAGGAACTTTCCCTTGGGATCTAACATTCAACTTCCCTCGCCAAAACGCAGTGAATGCATGCTGAATACCTGTTGTTGGTTTTGCCAGCACCCAACACATGACAAAAGCTTGAAAGCTACTAACAAAAACTTCCTGCATGCCACAAATAAGGTCTGAGCAACTAATATCACCCTGCCACTTAAAAAACAAACAAAAAAATATTAGAATATCGGCCAGAGAAATGTACGTTTTTTACAGGCCACTTGAGGATCTGCTCTCTTCAGGTAGCTCACCACTACTGAAAATCTCAAGAGTAACTGATGAAATTAACACACTACAGCATCAACTTCAGAAAGGATCACAGGAGAAAGATAAAAACAGCATCACAATTAAGACATGTTATCTTCAGCATCACTAACTAACTGATGCTATCTGCTCTGGAAACTATCCAGACTGCAAAATCATGTTTAGAAGATACATATAAGTCCCTAGTAGAAGAAATAGACAGTAGTGCTCTATTTCTGGAGACATATCCTCCTCCTCTTGCACTTTACTTAGCCTGCCCTTAAGGCTCCAGCTTGACAAGCAGCAAGTATAGGCCAGCTCTGAAAACAAAATGAGTCGTGTCCCCTGTCCTGCTTTTCTACTATGCAATCCCAGACCCCTTTTTAGGGGGAAACAGAACTGTTCAGTTCTTAAGTCTGATTCACAATACATTAGCTGATCTACCAAGTAGTGGTCAGTTCTATCTTAAGGTAGAAAGAGTTAAGCTAATAAAAACCATTAATTTTAGGTATGACCATTCCTCCAGTCCAGTTCATTATACAACAAAAACACTGGCATAGCCCCAAGATGCAAGGACTTTCTTTCAGTAATAGTGCTGTCATTTAAATATGTTGACTCACTTTTACTTCTGTTAAATATGTTTTTATTCCACTTCTTTGTCAGGGAGCTGTAATTCAAATAATGTCTGTATCTTCTATCTTCGATGAAGATGGTGGTCAACATTACACATGCTGAAGGTGAAAAAAAAAATACTCTGGGAGACATTCCCTTCACTCTTCATGCCTACAAATACAGAGCACTTATTAGTACCCTTGTGACCTCTCCAATGAGGAAGCATCCGGCTTTAAGACACAACTTCTTATCCCCCTTTGATGGATTCCAAAATACATTAACCAATTTCTACAAGCTAAGAGAAAACTAGGTTGCCAAAGTATGACAGAGCAGCAGCAAATGCTTTGACTCTAGCTGTCTGAAGCAGGAAAATCAGTTTTAAGAACCAAACGTAGAGCCACTGGTAGGAGCCCTTAATTGATACAGGTTGGATTTTTTACAGCAGCCTCCTATCAATTATAACTGAGATGCTGAAAATAGATACAAACTAAATAAAACAGCAAAAGGGTCCAATAGCTGTTGTGCTTGATGCTTCACATTATGATGAGGTACCCAGTGCTACAGAGTTTCTTTACTGGCAGAATGCAAGCAAAAAGGCAGTAACTTTGGCAAATAAGGGTTGATACTTGGACCCACAATGGAAATGGAAATCTACAGCATAAGCACATTTACAACACATTTCTTGTTAAGACATTAGCATGTAGAGTTATCTTTAGACTCAATACACTGAAACAAACGCACTTGTGTTGTCTTTTTAACACACTGATAAAATGTACACAGCACATAAAATGTCTTTAGCTACTATTTTATCCCTCAAAGTAATGACGTAACACAGGGTTAATTTCTTGAGCACAAGTCTAAACCAAGTAGTAGATTTAGCAGCAATGAATTTAGAGATTGCATAGAGGCAAAACCATGTGGTGCAGTATACCCAGCACATGAAAACAAATATAAAAGATGCAAGGCCACACATGACTGGAAATTTTATTATTACCTCCTATACAATGCTCCACCACCAGTACTCAAGTGGAAGCCACAGACTAGGCTATAAAAGTGATTTGTTGCTTTCATTTTGGCCTTACACCTTTACCTACAAAGCTGTTCAACTGCAAGCAGTAAGTGTGAGCCAATAATACAACACCCTTATGACTTCTACTCGCCCTGAAACTTGAAGAATCACAGAAGCATACAATCACAGAACCACTGGGCCTGGAAGGGACCTTGAAGATCATCTGGCTCCAACCCCTCTGCCACAGGCAGGGATACCTTCTAGCTGAAGGTGTTCCAAAGAGCTCCATTCCACCTGCTCTTGAACACCTCCAGGGACAGATCAACATCTCAGGGCCACCTGTGCCAGTGCCTCACCAACCCTCACAGTGAAAAATTTCTTCCTAATGTCTAGTCCAAACCCTTCTTTAGCTTAAGGCCATGCTCCCTTGTTCTATCACCTTGTAAAAAGTCTCTCTCCAGCCTTCTTGAAAGACCCCTTAATGTATAAGGCTGCTGGTAAGAAGCAGAGCAAACTTCCACCAAGGAAAAATGGCAAGTCAGCCATCATCAAGAATGTTACCAGAAATCAACCCCCAATTTCTAATTTACTGTACCTCTCTCATTTTTCACCACAATGCATCAAACTTTAAAAACACATGCTTCTCCAGAATGGCTTTCAGCAAGGCTACTGGAGAACTTCACTGTAAGATCCAATAAAGAGTTCCATGTATTTCATTTTATAGAACAAACAATAAATTAAACTTCTCAGAACAGAAAACAGCTACTCAAATCACACACCCTTGTCTGGATCATGAGCACAAGCAATTCTGGTTAGGCCCCAGATGATCCTGATCAAGATCTTTGATTTGTTACTACTGTCCCCTGTCATCTGGGGAGCAGTGCCAACCTTGAGACAGTGCCCTGTAGCTGTGGTGGCATCACCCAGCACCAGGCTGGCCCACCACAGCTGCGTGTTTGAGTGGCTTCCCATGAGGAGTCCTCTGCGAAATCACTCAGAGCATCAGGCCAGAGCAAACAAAATCATCCCATTAATCTGACCGTTAACAGGCAGCAGCTAAAAAAAAAAAAAACCAAAAAAAAACCCCCCACAGCAAAAGCAGAATGTGACAACACAAAGTATTTGTCTAACCTACCACCAGTTACAGATTAGCAATTTTAGAACTTACATTTGGAGGAATACAGACAATGATGCTCATCTGTTTGAAAAGCTGAAAATTAATTAATGAACCTGTGATATTTACACTCTCCATTCTGTAAAGAAAAATAATTTTAAAAATCCAATGCAATAACGTAAGAAGACACCTTTCCGTAGAAATTGTCCATCTGCTGCATCTGAGATCATTACAAACACTTTTCTCTAAACCAACCTGGCTTCCTTTCTGAAGGATGCTTGGTAACTGTAAAAAGTACTTTTTTGCTCTTCCTGTCTATAATTTTATTTCCATGTTATAACATCACATCACTCCCTCAAATACATCACACTGTTCTAGATCCACAGTTATTACTAAACCACTGTAAAGTCTCTTCTCTTGCATTACTCAATCCATCCAGAAGTTCTGAAATAATGTAAGTGGGTTTTTAAAGTTGTTTAGAGTAAACTTTACCTTTATCATCTCTCCTTTACGGCTGTATTTGTGTCATACCTATTCATACTTTTCAATGAGAAAAACCAGATACTTACAAACTACGAGCTGTTATTGACTACAGATCTTTGCTACAGCAGAATACATCATTTCCTGAGTATACTCCATTACAGCATTAGTAGGAGTAAAACCATCTAATCGGAGACGGTAACAACATAATTGCCCGTCTCTTGTTATTGAGCCGGGCCAGGTTGTGACTTTTGGTTCCTGCTCCAACAGCCGCCCGTACCCAGGCGAGGCAGGAGCACTCACTCACCTCCTGCGCCGTCCCGCTCACAGGGCTCGCACAGCAGCGCTGGCGGCGCAGCGCTCTGCCATCCTGCCCGCTGTCCTGCGCTCGGCAGCACACCGCGACCACCGCGACACCGCTCCCGCAGCCCGGCGATCGCCTGTCACAAACAGAGCCCGCAGCCACACTCAGACACTCACTCCAGCCCGATGAAAATAACTCTTTCGGGGGAGGAGTAACAGCGCTGTTCCGAGGGAAACGAAAAGCAGGAAGCTGATCTCAGCAGCGCGGGGAGCGCGGACGGGGCGGAGCGGAGGCACGGAGCGAGGAAAAGTGGAGCAAAGACTCGCTGCTTATAGCTTGGCTTTGGCAGTATGACCAAGCAGCACCGCATTACTGAAATACCAGCGCCGGGGCTGACACGGACGCCAGCAGCCCCTGGCCAGGGGCGCAGGCCCGCGGCAGCCCCGCGCAGCGCACTCGCCGCGCAGGTACCGGCCCTGCGCAAGCGGCCCCCACACCCGCCCGCCCTGCTGCCCCACGGCCCCCGCCCCGCAGAGGCCCTGGACGCTTCCCTGCTCGCCCCGGGCCGGGTGAGGGCTGCCGTGGGCGCCGAGCCCGCTACCACGCGTGAGCCGGTTTGAAAGGGCACGTCCTGCGGGACGGACTCAACGCTCCTGCTCTGTAACTGCGGGAACTCCTCCGGCGTGCTAAAAGCAACAGATTATGGCATCTTCTGAAAGACTGAACTGCCGCCTCCAGCGCGTAAATAACTAATTCTGATATAGTTTAAAAGAAAAAGGGAGGGATTCTTTAGGAAAACAGCTTCAAGAACTGAGAGGCTTTTCATTCTAAAACTCAAACTGACTCCAAGCAGGGCTTAACCTAGACAACAGCATCTCCCACCCTTTAAGAGCTCTCTCTGCCTCCACGGGGCTCCGGTTCTCACGGGAAGGCAGCCCACGGGAGCTGGCTCCCTGCGGGAGCTGGCACCCCCGGGAAGGCTGGTGCTGCCGTCCTGCCTGCGCCAGAGCCGGGCTGCTTCTGCTGCCTGCCTGACCCCCACACTCCTCAGCAGTAAGCCTGGTTTGGGTCATTAGGGCAGCGTTACAAAATCTCCACAGAAAACAGTGATATATAGCGTTCTAAATAAACGTGAGCTTGGAAAACAAAAGCAAAAAAAAACACAAGGGAGGGTGGACTGACTACTGTGAGAGCCATCAGCAAATGTTTCAAAGTAATAATTAAAATTCGTAACAGGAAACAGCAAGGCAGTGGATGTTTGTAACTCTCACGCGGCTAGGATCTAATCTATACCTCTCAGCCAAAAGGAGACAATCCCCATGCATTTAGGGCTTTTCTAAATGAGGCTGTGGAGCTAAGTAGGGACACTGCATGGTTTTTACTTGTCTTGCCCTCTTTCAGGTCTCAATGTTTTGCCCCATTAGCTCTATATGGCAAGATGCAGGGTGTTTTGGACTGGTAGGTACAGAGCAGATACAGGGCCAAAATGAAACAGTAAATCAGTTTAAGTGAAGTTCTTACACTTTCAAAAATCACATCTGATGGGATTATATTATAATACATTATACTATATATTATATACTACATTACACTGACAGGAAAACAGAGAACAGAGGTAAGGTGGCCAACCAATTTTACTTTTACCACTTCTTTCATATATTTTCTCTCGTCTGCTCAATACAGGAACCTGTAGCATGTCAAATTCCCATTTAGAAGATTCCATTCCAGATTATGAAACTCAACAACTAAGAAAGTATTTAATGACTGCTTTTAAATTCACTGAGGCTTGCTCACTTTTTAACACTGTTTCAAAGTATGTCCTATACTCAGTCTGTAGACAAATCCATACTGAGCTAGAGGCACAATCACACCTCTCTCCTGGCCTCCCTCCAAAGCCTGTGGCCTTCATTTCCAGGAGTGGACAGACAGGACCCGTGCCTTCGTCCCAAGGCTTCCCAGTTCCCAGCCAGCCTGTGGTGACTGCAGTTGCACTGAATCCTCAGGCTGTAAGCTGAAGGTCACTGATGCAGACACACATCCCCATCTCCAGCTCCTGCGATGGAGCAGTCAGCTCCGACCGAGCAGATGCAAAGCCTCACTGCAGCGGGACCTTCAGGTGCTGCAGCAACATCACAGCAGCCACAAGGAGACTGAAGGCAGCCTCAATCTCAGCATGCAGGCTAGGCCAGCCAGCAGATAAGCAGCAACACACCACATCCTATCCACCTTAATATCAATGCCATTTCTGCACTAGTGTCCTGTAGTCTGGCAGCTTTAACCCTTTTCAATCATAAACTGAGACACTAGTTTTACTCCCATGAGCACTTAATTATTCTTTTTGGGGGAAACTATTAGCACTGGAGAGATATACAGCTGCTTCCTTACTAAGGAAACATACATTTTAAAGCCAGAACTGTATCAAAACTGCAAATGTGATTTACACACTCAGCCAAACAGATTTAATGAGCATTTAAGCCAAGAAGCCACAAAACCTGCATGGAATATTGTGCTGTGGTGATATGTGGACCAACAGTAGACAAGGTGAAAATACAGGTAAGAGCTTTTAATAGTAAACAAGAGAAACAGTAGAGATACTCCCAAAGTATCTGTATTTTCTGATACAATTATTGTTAGATAAATACCTGGATTTCTCTTCAAATCAAAACTAACAATTGTATCACATTACTCACAGCACTGTGAGTCCAGAACACTTGAGATAAATGAGCTCACAAGCCCACCACCAATCTCAGGGTTATTCTGTGTATTTCAGAGAAGCTGTTTCCTACCTGCTGTACAGAAGAGACGCTACAGCAATGAGCGCTGTTTTCTCTCTGCTTCTCAATTTTATACTTAGTTTTGAAAGGGCACTTCTTAGTCCTCACCAAGACTGGTCAGGTAAGTGTTGCTACAGTGTACAGTACAATCTCCTTCCTCCCCTCTACTTTTTCACTTCAGGTACACCTGAGAGTATTTCACTAGATACAGACGAGCAGTCTCTGGCGCTCCTGACATGACAGACAAGGACGATTTTTTTCAGCAAACTCAAAAGCAACAGAAGCATCTCTTTTTTTCCCCCTAAAAGAAGTACTTCTAGTAGCAAATAAATATAATTGACCATTGTTATGAGGTTAACTAACAGATCACTTAAGGCATATCTTTAAAAACTAAGGTACATATTCAGTCTATCCTTACTTGGCAACAAAATAAAACTTTCTCACATCTTTTTAAGTAACCTGCTATTATATTTTGTACATGACTTTAAACTATTCTGAAAGACCCTCCTCTACCAGCCCACTTCAGTCTTTTATTGGTAAAAGGCACTTCATCCTTAAGATTACAGGTCATACAAAGAAAAAGCTAGAAAAACACGCTAAAGTACTGCATTGTTTTTAGTACAAAAAGCTCCATTTCTTTAACCCTGCCTTTCTATGCAAGAAATTTCCATGAGAAACAAGAGTAGCATCTGCTTGTACTTTGAGTAATTACTCTCTGCTCATTTGTCTCTTCTAAGTCTCCTTGACTGAGGTCAAAAAAAGAACAAGTACATTTTAAAATCAAAGTTTACCATTTCAGTATGATTTCACAGCCAGAACTGTTAAAAGCCATGTTATGCCACCATTGTTTCCAAAGCAAAACAGTTTGTGCTTAACAGTACCAAACAGTTAGACTTCTGTCATTATCTTTGCTGACTGGTGTTATTACCCTGTCCAGAGGTCTCCCACTGCACTACAGACACAGCAGCACAGAGAAGGTTTTAACACTGCACTCATTACTTCCTACAGGTCTGCCAAAGAAACTAAGAAGATGAGTCTGTTGGCAGGCTTACATTCATTCTTTCAGGCATCCATATATCTACAGGACAATGTTTTAACATCTTTAAAATAATTTTGGAAAAGATGAAAACCCACTAAATTTTTTCTTGCAGGGAGATCCACATTTTTTAAAGCTTGAAAATGGTCAAATGGGACCATCCTTTAGCTACTAGATAAAAATCTACCTCAGAAGAAGGCATAAGAAAGGAAGTAGCAAGTACTAAATGTGCAGGTATGAACACACTTAGAAGTCCAAGCACCTTCAGTCAAGCAGTTACAGCTTTAAAACCAACTTGATGTTTTGTATTGCTTAAATTACAGCTATCAAAATAAATTTCTATGTGACGATTTCTCACCTCTCATTCCCTACATTAATGACAGGTGGAGATTAGGCACCAACCTGTCTCCAGATTTATTTAAAGCAAGCCAAGCCAGGGGTAGTTTGATCATACATTTACTCACCAATCAGTTTATCTCTCTTGTCCTGAAGTGACATGACTTCTCCTGGCTTGTTGTTTGGGTACTTTTTGAGCATCAAAATCACTTAGCAAATGACCAGGATGTAGAAGATTTGGTCAAAGAAGACAGAAAAAGTAACACTGATTAATCTTGCCTGGGTGAAGGCTTTCCCCTGCTATATAGCAAGGAAATACAGCAGCTCACACCTGCGTTGGGAGCAGCAAACAACAAATTAATGAAACAAACATATATCTTGAGAGGATACTTAATACACTCCAGCTTAACCTGGAAGTGACTAACAGTGAAGACATCCAAACAACTCTCCAATCAAATCTGTAATTTCAGTCTACTATTGCAAGCCCACCTCCAGTAAAATTCAGATCTGAACTGTGCTCACATGTACATAGAGACTATTGCAGCAATACTAATGAAGTAGCATCTCCATTGAAGCTCCACATTTTATTCCAATTCCATGAAGAGATACAATTTTAATTACTAGATTTACACAAAGTCACTATTCACCTCAAAAGAGATGCAATCTCCCAATCCAATGTTTATAGAACACTGCAATACCACACAATTAACATAACACTAAGCAGACACATTAATTGATAAAACATTCCAGAAAACTTTGACAGTTTGTGTATTCAGAAATAGCAGAATCACCATTTTTATGATTCCTGGATCTCAGCACTTCTTAGAAGTTGTATCCAATATTTTCGATATGCACAGGTACACGGTGGTGCTTTCTGAGCTATGCAGTACATTAACAGCACATTTCCATCACAGAAAGCCACTGCCCTGTTACCTGCTGCCCACACCCACATATCTCAAATGTCAGAAAAATTTCAGGTACAAACACCATATCTAAATAATGCACAAAATACCCAAGCCAAAAATCCTGCCAACAAGCAGCCTGCTGTCTCTTCTTATCCCTCCCCCACACTGTTATCCTGAGAAGTTAAATCCCAGGTCTCCTCTGCTATAGGTGGAAGGTACTCAGATACTACATACAATGTGGCAGAATAAAATCCTATTACTGTTGCCCCTTTTTTAGAATTATGAGAACAAGTTACTGGCAAATTTACAGATGCAGAAGTTTACTTCTCACAATGTAAATTCACATATTACTTGCAGCAAAAAACCACCAACACATTACCAGTACCAAAATTTCTTAAAATTAGGAGGGTTTTGTCTAGTTTTGACTTTAAGAATAATGACAGCTGTTCTCCATGAGGTTAAAATGCAATCCCAAGTTTCAAAAAGAAACTTCCATTACTATCATCTTCTCTATTTTCTAGTTCCATTAGAAACAATTTATTAGGACATACACTTCTGATTTCCAAAACAAGCCAGTTTTCTTCTTAGATGTACTGCTGCAATATTTTCTAAACATATGCTTAAAAGAGGTATGCAAAGACTCAAAGAGCAGTTGAAAAGAAAACTATTTCACTCTCCTAATTTACATCAAGTTTTATATTTCCTATCCTCCCTCCTAAATGGAAAACTAATTGTGGTAAAACATCAAGCCCAATTAGAAGCAGCCACTCCACACAACTATTTATCTGAAATTTTCTTTAGAGTGTGTATAATTGTTTTTACAGAATCCTCCAGTATTTGGGCCAAATCTTGTCATCTTTTCTGCAGGGGAAAACAAGCCCCACACTCCCTCCAGTTTCACATATCATTCACTAAGTACTTCACTGAATTCAAATCCTAGTATATATAAAAATCAATCTTTGGAATTTAACTTGTTTTAATGAAATGCTGAAAAACCCTTACAAAAGCTTGAGTTCTGCTTTCAGGATATAGTTGCAATTTTCTTCAGGTTTCAGTATTAGCTTGCACATTAGAAAGCCCAAGTTGGGCACCCATTTGTATATTAAGACAGTAATCAAGTGCCATGTGAAACTTGAACACCAGAACTACAGCTCGGAGTTTTGGAGCTTGATCCCACAGGTGTCACTTCTGCCAGAATTCTGAAGTTTAGCTTTGTCTGGGGATGTTCTGTGACCTTTAGATTTCCTTTTACATTTAAGGCCCAAAAACCCAACAGACCTCTGTAGGCACTGGAAAAAGTTGGAGAACAAAGTGGGCAAGATTCAGAAAACAGGGAAGTGACTTAAAGAAATATATTTTGTCTGCATCTGTGGACAGCTGGCAGCTGTGCCAGCCACGGCAGGAGATGAGATCAGTCTCTGTGGCAGCACTGAGTGCGAAGGAGCAAGCATGGAGGAGAGGTCAGGTCCCTGCAGGTGGGTTGCCATCCCATTCCTGGCATATTCAGGTTACATTTTCCTCCATAAACATGCTTGCAGGAAAAGTGAGCAGGGCAGCAAAAACAGCAGGGAAATAATTTTCATTCAGTTTTACTTAAGAGCAAACCCTGCCTGACCTTTAGCTGTCCTTATGCCACTTTAACCTGCGGCTGCTCTCCCATCCCCACAGCCTCCCCTGCTGCCCCTGCCCTCTGGCAGAAGGAGCCCACCCTGCCCCAGGGTGCCTGCAGGGGTACATCAGCACACACGGATGGTGGTGCTGGAAACAGCTGGCCTGGCACAGCCACTCCTGGGAAGCAGGGCTGCAGGAGGATGGCTGGCCCCAGCCAAGGCCACCACAGCTGTGAGCAAGGACAAGAGGACTCCTCCCTGGAAACATGAGAAGGGGGGGGTTATGCCAGCATGAATGTACCATATAAATACAGCAGCCAACATGAAAATCCAGCAAAAAAAGGAAAAATTTTCAACTATCCCTAGGAATTTCTGCTGCTCATTGTTTCTTATACCAGAGCAAAATATCTGCTGTAACATCCCTTGTGATGATATCTGCTCTTGTCTAACGACCTCACACCAAAGCCAGATGTGACTATTACATGGTCTCCACTAAAAGCTTCTCTACGTTTTGTCCGTATACCATCTAAAACTATGGGAATTATTCTCATTCAATTAAATGAAATGAGAAATTACACAAAACAGATTACCAAAAGTAAAAATTTGTATTTTACTTCAAAAATGCAACTCCCCCCTAAAAAAATTCCCCAAACCTATTTATTTTTCTACATTCTAGCTTCACTCACCAGAAGTTAATGAAGTATGCAAAGTGATATTGCACAAAGAAATACAGCAGATCTCTTCATCAAGAAAAATCATACAGGATGCTTGCACTGAAGTCTAAAATACATGTGTGGAACACCATAGAAGAGGGTGGGTCTCCTCCTGCCACTCCAGCATGGATGCAAGGAACACAGATTCCAATCTACATGTTAGATAGCTGCCCTTATAAATACAACACAGTAACAGCATTAACACATACAAGCACTTTGTTGGTTTTTTTTCTTGTTTTTAACTTTGACAGGAAGAACAGGTTTAAGATAGGCTACTCTTTACCAAAGGAGCTTTACACACGCCAACCCAACATATGTCCTTGTTCTATGTGCAGAAAAGCCACTATACTTTTCAGGGTACAACACTGGCTTGACAGTCATACACACTGTCCTATTCCTGCACTTGTCCAGCACTCCTTAAGTTAAACACAGGTTCACAGTAAGAGTTATTTATAAAAAAAACATCATGCTGTGAAGTGCAGTTGCTGCAGAGCTGACCCACTGATACTTTTCCATCACTGCACTTTGAACTGCAACAGAGCAGTACAATGGCCCATACGAGACTAAAAACCTCCAAGATGCTGTTGTTAAACTTTAGAGAAGTCATCAGCTGCATCCCTGCATCTCTCAACTAGCTGACCACCACTGCTGCTCTTTGGGACCCTGGCTGGTACAGCTCAGGAAAAGGCAGGAGAACAAAAGCAACTGTAAGCTTTGGTGCTGAAAACACCTGAGCAAGGGTAAGTGTGCTCCTCTAGAAGCAAGAGACTGTAGTAACAAGTGATTTGGTGTAGTTCAACATCTTCTCCAACATTTACATTTATATTAAAGTGATCCCAGTATTACAATTCCATCTTTTGCCTGGGTGAACATGTGGCCTGTGAATTTAACAGCATCTTGTAAACCAATGCACAAAGATTAACTCCTTGTCAACAGACACCTACGCAAATCTCCATCACACTAATTGTTCTATTATATTTTTAATGTTACTTTTTCTACCAGAGAGTGGAGGGAGGGTTGGGGAGAATGTTAAACACAGCCTTGATACTAAATGGGTTGGTAAACACTAGGTACTTTAGAGAAACAGAGGTAACTTGGACTCAGTGCTGAGACCTTAGTGCTTACTTCTGTATTTCCCATACATTCCCAAGAACTCCAGTTTTCAATGACAGCTTCTTTATGGAATGGCAGAAAAACAGGGCAAAAATTCTACCCCAAGCACCAAAGGCAGTAAGCTCATCCTCCCCTGCCTCCCTCACTCCTATAAAACCCAAGAACAAGCCCTCTAATAAGCAGATCTTACCCCCAACTAGCTTTCACTTTCAACAACAACAAAACTTATTATCCAAATAAATACCCAGTTAATTGAATAATCATTTCCCAAGAGAAAGTACTGTTTTCAACATCCAGTGCTCTAAAAGAAATTCACAAACAGGATTTGCAACCTCCTAGCACCGGGATAGCTGTTACTAAAGCCTAACCAGATCCTGCCTCATGAAGCAATGTCCAGGACATGTCCTTGTCTCATCAGCACCAATTGTCAGTGACTGGCCCCTGAGACTCAGTAGTTTTGGTAGCTCCTAGAAACAGCAACCTGATTTAAACCAACATATCAAGTACCAGGAACTGCAACTGCAGCAGCACAGTCCCACTCTGCATGATCTAACCTCCCCCTACTCAATGCAAGTTGAACTAGCACATACAGAGCTCCATGCTATCACTGCCAAACCCCTACTGATACTTGTTCTGCCTTATTGAAAGAACCCTTGGGTGACCACAAAACCATGTAGAGACATACTCTTAAGATTTGAGATGACGCTTGGTTTTATCAACATGTATTTTTAAATGCTACATTTGAGCAAGGTGTTTCCAAAAAGCTCATAATGAAGAATCTCTCCACTTTTTCTTCCTAAGACCCTGCATGCTGCACAGCCAACTCTATAGACCTCAAATCAGACTTGGGAGTGATGCATAGAACTCTTGGCTTAGTTACTAAACAGGCCGTATATATTTGCCCATTTGTCTGGCTGGACTCTTTCTTGAGCTGGGCATTTACCAGAGGCCAGTGACACCCTGCATTCCCAAGCTGGTCACAGAGAACAGAGGGCACTCAGCACTTCAGCAGGGAATCTGGCAGATGGGGCAACTCCAATTGTCCCTGAATTAACCAAACTCAGCAAACAGTTGAGGCATTTCAGACAGGATTTGGCAGATAGGGAGAGAAGACCCTGGGTTCCCTGGGAGAAGACACCTATGTTGGAGGGACACATGCCCTGTGCAGTCCTCTTCACCTCCCACCTGTTTCCTCTAGTAATACTGCAATTAGTTTGGAGTTATACAGCAATTGCCATCAATTGCCAAATTATTTAATAATCTTTACTAAGCCTCCCAGTTCAGTGTAACAATTTTAAGTACACCACAAAGCAGGTATCTCTCATTATCATTTCTTTGCCACTGCTGAGAAATGCCATCCCCCAGCATCCACTGCTCTCTGGAAAGCTACTCCTCTGCCCAAAATGACATATGCCACTATACACTCCAGAGCCTTTTTCTGTATTGACTGTGAGGTCAAACTAAAATTAGTTGCTTGCACTACTCTTTCTAACCCTGGGTTAGAAAATCATTATCATGATTGCTGACTTTTTGTGCATAAAGAAATGTAAGAATCCAACTTTACCCTGCCACAGCAGTCTGAAGGGGCAGCAGTAGCAAACTCTGCAAGCCACATTAACATCCACGTACTGTAACTACACTTAACACCGTTGAACACAGACACCACAGTAATACATGATCTTCCACCTTAAAATCTGAAACTGATTTTTTTCATCATATTTACATACAGGTATGTAAGGGTTTTATTCAAGTATTTCACATCAGTATAAGTGACCCACTGCTTCTGAGTTGCAATGGAAGCAAGGCATCTACCTGACTTGTGTGACTGAAAACTTCGAACAGAAGAAATGACAGATATAGCCAGGCTTGTTTCAATAAGCAACAATTACTTAATAATCCACAGCTGAGAGTCCTAATCCTACTGGTACATTACTCTGTGAATCATGCACCTTTTGAACTGCATTGAACAACTTTCACTAGTACATCCATCAAATGCTGAATCCTTGGTAATTATTTACTTTCTAATCATTATTCGAAGATTTTTATGTAAAAATTAGGCTTTCTTTCAAATTAGAGCCAAATGAAAGGTGCAACAATTGAAAATCACAGAATTTTCACTTGAAACTATAAGTATCATCTGACTGCAGCCACTAAAATTACTCAGGTAGCTCTAAACTCAAAGGTTTTTCTAAATTTCAAGCACTCCTGCAAATAGGGGTATAAAAATAAATGTCCCTGAAGCTCACGTATTTTGGCAGGACAATGGTTTATGCTACGTCTCTGTGGCAGCTGCTGATAATGTTCATCTCTATCTTGTCCCATCACCCCTGTCACTAGTGAGGTGTAGGTGTTTTACTGGACAACACATTTGTGCAATAGGTCTGTAAGTCAACAAAATCAATTGTGTAGCAAGTTCCTTTCATCAATATTATTTCATATCAGGCATGGAATGATTTTCACTTCATTCACCTTATATGGCTACTACAGATATCCCCATAACACAGGTTTAGAAACTTTCTCTGCAGCATAATGACAAGCAATTGACACCAAGTGGAATGGAATTTTAAATTTCTTATGAGAGTTGAATTATTTTACTCCTAGTATCTGTCTACTGATTAAGAAAGCTACCTAATTTTAGGCAGCTGTTTCACCTAGTCCTACTGAACTGCACTGTTTCTGTTGAATCTGTTGATTTGCATTGTTTCTGTTGAATCTATTTCACCTTAGTCCTACTGCATTGCACTGTCTGTCCACATAAGCAGAACTGCTCATATTCCCAAAGATAACCTGGTTAATATACATATTTGTCCTCTCACTCAAAAAAACCCCACCAAAAATGGACATCAGCAGATTTAAAATAAAATCTCTAAACACAAATCAAGAGATTCACAAGTCTCAAACCGACACTTTGTGGTCCACTCAATCAGAGATAACCACTTCATCTTATTACTGCTTCTTTCAGTGTTACTTCTGTCAACTAAAACCCTCCAGTCCATGGATTTCTAAGGCAGTCCAAAGAGGTCTTTTAAAAACAAGACTTGGAGCTCAAAGTGCAAGTTAAGCAAGCATGGGGATATAACCACACGTCTTAAATCATGCTTTTGAGGAGACATACTTGATTAACCCCCTTGCTCTTTTTGCTGTGCTTTACATCCTGATCACAGAATGATTCAGGAAAGTGCTGGCCCATCAACAGGTACATGGAAATAAAAGAAAGAAAAGCAGAAAAAGAATTCCAGCAGCCTAAATAAAGATTGGGGCACTGGGAAAAGAAAAACAAAATTTCAGCCTTATGTCCTATATACTAGCCAATAATGTCTCACTAGTTACGACAAGCTATTATTGCCAATAATCCCCTAACTCTAAGACTTGTAGTGACATTTTGATTCTTCAGTTTCCAAAGTAAAATATCTCTGAAGCCTCACTGAAGCAGCAGAGAATTCTTTTACTTCTGCAGTTCCTCAGCCCTTTGTCCCACATCATGATCAGCATTCCTACAGTGTAAAAGTGAATGTGTAAGTTGGAGATGCTCACTGCCAATTTGTTAAACTGTGAATGTCATTTATCACCAAGTTCCTGAATGGTTTCACCCATTCTCCATTTACAGTGACAATGCACGTCATAAGCAAATCACCACCACTTACTGAAAATAAAGTTCCTGTTTTGTTGACCAAGTAAGAATGCTTGAATTTTCTGTCTGGAAGTAAGATTCTTGAGGACACAATCTTGTTCATTTGCCAAAATTATTCACAAATCTAAGAAGCACAAAGGTGGAGTTTTGAAATGTTGGCCTAACCGGCTTATGATCTGAATGCATGCCACTAGCAAAAGGAGTTTATTATCTTTCTTTTCCTTTAGATCACATAATGGCCTATTATAGAACAGTTAGCTCCTGCCACCTTGTGGGACTTCATGGGTTTCCCTGAAAGCTTGGATCATCAGTAAACTAGTGAGTTAAAACAAATAAACATTTGGGAGTTACTTTTCTTGTGATTCACCCTGGTGAATGTTGAAATAAGAGAGAAATATTTATGGAGAGGGTATGCCATTTTGAATATTTCCGGTTCATTATCCCTAGCATTGTTTATATAGTTGAACTGCTGAATTTAGTAATCTTATAGAGGGTGTTTTAAATATTTAAATATCTGTCAAGAGTCCTAAGTTTTGGAAGCTGATGCGTCCAAGTTTAAAATAACATTATGATCAAATATTTGTCATCACCAGCAAATTTCACATATTCAAAATAGATTCCACACAGAAATAATACAAACTTAGACTGAAAATCCTTGCATTCAGGTGCAATTTTGAAACCAAATAACAACCTCAGTCTTATAAAGAATTACATATATGCTTTTCATATGGTGATAACATGCCTAATTCTCCTGAAAGACCCTATTCCATGTATTTACTTTTTAATTGCAATTTGATTTCCTGTTTTATGTTTTTCCTCTCCTCGTCCAGCCACCTCTATCATACATGGCCAACTTAATGAATGAGTCAAGTTCTCCACAGAAGAATAAGACAGTTGGTATAGAAAGACTTTTCCACCACAGTAACAAGAAGGTGAAGATGCAAGAAGGTGGATCCTCATCCTCACATCTTACATGTTGTCTTCTGCCCCTCTGACAGGCAATTTCTCCCACCTACTTTGTGGAGATGCAAAAGACAACAGCAGCTGCAGTAACTGGGAAAGGATGAGTTTCTCTTTTTATTTAAGCCAAACCTCTGCTGTCCCAAATATCAAAACTGAAAGAGCACAGAGGATTGCAGATGATGTGACTCCATGAACCTAATCAACAACCTCAAAAAACCTGCTCCTGTCTGTTCTTGGAGTCAAGTGATTTGTTACAGATGCACAAAAATGTAAGACCAGTTAGGGAGCACTTCTTCCCCCCTATCATCCCTCAACTGCATTAGTGAACTTGGGAGGTCTATCATGCTGTGTACTTGAGGCTAACTGTAGCAAACTTAACTCCTCCAAGTTCCTTGGAACTTCCTTCTGCTAGAGAAAAAACTGTCAACAGACTTGAAACACGAACAGTTCTTCCTCATGTCAAAAGCAAATCATAATCATGTCTACTAAAGGCCTTTAGTAGTTCATAAATGGACTCAAGAACAGTAATTATAGATCCACAGCAAAAGGAAATGCAGCAAGAATATCTTTTTTAATCCATAAACAGAATGAATTTTTGCTCAAGACTGAAACAATAACAAAATGTCAGGCTATAAATCAATTGGCACAGCATACCTGAAGAACACAAATTTTATGTTCCAAATAAAAAGTTTCAGAATCTCGCTAGCTTCCCTGGTAACTTCAGAAGTGAGGTTGTCTCTGACAGCCATCATTTTCCCTCACACACAACCCCTTATCTCTTATATATTTTTAAGGTCCTAGTAGCAATACAATTAACTTACAAGGCAAAGCTCATAGTTGTTCACAACAACCTCTGACCCCACCTCTGCTCCAACACTGAGAATCTCTCCCAGACTGAGGTATGTCAGTGTCCTGACTGTCTGGAAGGCACCAAAACACTCCTCTCACAGCTGTCCTTACCCATCCCAATCTCCACTACAGGAAATTCAGACAGACAAACTGGTAAGGAGCTGCTGGAAGAGTCATCAGTCTGGATGACGAGGGAATCAGAACCACAGAGCATATTCTACCTGACCCCAACACAACCAGCACCATGCAAGGACATGACAGGCATCACTATACCTCACTGTGAGCATTAGGAACATAGACACCTCCTTACCCAGAGCTTATTTGCTTCAGATTTTTCCCTTCTCTGGAATGCCCTGATGTTACGCCAGTCTCACTGCAACTGCAGACATGTATCTAAGAGCCACCTTCAGTCCCTGGCTACAGAGAAAAAGAAAAAGCATGCTCTAGCAACAGAGTGGATCAGATCCAACACCCACTGCAGGTCTCAATAACACCGTAGTGCAAAAGAAGTAAATACTAGGACCTTTGATGCAAGTGAATCATATTCTGACATTCCTTTTATTTTCATTTTATTTCTCTATAAGTCCTATATTCTGCAGTGTTACTAGTCCAGCAGGAAGATCCCTGAGCTAACTTTCTGCATGTCTGCAAGCCCATGGCAGTCTAACTGCAGTACCAGAGAGTCGAGCTAGTACCTTATTCTTCAGGATGCTTTGAAACCAGTGGGAGCATAAACACACTTCTCATACCCTGACTAGACATGCTCCCCTTGGTAAGTGTAAGTCAGCTGGACCTGACAATACAGGACTCCCAAGTAGCAGCAGACTGGAAAGTACCTGATGATTTTTCAGATCTTCCTGGAAGTACTGCACAGTATTCTGAACACCAGCAGCAAAAACTGACCGGCATTAACTTCACTTAAAGTTGTGAGTTCTCCAAGGAGACAGAAACATCTGTTCCAGGTCAAGGAAGAGTCACGACATGGCTTGAGCCTGGTTCCCATCTGAAGCACTCTTGCCTAGCTGTCAGGATAAGATTTGTTTTACACTTTCTCAGAATATTTATTTTTCTACAAAAACACTATTTGGCTTTTGCAAACTTTTATTGAGGGAACTTTCCAAGAAGTTACATAAATTAATTACTTTATTCATGTACTTACTGGAGAAAGAAGTATTTAAAAACAAACAAAAACCCACAAAACAAACCAAACACTACTGGGCCACTTGCTCCTTCTGTTTTTTATTTTATGTATATTCTTATTGATCTACTTTCCCTGTCAACTGTTTAGCTTTACATTTCAAGGAGAAAAGAGGAAAGTTCTGAATCTAATTATCTTATTTCTTGAGAAACACCTCTAAAAATCACCCAGGTTACAGACTTTACCAACTTCTGCACATAGCCTGCTTTATGAGATTTCCAAGAGGAGCCTCACTGCTACATAAACCGGAATACACAATGAGATCCATCTACACCATTGTTTAATTGATACCAAGCCACAAGAGCTTACCCAGAACTGTGCACGTGCCCAAGGATCTGTGCCAAAAGGTCTCAGAGCAGGATCAGGCCCCTGTAAGATTAGCTGCATGTACAGCTTCAATCCTGCAACTGCAATAGCTCAAGGAGACTGCTATGACAGAGGCATTGCAGGACTGGGCCCTAAAATAATCAAGTATATAAAGATCTTTGTGCTCTCCACAACTGAAGCACAATTCTTAAAAATGAATGGACAAAAAACTTTTGTATTTGTGAAATAAAAATCAATTCTTTGGACAACAAGCAGGACCAGCATTCTTCAGGACAAGCTCCTTAAAATCTACAGGCTGTTTTCCCATATTTTGTTTTGTTGTGTTTTTGTTGTTTTTTTTTTTAAGAATTTGTTTTTCAGTTGTTTTGCGTTTTTTTTTCTTGCAGACAGAATTACTAGAATAATACTGCAAGGCCCCTGTCCTAAGCATAAACCCAAGAGATGAAAAGACTCAGTCCAAAAGATGCAAATTTGATCACATTTAAAAAAGGTGAGTAGTTAAAAAACCTGATAGCACTAGCTGGAACTGCAGAACAAGGATGGGAGGTAACTTCCTTGGGATCTACAGATTCACAGTATAGCATACAGATAGTTAAATCTGAAATCAGAAGGTGAACAAGATATTAAGAGTTTTCTGTAAATCAGATTCTGGTTTGCTCAAGACTGTATACCAACTGAGAAAACAGAAGTTATTTAAAACCCTAGGTGCACACAGACTAGCCTAAGAAACGAAAGCACAAGATCCATGAATTCTCAGTCTTAACTGTTTTGAAAGACAGTCATTAGATGTGCTTGTTACTGACCCAATACTAAACTATAAGTTCAAACTTGGCACCTGAATTACAAAGTACCCTGCAAAACCCCACACCGCCACAAAGCTGATTTCATTCCAGGCCACTTGTGCCAATCCTTACAGCAAGAAGCTCTGGTTGAAGAGCTGAACTGAACACGCTGAAATATGTGAGTAGAGACAAAGCCTGACTTTATGAAGTCCTTCTGAGCAATAGGATATTTTAGCTCATTCTAAGAACGAGCACAAATATGTTTCTATCACCTTCACACATCTTGTACAGCAAACACAACATGCCTATGCATCCTTGCAAAACTCATTTGCATTAGGAAGCATTAGGAAGAACAGAGGGCAATATTCACACAGCACTACATTAAGAAGAGACCTTGGCTTGGAAGAACAGAAGACCAGGCCCAAAGCTCTGACCTGCAAGGATATTTTCCTATCGGGCAGCACAAGCTCTTAGGTGTGGAGGAAGAATCCTGAATCGAATTCGGATGCGAACAGATTGCTCTAGTCTAAGTTCACAAGTACTCAATGAGGAAGCTAGAAATTAACAGGTAACACTTCATCACCATTTTTCCAATCAATAGAGGAAAGTAATGTGCACAGGGCAGATATTTTAGTAATAAAGAGGTAGTCGGTGAAGTAAGTTTAACAGTCATGTAAGAACTTGCAGGAAGTTTAGGAATTCCATACTTCATTGTACCACCAGCCATCTTGGTCTTACCTGAATATCCCTGAGTCTACTCTGCAGACTGCACAATGGGGGTGGGTAGCACTGGTTCTGAAATGTTTGTAAAATGCAGTTAGTTGATGCCTACAAAAGCACACAATAGAAGAATAAAATGTTATTACACCCTAAAAACATGCTGTTTAATGGAATATGGAATATGTAATATATAAATGACAACACTACCTGTGTTCTAGAGTACACACTCTTAAAAGGTTTGTTATATACCTGTTCAGAAAGTGAATTTTTTTGATTCTCTGGTAGGGTGGACCGGAAGTCTATCTCTCCAGAGGAAGAAGCAGAGAAAGATCTTTTTCTAGATCTTCACAATCAACAAGCCTCAGTGTAAAATTTTCCCCAAGTATTATCACACAACTACAATTAATGCAACTGCCATTTTACCCTGACAGAGCTAACAAAAAAAAACCAACCGACAAATGTGGACAACTCTTCTCAACTTTCTGCCCTGCTACTCACTAACTACTTCTTCTTTCAGGAACTGGACAACACTTTACACTGGCAGAAGCTATCACCACCCCACATTTGCAAATGGTAAAAATGCTTTATTTGGTCTCCATAGCTGAAAGGGCTATAGTGGCATACTCTACCTTTATTCTAAGGCTACTGTATACTTTCAATCAGTTTCACTTTGTAAAACTGGAAAATTCATGCCAATCACTAGATTTACCAGACACTGCTAGAGTACATGATCCTGTAAGATCTCAATGAGATCCACAAATTCTGACTTTTAACAAAATCTTTATTTCCACTGAAGTCTGCAAAAAAGTTCTCACTGAACTCAGCATGACAGTGACTACACCTAATGGGGTGCAGCTCCTGGGCAACAGCACAGCTCTTTTTTGGATGGGGGATGGGCAAAATCAAACATATGGGTAAGCAGCCCCCATCACTTTTGGTGTGTGGGAGAAGTACTTGGGGAAGCAACAGAATCTGTTTTGCAGACAGTGCACAACATGTATGATACTTTGTGAAGACATCCCTCTGCAGTTCACCTTACACAAACTTGAAGTGCTCAGGCTAAGACAGTGCACCTGTTTTTCCACTCCCTCTGTGCTTGGCTACAGCCACCACAAAAGCAGACTGCTTGGCAGAGACTACTTTGGTTCAGCACTAGCAGAAATGCTTCTGGTTCCTCAGCTTAAAATTGTTCCAAAAAAAAAGACTGGCCCATCATCTAAATATGGACTGCCGGCTGATTATTTCACTAAGTTCATCCATATGACTAACTCTCAAAAGAAAAAGGAAAAAAGTGAGTTTTGATTGCAGTGATGGGACACCATCACCACTACCATCACCCACTGCCACCTCTTCCCCTGTCCCCCAGTAAAAAGTACAAAGGAGTGAGGGTGCCTCAATTCTTCTGACCAAATGCTACTGATGCAGTTTCAGAAATGTTTTAAACACACAGGTCTCTTAACTGGTTTTGCCACAATCCCCCAGACTAACACAACCAAATTCTGTTCAGCAGCCTCAGTGGAATTGCACAAGCAATATCAACTCTGATTTCAGACCAAAGCGAATTTTACACCCAGATTTTGTAGCCTGACCAGTAGCCCATTCCAATGTAACCCAGCAGGAGAACACTGCTAAGCACACGCAGATTAACAGGTTTCTCTGAGACATTTCCGACAGAACACTGTCAAAGATACAAATTCTCCTGATAAAACCTTGGCTCCAATATTTATTTTCTGAAAGGAATGAAAGCCTCAACATTTTATGCGTCTATAAGGGGAGGGGAGGAAGAAGCAAGTTAGGACAAGAATTATGCAATCCTATGAAAATGCAGTAATTATAAAATCAGCGACATTGTAGAATCACAGAATGGTTTGGGTTGGAAGGGACCTTAAAGGTTATCTAATTCCAACTCCCCAGCCATGGGCAGGACACCTTCATCTAGACCAGGTTGCTCAAGCTCCATCCAGCCTGGCCTTGAACAATGAGGGATGGGGCAGCCAGTGCAGTCATCCCATCACAGTAAAGAATTTCTTTCTAATATGTAATCTAAATCTACTCTCATTCAGTTTGAAGCCATTGCCCCTTGTCCTGTCACAACCTGCTCTCATGAGAAGTCCCTCTCCATCTCTCTCACAGGCCATATGAGGTACTGGAAAGCTGATACAAAGTCTTCCTGGAGCCATGTCTTTCTCAAGTCAAAAAATCCCAACTCTCCCTGCCTGTTCTCATAGGAAAGGTGCTGCAGCCCTCTGATCAAATGCGCACCTCTCCTCTGGACTTGCTCCAACAGGTCCATGACTTTATTATACTGGGGATCCCAGAGCTGGATGCAGTTCTCCAGGTGGAGTGCCACAAGAACAGCATAGTAGGTGAGAAGTAAAAAAAGCATTCTGTTGGAACACTTACATTTAAAAAAAGCTAATTGTTTTAGAGCAGTGAAAAACATGAATGCTTCAGTAATAAACAGCTCCTATCAAAAAAGTTACCTAAATATATGACTATGCTATTTTCTTACTGATCTTGAATCAAATGCATGTGAAAGTGAAAATGACGACCCTTCCAGGATGAGTGATTCATCTTACTTTGGCTTGTTCTCTTAAGAGTAAGAAATAGTCAGTGATTTTCCTGTTTCAATTTTTTAAGGAAGGTTTTCTTTTTATTTCTTTATAAAAACTGGCCATTTTAAACATTTGCAACCTGCAATAGCATTTTGACCTTTGCTCCAATTTTCCTCTGATTTCTATTCAGCTTTCTAATCTTATCATATTTAGTTCTACTAGACCACAATAACTGCTGAGACTTTGAATACCCTATACATTGATACAAAAGAAAATAGAAAACCAGGACAAAGACAGGATCACGAAACCTATGTTTGCACCAGAGAGTGAAGGCCATAAAACCACTTCTTGAAGTGTGTAATTCCTCCTTTTTGGGAGGCAAGGGCAAAACTGCATTTGTACACAGTTTGTGTCACTGTACCACCAGGCCTCAGGCACACTGCATTTCTGAGCACAACTCCTCTCTTACCTGAGGTCTAACTCTGCACTCCTTAATGGTCACAAACACTGCAACACAGTTCCCCTGCTGCAGAAAAAATGCATGGAGCTGCAGAGTCAATACACGTTATCAAGCTTTTTGACTGCACGGATGCGATTAATATTTTGGTAGGGTGGGGGGTAGAATTTGTGTCAGCCACAGAGCTGCTATGGCATATATACCAATTTATTTTCCCTTATTTCTTTTCCCTTTAACACATTAGCAATACATACAGCATCCAGTAACAACCTGGTTTCATGTTTTGCTTTCTCTGACCAGCAGTGCTAGATTCCTTCCTGGATGTTGTAAAGCACCACCTCAACCATTAAAGTCACAATCACATACCACATAGTCAAATGGAAAGCTTGTAACAGCAATTTAAAAATAATTAATTTTTTAATATTAAGTACATATCTGTGTAAACAGAGATCTGTTGATCTCTATCTTTTAGAAGCTACAGAGGAGTCTAGCATGCACAACAACAACAACAAAATATGGCCACAGTTTTACCTATTGAGCCTAGGTAACCTTCTGCATTCCTTAATGGCAGAAGATACTGCCCAAGGCATCTGCTATTACAAACAGGAACCAGATAATAGATGCTAAAGTCATCTAAAAAATATATATTCTGCTTAACAGAAATAGATACTGTTGCAAATGAACTCTTTCTGAACAAAGAAATCATATCAGCATTTCAGATGTTATTGTTGCTAGATGTGTTTTAGCAAAAAAATATCTAATTGCAATTTGCCTTTAAATTACAAACCAATGCTAAATTCCACTGTAATATTATGTAACTCAATTTATATTAAAATAGATTGCAAATGTTTGAAGTCAAAACTGTAGACAAAGCTCAAACACTCAACAGGTACTTCCTTGAAGTACCAAGAACAAGTCTTAGGTTTAGAACTAAGTTACCTGAAACTAATACCTTCCATTGCATCTGCAGAGTCTTTGCTCCATAAGTCACTTAATGGCACTTCCTGTAAAGCCAGGAAACTGACTGGGAATTGAAAGAGTAAAATTACTTTCTTTCTGTTCTGAGAAAACAAAGAAGTTTGAGTTCTGTTAGCTCTAAAAGCTTGCATTCACTTAAGCAGAATTAGTTACCTTACTAGAGATAATATTTTAGTTTTATTTTAAGTGTAAAATCTATTTGCATTTATTTATGTGTTTGTGCAAGAGTGTAGTTTTATTAAGTAGGACACTTTTAAAGGCCACAATCAAAAAAAGGCATAATTTGTCATATCCTAAATAAAAACTTTCTTAACAGCTGCAATCTAGATAAATGCACATAGGCCATGAAATCACTTAGAAACTGTGTAAGAGGCATACAGTCCATGCTCTGAAATAACAACAAAAAAGTAGGGCCTAATTTAGTGTAAAGGATAAATTGGGCAACATATTTTAATGGTGTCTACCAATGGAGACTGCTCCTGAAAAAACAAAAATACCAAAGCAAAATGAGATTACAAGCACCAATTTACCCCATGTGTTTATTGAGCGCAATCCTGATTTAAATCATCTCAATAGGTATAACTGGAATGTCAAGGCAGCAGACACGGGAGCATACGTAGAGAGGGGCTCACAATGGCCAGGAATAGGAGGCATTGGAGGCACTGCTTTCAGTGTGCCTGCCCCCACTCTCTCCTTCAGCCCTACTCAATCTCTGCAAAGCCTGTTAGAGCTCCACAAAACACCATCCCCCACTCAAAGGTATTTTTTCCCCCTCTAGGATCCTTGAATAAGAGAACATATACTGTCCCCACTGTAGATCTGAGCTGCGCCCTTCTCTCATGTAACCCACTGCATGGGGATGTCTGTGATGACAGCCTCACCTCCATTTTTGATTTCCTTCTTTCTGCGAAGAGTAACAGCAAACGTCAAATGCAGCCCTGTGGGTCCATCCAGAAAAGCAAGGCTGCACACAGAAACCAGATCAGCTGCGGCAGAGAAACCAGCAGAACACTTCTTAGACAAAACACAGTATCTGGTCCGTTTTCTCAGGTGCTTCCCTCTGTGCACTCCAGCATCCTCTCGCTCACTCTGGCCCCATCAGCACATGGTGCAGCGAAACAGAAAGCTCACAGGGACATCCTTGAGAGTCAACTTCACTATATAAATAAATAATCCATTTCCTCTAGGCATCTCTCTCAGGAGGGCAGGATCTTCCTCTGCTGATTAAAAACCAGGAAGACGTCGCAGGCACACAGATCCAAAAGCTTTGTTTGGAGCTCCCACCTGAGCAACAGGCCCACCCTGAGTAGCAGCAGACAAAGTGATTTCAAAATCGGCAACTGAGTATCCAGATCCCTTCAACAGCTTCCTCCAAAGGACTCTGAAGCACCAAACTATGGCAAGGGCACTCACACTGTGTGAGATTTTACCTGGGTCACTTTCAGCCACGGACTTTATTTACCCTCTGCTGCTTTGGTACACCGTGCTGAGGTGAGACAGCCGAGCACAAGCACATACAAGAGATGCAAGGGAAATACTTAACTCTCAAAAATTATTTAACACACACACACAAATGGGCAATTTTCTCATATTAATGGACATCTCATGGTAATAAGAAATGGACAAATTCCACCATTACACTTAGTTACCTGTCATTTACTTTCCTTATTTAAGGTCTTCCACACTAAGAAATAAAGTTAAGAACTTCCTTTCTTTGCTCTACTTCTGACACTTGTGCTTTTTATTTAGTCCAACCATTTTAGAAGAATGGCACTAGAGCTTCTGTTTACTCTTTCAGCACTAAAACACATTTTTAATCAATACAACAGAGGAAGTAAATTGTGAATAATTGTCTGCATTAATATATTTGCTACCAGCTTTGTCATTCTTTAATTTGCACACACCAAATTTCCCCCTATAAACACCTCTGTTTCTTCAAAAGCAGTTGGAAATTAATTATGCTGGTTTTATTTTCTTATTAATTCATGTGGTATAGTTCTGTAATCAGTGCAGGATCATGCTGCAATTTTGCATACTTGTTTCAAAATACATTATGAGCACTTGATGATTGATGTTTAACACAATGTATGAAAGAGCATCTCAAACAAATTAGAGGGAATACAAATAAAGAAATTTAAGTAAGAAAAAGAATTACACATATATTCAAACAAAAGCTAAACCCTGGAACTCACAAGTTTGCGGCATGGAACACTGACTGATTAGAACTGAGCTAGGCAAGAAGTTTACACTACTCCACACGAAATTTGGATATAAAGAAACCTTTTGGAAAGAGAAAGAACAGCTGAAGATAGCTTTACCAAAAAAGTGGAGGTGAAAATGGTACTTCTTTCCAAATCTATCATCTCTGCCCATTGATTTGAAGTACATCAGAATACTTTCTTTCCCTAGACAGACAGCCAACTTGTGAAGCAAACATACTTGAACAAAATGGCTTACGTGCCAGAAGACTTATCATCTACCAAATGGCATTCTCACACTTCATGCTCTTCCACCCTCTTCTCATTTACAAGAACTCGGCATGTTTCAGCAATGTCTCTCTCTATTCGCAGGTCAGGGATGGCCTATAAGTTTGTGAGTACAACAGGTGCCAGTCCCTGGCAGGACTATCTGCACATGAATAACTAAGAATAATGTGAAATCTGCATCTTTCCTGAGGAATTACAGGCCACCAGAACTTCAGCCAGCAAACCTTCAAAAGGGTGCACACTGCTGATGATGCAGGTCTGGTCCTGGCTCTTTGTTCAGGAATTCACCTGTACAATTGCAACTGCAGGATCAGGCTCTTCAGCCATGAGGTTCAGTGAAACTGATGCTCCTGTACTTCCCCCCTAAGTCAGCATGATGTTGCTGACTGTAGTTCACTGCAGGCAGGATGTGGCTCAAAGACCACCACTTAAGGAAAGCAAACCCAAACACAGCCACCCACAAAAATGAAATGAAGTAAGAAATCAAGTCCTCCCTCAGTCCTTCCATTCTCACCTAATGTTTTCTTTATCCAGCTTCACCTTCAAATTTCTCTCGAAGTCTCTCTTAAACATTGCTTTGCCAACCACAAAACAATGCATTCTCTCACATACACAGACAAAAACTTAGAATTATTTGTTTCATAGAAGAACACACAGGCTGCAGAGGGAAGATGTACCATTCTACTGCAAGAGACGTAATCCTAACTATTACTGTGTGACATGATTTCCCCACTCCCATTGCTGGGTACCTCTTGACTGTGCAAGGCATGAGTACAAATGAAAAACAAAATATTCGAAACAAAAAGATGGCCAACTTCTAACAAGATTTAAGTTTAAAAGTCCTTATGTAGCCAGCAGAAAAAACATACTGGGCAATGAAGTGAAAGGTATTGGTTGAAAGCCATCAAACACTGAAACATTGCCTGACACTCTGCAGCACAGTACATCACCAATCCCTTACCCAGCTCACCTGTGCACAGGACCAGGCTTAAGACTTCCTCACCTGAATCCTGCAACAGGCCATCTCAGTTCTCAGGAACAGAACACCGAGGAGCAGGCCTCCAATGCGGGTGCCTAATCCTGCCCTGGGGACCCTGGGGTTTCAGAAGCACAGGACAAAGCCCCTCCCAGCAGTGAGGGTGGCAGAAATCTTCCTGCTCCTACACCTGTGTAAGAAGAGAGCGATCCCACAGCCAGGAAGCAGTGAGGGGCATTCCACAATGTCTCAAAGCAGACAATTTGCTACACACATAATGCCTTTCAGAAAGAAAACATGATAAACCCTCAAACAAAACACCACACAGCCAGAGGGAAGACACCTTCCCACTTTCCCTCAGAAAGGGAAGGTGTAGACAGGACTTGATAAGCTTCTTGTCAAGAGAGCTTCCACTTGCATTAAGTTCCATAGATCCCATGTTGTGCTAGTCCACTGAATTATTTTTATCTTTGCTGAATGAGGCTCTGTGACATTAAGGGTCAATAAAATGCTGCTTCTTACTTTCAGCATTTGCTACATTTTATAAAATGTCTTATTTAGAGACACCCACGTGAAAGATTTCTGACAATGAAAATTCCATGCTTCCTAAGCAACTGATTTTCTTAGTGTAGCCTCATAAAATCCTGTTAACTTTCCTTTCCCTCGCTAAAAATTGAAATGTTGTTGTACTAGGTTTCTTTGTACTCAGATATGCCTGAAGCTAGTTTATTTTCACATGCTGAATTGTCCACGCTCATAAGGACTTGCTATTACATTATGCATTTGTGTGCTATAAAGGAAAAAGCACGAACACTGGAAAGTGTCAAAACCATGTTTTTCCTCTTTGTTGATTCATTTTTAAGTAATTAAATTTATTAGAAATAATAAAACACTGCTACCATTGTGACAACATTACAAATAGGTCTACACCCAGGCATTAAGTAAAGTGTGCTTTACTCCTCAAATATACCTTCAATTTTTACATCAAATTTTTATTTTAGGTAACAAAACACCGGTAAACAGCAAATCTGAAAATCTTACATATGTTTACTGTCTCTAGAAATAAAAGTACAGTAAGCAAGTTACTCTATCACAATACTGCCAGAGTGCCAAAGTAGTTACTTCTGTCAATTCCATGTTTTATAAGAAAAGCTGTCATTTTACATTAGATTATGAATATGAAAAAATAATTTAATTGTGAAGAACCATTTCACATTAATCACATTTTAAAAACATCACTATGAAGAATCATTTTCTTCCTTGCATTAACTTTACCAAGTTAGTATTAAATAAATATGGTGATAAATACTGCAATAAACAGCGATTTACATACCATGTTTACTGGCAAAAGCTCTTAAGTAAGCTCTCCTCCTACTTTACACTGTCTTGTCAATAAATATAACCAAATTGTAAGTCAGTAACTTCACAACATTCTGAAGGTGGGATTTTTTTTTAAACAGCATTATGAATGAAAGTGGAGTATTTGGCAGAAGATGTCCAAGTGGCACAGAATTCAGTGAGTCTACTCACATCTCAAGACAAGCACTTACCAGGAAAGTTTCAGAGCAAGGGAAAGGACACAAAACTAAGGAGTCAGATGCAGATTTTATTCCATTCCCTGCTACTGCTAACCTGCTAAGTGACTGCAGGAAAGCCTACGCTCCTTCACAGCTTTTCATCTCAGATGCCTAAAACTGGGAAAAAATGATTGTTCCCGATCTTGAGGTGTGTGATTACAGTATGGCTTGTGTACTTCACCAAACAGGACAGAAGTACATAAATAAGGCAAGGCCTACAACCACCAATTATTAATAATATCACCATTATTGAGAAAATAATACGTGCTTTTTTCTTTTTCAAGCAATGCAAAACAGCAGCCCATCAATCCATTTTTAAATTCAGAGTAATCCTTAGGCTGGTTCAGATACTACCATTTCCAAAACTACCCAAAACTGTAGGAGCCTTTTGTGAAATTCCCATGTCCACCAGGACCACACTCACCCCATCACTCTCAGACAGAAACACTGTATCATTACTGATCTTAAAAAAAAACCAACAAAACAAAATAATAAAAAGGAAGTAAGTCCTAATAATCTTTTGACATGAAACTGAACAAAAAGGCTTCTGGCAATAAAACCCCAGGAAAGGGATGGTACAAGGAAAAGAAATAACATTATAGAAGCTAGAAGGATGACTTTAACCTATTTCTTCTCAAGAATATTTTGAAATACATATGATAATAAGTTCAATCCAGGTTTATAGACCCCTAAATAATAATGAAAACATAAATTATTACGTTTAAAGTAAGCTACAACAGTATCTAAACTGCTTTGAAAAACTTAAATCACTCATGCAAACTGTCCCAATATAGAGATGCCATATGATTTAATGACACAGGGAAGTACTGTCACTCTCCATTTAGAAGTGACCAAGGGACAGAAGGCTATGCTTCTAAAAGTAAAGACCTTGGAAGCCATCAGCAGGCCAAAGCTGTGCTGCTGATTCCACTGGTGGCCACAGCAGGCCATCATCACAACAGGGCACAGGAAGTCCAACTTGGGTCCAAAATTTGGAAAGCAGCTTCTGGTTTTGACTACATCACTTGCCAGAGCTCACAGAGACAGCCTGCAACACACTCAAAAAATAAAATGCAAGTTTCACTTCAGCTCCTATTTTAATTTATAGTACCTTCCTCCAGCGAGGAACCGCCTTCGGATAAAGAGGGGGATCTGAGCACTACACAAGCCATGCACTGTTGAAAGAGAAGCAGTGTCTCACCTCCCAGGCATCCAAATTTCACTGCAGGTGTATTTACAAACTTCACATCACAGCAGAGCCTTGCACACCACAGGTCTCACCAACCTCACCTGCACCTTTTCCACCACTACATGTGGTGGAAGAGCACCTCGGCCCAGCTCACCCAGTCAAGTTCTCCTCTCTCCACACCACTCTTTCCCCAGCTCTGTGCCAGAGGACTGCCCTGCCTAATGCCATGTTCATGAGCTCCAGAGACACTGCGCATCCTCAGCCATGAGTGGCAGCAACCTGGAAGAACTTTAAGCTCTCAATGCAAGCAATCATACCAGTGAATTTAACAAGACTTGTCATCTCCTTCAACATATTCACATGCTTACAGGATTGCCAATTACAGAACCACTAATTTACGAACAAAGTGTATTAAGAGCATTCTGGATGAACAGGAAAAACATTAGTTATAAAATAATGGCACGATTACCTCTGATATTTTATGTGGAAAACTGACATTTAATATCTTTAATTATTCACACAACAGCTACGAAAGAGAAAGGTTTTCTTCCTTGAAGGGAAAAATAAACATGGACAAATTCCTCTCACCATCACTCCTACACTCCTTTCCTAAATAAACCTCCTGCAGAAGCCAATGGAAGTTTTGCAGGCAATGAGCTTACAGCAAGCAGCCCCCAAAAAACTCCAAAGGGTCAAGGGGAAGCTTCTTAAATACTCTGAGTTTACCTCCACACAGAAACCAGCTACGTTTCTGCTAAATTATATACCTGCTTGACATGGTTTAGCAGCTTGCTGTGGCAAGAGGGACAGCAGTGTGCAACAAACTTTTGAGGGCTTGGGTCAATTTTTGAAACATCCACAAGGCCCCCTGCAAAGCAGCTCACCACCTTCTATCTTGTGACACACCAGCCCTGCATTGGCACTCGCCAAGCAAACCAGAACTCCTGTATGTCAGGACCAAATGACTAAAATCCAGCCATGAACAGTTACTTTAGTGAGAACTGTGTAACAAAAGAAATCTTCCCTTTTACAAAAATAAAAGCTCCCCAAAGCACAGATTTCCAGTCATGGACAAACTTAACAACATCTCTATTCTCACCCTAACTAGGTGCATTATTTTTATTGCCTTTTTTTAAGCTACAAGCAAATGTATTTCTTCTCTTCCTCTAAAGCTCCTATTATGCTTTTTTGGTAAAAATGATACCTTACCCTTTTCTCTGTTCAAGCCAGTTCAACATCAGGTGAGACATACATTTAGCACGATGCACAAAACCAAGGTCCACTTCTCTCCAAGTGTGGGAAGATTGTGATCACCACTTCACTGCCAGATCAACATTCCATGCATCCAAAAGACTTCATAACAAAACTAAAACCAGATAATGACTCAAGACCTGAGTCAAGGTCTCTGAGCTACTCTTGTTCAGTATCCTTTACTATTACTCGAAATAAAGAAAATGTCCTTAGCACTTACAGTACTCTCATGTGACTCTTAACTGAAAACACAGAAAATTAAGTTCAGAAATCAGAGCATTTGTATTCAGCCCTGATCAACATTTTGAAGCCTATCTGCCAGTTTTGAATTTCCACATGCATTTTTACTTAGAAAAAACTGTTGCAAAAATTGCTCTTCACAGAACACAATCCTTGTCAGTAATGCTATAAAACCAAAAGCAATATTCTCCTATGCAACTAGTCTGTCACAAAAAAATTCAGTAATTGAATTTGGTGTTTACACTCTGAGACCTGCACATACCAACCACATCACATACAAAATCCAAAAACCTGAAATTTGAGTGTAAATCTGCAGGAACTGGAGAACAGCAGAATTCTCCCTTCGAACCAACTGCCCACAGTGGTTACCCCAGCCTCAACACTAGCTTTGTAGTTATAATATCATACCAGAACAGCTGCTCCCAACAGCCCCTTCAAGTCAGCATGTTTGGGACCATCACTTATCCTATGTCTGCAAAAGGTCAGGAGTATGTTATTAATCATTTGCATTTATGAGTACTAAGCTTACCCCAAATACATGTCCTGTCTTGTTTTTAATTATGTGCAGAATAGTACCAAGGTGATATGCTACCTCCCACTTCCCATTTTGGACCAAATGCAGGTCAGTGACAGCATGGGCAATTGTATGAGAAGTGCTCCAAATGCCACTCATTTTATGTCATTTTTAAATGTGACTCCAAAAATTCAGAACCTCTTTCTTCTTTAAACTACCACTTCCACTTCAGCTTAAAAGGTGTCAAACCCTTCAAAAGTTATCATAACTTTTCCCAGCATGCAGATTAAAAAAAAAATTGGTGTGTACCTGAAAATGTAGGAATACTAGTAAATTAAGTAAGTAAGATACATATTTCAAATTGACTGGTATCTGCATTCATCAATGCCAAAAGCAGAAACGGTTACATAGAATGAGCATGGATGGAACTCTAATTAGCTCTCAGTTTACGTGTTAAAACTGAACGCACTCCTGTTGCATCAGCATTACAGTTCTGCTAAACTTGTCATTGATTCTTGACCTTCAGATTTTCTAATTACCTATTCAGTTTACATTCTCAAACTTTTCTATCACTGAATTTTAAAAGGACTCATTACATTTTTGACCTGTGTGTTGCACTTTGCATATTCTAATGTTACTTTGGTCTAAAACTTTTGCCCTAAGTCAATCAGCTGGCTGTCTTTACAAAGTTTAAGGGAAAAAACCACCACTTAAAAAAAATAAGTGAAGAGAGCTCTGAATATGCACAACCTTTTAATTTCCAAGTTACCTGGAGGAACCCCTACATATAAACTTTGTATTCTAGCAGTAGCTATTAGCACCTGGAGAAGACATGTTTTCTGAGGTGCTAAAACCATAAGAAGCATCTTCCTCATATAAAGTGGCAGCACGAGGACCTCTGTCTTATCAACAACAACCAAGTTCTTTTTTCATGTGTACAGTTCACATACTTACCCAGAAAGGCAAATGGAAATTACAGACCAACGAAGATGAAGCTGTCTCAAAGTCTTTGTCATGTGATAGTGACCTATAAAGTATCAAATAAAGGCACATAATCAGCACACCATGATTTTACAATATTGCAACTCACCACATCACCAACAAGAGGAGAGATCCCAAAACTTGAAACTTGCTTCCTCCTCACCCCCATCCCAGCTAAGCTGTCATCAAAACAAGATGACAGTAACAGAAAACCGTAAGGAACAAACAAAAGATGCACCGTGTCTTTAGAGGGCATTAGGAGTGGGCAAATGGAGCAAATCATCTGAGTGTGCATCAGCAGGGTGGGTTGTTCTTCCTCTGTCTCTCTCTCTCTCTCACACGGATGCATGTTTATGAACGCGCACAGACTCACATACATACACACAGAGATGCATCACGTAATTATTTACATGCACACACAGTAATACTCGCATGTACTATCAAAATAAAAGACAGAAAGTTGACCACCATCTGCAAAGAGGCATACATAACAAAACCACCCGGGAACTTATACAAGTGAGCGATCAATCCCCGCGCGTGGATAAGCCAAACAACGCAAAAATTAACAAGAAGAATCAGCCGCCAGACCGCAGGTACGAGAACGACCAGAGGAAAGAGACAGACAGAGCGACGGACGAAGGCTGCACGGCTGGAGCACAGTTTCAGGTAATGCCCGCTGCCCCCCGGCAGAGCCCGGCCGAGCCGCCCGGAGCGCTGCGGCCGCCCCGCCGCCCCTCCGCCACCGCAGCCCGCGGGGAGCGACCCCCGGCCGCCGCGGGGGGAGCGGCGCTCGCAGCCGCCGCCCGCCCTCCGCCCACCCTCGCCCGTGCAAAGTGTAGGGCCACCGGAATCCGGGCTCCGGGGTGGGGTGGAAAGAAAAGGTATTAAAAATGGAGAAAGACCGCCGTGACCCAGGGTTTTCCCGTCTCCCCTCCTCGCCCCCCGCCCCCGGTCACCATCAAGTTTGCATCCTAGTTACAAAATGTCGATCTTGAAGGCTGACAAGACACAGGGAGAGGGGGAGAGAACGAGAGAGAGGGAGAGAGTGAGTGAGAGAGAGAGACGAGAGAGTCCATCTTGCTTTGAGGGGGGAGGAGAGGAGCAATAATGCAGCGCATAAATCTCACCCTCCCGGGGGAAAAGTCTGCACAACACCTTTGGGGGCGGGCGGGCGCGCAGGGAAGGGGCGGCGGCGCGGGGGGCTCCCCGGCCCTCCCAGCTGCCCTCCCCGGCGGGCTCCGGCGAGGCAGGCTGGCAGCAAACACCTCCCTGCTGCTCCCCTCCTCCTCCCCGCGGGCCCGGGCGATGATCCCGCTGCTGCCGCCGCCGCTGCCACCGGGGAGGAGGTGCCGCCGCCGGGAGAGCCCACATGGAGACCGGCACCCCGTCCCTGCCCCGGCGGCCGAGCCGGGCCCCTCCGCCGCCCCGCCGGGTTGCGGGACTTGGACGTGTCACCAGCAGGACGGGCAATGGTTTCGGCGCCCCAGGCCCGAGTGACCACCGCCGGCCTGGCGGCGCCCCGGCCTCCCCGCACACACTCACCTCCGCAGAAAACTTTTAACCGCGGGCCTCCCCCGGAAAAAGTGGCGAATCCGCCCCGCACACGGTTAAAGCCCCGCGGCCCCCCGGCTCGGCTGGCGGCGAGCGGGGGAGACCCGGGCACGGTCCTTCCCCGCCCCGGCGGGGAGGGAGGGAGGAGGCAGCAGGCAGGGAGGGAGGGGGCGGGCAGCCGCCTGCCGGTGCCTCTCGCCCCGCCGCCGTGCATGTCGCCTCGGCGGCTCTCGCATCGCTTCGTTTTACCTTCCTCATTCAGCGGCGGCAGCGGGCTGCCACCGATATTCCTAACGCAAACCTGCTGCCGTGCGGCGCCCGGGATTAACGCGACTGCCTCCTTCTCCCCTGCCTCCAAGCCTTCCTTCCCCGTCCTCCTCCTCCTCCTCGCAAACCCACACTGGATCGGCTGTCCTCACATCCATGCAAGTTTCATACATTGCAAATAAACCCGAGAGGAGGAAGAGCGAAGCGCCTGGCGGGGAGCGGGGGGAGGAGGAGGAGGAGGGCTGCTTTCTGTAATTTACCAGCGACCCGATCTCGCAGCAGCAAATAACAGCCGAGCACCCATCCGGCTCCCGGCGGCCGAGAGAGACCCCCCCGAGGCAGCCGCCCCCTCCCCAAGGCGCCCCTCGCCAAGTTTTCTGTCATCGCGACCACCCAATGTCACAACTTACCTTCAGAAATAGGACTTCGCGCGGCCGAGGCCTGCCGCCACCTCCCCCCGGCCCCCGCCCGCCTTCCTCCCTCCCTCCCTTCCTCCCTCTCCACCTTAAACTTATTGACACAACATAATCCCGCATCCACGCGAAACTCCGGCAGGGCCGGCCGCCCGCCCGCCCCCCCGCTGCCCACCGGGGCCGCCGCCGCCCCGGGTGCATCGCCGATGACTACCGGAAAACGCACAGCCCAACTCTCCGGCCGAGCCCGGCCGCCGCTGTTGTTGTCGGGGTCGGCGCCGGGGTTTTTCCTCCCGCTCCCCGTGCGGCCGCTGGATCGGCTGCTTCCCCCTCTCCGGTTTTATATCCCCCCCGCCCTTTCTCCCGGCGGCGCGGAGCCCCCCAGGCCGGCGGCAGCCGATACCGATCCGCGCACTCTCCCCCGCGCCTCGCCGCCCCTCGGGATGAAGTTTCGTTTCTGTCTGCCGCGATTTCCCTGTCAAGTCCCCCCGGAGAAACGCACCGAGCGGCGGCCGGTGGCCATCCCTCCTCCTCCTCGCCCTCCTTCCCCTTCCTCTCTCCGCCGCTGCTCTTGCCTCTCTCTGTGGCGGCGAGAGGTGCCTGGTTTCAAACGCAGCCTGGCACTGGCTGGCCTACCCCCGCCGCCTCTCGGGCTCAGCTCGCTGGTGTTTTAAATGCCCTGCGCTGTACCGCGATCCACTTGGCCCCCTCCCCGTCACATACCCCCGGTCACCCCTACCCTGCCGGCCGGGCGGAGGGCTGGCGGCACCAACCCACCCGTCCTCCGCTGCCCAAACTTTCAAAACGAAGGCAGGGCTGGCAAGAGGGAGGAAAAGTGACTGGGAGCCGCAGCAGCCGCCGCGCCGGGCAGGGGAAGCTCCGCGCCTCCCTGCCCTCCGCCAGCGCCGCAGGAGGGGCGCGGGGGGCTGCTCCGCCACTGGGGCGCGGAGCGTAAAGCGTGGGGCGAGGGCACCCCTTCCCCTATCTCTCCCTCCCTGCCGCTGCCCATCTCCGCCCGCCCGCCTGCCCGGTGCGGGTCTGCGGGCGGGGACACTCACCTCGGCGGGGTGCGCACCGCGCCGCTGGGCCGGACGCGGCTCGCAGCGCAGCCCCTCCGCCTCGGCGCCCGCGGAACGCGGCTCCACACAGAGCCATGCAACCCGGGCAGCGCCACAACACTCCCCGCGATATAAGGCGCCCCGCCATTGGCCGGCGCGCTGAGCGACGGGTCCGCCGGCCACTCAGCGCTGCCGTTACACCCGCGGCCCGCGAGGGAGCCGCCGGCGCACACACTCCCCGCACACACTCACACAAAGATCGCCGCGCTGCCCCTCGCAGGGTTCGCGGAGCCCCCGGCGGCGGTGCCGGAGCGGGGTAGGGAGCGGGGGCCGCCCGGGGCAGCGCGGAGCCGTGGCGGCCACAGCGCCGGCAGCCACTGTCCATTGGCCGCTCGGGCAGCGCCGCGAGAGTAAACTACGTCTGCCCTGGGCAGTGCCGCGGGGTAGCGGGGTGCGGGCTCGGCCCGGCCCGGCGCACCCCGAGCAACCTCCCGATAACTTACTCGGCCGAGTTGGGCGAGTTTCATTCAGGCGCCACGGCACGGCGAGGCAGAAGTTGCGGGAGGCAGCAGCGCATCCGCGCAGCCCCTGCCGGGGCAGTAAACACGGGCAGGCACCCCCGCGGCCCGCGGGCGGACGGGCCCGGCCGGCGCTGCCCCCTGACCCGGCCAGGGGATTCAGGCGGCGGCGCCGCGCGGGGACACGGCGGAGCCCCGGGCGGTGCCCCCTGCCGTAGGAATCCTCGCCCAGGCGTGGCGGAGAGGCCCTCACCGGGCCAACATCGACAGCACGGCCGGCTTCACATCGGCTTCCCATAGAGATCGCTCTGTTGGCAGAACTAGCCGAGTATAACGCTGGGGTCTGCGCCACGCTCCGTGTCCTGCCCGGTCCTCTGCCCTGCACTCGCAGACCGAACCTAACACATGGATGTGAAATTCATTTGAGAATTTCTGTGCCTGACGGGCTGATAAGCACAAAGCGACAGTGTGAGGCCAGCAGCTTTTGTGTGGCTGCATGGCGATTGTGCTGATGGATGTTGGAAGTGTAGTCCAACTTTCTGGGAGAAGCTCCCTACCACTACAGAAATGAAACAGTGTGGAAGCATACTGCGTACACTGACCCTGTGTATTAAAAGTTCGCGAGGGCTTGAATATATGCAACATGAGACCCTCATGGTTTTTACGCAGAAGACACATGGCATTTATTCTTAGAGTTAGGAAGAACTAATTTTCTTGTGTGGATCTGTCTCTAGGCAGGATGCTGACTTCCAGTCAGTAATTGTGATATTAAAAAAAAAATAGTTCTAATAAGAAAATAATTGTTAAGTTTATTTAATAATAAATTAAGAAATAATAGATATAATAACAACGGAGATGTAGTCTTTTTTTTTTTCCAATAGGAGAGCAATGCTTGTGCTTCATTTTGACTTTATACATCCAAGGATGTTGCAGAGTTTATTCCATATGTTCTCAGTCCTGAGCTTTTTTCTAATGTAATGTGGTTAATTTCAGCATCTTTCCATGGCTTGTCTACTCTTCTGTCATTCCCCAACCCCTTTTCTCAATATGGCAGAATTATGTTAAATAACCATGAAATAATATTTCTTATGTCTGAATAATGCAGTGCAGTAAAGTATAAGCTCATATTAGAAAACTAAATTGTATCCATGTTTCTGAGAAAGCATTTTAAATTAGCCTGCACATTTTTTCTTAAGATGTGACAAAAGTATTGTAAATGCCCCACCCTCTTGTTTGTTGTAAGCAGGGGTGTGTTTGTCAGTGCCTGAATAATATAAAAATAACAGCATAAACATATTCTTGTAATGAATGCATTCTACTTCAGTATTTCATTTTAATTGCTAAGATGGCAGAGCTGACCATCTATCCACTGGAAGTCAGGTGCATGTCAGGTGTCAGAGGCTGGGACACTGGCAAGTGAAGGCACATACATTTCATTAGTCACATATATAAAGGTTGGCCTAATTTTTAGGCAGAGCTTCCTCCTATCATTTCCAGATTGTGCAGTGCTTTGCAGTAGTGGGTAAGCAGCATCTTTTCAGTATGAATAAACAGTTGCTGGCAAGAGTAAGAGGCCTAATCCAGACAGTTAAAACTTCTATGGTGTAGTTTCTTACATGTCAGTATTAGTGCTATTAGTGTCCTGGATTCTTTTACCCATAATAATAACACCACACCATGGAGCCTCTCATACCTCTTCATTGCTAAAATCCTGTCAAAGCAGGTAATTACTGAGCAATATAAGTGATGTAGGCACTTCACAGTATACATGAACCTCATTTTAAAGGTTGTTTTATTTTACAGATCTCTCTATTACACTTGATACCTTTGCTGGCCCTTTCAGAAAAGAGGCCAAGATAAGGACACCTTGCATGTAATGTAGTTTTTTACAGCTGTACAAAATGGATATACAATGCTCCTAAGTAGAACAATGGTGTTTTGTGTCTGCTTCATACAGTTACAAATGGCTTGTGAGATAGTTGCAAGGCAGGCCACCTATTAGGTCCGTAGAAGCACAAGGATTTTTTCACCCTCTAAGAGAGATGAGTAAGCTGAGGTATGCTAGTATGTTCAGAAAACAGAATGTTTGCATTTCCACTGCCTTTGATTTATTCTGTCCATAGTGAAAGAGAGAACTGTATTTTCTTGGGTTGTCAATACAGGATCTTTTGCCACCACTGAAGTCATGAAGAGGAGAGAGGGAGAGGATACTAAATATTTCTGGGTTTCTATTTTTCTGTATATGATTTCAAGCAAATTAATCTCTTTTTATGCCCACTTGGAGATATTTCTGGCTTTCATCAGCCACTGTTATCAAGAGTTTTGAGGTGTTAGCAAGTGTCTCTGAGGAATTTTTCAAGGGACAGCAAGACAGCAAATGCTGAAATTTTTTTAGTTGCTTGCTGATTAGTATTTTAGAACTCCATCCACACAACTCGCATTTCTAGATTTTTCTGCAAAAACTTGTGTCATCAGATGGGACTTTTCTGTCACTTGTGTGTAACTGGTATTAGTTTTTGAGCCTACCTTGTGGCAGGCTCACGTGGGCTGCTGTGCCCAGCCAGCCTGCACTAAAGTCAGTGCAGTTCAGCTCGGATAAAGCATTTGCTCTGTTGCCTGCACAGTGGGATTTGGGGCTTCCAAGTTGCACGTCCATGGAATTTGTGTGAGTTCATCTGGGCTTGCCTGCTTTGCACTCAACTGGCAGCAGAGTATCTCCCTCTCATGTCCCCTCCTAATTAACCCATGGCACAACATGAAAGACGTGTCTGTGGTCTGTCAAGAGAGAAAAAAATATTTCCATTCACTTTGTTCTTATTTAAGGATAACAGGAAAAAATAGTAGCACTGATATAAATAATAGTAATTTATACTATATATATAAATATATATATTTAACTCCCCTCCTTTGTGGCCTGCCATGTAGCTCAGTAGTGTTGGAGAGGGGACCGAGTTGGATCCTTAATTACCATCTTCTCTTCTTCTCCTGCCCGGGGCAGAATCTACCTGCTGCTGTGGAACTGACCTGTCCCCTGGTAGCTCTTCCAGGCTGAGGTAGACGTGTGTTCCATGGCCAGTGTACATTTATTCCCACAATAAAAAGGAAGCTTGGGCTAGCCAGTTGCAGCCTGGGCCTGCAGGCCGTGGATCCCTCTGAGCTGCTGCCATGGCTGACTACAAGTGACGGTTGTCATGTGAGCAGGGAAGGGAAGGGAGGCCATAAGGCAACTCTGGGAGCATATGCTTTATCTGCGTTCAGCTTTGCACACAGCCCGGGCAGAAGCATGGCGAAGAAAGGGTGAGGCAGATGCAGCCTTATGGAGCATGTCCCACCTCTGTTGCTTTTTTCTTGTGGCCTATGCCCACCCACAGTCCATGGAATAGCATGGCATCCTCCAGGTTAAAAAACACTGGAGCAGGACAATGCATTAGTGGACCTATTTTCCTCCCCAATGCACTTGTATAACATGGTAACATTAATAGCAATTTATGTGCAAGCAGTGAAGGGAGGAGGCATTTTAGCTGAACTAAAGCTGCAGAATATTCACTGCAGAGCAGGAACAGAGCCACAGGATCAGTGCAGGACAGCCATTCTTCAAGAAGCACACTTCTAGGAAGTCTGTTGTTCCCACCTCAGCTCCACTTTCAGTTTCTTGAGAACTCAACAGAAGTTTGTTGAAGTCAAAGAAAGGGCCAACTTGTTCTGTTGGTTTCTCTGTAGGAGGACAGTTATACTCTGACTATATTTCTTTGTTCCTATTCCTTACCTCTGTTCTTTCACAACATTAAAATAATCAGGGTACTTTCTTCGTAGTTTTGAGATGCTGCTTCTGAGTGTTGTTTTTCTGTACTAGTCCATCTAGTTATCTAATTCCCACTGTCTCCTACCAAGTGGTTTGCTTGGGTTTTTTTTTAATTGCTCTTTTTACTGGAGGAGCATTAGTAACTGCAACCCTTTAACAGAACCAGAGACTAAGAGCATTAGATCCTACAAGCAACCTCTGGCCTAAGCTGCTACCACTTTCATTTGACAAATTAAACACAAGAGTAGGAGGGGGAACAGACAGGTGAATGACCTGCCAGGAGTCGCACTTTGGAAGCAGCAAAGTCAAAAGTCAAATCTGAGCTTCTAAATTCCAGTGCATTGTTCCATCCATTTCTTTGTCTGCTGCTCTGAGATTTCTTTCATAGTGCCTCCCTTTATTAGAAAAATATAACTGCAACTTGAGGAACTATTTACCATTTTTTCCTGTTTCAGAAGGAATGAATAATAGGCTAGCCAGAACATCCACATCCATTTGAGTCTATCATCTCTGTAAAAACCTCCATCTGACCCTGGAAGACATATATATGTTAAGGTAATATATATTAGCTAACCATTTTAGTGTACATGAAGTATACAATGTCGAGAATAGTGAAGCAATTGTCTGCTAATTGCTAAACTCAGTAGATTATTCTTGTCTTTATACAAGTATACTGCAGTACCCAAAATATGTAAATCAGGCCAGACCTGTCTGCCTGATGTTGTGTAGCCTTTTGAGTTAGTCTAGTGCAAGCAAGTCAGTTTCCATTGTCAATGACATACGAAAGCAGTGGGTCTGTTATTCACACCCAGTAACTTGGGATTCCTTCCCTGTTAAAAGTGTGGCCAAGGCATAGCAGCTTTCCCACAACACCACACTTCCAATTTCTACAATTCTGATTTAATCCTCATGTAAACTGCAATAATATTTAACTGCTTTGAGCATAAAATGTAATTGGAACTCATCTTTCAGTTTTAGATTGTTTGCCCCTTATTACAGTGTAGTGCCATCAAGTAGGTTTTTTCCTCTTCCACTCAAGGGTCTCTTTTTCATATTTCTGCTTCTGGTCTTATTCAAATATTCTTTATTTTTTTTGCTTATTATTCCTTTTCTAAAAATGTTCACGGTGTTTTAAAGAAACTACAGCTTGGTTCTAGTGTCTTTCTTCAACCTCCAGAGCACCACCAGAGACCTCAACGCTACCTCCCAAATATGTATTTACTTCTATCTAGAAGAATGAGCACAATCAAAGAGCAAAAAGTTCTCAGCCTGGTAGCACCACTGCTTAGCTGAAGAGGATGTTGTTGAGTCTGTGCTTGACAAGTGCCAAGTGCCTCAGTGACTCAAGTGAATGAGCAGCACCCATTGGGTCCGAGCATGAATCCTTGCAGCCTGGTGAGCTTCCCAGATGCATGTCTCACTGCCCCACTGCCACGCCTGGAGTTATGTTCATTCTGAAACCACAGCATGCTTTTTTGGCCACACAGTGTTGCTACCATTTGTAAAGTAAACAAAGCAAGTGACCATCTGACCCTGAATAACAAGAGCATGCATTAGTCATTGTACTACTCAAAGACAAGGTATTTGACTCTTTTTATATCTAGGGAAATACAGAGCACTGCAGGTGTAGCATTATGGATCTTGTTCATCTCTGCAAGAGAGAGGAAAGAGGCAGAGATCAGAATTTTATTCCTTCAGGTGGTGGCTATGTGACACAGTGAAGACAGTGGACACTGTGAAGAAGTCCTGGCTCAGCTCCTGTCAAAGAGAAAAAAGCACCCAATCCAGTGGAATACAAAGATAGGGAACCACATCTGGTGTTTCCTTTTAGAAGCATTGCTTTTGGAATTAAAATTTTCAGCTTTAAAGAAAGATGTTGGGTGGGGAGCGAAACTGGATGGATCTTGAGGCCTTCTAGAGAAAAAAAAGGAAGGAATAAAAATTCTTGTCTTGGACTAGTGACACCTACTATAAATATTCTTACAGGATCAAGGCTGTGCCCTGCTTCAGTGCATCCAGGTGAGAGGCCTCGTGAGAGGAAATTAAATCAGAACATTGCATTGTTTCTGTCCCACTAGGTTCAAACGGAGAAGAAGGTGAAACTTTAGAAGGGCACTTTCTCCTGCTCCTCCCTGTTCCAACATGAGAATTGTTGGCAGACCAGCCGGTAAGAACTAGCTCTTTTGGAAATATATGGTGTGCCTTCCTGTGTGCCTTCTTAATGGGGCTTTTTCCTGAAGTCAGCAGGTTCCTGTGGCTTTCTCCAGTGCCAGGTGCAGCAGCAAGGAAGATATACTTTACTCTAGAAAGCAGGCAAATTCCACACTGTCTTTCTGTCAGCCCTACTTGGTTTAGCCCTCCAACCCTGGTGGTGGGTGTGCATTTCCCCTGTTCTGATTGTCTGCAGCTCTAGCTTAAATGCTTTTTTGTGTTGAAATCTCTGTATCACTAAGAAGTTAAATCCTTCACTGATTGTAATGCTGTGTCTCCTTACAATTTTGTAAATGTAAGTGGAGCTGATTCATATTTTAAGTTTTAACTCCATCTGCAAAAAACCAGTTTGATAGTACTAGGCCATGTCTTTTCAAATTATGAGTTTCATAAGTTACTGGTTTGGAGGGGTTATATTTATGTCTGTGAAGGGAAGGGGAGTTAAAAGTGCCTATATCTGCATGCAAAAGTTTAAATTTTCAAATGTTTTCAAATTTAGGCATTTTCATGTTTCATATTTAAAAAAAAGTCCTTAAAAATTCTCCAACCAGAAACATAGCATTTTCATGGCCTTCAATGTCAATTTTCAACAAAAAAATTTGAAAAATAATCAGTCCAGGTTATCACGAGTGATCTGTTGTCTTCTTTTTTTTTCTTTTTTTAACTTCCAGCACTTTGAAAAATCCGTGGTTTTTGTTGCCATGTCTGCATTTTTTCAAACTGAAAATTTGAAAATTTGTCTAGTGAAAGGCATGCAGAGATCTATGGTGAGATTTATGGTCTGTGATGAACTGGGCGATCATAAAGAAACCTTAAATCTGTGCCTCTATTGAAGTCCTACTGAGAAGAACTCAAGTCTTGCATGCTCAGCAGTGTTTAGATTAATAATTTTTCCCCTTCATTCTTAAATTTTCAGATGACTGTTGCTTCCACTTTTTCTACACATATTAAAACCTTATTTTTAAAAGTACTAGAGCTCCTTACTTTAAAAGCTAGGTCCCAGGTAAAGGGGGATTTATATATCTTCTGTTGACTTTGAGGGAACTGTTCATGCATATGAGCTTAAGCCTCTGCATGATCTTCATTCTTCCAAAAAGACCTGCCCAGAAACAAGTGACTTTGGCCTCAAAGGTCTGTCACTTCTTCATCTTTGTTGTGAAGATAGAGCTTTGTGTTGCGACCCAATTCTTGCTTCAGAACTGTACGGTTGGTGAGCAAAATCCTGACTGTGATAGAGCTCATTCACTACTGCAGAACCTTCTGCTATCATGAGTTTGTAAATACTTGCCAGGATCTCTTATTTTGCAATACAGATGGCAACAGCTAAACAGAAGACCTGGTCTGAGATTTCTCATTCAGCCAGTGTTACATACCACATTTTTGTTAATGGAAAGAATTGAGGGTTTTAGTTTGTGTAACGTTTGATTATATAGCTTTAAGTTTATTATCATTTTTCTCATTGTGCTTCTGAGTGCTTGTATGCAGTGCTCTCTTTGCTTTCACTATTTCATGAATAAGCCTGAAAAAAGATGCTGAATTGTCCACAGAGGTGAAGCTTTTCCTGGCTGCCCCCAGAAACTCAAAGACAAAGTAGCAATGCTGTGTGAACCCATTCTAAGAAGGCTGCTGTACTAAACCCTGAAAAAGTTCTTGGAAAGGATCACATTCATGTCAATCAATGCAGGACAGTCCTCGAACTCTGCCCTTCTGCTGGTATTGGTATAATTTAGATCTCAGCATCTTTGTATCCTCACATGCAGGTGTAACAGGCATGTGTAGATGAGTGGAGCAGAAGCTGTGACCATGCACCCTCTTCTGTTTCCTTTCCTTACCACACAGAGTGTTAACTGCTGTGGGAAGTGTTAGTTCCTTAAGGAAAAATCCTCCTTGTATTTTACATCATACTTGACAGGAACCCCTGCACCTTACAATTTCAAATGAATACATTTCATTAGAAATTTTTCTTATTTCTTATGCAACATGTGCCAAGCAGAATGTTTATCTTCATTGAATTGTTTGAATTTGCTATCAAAATAAGTAAATAAAAACATTAAGTGTAAATGACATTTCCCTATGGACATTCTCATAAAAACAAACAAACAAACAAACAAATGTGCAAACAAACAAAAAGCAAATAAAACCCAAGCAGCTGTCTGGCAAGAGGAAAATTGTATGGGTAAAAATATCTGCTTGCTTGATTCCACATGCAGCTGTTTTTCAGGGAATGGAAATGCTTCATTGTGGAGGCCTCTAACCTCATACAGGCAGAACCTGATTACGTGAGGCTGGATTGTGGAGCTGTAATATGTGTTGGCAAGCACTTTCTCAGCAGGTACAACGACATAAGTAAGTGCCCACCAGCACAGAAAAGGTCCTCGCAGTTCCACCTGCCTGTTGATATACTTACAGAGTGAATACTGGACTGAACTCCATTGTACACACAAGTTAACTAGCAGAAAGAGCTAAATACATGGAAATGGGCTAAGCATGCAGGCCTGAATACAGATTATTGCCAGGGGTAAATTCAGTTACACAAAACATACATTCTTCCAGCATGTTTGTCGGGTTCATCCCATGCACACAGGGCTGAACATGACCAAAATAAAACAGTTTTTTGTAATTTTACGACTTTCAAAATAGGAAAAAACCAATTGATTAAAACCAAATATGTCCCTGAGGATTCAAACATTTTATTGGCATACCTATTTCCAGAATGTTTTATCATGTTTCTGAAATGGGACAGGGAAAACAAAGACACCATTAAGATATGGTGTACACAAACAGAAATGTGGACTGAAACTATTGGACATCAGTTATGGTTGGAGAAAGTTTACTGGGAGCTAGGACAAGAATAACTTCAGCTATCTGCTAGTTTAATAATTTGAGATGTTTAACTATAATGAATTCTTGAATGGAGTATCGCAAATCGAAATGAATTGGCAGCAATGGCCTCAAATCGGTGCCGGGTGGGAGAGCCTCGTTCCACGGGTGCCTCCCTGAGCTGCTTTGAGTGTCAGTGCCTCTACGTGGTTCAGCACCTGGGTACTGCACAAACCTGGGGGGCTTGGGCTTGCATGGCCCTCGCAGCAGAATGGCTGGAGAATAAGACCTCTCCTAACATTCAGGTTAGGCCAAGGCTGTCTGTAGTCCTGCAAGTAGCTTTTAGGAAAATGAGAGGGCAAGGGCCATCATATGTCAAAACGCTGTTATTGAAGTAAGTACTTCTATGCTAGGGTATTTTTGTAGTTCTTCTTTTGCAAGTGTTGCCTCTGTATTAACTTGGTTTGATTTCTGATCATAAGCATTGCCCTCCAAGGGAAAAGTCTTGCTGACTGTTGATATGTTGTGTTTTCTGTTGAGTTGTTCCATCACGAACAGGATGGAACAGGAAAGGCATTCCAGGAAAGGCTGGAATGCGTCTTGTCCTCCAAGACGCATTCAAGTAGGAATTTGGGGCACACTCTGTTTTATTATTTTCATCACCTTCACTTTCCGATCTTTTCTCTGCATTGTTTTTTTACCATGCTTGTGCTTGGGTGGAAATTGTCCATTGTTGTTCCCACTTATTTATTTTATTGCTTTTCTTATTTCAGAATCTCTCTTTATGCTGGACACAGCCTCTGCTGTGCTTTCAATTAAGGAAAAATGAGTTGGTTCACATTGATACTCCTTTATGATTTAGGGCCAGTAACAGATAGAGAATCCTTCTTCAAAAGTAGTTTTTATATAATCAGCTGTGATGGTTTAATGAAAAGGCCCAGAAACTTTCTAGGCATTTTCCTGTTACCATGAATAGTGATGCATTTTCTGTAAGGGTACTATTAGATTTTGGCTAGAAAATTGCATGGTTGTTACCTTCCCTGTTACTGTTCATCACCTTCCACAAAAAAGGCCTAGCTGGTAAAATCTTGTTGTTTTTGTTGGAATACAACCTCTCATTTAAAATATTGCTGTGACCTCTTGTTCTCCAGCTTTATTCAGAGCTTTTACAATGACACTGAAGAAAGCCCAGAGCGTGGTTTTGTCAGATTGTTATCCCTGCAAAGACATCTATAGGGGTAGCCTGCTTTCTTTGTGGCAGTAACCAAACACATATGTTGACAATGGAACTAATTTCTTTCTTTTTCAAAACTTCAGTGTGCTTTGAGAAATTTTGTGTATCGCTTGCTAATAAATTTTATGATGAACAGGCATGTGTGTATGTGTGAAAAAAAAAAAAGAGGGGAATAATATCCTCCAGTATTCAAAAGTTTCAGTATAGTGACTGTCCTAGACCACTTTTGGACTCCTTTATGTATGATGTAGTATTTTAGCATTATAATAAGACAACAGCCAATTTCTTTAGGTGTTCTTTTAGAAGCCCTCATTTTCTCACTATCCATGGATTCAGAGATAATACAAACAAGGATGCTAGCACAGACTGTTTCACCATTTAGCCTTTCACAGCACATGGCACTTGATAATAGCATCCTGTTGATCTTTGTCCTCTGTATTGGGCTCTGTAAAAAGCTGTTAGGAAACAGTTTTAGAGCTGGGGACTGATGAAGGCATAGGATGCTGCTGTGTCTTTGTTTCAACTGCAGATTTTATGGAAGTATTAAAGGATTATTTCTTATCTCTGGCTAAATCTCAGGTTTCATTCCCCAATGCTAACAAAATAACACCTTTCTTTAGTATAATACATACATGCCTTCACAAATATTTTAAAAACAGTCATCCATCATGTGTTGTAACAGAAAATTAACCATCAAGAAGCAAACTTCCTAGCTTATTCTCCAAGGGTGGAATTCAATTATGCAGAGGAATCAAACAAGGTTTATGTACCATCCTAGTACATAAGGATGTATGTTTGTGCTGACTTTTTACACACAGGTAAACTCTACCACAAGGAAACAATTTTTGGTGGTGTCAGAGTACCACATTCAATTAAATTTTGTCTGTAGGACCCCTTTCAGTATTGTGTATGGAAGACAGAAGATTTGCAGAGTGGATTTTTATGCCCACTGGGCCTGGCTGATGCCCAGCTGAAGTCAGGGGAACTTTTGCAACTCCTTCCAAAATCAACACAATGGCTCCTTCACTCACTCCCTATTTCTCTTGCTAAGCCAGTTTTCTGATATTTTCAGGCACTCATGCTCTCCAGCTTGGAATCCCCACAAGGTTGGGTTTCATAACAAAAGGCAACCCTCATTCTTTTAAATCTGAATAGACAGAAGAGAGCAAGGTGAGTAACATATTTTCCTTGCTAATCTTGTTGGGATGCTGAAAGTGTGCCAAAGATTTCTTGAGGTTTTCATGGATAAGGTGTGAATGAAGACTGCAGCAGTTTGAAGTGGTGTGAAGCAAAGTGGTGTGTTGGTTTTGTAGGTTTTTCTTCGTAATTCACTGGAAAGCAGCACTACCCTAGTACCACTCCCTCAGCTATTTGCATTTTAGCAGTGAGTGTCACCTACTTAAAAATACTTAATATTGTCCTCAGTAAATGACCTCTTGTAGTCCAAAGCAATCTGTTGCTCTAGAAAGGTTCCTATCTCCTTACAGAGAGCTTACCGCACTTTGCAGACCCAACACAGAGCCCTTGAAGTAAGCAGAAAGTCTCCCAGTGACCTCAAGGGTTTAGAAAGGGCGCCCTGTGGACTACACAAGACAGGTAACACCATCAAAAGCACCCAATAACTACTGACAGTCAGTAGGTCTTCATCTCCAAATCACTTGGGCTGGCTGCATTCTCAGCAGTACAAAACACATAAAAGGTACTCAATGGTAAGCCTAAAAATTCTTCTAAGTACAAAAATACTTCTGTTTAGGAAAATTATAATTTTATGCTTTTCTTTTTTTTTTTTTTGTCAATATCTTTGTAAGCATCCCTTTAGTCATAGTATTTTTGTAAAGTACAAATATGTACTATGTGTCAAAATAAAATATTTATTGAATACATTTACTTTGTGTCTGTTGAGTTATGAGAGGACTCTGAAGTGCTTCTTTGTTGCACCTGTTGAGGCCATTTTACATTCTCTCTTGGCCGGAGACAATGAAAATTTGAAGCCTTACAGTTCTGCAAAAAGAAATCCTTGAAGAGAACTTGAATTGAAATTGAACACAGGCATTCACTGTTGGTGGCACTCCAGGAACAAGAATAGAACCACTTAAATCCTCAAGGTGTGGACAGTTGTCCCTACCAGACCCACCTCTCATTTGTGTGTGGGATGATGTGAACCAGTACTGCAGACTGATGGGTCAGCTTGTGCAACGATGCCCGAGGTGAACTGTGGCTTTCCTGATGTCCCCAGAGGAGGCAAAGCCCAGGGATTGGTTTCTTTGCTTCTCTCTTTCTTGCAAGGAGAAAGAGTGTGAGACAGTGGAGGATGGAGACTCTCACGCCATGGCCTGCATCCCCCAAACACTAGAATGGTTTTTTAGATGACTGTGACATAACTGAAGGTATGGACCCCTATGACCTCTGAGAAGAGAAGGGAATGTACCTTTCCCCAGCTTTCAGGAAGTTTGCATGGTAGCTAAGAAACTGAAGAAAATTCAGGCATTGGCAGAAGTCCAAAAAATCAGCCTTCAGTCCCTACAACTGGTCCTTCCTGTCAGAGAAATTTACTCTGGGGCAAGGAGCTGGTCTGCAGACATGGCCAGCAGCAGATTCTCATCCTGGGTTTATTTCACAGAAAGTGGTAAGTTGATGACAGCTCATCAGAAAGCAGGCGAGGTGCCCTCCCAGAGCCTCGATATCCAAGTAAGCACCACCAGAGTGGACGTGGGCAGTGGAAGCTCAGAGCTTGGCTTCATGTGCAACTCCCCCTTGAGATGCCTGGTGCTGCAGCTGTTGCCATCTTCTGGGGCTGCTTCACAAGATTCTCTCTGTCCTCACTCCATGGCTTTCCCTGAGTATCTGTTAAAAGAGGTGAAGGACAAACAAAGGCATTGTTATCCAGTTATGTGCTGTAATTCACATAAAAATGTAGAACTTTGGGCAGTTTTTTAAGGAGAATCTATGAATGACTAACTGGGCCTGTGTACAGATTCATAACTAAAGGGTTTGTGAATGGGGAGGTTAAGTTGCATTGTAGCTCTCTTTGTTAAATGATTGGGTACTTTGGATACATAAGCAATAGATTATAAGGCCTAGAACAAATAAAATTAGGTGGTGATCCACTTTAGGCTAGATATCCTTCAGCTCTTGCTGTAAGTGGTGAAGAGACCTACAGGCTCCCCTTGGACCTGCACCCACTCTGGATTTCTTTTGGTGGCTGCTCAGCTCCCCTTACTGTCTACATCCAGAATCTGATGAGAGTGCCTTTTGTCAGAGTCATGTACATGCCTGAAGTGAGTGGTGTCACAGTTCCATTTAGCTTTCCTGTATGAAGATTTAGAAGAACAGAGAACCTAGAAAATGCTAATTTCCTGCCTACCATATTTAAATTTCCTATGTACTGGATTTAGATTAAGCATACAGGGATGACTGCCTCAAATAATCTAGTTTATACAGTACAAACACATTCTTCAACCCAAGACCTAATTCAACAACTATTTTATTTCCTCACCCTGTTACAATCATTGCAACCATGAATACAATGCAATTATGCTAAATCCAACACAGGACACTAGTTACTTTTACTGATACAGTGGGATATTGACTACCAGAGAATGGGAGTGAAGGTCTAACAAACAGAAGAGAGCAAATAACAATTGGTCCTTCAAATGATAGTTCTAATTTCTGAAAAAAAAAAAAAAAAAAAGAAATATCAATACCTTTCTTTTATCTTTTTGTATTATATCAAACAGAAGGAGGTCTTGACATTCTTTGAAAGCTGCTCAGAAGCTTCCACATGAGTTATGCAAAGAGTTGCAGCTGACACATAAAAATTCTTTAAAAACAATTCTGCAACTGTGGCTTGATCCATTGGGATTGAATAAGGCAGTCTTTAATTATAGCAACCCTGAAAAGCTATGGATAGGCAGAATGTTTCCAGAGTTTGGCTGGACCTTGAGAGCTGTTTGTGAAGACAACCCTCTCATGTGTTTTAAATGGGATTTAGCCTGTTACAGGGATGAGCTTAGGCAGTTGCCTGTATGATCAGAACCAAAGTCCCTGCGTGCCTGATTTTGAAAAGATTTAACACTTTGCAGGCAGAGACCTAATATTGAAATAAATACGTCTCTGTGAGATGCAAGCTCAGGTTAAGCGTGTCCACAAGCTTTTGCAAGAAGGGTCTGATGCTGTGAATATGCGCAGGAAATCTGTTTAGTACCTCCTCAGTTTACTTCAGTCAGGAACCATGTTAAAAAGTCCATCTGCATTGCTGTAGAATTATACTGTAAGCTGTATAAAAAAATAACATTTTCTGGCCAAAAAAATTCCTGTTGTTTTAGCAGATTCTTTTTCCTTGACAGAAAATGTATTGATCTGATCCTGGGAAAGTGAATGTAGTACTCAACAGAACAGTTCCTGCCATATAATTTTGATGCTCATAAGGTTGTGTCATATTTCATATGAAAAGACTCTGTCAACTTCCACTGACTGTTGAATCTTAAAATGATTCATCCACACAAATATATTTTTCAGGAAAGCTTCTGAAGCAGAAAACTGATTTCATTGCAAAATAACAATTTAATTAAACAACATATGTTTATTTTAGAAGTATGTACATCTCTATATATGCTTATTTTCTCTTTTTTTTGTGGCTCCTATGGAAATACAATATTTAACATAATATGAAAAAAGAAATTGACTGGAAATAATATATTTTGAAGAATAAACATGTAAAAGCATATATTTGTGTATTGTAACTTTACTGTTTACTTATAACTAAAGAAAGTTATTATGTGAAATAGTTATAATTGTCAACATTTCTCGCTTTTGAATCATTCAAACTTTATATTTCCAATAATCTCAGTTTAAGTTGTATCTTCAGATTTTCATCTCAGAATGCCTGAATAGTTTTGCCAGCCAGATTTCCCATGTACCAATGTAAAATTTGATTTCTCTTCCTGCCTTTTGCAATTTCCCTTGCTCTTCATGGGAGGAACCATCCATAACAAACTAGGAGGGGAGAGCCTTTATTTGCCAGCAAATAAAGCTTTTCCAGTTAGTTCCATGAAGTTAGAGGTTTCAGCCTCAAGACATAATTACAGGTAAGGATGGCTGTTGGTGTTAGGCCATTGGCTTCAGTGGGGACACATTTCTTCCTCAAATGTTCAATTTCAGCAATGTCTTAAAGTATTTCTGTGCTGAGATGTATACAGACATGCACACACAAGAGGTTCCTCTCACTCATGTTTAATATGGCAGAACGCTTGGTATGCCCAAAGTAAGAGTGCATGAAGATGGTGGTCTTTGGTTGGTTTTGTATTTCTAAATACAGATATGACTTGCAATGAAATTTTCACCTGTTTTCATACAGATTAAAGAAAAAAAACAAAAAACCAAAAATAAAACATTTTTCACAAAGAAAAATAGTTTCCCCAGCTTATCTCTGACTGTGTTGTCAGGACCACTGTCTCACTCATGTGTCATGTTATATTTTCCCATGAAGCTTGATAGGAGTTAAACATAGAAACTTTAATTCATTTCTTAGTCCTACACCAGTCAGTATTTTAGAAACTTATGGTCAAATTTACTACTGAGTGTTACAAAGGTCATTGTTTCATAAAGCCACAATTTCTCTAGAATAGTTTTATTGCTATTTTAAAATCTTCTAGCCATTAAGCTAAGCTTAATGGTGACCTTTTGGTGACCTACTGCATGTTCACATGTTATAGTACTCAATTTGAAACCTGTGCAGACTGGAGATGAGTGCAATTCAAATGTGCCAATCCAAGTGAGACCAATTTGGAAAACTGTACCTAGAAAAACCAAAATCATAGAATAACCCAGTTTGGGAGTGACCTCAAAAATGTAGGCATGTTTTTATGTTGGCTCTTAAAGAACAAAAGAAGGCCCAGCACAAGTATTGTATGTCACTAAAATATCTTGACTTTGTTAAATTGGATTTAAAGTAGTGTAGAGACCTTGAAACAGTCTGATTGATCTCACCTCTGCTGACACTGACACTGAGCTATGGATTTTCAAAATGAAGCATCATAAACCTCTGTAAAGCATGAAGACCTGAAAAATTTAGCAGACATTTTCCATGAAATGTCTGCAGATGGAGACAAAAAATATCCTGTAATTAGTGGTACACAGACAGTCTAATGGTGCTGCAGTAGCTGGATGAAGCCAGACCCACCACATTGATATGGATTCTAATCAGGAATAAGATGGAGCAGAGAAATATATCCCAATACTGACTGAGCCCTTCACTGTATCATTTTGGTTGCCATTTAGAGTCCATGATAAAGAATTTCAGTTCACAGATACAAAAACCTTTCAAGAGAGTGATGCTACAAATGAGACACCTCAGAAGCACGGACAGAAAAAAAGATACTCCTCCCTTAGATATAACTTTTGAGGTTTCTTCCTTATTTAAGGGCTATTTTCCCTGCCATCCTTCTAATTAGTGCCGAGGAAAAGTGTTCTGCTGCCCAAGAGGAAGGAGTAGCTTTTTGCTGAGTGCAGTTGTTGTAAGCAGCTTGGACATCTTCTGGTCCCCTTGAGTAGTTACATGTTGTCTCCACAGACCTGCTAGGTCATGGATGCTCTTTGACTATGCTCTTTTATTTTCAGTTGCTAAATCAGTTACAAGAAGGAATGATATAACACTGTCCTAAGATCACTATTCCAAGTGAGCAATTGCTGCTGTAGTTGCCATAGGGATACTGAATGAATGCAGATGAGGTAGGAGATATCCAGAAGGCTCCGTGAACATGAGTTTCCCTTCAGCAGCCCAGTGTGACCAAAAGATGGGAGATTTGTGCAATTCCATAGCACTGGGCTGAAATGGCCCTCTGGCTGTCCATGTGCTCCTTTGTCCAGAGACGTGGTCACCTTGCTCACCATTAATAGTGGAACTTGGCCTCTTAGGGGTTTTGAAAAATTACCACAGGCTTCCTAGGAGCAATACTTAGAAACAGCTACTTGCTGTGAAGACTAAAATACCACCAATACTGCATTCGTAATAAATCCACCAAGGAGAAGAGTGGAAGCGGCATACATATGAGACCAAGTGGTGCATTTGGGGACCAATAGAATCTAATTTTAATAAACTAATATTTGGAGAGGAATAGCTGTTCAACAGAGGAAGGAGCTATTATATAGAAGGTGTTCAACACTATGACAGAGACAAACTATCTTTCCATGGATAAGAACTGATAAGTGAGCTGCCTCTCAGTTCAACTTATTGATGGCAAGGGGTGAAAGTGGTCAGCTGCATGGACAATGGTGATCATTTTTAGTGGAGCTGTGTATTTGCTTCTATTCCAAATAGGACTGAATCAAGGCACTAGTTATTATGAAAATAGCCTGTAAATGCAATCACTGACTTGCCTAAATAATCTCAGAAAACACTGGTGAACTTACATGATCACTTCGTGACACACACTGGCACTCACAAACTCTACCTTTGGAGCACCATTTGCTCCCCTCCTGCTCATGGAAAGAGATGGATCTTACAGCCTTGGGCTCCTCGGATTTATGCTTTCCACTGGAAGTTGCAGAGGAAGACTGATGACATTTATGATGAAAAGAATCAACTCTGCCCTCAGGTGCATATTCACAGTTGTATGTAAGGTCTGAGTTTAGCGCTAAATTATTTGGTTAAAAATACACAAATAAGTACAGACTCAGATTGTACATTTTTTTTGACATGGACACAGGTCTTAATTATTGTGGCATGACTTGGCTATTCTGAATGGATGTATTTCAGTTGTCTCCAGAGAAATTGTAGTGGTTTGCTTCAGGTCACTTAGACTATCAGCTCAGACTTTCAGCTCCCAAAATGCAAATTTTTGCTGGGAAAAAAAACACTCTGGCTGGGTGTAGGCTGCAAATCTAATGCTGTTTCAAAGTGGTGTTATCCCAAGCACTGTGCATTGGATGTATTAACAGAGTAAGATATGCTTGAAAGGATTATCTCTTGATGGTATACCAAGTTTGAGCCAGGATAATTATTTGAAAAAATGAAAGATATGAATGGGATTTTATGAGAACAGGTGTAAACATTCCCCTACTAAATGGAATGAATTAGCAGCCAAAGGGTAATCAGAAGATATATGGTAAATACACAAAATCTAGCATGTCTCGCTCAAGAGTGAACTAGATGGCAGTAGTTTCTCTATTCCCACTCACCAAAATACTGTCTGTCCCTCCTATTCACAGCGCCTCTAAGCTTAAAGCTCTGCAACTTCTAGAATGTCCTCCCCTTCCTCATTTTTAGGTATTTTATGGTATTATTAACACTATGAATTAGTACCTTTCAAAGCTGTCTGATGGAGGTTAATTAATCCCTTTTAAACCACTCAAGACTTAATTGAAATAAACAAACATTATCATATCTATCTTCCAGCTGAAGGAGATGAATCACAGAAAAGTTAAGTTGCTTCTAAAGTCATAAAACAAGTCACTAGGCAAATCAGGAGGAGAGGTAAGCAGCCCTGGACTTCTAGACTCCCACTGTAATGATTACATTAGCCTGACTTCCTAGAACCAGTATGTCTGAATGAGATAATTTTATTCAAAAGAGTTCTCAATTATAGTCACATTTAGGCTTGATTCCAGTATTGCTGTAGCCAGTGGGGAAACAGCAGCAGAAGATTTTGGTGCTAATGTATCCTTTTCAGTGGAAGGGAAGACTACTGTGAGACAGTGTGGGTGAAATAATTTTCCTAATGGGGCATTTTTTTAATGTTAGCAGGTGTTAGTATTATAAACTTGCAAGAAAGGGCAGGTGCTGTCTTCCTGTCTAATCTCATCTTCCTTGTAAACCTTTACCATAGCTCTGATTTCCGAGGTCAGGCGCAGCTCCCTCCGGCCGCATCCATGGATGTGCAGAACAGCCTGGATGCAGGAGGGGTCACTTGGCCCTTCCTGCTGTTGCTGCAGAGCCTGCCCTGCTTCCCAGTGCTTGGTGAAGCCAGGCAGGTCACAGAGGAGAGCTGCTGTCCCGCATGGGTGATGATGCAGCCCCTGCCCGGGGACTGATGGAGGGGGGAAGGTCTCCGAGATCTGGTGGCTGCTGCAGGTGACCCCAGCCAGCAGTGTGTGCTGTGGGTTCTTCAGGGACAGTGGCCTCTGCAGCATTTAGGCAGAGTACCTAGTCTCAAACCAACCCTTGGGGCTCCACAATAAACTGAAATAACATGGGCAACAGCTTTCTGAGAGATGCTGATCATACCCTCCATCACCCCAAGGAGCAAAGCCATAGCGGGGCAGGTGTACCAGGCCTCCCTCCTGCTCTCTCCCCGAGGCAATGGGATAACCATCTGTGCACTGCTCTGGTATGTCAGCACTAAACACCCAGTTTGTCCATGACACGCTTTATCTGCCGTTCTGTACACAGCCTATTGACACATGACAGTGGCAGCAGCACCTCAGTGACTTTCCTGATTTCTCCTGTGTATTCCTGGTTTCCACTGGCACAAGAGAAATGGATCATTGCTAGGCAGCTTTTTACAGAGTGACTGGACCAGCAGTGGAAGGAGAAAGAGCTCACATTTAATTTCTGCTTGAAAAATATCAGTGATGAAAAGGCCTTGTGCTAAACTTCCGTGATGGTAGACTTTCAGCCTGCTGAGAGTAGTTTAGACCAGACAATTGAATAACTCTTACTATTAAGAGCAGATTTAAAATTTCTTAATCAATGCAATCATACACACAAAAATTTCAGTGTAACTGTAATCCTCATTAGCACATGACACCATGCCTAATTTCACCTGCAATTACCTGGATAGACCATGTAATTATGCCACATAATTACTTGTGCATTTTACAAATGAAGTTGTGTGTCTGCAGCTCAAGATGATGCAGCTCTTTCATGTCAACCAGTCTTCTGGTGTATTTTCCACCAAACGTGTTCTTGTTATTTAAAAGAAGTTGAAAAAAGTCAACCAAGAGTGCAAGAAAAAAAATGAACTTTTTGGTTTAGGCAATGAATTTTGCTTTAGGAAGTTAGGATCAATTGATGGAATTTATTGACAGAAGCTTGTTTAGAATCTGTAAACTATTGTAAATTAAACCTGTTATGGTTGATATCTATCAAACCTCTGAATGAGCTCTAGGCTCTCACTGAGGGCATAAAGAGATGAACAAATAGGAAATTCCTAGGCAGGAAATAAAGCCAGGCCATGTTCTCAACTGTATCTAAATCTACTCAGTGTAGCAAATAGCAGGAATTACACTGGTGTCAGTTATAATTCCCAAATACATTGTGATAATCTGTTTCAGTCTCCACATAGGTTTACAATATAGACCTTATCATAGTTTACACTATGGAAAAGCAAGACTACCTCTAGAGGCCAGCTGTGTCAACTCTGGCTGCTGGACTCCTGCCCAAGTTGTGCAGGCAGTGCAGATATCACCCATACAGACAAAAGGCCTGATAGGCCATTGCCTTGTATCTTACCCTGCCCTCTAATTGTGTTTGTTCAAACAGAAACGGGTATAAAATGCCACAGGTCTGACTGCACTGGTCGGCAGCCCCATGTAGGGAGTGGGAGGAGAGCCTTACAACTGACTGGTGCTGCATTAACTTTTCATTAAAAAAAAAAAATCTCAAAGACAACTATATTAAAATATATTTCATATGACCTCACTCAAAAAGTTTTATTCTTTATTTTAATCATTTTATTGTTTCTTCAACAAGAAGAAAGCAGTTTTATAACAAAAGCAGTTAGAGAAAAGAATTCGGTTGGAATAAAACCTGCCAAGAAGAAATGCAGTCATTCAGTAATGCCATGAAACAAAGTCAAATTCACGCCATGTTTTCCTCATCCCAAACACAAAGTATGAGCCAAAACAAATTTAGGTGCTTAATATGATCCCCAGTAGTGCCAGGTCAGCTTTATTTTCAGTTAGTAACATAGCCATTAAGTTCCTACAAAACAAAGCCCGTTGCAGCAAGTGCAAGCTCAGCCCTAAACACATGGGACAAAAGTTAGGGTAAGTGGATAGGGAAGCCACCTACAGATCTCTAATCCCAATGACACCTTTAGAAAATTAGGCAGTTCTAATGGGTGCACTTTCCCTGGAAGGTGCAAGTAGCCCAGTTGTTCCTTCTAATGGTTGCAGGTAGCTGCATCTTGCTCTCTATTGGGGGTGAGGATATTTGGGCAAGATAAAGAGAGAAAATATACAAAGGAAATCCCCAGAGACAGAAATTACAATACCTTGTCTATAGGCTGTGACAGTCAATGTCAGTCTAGAAATCTTAATATTTGGCTTTGTGTATGGGCTCTTGGTAGCCCATTAAAGAAGAATGAAGAAAGGTGAACCACCATCATTAGTTTTCTCTTGGGTGCTAAATCGGACCAGAGTCAGCTGAAACCAAAACTTCTTTTATTAAAAGGACATTGTGGGAGTCTTAACTCCAGTGCTAGTCAGTACATTCTCAAAAATATTGGTAACATATTTGTAGAGGCATAAAAATCTTAGGCAAACTATTTTGCCATTTTTTTGTGAACTTATGCTTATGAATTTATACTTATGCTTCAGAATTCCTGTGTAATTTTGCTCCTAATTTTGATTACAATTTACTTTTTTTTTAACAGCCAAGGCTGACATTTTAAAAGGTATTTGGAGTGTTTACTTCTTAAACAGCTTCTAAAACATATCCAAGGTCCTGTTTTTTCATGTAGAAATAAGAGTTTTCAGTATCCTACTAGATAAAGTTTACAGGATTTAAAGTTTAAATCTCCTGTCACTAAATCTGTAGCAAAGTGACAAGATCTATTTCATGCAGTGATTTAAATGTGTAGATCTCAAAGCCCTTGAAGAAAGAGTCTGTAATCATCAACACTGATGATCACTGCTGATGGGGAACCTCAGGAGATAAAGGGGTTCAGTGAAGGTCATGCAGCAGGCCAAGATCTGAACTGCTCCCTGCTCTGCTTGGAGCTGGGCCAGCACTCGATCCCATGGGTGCTGCTGCTTTCACAAGCTGATATATATATATATATATATATATATATATATATATATATATATATATATATATATATATATATATATATTCTTTTGCTTCAGGTAGTTTGGAACTAAGAGTGCAGCATTCAGCCAGATTGCATGCACATCCTCCCCACCCTGTCCCATGCTGTCTTTTTTCCTCTCCTCCTGTTTACTGTGTCTGTGATAGTTTTTTTTTTTTAACAAGGATTTGCTGGAAGCGGTAATTGCTAATGGGAAAGTACTCTGAAGACTGTAACAAACAAAAGCCATCATTTGGGTTTAACTGATTTATTCATCACCTTGCTTTGCATAAAAATCCTTGTGTTCAGCTCTCTTCTATCATGGGCAACAGGTCATACCATCTCTCTTATAAATGTATCACTTTACCGGATAGTTTTCCTTTCCTCATCTTCCTTCTGGAGGATTCCTCCAGAGTCTTTCTGATGCAGGAGGTACAAACTATCTGTTGTCAGCTTACTCATAGCTGACAAAAATCCAAACCTAGACCTTGTGTTTCCATGCCAGCATTACTCATTGGGTTAAACACTCTCCTAAGTTATATGTATCTCTGAATGTGTGCTCCCCACAAGCCTAAGTTTGCTATACTGGGAAAGAGAAGATTTATAATGTGTTAGTCTAATGAATGCAGGGCAAAACCCCATTTCCTTCTGCTCCCTTTATCTCTAGCTAAATACTATTTAGATGGCTTAAGTGAGATACACACCATGTAGTGGTGGCTCTGTTGTGCTGTGCAGGGACTGCTTATATCTCCAGGAGAGATGGCAAAAGGGAGATCTTGCAGGAGTTTGGCATTACTGTGATTGTCATCCTACTCTCTGATTAAGATTTTTTCAGGCTGGATCGGTGTCCTTCCTACACCACTCTGACACAAGCATGGATCCCTGTCTGCCCTGGATTGCCCTCTGTGGGTCATCACAGCAGTTAAATGCCACAGCCCCTTTTATATGCTGCTCAGTGGAGGCTCCCTGAAGCTAACTTGGAGATTCTGCTGCTTTGAGACATGCTCCAGATGCATTCTGAGAATAATCTCCACTCATTTCTCTCTCCTTTTTCTCTGCGTGGCCTAAGAGCCTATGAAGTTATTTGTTATGGCATTTTTTACAAATTCAGTGTATCTTATTAGATATGGTATTTTCTTCAAGAAATTTGCTTTTGAAGTTATTATTTTTCTGTCTATGTCTTTGATGAATTTCTAGCTCTCTTTCTTCTTCTGCACTGAGATAGATGTAAATTTTGCACTGAGTGTCTGCAATTCTGCATTGGAGGACTGCATACTTTTTCCTGACCAAATTCTATGCAAACAAGTGAATATATCTCCCTTATTTCTTACTCCACTGGACATTTCCTTGACATTGCAATGCTAACGATGTGATTTACTTCTTGTATTCCTTCTGCCTTCTAATAGCATGGCTGAGTCACAAGAGAAGGAGTCTCCAGTCTGCTCTTTGAAATAACTGGCTATTCACCTCATGGTGTTGCTGAGCTCTCCTCCCATCTTCTTTGTAGACTCTTTGGACTCTGACATCAATTCAGTTTGTACACTGCAAAACACGAGTATTGAACCACTGAGTCCATGACTATATGAGCTCTGTCCCAGCAAATTGTTAAGAGGTTACAGATAAACAGAAAATTTTGCTAAATTAGAATTTGCCTAAAGAGAAATTCAGAATCCACAAAATGGAGAATCACAGGAAGACATGGATAGGCTTGTCTTCTTGATCTGAAGAGGCTGGGAATTATTAAAGAGCAAATGTATTTTAGAATTTTTATGCTTTCCAGCATAAATTCCTTCCACCTAGTATACAAATCCAAGCCATCATTTGTCTGACTAACCCATCATCAGATCCTTGGTAGATGGAGATTTGCTTTTGCTCTTTATTTTCAATTTATTGTTTAGCAGCATTACAAAGAGAAAGAATGAAAGGAAAAAGGAAAAACACAGGTAAGAAGCAATTTTAAAAATACCTCAAACCATCAAAATATACATGTTGCTCTTAACAGTAAAAAATATTTGGGGATGACTAAAAAAAGTTTCTGGAAAGCCACACTGCTGTTATGACAAGGTTATCAATCTGAGGAAGGACCTATCCAATATTATATAGATGTCTGTGGTGTAGGTATCTCAGCTGTAGGTATCCACAGCTTAACAAGTCATTCCAGGCTTCCTCTGAGTCCACAGAAGGCAAAACAAGCACACTGAGGCTGTGATTCATTGCATCTACTGTGGGTCTAAAATAGGTGATATAAATCACATCTTGTAAGTACCTGATTCCTTCCACTGACTGTAAAGAAAAACCAGTCTAGATGTAGGGATCTATACCTTGTAGGCCTTTGAAGACACATGGAGTGGGTGTCAGGTCAGACTCACAGCGTGTTTAAGTACAACGAGATTCAAAAAGAAAATCTGGGGGCAAGGAAAGCAATCAAATATGGGCAAGAAATGTTAGAACAGGTAGCTGAAGACCTGATCAGGTTGATCACAGATTAGTCAGAAAAAATACATAAGTTGCAAGGCATTGCAGCTTGGACCATCTGACCATACAAAATGAATATGATGGACATACTGAAGAGACAGAAGAAGAGTGCTAGTAAAAGAGTACAAAGCAAGCATCTCCCTAATTTACTCTATGTCCATACATTCCTTCATACCTACAGCCATACTTTTACCTCGTTATTTGTGGGTTTAGCAAGAATTAACTAAAGTCTGACTTTGATCCTTTAGAACTAAATTTTGCATCTCCACTGAATCCACAGCTGATCCAATGCAAGTTAAACCACCCCACATCTAAATGGATTTAAAATGTTCTGATGTTAGTGAGGGCACAGTTTTTGATCTGTATAAATGCCCATGGTCAATTTTTGCCTTGACATGGGTTCTTTCTTCACTTATTCTCCAAAAGTGGTTCTGCTTCTCTTAGGGTGGTGGCACCAGAGAGGTCCCTTTGGAAGGGAGACCAGCGAGAAGCTGTTGAGGGATGTGTCACATGGTCGTAGAGTTCACCACTGAATTTAGCCCCGAGTCTGAAAAAAGAAATGGGTTATTAATTATGGAATTGTCTTGAAATTTACTATTTCACAGATAATAACCTTAGCAGGATTCTGGAAATACTAATGCAAATTACCAGACTGTTTTTAAATGTCTTCAGATCATCTGCACAGATGTCATGTAACATACAAGTACGAGGAAGCTTGAATTTATCTTGAGATTTAACTTGTTTTTGCCCAAAAAGTAAAAGCAGTCACAATTTTAGTCAAGATTTAGTAAAGATTATTTTCCAGAAAATAATAAACTCAGTCTTAATTTGTGTTTCCGTTTGGACTGATGGCTGTTTATTGTATGTTCTTGTCTATAAAACCTCTCAAGGAATTTCATAATTTCAGAATGGCTTTTTTTATTGACACCCATTTCCCCAGAGTACTCTTCATAATTTGGCTACAGTTCTTGATAATTGATTTTTATTGACAGTGAGACTACTCCATTTGTTTGACTTTTTCAAACATTAGCTGCTATATATGTTGTTTAAACTGTCAACGTTTCCTCATATTCTCATTAAATCATCCCATTCACCTCTCTAGGAAAAGGCAAGTCAGATCTGGCATTTGTTGCTCTCAAGGAGAAAAAGAGGGGAAATGGTAGCTTCACCTCACTGGAATTGCTTTTTCTGACTTACAGCTGTGTGTGCTGAGGATTCAGGGAAGATGGGCAAGGGCAACCACCCTCCATGTTGTTGTTCCAAGGCTTCTTACAGAAAAATTATGATGTAACCTTTAATAAAAATTATTTCTTACCAGTCTTTTCCATGATTCACCCTTGAGCTACAGTAGACCACTGTCAAGCTTTGGGCATCTTCTAGAGCATTTGTGATTCAAGGATTTCCAAGCAAGGAAATCCTGAGGAAAAGCAAGGCATTCTGAAGATGTGGAATAAGCAGCCAGTGACAACAGATGAATGGCTGCCTGTGATTTTGGTGGATGGGATTTGGTGTCCACAATGGTTGCCTCTTTCTCAAACTCAAACCTCTAGCTGGAATCCAGAAAATTTGATCTGGCTCTTCAGGGAAAAAGGAAGGGCAGCTTTAGAAAAACAGGCGCGGTTTATCAGCTGTAGATAACAGTGATTTTTTTTCTTTTGTTTTTCAACATCCTTGTTCATGAGGCCACCACAAGCTGTTATTAGGCACAGACCAGCGGGCATGGGACAATTAATTAAGAGTCTCGGAAAGTTCAACTCATCCCATTTACCAACCACTCTGATCACCGCACATAGCTTTCTACTGGGGAAAAGCTGTAAATTATTAAAAATTGAAAAAACAGTTGAGTTTTGAGGTTTTATCACTAGAAATTAGATTGCATTTTTCTTTAGTTAAAAGTTACTGAAAATAATAATTGGTTTTGTGTTGCTCAGATACTTACTACCAAGAGAGTTGTTTCTTGCAGATAAGGTATCAATTACTTGATGACTTTTGCTCCTTTTAAGTCAGCAACTGATAAGCATATTAGATGCAGAATCAGAGGAAGCCTTAAAGATATGATCTACATCCTATGCACCTGTGCCTAACCCAAATGGAGAAAAAAAATCCTAAGAAAAGAATATGCACAATGAGAAATAAGATCCATATTTTACTGTCTGTTTTATGTCTCTGTTATGTTGATTAGTACTCAGTTTGAGGAACTAGAGCTACCATGATTCCTCTTGTGTTTTCTATATTTTTCTCTGTTCTCCATCTGAGAAGGATGCACTGGGAATGCAGCCTGGACCTACATTTCATGCAAATTAATATCGCTCACTAAAATCAACAGATCTACAATGCTCTAAGCTGCTAAGGATCTTTTCCTACATCTTATTTATATATATTCTCAGGATGGACATAATATTTTAGTTCATATTAAAGTGTAGAGTTCATCATAGCACTAATCTCTAAGACACCGGCCTGCCTATCTTCTGTGATAAAGGAATTACATTTCTTCTGTTGTGATGATAAATATCTACAGTTCCCAGGAAGATGACTTGCTGGAACCTAAATAAATTGATCATACCCTACTCTGTGGTAGGAATTGAAGTGATGTGACTGCTGACCTAACCAGCGAAAGAGATCTCTTGGTGTTACTGCAGTTAAGATAGCAAGACTTGCTGGTGCCACTCCTGGGTGGACAGTGTTGGTTTATTATGTGTGTGTGGGATTGACCCTGGCTGGATGCCAGATGCCCACCAAAGCACTGTCACTCCCCTCCTAATCAGGGGAAAGAAAATAAAAGGAAGACTCATGGGTCGAGATAGGGACAGGGTGAGATCGCTGAACTCTTACCATCTTGGGTAAAACAGACTTGACTTGGGGAAAATCAAACCTTAAGATACCTTCCCCCTAGTCCCCCCTTCTTCCCAGCCTCAACTTCACTCTTGATTTTTCTATACCTATAGCTCCCGCTCTACCAAAACATTGCCCCAAAAACTCAATACAGTGCTCTGATGAAAAAAAAAGAATTACAATTTTGTTATTGTTATTGTGGCCATGAAAAATATGTGGGTCAGGTATGGGGTACCAATAAATTGCCACAATATATATTGCAAAAAAATGTAATAATTTCCAGTAGACAGAGTTCAGGCCTGTCACAAGATTTAACTCAGTCCACTGTCTGCTCCTGATTTTTCCTGAAGCCTGTCAAACTTGGAGAGGGAACAAACAATGTTCCCAGGTCAGAGGTTTGGTACCTCTCAGCCTTCTTCCTTCTACCATCTTTCTCAGGGACCTCAAACTGTATTAACAAGACACAGATATGCTAAGTGACCAAAACAGAGGTGTTGCCTTATTCATGTGGTTGACTGTGGAGCTATGCCAAGTTGCTTGCTGGGGACTGTAGGACATGCTCTTCAAGTGTTGGGAAAGCATGGGATCAGGAACGCTGAACAGAATTTCTGCTTATTTGATGGAAGAGTGAGGGCCAAGATCTGTTGAGGTCAAAAGGCTGAAGAATGTTGATGCAAAGAAGTGGTTCTCAGGCAGTGGTTTGCAGGCATCATTGTGCCTTAAAACTGGGACTAAGAGCAAAGTATAAATTGCCTGCGGCACATCACCTACTCAGCAGTTTTACCCACGGCCAAGTCACAGGTCTCTGGCTTAACCAGTAAATATTCAGCCTCTTTTGAAGAGGCTGTGAGCATAATTTATTAAATTATCACTTTTCAAATAAATATTTATTTATTTTTAGGCTCCTGAGTGCACTTTCTCTTTTTATTGATATTACTTCACACTTCTAATGCGTGAAATATTTCCAGTTGCAATTACAAAGGGGAACATTTCTTTGTTGTTCTGTCAGAGTTTTATGGTCTGGATAGCATTTAGCTGTGGTGAGTGTCTGCCATTTCTGTTTGTTATTTACTGTGTTTGTTACAACAGGAGAGGCTGAGAACTGGACAGCTAATACATCAGATGGATTTGCCAGAAGGGCACGTAAAAAGCTTTGCTCCAGGCGATTGTTGAGGGCTTCTCCAAGTCATCACTGCCAGGAGCGAAGTCAGGATCCCTGAGTGCACAGTGCAAGCTGCCATGGATAGAGCCACATCATTGAGCAGGGAGCTGAAAGCACTGGCAACAGGGTGGCTGCTGGAAAGGTGGAGGAAGAGGGACTCTGAAGTAATTCAGGGTTTTCTTGCTAAGCCATACTTTGAGAAATACAGAGTCAGAAATGTTGCTTTGCCCTGCAGGGCAATGCTGAGGGACAGCTATGGAAAAGGGACTTGGAGAAGGCAACACAGGTAAATTGTTTTGCCTGGCATGAACCAGCATTTACCAGTAGAAGTGGGAATGAAATGTAGCTCCTCATATTCTTAGCTCAGCACATTACTCAATGACGCTGTCCTATTTGATCAGCTTTCCAAAATGGCTGTGCTCACCCCACCGTCCCCAGCCCCCAATGAAGTAACAAGCCACCTACGATATTTTTTCTGCCCTAGTTTCTTTAAAAAAAATCACAACACCGCCAACCACTTTTGCACAGCAGTCTCGGTCGTCTTTCACTACGCCGGTCTATCCAGCCTGTTATTTAAGTTCTCCCTGAAAAAAATCCCACCACTTTCTTCCACAGTGCCCACACAAAGTGAGTCAACGTTCTTTCCCATTCATCTCAGAGAGACCAGGATTGCATCCAACATATTTTCTCAAAAAAAAGACAAAAAGGAAGAAGCATGGGTAAAACCACCAGGACATTCATATAAATCAGCTGAATAGTTGCACAACTGTGTTTCTACAACCCTTAATCTTCCACATTCACACCCCCCCCACTATCAAACATACCATGTGGACCAAGATTGTGACTATTAACTAACTCTGTGCATAACAGAATATTCAAAATCCCAAACATAGTAGCAACTTTTTTCCTCATGGTGATTATGCTTCTCTTCCTGAGACAGGTTACCCAGTTAGAGTAAGTCCCCCTCTCCATTGCTATAGAAGTCTATGTCCTGGGTGGTGATTCCATCTCTGCACAGCTGTCCAAGTACAGCCTCATGGACTCAGGCAGCAACACAAAAGCTTAATTTCTGTGATACAGATCTCATTTCTTTCTGTATTGTGCTTTCTAGATGTTGCATGTCAGCAAGTCTCAGACCTCAGCCAGACTTTAACAGCCCTGGTGCGTCTTCATGGGGTTTCTGAAACGTAGAAGCAGCAGTTATCCCTCTTTTACACCCAGGATGTTCTTTGTGCCTCTTCCTTCAGAAAACCAGAAGAAAAAGCAGAAGCATCTTTGAAACATGGCATGGGAAGACTGAGGAGTAGCTTCTGTGAGCCCCAGGGCCAGTGCTCTGGGGCTGGCAGCAGGATGCTGGCTGTGGGGAGCATCTATGTGGAGTGTGACCTGCCTGGTGTCATGGCTCCAAGTCCAGGAGGGGGAAAGGCATCTGTGCTGTGCCCAGCACAAGCAGGGAGCGTGGCACGTACTGTTTGGCACACTCCAGCTCTCTAACCTCCTCAGCACATAGCTGCCTGCTGAACAGCATTTCTGAAAAAAAGGCCCAAAACAAAAAAAAACCAAAACACACCCAAAGACCCAACAAGCTGTTTATTTATAAGTTTCTAAAATTCATGAATTTCAGGTATCCAGCTTTTCTTATAAAATACATTCAGATTAAAAGGAATGTCAGTGTAAACATGGAGATGACAAAGCAGGCTGTTTCCCATCACACTGTTCAGAAAACTTACATTCCGTTAAATTCTGCAAAACCCTTTCTGTAGAAAGCCCCTTTGAAGATGTTGTTTCTTCTAGTTTCTGAGTAATTATGATTGGTAATAAATTTCAGCTTCTCTGAGAATAAGTTAAATTGTACAAGTGATTTCAGTGAGACTGAGATTTGGACTCATGGTCTGGACAGCACTGGTTTTGACAGACGTAGCTTTCCTGGTATTCCAAGAACAGTGTTGTTGTTGAGGTTTTTACAATTCAGAATAATATAATGCCAATTGTTTAAAAAAAGCTTAAAGCTGAAAATGATTTGCTATTTTTAAAACAAATACTCTGACCACTTGCCTTTGTATTAAGTCATAAAGAAAAAAATAAATGTGAACCATTCTTCTGCTGTCAACAATTAGAGAAACTGTATCTGAATATGCGCAAAGTTATACCAAGGTACAAGATATGCTCATGAAAACACAGAATGCAAAAATGTTATGCTAACTGATCATTTCTGCAGTTAAGGACATGTTGTTGGATTTTTAGAGTCAATGTGCATGTGTTAAAGGAATCAATGTGCCACTGTTCTGTAAAATTCACCTCTGTGCAGAGGGCCCCATGCAACACTTCTGGAGTGTGTTTCAGCCTTGCAGAGGTCTCCAACTGAGCAGGAAGGAAGATTTCATCCTCTCCCAGAAGAGACTTTAGGAGTGATCACCAATAAAAGAGTGAGAAAACTCACTTTATGTAGTATCTAGCCCTACAGCAAGCCAGGGAAGAAATGGTTTAAGATTAAACAGGTCAGGTTTTAGTTCCTCTGAACTGCCAGCTGGCTTCACCCACTGGAGTACTCCGAGCTTTGCACTGGATCTGTACATTGGGTTAGCGCTGAAGTGTGAGTGAATCACAGGGAAATGATAAGCCACAACTTAAAAACAGAAGGAAGGAGTCCTGCCAAACAGGAATAATTGGCTGCAGGCATCAGCTTTCCCCAGTCTCCGGCTCATTCATATCTGCAGAATGGCTCTACAAAAGCGTCAACATAAATTTGACATTCGTATGGAAAACCACCTCTAGGTGGAAGTGTTGACCCTGCAGACAGAGATGAGATCATAAATATCTATGTGGCAGGAGTGATGGCAACATTTTTTTTAGAACTACTTCCTCTGATATTTTGCTTGAAACTGTAATTAGATGAGGTGCCTTGAGATTTATACACCTGTGAGCAGGTTGCAAAGCTCACTGGAGCCAGGAATTCTTTTCTCTCTGTGCCCTGATCCAGTGACTATGGTTCAAAGAAGCACTTCAAAGGACATTATCCTGGGTGAATGCAGCAGCAAAGGTGCATTTTTGGTTTTGAACACATGCTTATGTGCAGTCCCCAGACTCTGTGCTTGCCATCTTGATCATGTTTTGATTGACATTGCGGCCTAAACCTGTGCTTCTCAGCTTATTCAGTGCCACAGAAAGTTTTGATTTTACACGGACAAAACAAGAACATAGTTCCTACTTTCTCTTTCCCTCTTTAGAGAACAAATTGCAAACTCCTGACTCCATATTTGAGTAAGTCATTCAAAGCATGAGTCTTGTACTTCAACTGCTGCAGATTTTAAGTGCTATGTAAGACTAGATGCTGTTTTTATTACTGCTTTGTAGAGTGAAGGTATGATTCAGAAGGGATCAGAAACCATCCTTCTCAGACTGATTTCTGCACAGATCAGAGTAAGATGGACCGTTCAGTTCACTTTTCCAGGTGATTGTGACACTTCTTCCTTTTTTTTCATGTACCCCACCTGTCCATTGCCCTCTTAATGTTTTAATAATGGTAAATAATTTCAGAAAGGTTTCATTTTCTTTATTTATCTTTCTGTTTCTGTTTTATACTGAAACCTGATAAGGGCTTCTTTTGGGTTGGGCCAACATTGTCATCAACAGCCAAATGACACTGGAGTACAGCTAAGCACTCTTTATCCATAGGTATGTTTCATTTACTGTCAAACCTAGTGTTTATATCAACTGTACATGTCTCACTTACCATTTATCATGCAGCAGAGAGTCTGGAAGGGAGATGAGACTATTGCTGGTACATCTTAGAACTCTGTGATCACAGCTTGTACCTACCTACAGAGACAGTGGTTCTGCTCCACTTTCTACCTCAGTGAATTTGCTTGTGTCTCTTACCCATCTGATGAGTGGTATAAATGCTGTACTACCAGGTAACCTAAGTGCAGCCTTAGTGCTCACTACTGGTAGCTCTGTTCCTCACTGTCTGAAATAATCCTTTGAATTGGAGAGCAAGGTTAAGCCGAGAGCAAGGTTAAACTGAAAGTGAAATACCGACAGAATAACTTTGGATGTGCATACATGGCCAGCTAGTAAAACTTGTGCCAAATGCTTTGAGCATTGCCTGAGCCTCTAGGAAGGGCTGTGCCATTAGTGCTGCACCTAATGCAGTTACTAGTTACTAGTACTAGTTACTGCACATTAATGCAGTAACTAGTGCTTCCACTAGCTACTCCTCACCAGCACAGTTACTCCTCACTAGCTTCCAGTGAAGGACTGTTTAGTTTTCTCACCATCACCATCACCATCAGGTCATGTCTTAAAACAAGCTTCCCAAATGCCATTGAATTGTCCTGTAAAGGTGTTTGTGTGCATGCAAACAACCAAGTCAATGAGAGAATTGACTTCCTTCCACACTGAAATGAGGCCTTAATTAATTTGTTCTTTGGAGGGAAGTGGCCAAAAGAGGAAGAGAGAGAGAGCTAAGCCAGAAAACAGATGTTCTCAGAGACTGGTCAGCTCTCCAAAGAGAGATGGGAGTTGCTGGACCCAAAATAAATATTCTGTAGCCCACTGGTAAAGAAGAATATATAATGTTTTTGTATGTTATATCTTTATTCTTATGTATACATAGATAAGTGTGTAAGTATACTCACTATGTATCTCTCTCTCTCTCTTGGATTGGCACAAACATAAAGCTTATTTCCTTAGTCAATATAAGCCCAGATCTATTACAAAGCCTCAGCCATTTCATGAAGAGCTTTATACTTTCCATGATAATATCAGCAGCTGTGATGGTTTGTGGAACAGGGAGATTGTGTTATTTGGCTGAGCTCAGCTCTCTCTGCCAGGAGAAACGAGGAAAGTTCACAATTGCTGAACTCCACATGATAGCTTGTCCCAGTGCACTTCTCACTGAGATTGCCCACTGGTCCTGTTAGAGTCAAATGCGGATGCTCCACACAAGAATGGAGCTAGGAAAGAATTTTTATCACCTCCACTACAAAGAAAACTAACAATGTTTAATAGAGGCACTTATTTAAAGAAATTAAGAACTAGATGACCAGCAGAAAAATAAAGTTCTTCTTAATAATGGGTTGTGCATATAACCTTTCCTTCCAGGCACAAGCCTTTGCACTCTGTTTTATACAAAACATGTCATTTTCTCATAATTTCCTCAAGTATCAAGTACTAGGAAATGGCTTGTTGTTCATAGGGTAGCTCACTGATTGATTATGTGTTCATACAGAGTTAAAGTACCATCTTCTTTATATCACTGTAAATTGCATGAATTGCCACAATCTTTATTGAGGAATTTCACTTTACTGTGAATCTTTGTTATCATTAAAATATTTGGACTTGTCAACACAGATTTCTTGTAGTTAGTCTGGAAATTTCAATCTTTTTTTATCTGGTTAGCTAAATGGTCAAGAAAGAAGCTCAAAGATGCAGCTGCACACTTGGGTTTGTGCTTTGGATGCTCGTGTCTTTTTGCACACCCTCTTTATTAGGGAAAAAAATCTAAATGGCAGAGCACTGTATCCTGCAAGCATTTCATTCCACCCACACAGTTCTTTTTCTTTAAAACAGTGGCTTATTCCCAACTGGAAAGGCAGCAGTCTAGCTAGAAGACAGGTTATGTTCAAGAGAGAAAGGAAGGAGGTAGCTGAATCATAGCAATTTAGCTCCGGCTGGGTAGATGTAAATCCAGCCACTGGTTGCTGCTATCACAGGCATAGTATGATTTTGGATACAGGGAATGGCATATTGTTCTGGGTAATGAAGGCTAGAGGTCAGAGCAGGCTATGCATTTGCCTTTATTGCTAGCACTCCAGCAGGTGCAATATTCATTGCCTCTGTTCCATGCACAGCCATCTCTAGCATTACTAATGAAATGTCAAATCATATTTTTATTTACTTCCTTTCTTCATCACCTGCAAATAGCCATGTTGACAATCCCCAAACCAATCATTTGCGGGTTTCTAAGGATGCCATCAGTAAAAGTCAGTCATCAGTAAGGAGCAACGTTTTCTGGAAATAAAATAAATAGGTTCATTTAAGGCTTTTCATAAAACAAATGTTGCAACAAAATTAATTTGTCCAGCATTAGTCATCACCCTTTCAGCATGTTAATACTGTTTCTTCTGGAAGAAACCGGATTTTTGAGGGGTTGAAAATATCCTCTGTTACACTCAGCACTCACAAAGGGCAGAAAAGGCACATTTCTGAGTGTGTCATATTAACACGCTTCACTGTCCTGCATGTCCAAGTCATGCAGGCTGGTTCTGGTCATAGATCAGTTGTTATTATTTTCCCATGAGTAGCTACTTACACCTACTGTCTTGTCAGAATCTTTGCTGCAACAGGCAGGAGGATGGCTCTTTTTTGTGTTGATCTGCCCCAGAACCAGGCAGCTTCTAAGGAACATAAACCATCTAAGAAGAATGGTAATCATGGTGGGTGACTCCCTTCTGAGAGGAACAGTGAGCCTCATATGTTGACCAGACCCACCCCACAGGGAGGTCTGCTGCCTCCCTGGGGCCTGGGCACAGGATACAACTGAGAGACTGCCTGGGCTGATTCAGATTATTACCCACTGCTGATACTCCAGGCTGGCAGTGATGAGATTGGAAAGAAGAGCGTCAGGGCAATTAAAAGGGACTTTAGGGCACTGGATCAAGTGATTGATAGGGCAGGAGCACAGTCCTCAGTCTGTTTGGTGACTGAGAAAAACTGTGAAAAGGACAGGAGAGCCCAGGTTATCAACAAGTGGCTCAAGGGTTGGTGTCATCAGCAGAATTTTGGATTCTTCAATCAAGGAGCAACTTTTATGGCACCTGGCCTGCTGGAACTGGATGGGCTCCATCTTTCTGTTAGGGCAGAAGGTTTTTAGCTCTTGAACTGGCAGAACTTGTTGAGAGGGCTTTAAACTGGATTTGAAGGTGGAAGGGGATACAGCTGGGCTGTCTGGAAGCAGGCCCAAGGGTGGTAAGCCTGAGAAAGGAGCGAAATCAGCAGCCCAGCTGAGGTGCATGTACACTGGTGCACACAGCATGGGTAACAAACAAGAAGAGCTGGAGGCCGTGGTGCAGCAGCAGAGCTGTGATGTAGCTGCCATCACAGAAACGTGGTGGGATGGCTCACATGGCTGGAGTCCTGCACTGGATGGCTACAAGCTCTTCAGGAGAGAGAGAAGAGGTGGAGGGGTGGCCCTTTATGTTAGGGAGGCCTTGGACACCGTAGCTATTGAAACTAATGATGATGAAGCTGAGTGTCTATGGGTGAGAATTAAGGGGAAGGCTAAAAAGGCTGATATCCTACTGGGAGTCTGTTATTGTCCACCCAACCAGGAAGAAGAGGTGGACAGCTCATTCTATAAATAACTGGAGAATGTTTCAGGATCATCAGCCCTTGTTCTTGTAGGTGATTTTAACCTGCTGGACATTTGCTGGGAACTTAATACAGATGAAAAAAGGCAGTCCAGGAAATTTTTAGAGTGTGTGGAGGACAACTTTTTGTCACAGCTGGTGAGCGAGCCTGCCAGGGGAGGGACTATGTTGGATCTGTTGTTTGCAAATAGAGATGGGCTGGTGGGAGATGTGGTGGTTGGAGGTTTCTTGGGACACCGTGATCATGAAATTATAGAGTTCTCGTTATTTGGTGAAATCAGGAGGAACATCAATACTCTTACATTGGACTTCCAGAGGGCAGACTTTGGCCTATTCAGGAGACTTATTCAGAGAGTTCCTTAAGAAGCAGCCCTTAAAAACAAAGGAGTTCAGGAAAGGTGGGCATGCTTCAAAACAGAGGTCTTGAGGGCAGAGGAACAGACTGTCCCTGTGTGCTGAAAAGACAAGTCGATGAGGCAAATGTCCAGCCTAGATGGGCAAGGAAGATTTGGAGGAATTTAGAAATAAAAAGAGGATGTGTCATCTTTGGAAGGAGGGTCAGGTCTCTCAGGAAGTATTTAAGAGGACTACTAGAGCACGTAGGAAAAAAATTAGGGAGGCCAAAGCTCAGTTTGAACTTAAAATGGTGACTTTTGTAAAGGATAATAAAAAATGTTTTTACAAATATATTAATGATAAAAATAAGGGTAAAACCAACCTTTGTTCTTTATTAGACGCAGAAGGGAACTTAGTAATTGCAGATGACGAGAAGGCAGAAGTCCTTAATGCCTTCTTAGCCTCAGTTTTTAGTGGGAAGATGACTTGCCTTCAGGACAACTGTCCTCTTGGGTTGGTTGATGGTATCAGGGAGCAGAATGGTCCCCCTGTTATCCAGGAGGAGGCAGTCAAAGAACTGCTGAGCCACTTGGATATGCATAAATCTATGGGACCAGATGGGATCCATCCCAGGGTGATAAGGGAGCTGGCAGATGAGCTTGTGAGCCATCACCACTCCCCATCATTTACCAACAGTCCTGGCTCACTGGTGAGGTTCCAGAAGACTGGAAGCTGGCCAATCTGATGTCCATTCACAAAAGGATGGGAAGGAGGATCCTGGTAATTATAGGCCAGTTAGCCTGACCTCAGTACTTGGTAAGGTTATGGAACAGTTTGTACTATCATCATGCAGGACGGCCAGGATATCAGACCCAGTCAACATGGGTTTCGGAGGGCTAGGTCGAGTTTGACCAACCTGGTCTCCTTTTATGACCAGGTCACCTGCCTGGTGGATGCAGGAAAGGCTGTGGATGTTGTCTATTTGGACTTCAGCAAGGCCTTTGACACTGCTGCAGCACACTCCTGGACAAGCTGGCAGCCCATGGCTTGGACAGGAGCACTCTGTGCTGGGTTAGGAACTGACTGGATGGCCGGGCCCAGAGAGTGGTGGTGAATGGTGCTGCATCCAGCTGGGGGCAGCCACCAGGGGTGTCCCCCAGGGGTCTGGGCTGGGGCCAGTTCTGTTCAATACATTTATTGACAACATGGATGAAGGTGTTGAGCCTTTCATTAGTAGATTTGCAGATGACACTAAGCTGGGAGTATGCGTTGATCTGTAGGAAGGTAGGAGGGCTCTGCAGAGAGACTTGGCATGGTTGGATGGATGGGCAAAGTCCAACAGGATGAAGTTTAGTTAGTCCAAGTGGCAAGTCCTGCATTTTGACCACAATAACCCCTTGCAGTGTTGTAGGCTGGGGATGGTGTGGCTGGACAGTGCCCAGGCAGAAAGGGCCCTGGGGGCACTGGCTGACATGAACATGAGCCAGCAGTGTGCCCTGGTGGCCAAAGATCCTGGCCTGTATCTGGAACAGTGTGGCCAGCAGGAGCAGGGAGATCATCCTTCCCCTGGTGGGGGAAGGCACTGGTGAGGCCACACCTTGAGTGCTGTGTCCAGTTCTGGCCCCTCAGTTTGGAAAGGACCTTGAGACGCTTGAGCGCGTCCAGAGGAGGCACCGAGGCTGGAGAGGGGCTGGGAACACAAACCCTGTGAGGAATGACTGAGGGAGCTGGGGGGGTTTAGCCCAGAGAAAAGGGGACTCAGGGGTGACCTTATCACTCTCTACAACTTCCTGAAAGGTGGGTGTGGGGGTTGGTCTTTTTCACCAGGCAGCAAATGACAGAACCAGAGGACACAGTCTCAAGATGCATCAAGGGAAATCTAGTTTAGATATTAGGAAAAAGTTTTTTATAGGAAGAGTGATAAAGTACTAGAATGGCCTGCCTGGGGGAGGAGGTGGAGTCACCACCCTGGGAGGTGTTTACAAAAGGACTGAGCATGGCACTTGCTGCCATGGTTTAGTTGAAGTGTTAGAGCATGGGTTGGACTTGATGATCTTGTCTCTTCCAACCTTGTTGTTCTGAGTTCTGTGTGTGTCTCTTCAAGAATGTGGTAGAGCCCCCATCACTGGAGTTTTTCAAGATGTGACAGCTCAGAGTGCTAGATAATCCTATTTATGCTCCTTTTCCCTCAAAAGACTGTACCAGATGACCTTTCAGGGTCCCTTCCAACTTGGGCTGTTCTGTAATTCTGTGATTGTGAGATTTGGTCCAAGTGTACCATAGCACCAGAAACCTTCCAAGAGAAGCAGTATTTGGTCAGTTTCATACCCAGACTAAGTTTCTTGGGTGATACAGGCTGTGCTAGCGTAGGTGTGGAAATGGATAAACAGAGGAATCTCCTCTAGGCTTATTGCCTCAGACTCTTCCTTTCCTCTGGAGTTTGGCTTTTGCTATTCATGTTGAGAGGTTTTTTGGGAAGAGAGTGTTTTGATTGCAGAGAGCTGCTTGGGAGGCAGAAATTGCTGGTTTAGGGCTCTTGGTTACTCCATGGGAGCGCTAGGTTTGTGGTGCCTATGGGCAGCAGCAAACTCCACCAGTAGTTATCTCCAGTAGCTGAGACATGGTCTTCTTAACATTGAATCATGTGTACTCATAGGGATGGAAGTTTACTTTGAGCTTGTGGGTGGGACATGTTCTTTTTCCCATCATTTAGCCCCAAATGTAAATTTTCCAACAGACTCATGACAATGGGTGGTGTCTGGGACATGAGAAAGGCAATGTTTTCTCCCAGGATGAAAGCAATCTGTCTGTGCCTACAGGTCTCTCTCTGATGACAATTAATTAATCACAAGTACATGTTAGAATTGTGCCAAGAATGCTCTGATCAGAGAAGCACCCAGTCAAAGGACAGAAACATAGAGAAAAGTTAGAGGAAAGCCAGGCATTACATTGCACTTTGTGGAGGAGCTGTTGCAAGAGCAAATAATATCTTGATCTTCTCAGGGGGCATATTCTTGGAAGCCTACAGAGAATGTCCACCAGGACAGAAAAGTGATAGAAAAGTGCTTCATAGTTTCTTCTGAAGAGGATGTTTGTCCTCCCAGCTTTTTCTTCAACACCTGTTGTTTTTCCAATCTATGCCAATCTAGGCATTGATCAGAATTAATGTGGTAGGTAGGAGAGAAACAACAACTTTCTGTCAAGGTATGCTGAGGAAGTTCACCTCAGTTATATTTCAAAGCGTCTCAAATTTTTGAATGAAGTACTGGTTCCTTAAAAGCTTTTAGACACATCTATGTTTTGGGTTTTTTCATTCTGTTCAAGAACATGTAGAACATGGATGACGTTGGATACTTGTATTCCTCTGGTCTTTCAGTTTTGCTGTCCTGGAAATACAGTTTTGCTTGATGGACACTTGAAGAAGGGGAAGCAAAACTTTGGTTAATAACTCACTTCATTGTGACTGGTTGGAAAAGGATGGTTTGGGGCTTGCCTACAGCTCCCGCTCAGAAGAAATGTGTTCTCTTCTTTGAGATCAAAGCATTAGTCTCATAGCTGATAATTTTAAATTTAGTCCTGTGAGGGCTTTAAAGATTTATATAGATTATCTGTATGTCCTTATAGATTATCTGTATGTCCTTTTGGGTGCAGAATTTCACAATCATTGACCTAAACTGTCTTCAAAGTCACTGTGCTGTTCCTCAGCACTGCAAAGACATTTTATGAGCTCTGAGTTGTCCTCTGATTGACACATCCAGGTTTGCTTAGGAAGAGACTTAACTACAGTAGAGACTTAAGCACTTATGCCCAAGTGCAGACCTGTAACTTTCCGCCATTGCTCTGAGCACCTGTCCTGGAAAGTTATCAGCAATAGCAACCTCTCACAAAGTCCCTGAGACTCTTCTGAACATGGAAACTCTTCTTCTAAGAAGGATTGGAAAAGATCATGGTGCACTTTTCAGAGAGAAAGAAGCGTCAGTACTCTGATATTTGGCAAGTTGCAATTTCTGTGGAAATGTGACACCTAAAACACATTCCATGGTGTTTCAAGACTTTTTTCTTCCAATAATTTTACTCTTCATTAGACAGCTAAATAAGTTTCAGTCTCTGTATCCTAGCACATTAAGTAGTTACTAAGAAGAAGCACAATAGGAAACACTAACATACCTGACAAATGCATACTTACTGCGCAAGTTCCTGTATCTGTGTGCTCAGATCCATCCAAAATCTGGATCCTCTTTGTACAGACCTCAAGGCTTTATTGATGGACTGCAGCTGACCTGTTAGCTCACAGAGACAATCAGCATCAATGTCTACAATGCACTTGCTCCCTTTTGAGAGGTGTCTTGCCTAAAGCTTAAAAAACTGAACAAGTGACATCAACTGACCTTACTTTCGCCAAGTCAGAAGTTTCATGTCCTACACGTCCAGTGGAAGGAAAATGAAATAGAATGATAAAATATTAGAGTGATGACCTTTTCATGAGAGAAATACTGAAGTTTGAAGTTGGTCTTTTTCTACAATCAGAGGACCGTGATGAATTTCAAAATCTTATATTAAAACAAATATCAATGCTTGAGACCAGATTTAAATCTTCTGGTTATCTTAGAAAGAAAAATCAAAAAAGGAAATTTATTTTTCCTCAAAGTGCTTGTATGCAGCTCCATTCCTAACATATGATTCTATTAAATTTCAACAGCATAGCATGATGGGAAAGTGGAAATCAGTTGTCAGTCATTCCTCCTGATGAATACATCTGTATTACCTTACTGGACTTCTTAAGTGACAAAACTTTGGTGGCTCAAAGGATTGCTTGCTGTGTGGGAGACTTTAAAAAATTCAACATTGTTCTAGTTCGATGCATTTTTTGATACTAAAGACTATTGTAGAAAGTCTCTCCCTCTTGGGACAGTGGGGAAGGAAGCTTTTATTTCATGCTTCTCCTCAGGAGAACCAGTTTGGTTGGAACAGATGCTAAAATTATTAATCCACCAACTGACTGGTCATATGATTTCAGAGACTGGTTATTATTCATGTGCAATGTGCTCTTTTTTCTTTCTCCATGCTCTGGGTTATGCATATCTGACATCAGTACTGCAGCTGTATTACGCTGAATGCTTTATATTTTAAGGCCTCACTTCAAATTACTGAAAAAAAGGAGATCTCTCTCACGTATGTTGGAAAGGGAGAAAGGCTGTAGCCCTGTATCAGCTCTGATGAGGTTTTACCTGTTATTCAGGTTCCCTGTGCTCTGGTCAGCAGCAGACTGCTTATACATTATATTTTTATCTATCAGATTAGTGCAACCCTTTATTCCAAAGACCAAAGAATTTCAAGGTGTTCCACAGACTAGCCATGGTTGGACACATCCATTCAATGACTGCCTGTCTTGAATGGAACTGAGATGTTCATGCCTTCAGTATCATGAATTGCAGAGATTCTGTAACAGTGGTCAGGGTAACACTCTCTGGATGTGTGGTGTCTGGGGATGGCTGTCCTTCTTCCTTGGGGGTCGTGAGTACAGTAGTGCTGGGTCTGACAGGATGGTTGAGGAAGGCAAGACAATGGCATATTAACCACCCCAACAAAAGGGACAAACAGTTTTCCTGAGCACCAAGGGGAGATGTGAGCACATCACATTGACAGTGCAGTCTTC